>NC_079199.1:67332714-68076880 GCF_029499605.1 Hyla sarda
GAAGGATTAAGATTTTTTAATAGAAGTCATTTACAAATCTGTTTAACTTTCTGTCACCAGTTGATTTGTAAAAAGTGAGTGCTGCAAATATTTTTTCTTTTGTAGATAGATAGGTCAGTGTTTCCCAACCAAGGAGCCTCCAGCTGTTACAAAACAATAACTCTCAGCATGCCCGGACAACCAAAGGCATGCTGGGAGTTATAGTTTTGCAGCAGCTGAAGGCACCATGGTCGAGAAACATTGAGAAATAAGATATATAGGAGAGATAGATGGATAGATAGATATGAGAAAGGAGATAGATATGAGATAGATAGATAGATATGAGATAGATAGATATGAGATAAATAGATCAGTGTTTCTCAACCAGGGTGAGTCCAGCTGTTGCAAAATTACAGCTCCCAGCATGCCTGGACACCCAAAGGCATGCTAGGAGTTGTAGTTTTGCAACAGCTGGGGGCACCCTGTTCAGGAAACATTGAGAAATCACCCACTGACCCCTAAACAGCAATTTGTCCCCTTTCCTCTTTTCCCTCTAGAAAGTTACCTTATTGGTATGTGGCCTCAGCGCGGGCGGGTGTCAGAATCCTCGGTGGAGCAGGAAGAAAAGCATGCTCCTGCTTCAATAGGGCTGCAGCCTGCACGCAGAGGAGTGGGGGGGGGGGAGGAGCATCTCTCTGCTCTCCTCCCAGAGAGTCAGTGCGGCCGCAGCCCCGGCCCCTGCACTGACATTAAAGGGCTGCAGGCTGAATATTTTAAAAGAAAGTGGTGCTGCAGCAGCGGGCCCCCTCTCAGGCAGGAGGTCCCACCATCAGTCCACCCCATCTGTGCTGCGCCCGTTGCAGGGGGGGGGGTACAGCAGGGGCCCGGGCGCTCCTGGGAGCCTGGGCCCCTTACTGGAGTACTGGCTGTACCCCTCCCCCACCCCGATGGCGGCCCTCTATATATGTATATATAAAAAGTATAAAACCACATTATAGGTATGGATAGGCACTTGTAAGGGCCTAGATGATGGAGAGAAATGTGGTAGAAAATTATGTAGGAATATGCATAGTGGTATAAAAGGGATGTAGGAGAAGTAAATGTAGGTGAGTTTATTTGATTAATTCTGTGGCTTTGTTCAGGCCCCTTGCTGTTAGGGTGTCCAATATATATACCATATTTATCGGCGTATAACACGCATTTTTTAGGCTAAAATTTTTAGCCTAAAGTCTATGTGCGTGTTATACGCCGATACACCCCCAGGAAAGGCAGGGGGAGAGAGGCCGTCGCTGCCCACTTCTCTCCCCCTGCCTTTCCTGGGGTCTAGAGCCCTGCTGCCGGCCCTTCTCTCCCCCTGGCTATCGGCGCCGCTGCCCGTTCTGTCCCCCTGACTATCGGTGCCGGCGCCCCATTGCCGGCGCCGATAGCCAGGGGGAGAGAAGCGGCGCCAACAGCCAGGGGGAGAGAAGGGGCAGCGGCACCCATTGCCGGCGCTGCTGCCCCGTTGCCTCCCCCCATCCCCGGTGGCATAATTACCTGTTGCCAGGGTCGGGTCCGCTCTGCTGCAGGCCTCCGGCGTGCGTCCCCTGCGTCGTTGCTATGCGCTGCACGGCGCGGCGCATGACGTCAGTGCACCGCGCCGTGCATAGCAACGACGCAGGAGACGCTCGCCGGAGGCCTGCAGCAGCGCGGACCCGACCCCGGCAACAGGTAATTATGCCACCGGGGATGGGGGGAGGCAACGGGGCAGCGGCGTCGGCAATGGGTGCCACTGCCCCTTCTCTCCCCCTGGCTGTCGGCGCCGCTTCTGTCCCCCTGGCTATCGGCGCCGGCAATGGGGCGCCGGCACCGATAGTCAGGGGGACAGAACGGGCAGTGGCGCCGATAGCCAGGGGGAGAGAAGGGCCGGCAGCAGGGCTCTAGACCCCAGGAAAGGCAGGGGGAGAGAAGCGGGCAGCGACGGCCTCTCTCCCCCTGCCTTTCCTGGGGGTAGATCGGAGTATACACGCGCACACACGCACCCTCATTTTACCGTGGATATTTGGGTAAAAAACTTTTTTTTACCCAAATATCGTTGGTAAAATGAGGATGCGTGTTATAGGCCGGTGCGTGGTATACCCCGATAAATATGATATATATATATATATATATACCTGTCAAACCGTAACGCAGGTGTCCTAAGGTGAGCTCAGGGAGGACAGAAACCTCCCGTGGAGCAGAAGGGCTACCACCTATTAAGTAAATCACCACCTACTATTGTTCCACTCGTCTAGAAGAAAGAGAGAAACTTATATCTGACTTAACCCTCACATGACAAGACACCTGTGAATCTGCTACAGACATGAATACAGCTTTGTCTGACCTCACCTCCATGACTGCTCTTTTCCACAAACTGGAGGACCTCATGGAGGACGAACTGAAACATAGTACAGACATTTATTTTTTGAATATCTATCTAGCTGAATGCCTTGCCCCACGTGGCCTAAGGCTCACCATAGATCCCACATTTAAGAATGATCCTGTATATGTTAATGAATGGGATGATGTACTAAATGAATGTTCACAAATTATGATACAACATGTAAATAAAAAAAAGAATGTCACTCCGCACACAGATTAACAAAGATATTTAATGCATTATCTTACAACTAAATGATTATTCACACTGTACTGAATATGGTAAATTAGGCAGAGGGCTATCATCCAGAATCTGTAGGTTACAAAAAGAGATAATCACCAAAAAAGCGTCCAAACTAACACGTGACAGGACTGACAAATTAAAGGGGATCTACAGAACATGGAACAAAACCAAAAATGTATTTCCCTATAACATCAAGAATATGGAAAGTGCAACACCACACCGGGCAGTACCAACAGGTACCCCCAGACCACAGGCGAATAGAAGAAGATACCTGCTGGAAGAAAACTGTGGAAAAACACAGGAGGACCCACACAAACCAAACCATAAGTCCCAGACCCGTGGCCCACATGGATATGACTCCAGGACCTACTACAAAACTAAGAGACCATCTAACTCCCATGTCGCCCAGCATAATACTCGAGAGAAATCCAATGGCACAAGAAGACCTTACACTCAAGTGGGACAAGTAACCTAAACCCCAAGGAACAGAACCCCAAATCATGAGACACGAGAGGAGCCACAAGACATTGCCTGCCTCGAGAAAACAGGGGCACCTTCGACCCAAATACTATCAAGGGTCCAACTAATTGAAATTAGAAACACCATCGACAGGCTCCAGGAGGAACTGGGCCGGGAGTGCCCAAAGAAATGCACCAACCAAACTACTCTACATCTATCTCCCTCACCCCCTAAAGGAGATAAACCAGACCCCTCTATAAACAAGCTATCTTTCCTTACCACCCATGATGAATCCATCACGGAGACCCCCGAGATACCAGAAGAATCCTCCACAGAGAACTTTTGCCTATCTAAAACAGGAAAGGAGATAATCACAATAGACAACACCCTGTACAGCTATTCCAAATGAAGATCGATGCAACACCACTTAAATAAATTTTTGGGAGCTCTGAGCCAAACTAAAGACAAAACAAAAAACGCTTGACCACTTCTTTGTACCAGTAAAACAAAAGAAAAGACAGAAGCGTGGAACCAGAAGAGGAGTTAGAGAAAGGAGATAAGTAAAAAGTCATTAACTAAAAACCATGACAAAACAACATCAAGCCAAGGTGCTTACAACATGAAAATCTACAAGCTCTCCACATATTAACTCACCCCCCACGAGACCTTCCTCCAAGAAAAGGGCCTATCTTTCTGTCCTTCCAATAAACCGTATGACTTCACATTATTCATAGACTTACACCAATACACCAGGAAGTTAACCCTCCACAGGCACTTCAAGCTGAAAGCCTCCAACATAGAAGTCCCCAGTGAAGAACCCAGTACAACCCTCACTGAGACCACCCCCACGGTGACTATCCCTGGGATTCACCCCAAACTTAAAAACAAATCAAATTTTTATCCTATCCACGGTCAAGGACACCTGATAAAAACATTTAATGATCTGGTAGCCACCGATCTTAAGAAACTATCGGCAAAACCCGACAAACACCAAGAAGGCAAACTGACTTAAAAAGAAAGAAATGCACTGAAATCCCTCAGGAAAAATCAGGATATTGTGATCCGGCCCGCGGACAAGGGTGGGGGAATCGTGATTCAGGACTATCCTGACTACCAGAAGGAAGACCAAAACTTCCTCAACAATCCCAATTACTACAGGAAACTTTAAAAGAAAAGATATGTGCTTTTGTAGGAGCATTAAAAAACAACATCATCAACAATGGCGAAAATAAATTTCTCCTGATTCAAAACCCGGTTAAACCAATTTACTACCATCTCCCCAAAATACATAAAAATTCCATTAACCCTCCAGGCCGACCAATTATCTCCGGTATAAACAGTCATACTTCACATCTCTCACAATACCTTGATGTCATCTTGCAAAAACATGTCCAAACCTTACCCAGCTATTTAAAGAATTCAGACGACCTAATCTTCCTCCTACGTAGCATCGAAAGAAGGCTATACCCTAATTACCATGGATTTAACAGTGCTGTACAGCAATATCAAACATGAAATCGGTCTCAGCTGCATCAACAACATTTTGACAGAATATCCCGACATTCCCACCGCCAAAAAGATCTTCCTACAGGAACGTATGGAAATCATTTTAACAAAAAAAATTCAGTTATGATGGTACCGCCATGGGTACAACAGTAGCACCGTCCTGTGCCAACATAGTGATGGAGTGCTTCGAAAAAAACATTCATCACCACTAACGAGCACGTAATCATCTATAAGAGATATATAGATGATCTCTTTTTTCTGTGGAACGGACCAGACAACCTAATCAACCAATTCGTAAAAGATATCAACAGGAACGACTGGGGTATTAATCTCACATCAAATTTCTCATCTGAAAAAATTGAATACTTGGATCTAGAGATTTTCCACAATTCCAGTGAAATCCTGACAGCAACTTTCTTTAAAAAAGTAGACACCAACAGCTATCTCTCCTTCAACAGCAGGCACCTCAAGAAGTGGCATACAAAACATTCCATTCAGTCATTTCAAAAGGATATGCAAAAACTGTACCCAGGATGAAATCTACCAACAGCAAACAGAGATCCTGACTGATCGTTTCAAAGCGAAGTGATACCCTGAACAACTTATCACAGACGCAAAAGAAAGAACTAAGAACTTTACCCAAGAAGACTGCCTAAGAAAGAAACCCACAGTTCAAAACGACAAGACAGCACCCCAACTCAACTTCATAACCACCTATAACTCTGCTTACAACCAGATAAAAGGTATTCTTAAAAAACATTGGCACATTCTAAAAGACTCGCTCGCCGTGAACCCAGGAATCACCTACAGGCGAGCACCCACCCTGAAGTCTATGGTAGCACCTAGTAAACTAAAACAGCATAAGGTCCAACACCAAACCCATAAGAACCCGGACATTTACAGATGGGGAAGTCACCGGTGCTCATGCTGTAAATCCATCAAATCAGGATCAAGAAACATTAAGAGCAACAGCACCGGGGAAACATTCCTGATCAAACATTCTCTAAACTGCCACTCAAAGTTCATTTTCTATGTCCTGGAATGCACATGTGGCCAACAATACTTTGGCCGCACTTCCCAGGAACTACATGAAAGGCTCAACGGTCATAGGAGGAATATAAAAAAAAGGTTTCCTCTTGCACAGTGTGTCGCGACACTGCTTGGAAAAGCATACAGGCATCACCAACCCGGTCACCATCTGTCCCATCAACTACATAGAGGAACATGTCTCCAATAGGCATGAAGAACTGACCAGGAGGGAGATTTACTGGATCTGTAGAATGGACACCCTAACACCAAGGGGCCTGAACGTAACCACAAAATTAATAAAATCAACTCACCTACATTTACTTGTCCTACATCCCTATATACCTTATACCACTATACATATTTCTACATCATTTTCTACCACATTTCTTTCCATCATCTAGGCCCTTACAAGTGCCTATCCATACCTATAATGTGGTTTTATACTTTTTATATATACATATATATTCCCTTCTATAAGCCAATCAAAATCATTAATCTATACCATTCAATTTTTAACCTTCCATCCCAGTACACAGTTCAACTGGTATCAGCTTAGCTCCAGTTACGGAATATGAAAAGCTAATCGGGATTAATGCCAAACCAGAACTCTCTCTCCAGAAGGAAAGAGGGACCCATCTGCAGACAGCTGTTTCAGGGTTCTTGCCCCTCGTCAGTACAGAGCAGGGTGATCTGGCTTGGCTGAGATGAGGGGCCTTAGACCAACTAAACGGGATGAGTATTTAACTCAGGGCGAGTTAACCACTCCTGGTGTGATGGAGCTTTCAAGGGCCACTAAGCACTCCGCAGGCATTCTGGGTAGGGGAATATGCAAATAAGCTCATTACATGACCTTCTCAGGTGATGTTCCCTGGTATCAGCTTAGCTCCAGTTACGGAATATAAACAGCTAATCGAGATTAATGCCAAACCAGAACTCAGCCAGTCACGCCATAGCTGTCACGCCCCCTCCCATAGGCTTGCATTGAGGGGCGGAGCGTGACGTCACACGGGGGCGCAGGCGTGACGTCACACGCTGCCCGCCCTGTGGTCGCCCGTAATCGGACCCGAAGCGAACACACTCCGGGGACTGATTACAAACGGGGTGCTGTGTGCAAGATCACGGGGGTCCCCAGCGGCGGGACTCCCGCGGTCAGGCATCTTATCCCCTATCCTTTGGATAGGGGATCAGATGTCTAAGCACCGGAGTACCCCTTTAACCCCTTAACCCCTTAAGGACCAGGCCATTTTACACCTTAGGACCAGAGCGTTTTTTGCACATCTGACCACTGTCATTTTAAACATTAATAACTCTGGAATGCTTTTAGTTATCTTTCTGATTCCGAGATTGCTTTTTCTTGACATATTCAACTTTAACATAGTGGTAAAATTTTGTGGTAACTTGCATCATTTCTTGGTGAAAAATCCCAAAATTTGATGAAAAATTAGAAAATTTTGAATTTTTCTAACTTTGAAGCTCTCTGCTTGTAAGGAAATGGATATTACAAATAAAAAATGAATATTACAAATTTTTATTCACATATACAATATGTCTACTTTATATTTGCATAATAAAATTTATGTGTTTTTAGTTTTGAAAGTCACCAGAGGGCTTCAAAGTTCAGCAGCAAATTTCTAATATTTCACAAAATTTTCAAACAAACAAAATTTTCAAACAATTTTTCAGGGACCAGTTCAGGTTTGAAATGGATTTGAAGGGTCTTCATATTAGAAATACCCTACAAATGACCCCATTATAAAAACTGCACCCCCCAAAGTATTCAAAATTACATTCAGTTAGCGTTTTAACCCTTTAGGTGTTTCACAGGAATAGCAGCAAAATGAAGGAGAAAATTCACAATCTTCATGTTTTACACTTGCATGTTCTTGTAGACCCAATTTCTGAATTTTTACAAGGGGTAAAAGGAGAAAATGTATACTTATGTTTGTAGCCCAATTTCTCTCGAGTAAGCACATACTTCATATGTCTATGTAAATTGTTCGGCGGGCGCAGTAGAGGGCTCAGAAGGGAAGGAGCGACAAGGGGATTTTGGAGAGTACGTTTTTCTGAAATGGTTTTTGGGGGGCATGTTGCATTTAGAAAGCCCCTATGGTGCCAGAACAGCAAAAAAAACACACATGCCATACTATTTTGGAAACTAGACCCCTTGAGGAATGTAACAAGGAATTAAGTGAGCCTTAATACCCCACAGGTGTTTCACGACTTTTGCATATGTAAAAAAAAAAATGCTCACTGCACCCCTCATTACATTCCGTTAGCGGTGTAGTTTCCAAAATGGGGTCACATGTGTTTTTTTTTTTTGCATTTGCGTTTGTCAAAACCGCTATAACAATTAGCCACCCCTGTTCAAATCACCTCAAATGTACATGGTGCGCTCTCCCTTCTGGGCCTTGTTGTGCGCCCCCAGAGCACTTTGCGCCCACATATGGGGTATCTCCGTAGTCGGGAGAAATTACATTACAAATTTTGGGGGGGCTTTTTTCCCTTTTACCTCTTGTCAAAATGAAAAGTATAGGGCAACACCAGCATGTTAGTGTAAAAAATTAATTTTTTAACACTAACATGCTGGTGTAGACCCCAACTTCACTTTTTCATAAGGGGTAAAAGGAGAAAAAGCCCCCAAAATTTGTTAGGCAATTTCTCCCGAGTATGGCGATACCCCATATGTGGCCCGAAACGGTTGCCTTGAAATACGACAGGGCCCCAAAGTGAGAGCGCCATGCGCATTTGTGGACTAAATTAGGGATTGCATAGGGGTTGACATAGGGGTATTGTACGCCAGTGATTCACAAACAGGGTGCCTCCAGCTGTTGGCACCCTTGCGCTTGCTCTTCTGAGTGTTGCTGTGTAAGAGGGGGCGTGAAAGAGGAGTTACAAAAACTGGAGTTTGAAAGCAGGAGGTTGAGATCGCTGTGAGTGTTAATTTCTGAACCCACAAGGTCTACAAAAAATTTTAAGTGTAATTTTGACTGTCTGTTTTTTCCTATACATTTGTGAAATCCCCATAACTAGATGGCCTCCATGTTGGAAAATGCAGTCCAATGTACATCCTGTTCAATGTATGCAATCCTTGAACAACAGTTTGAGGGTGCATATTGTTGTGCGAGATGTGTGCTAGTTGTCCGTTTGGAAGCCCAGATCCTGCATCTAGAGGGGTGACTGGCAACAATGAAAAGCATTAACAACATGGAGAGGAGTCTCGTGCTCACTGAGCAGGCACTCTCGGGAATAGAGGTGGGGGAGGACAGTGGGACGGAGTTGCAGGACAGTCAGGCAGTTAGCTGGGTTACAGTTAGAAAGAGGGGTAAGGGAAAAAGTGTCAGGGAGGCTAGTCCTGAACTGGCACACCCCAACAAGTTTGCCCGCTTGGCAGATGAGGGGGATGCCATTACAGAGCTAGCAGAACTACAGCAGGATACCGCCTCTGACCATCAGGGGGGTGTCTGCTCCAGTAAGGAGGGAGGGAGGAGTGCAGGGCAGGCCAGACAGGTACTAGTGGTGGGGGACTCAATTATTAAGGGGACAGACAGGGCAAACTGTCACAAAGACCGGGATCGCCGAACAGTGTGTTGTCTGCCTGGCGCACGAGTTCGGCATATCGCGTATCGGGTTGACAGGTTGCTGGGCGGGGCTGGAGAGGACCCAGCAGTCATGGTACATATTGGCACCAATGACAAAGTAAGAGGTAGGTGGAGTGTCCTTAAAAATGATTTCAGGGACTTAGGCCGCAAGCTTAAGGCAAGGACCTCCAAGGTAGTATTTTCTGAAATACTACCAGTACCACGAGCCACACCAGAGAGGCAGCGGGAGATCAGGGAGGTAAACAAGTGGCTCAGAAGCTGGTGTAGGAAGGAAGGGTTTGGGTTCATGGAGAACTGGGCTGACTTCGCTGTCGGTTACCGGCTCTACCGTAGGGACGGGCTGCACCTCAATGGGGAGGGTGCAGCTTTGTTTGGGGAGAAGATGGCTAGAAGGGTGGAGGAGTGTTTAAACTAGGGACTTGGGGGGAGGGAACCTACAGCAAAGAGGGGGAAGATAGTGTAGATAGAGAGGTGGGAATTATAAATGTACCTGGGGGTGGAGCTGAGGGAGGGGTTAGAATAGTTAATAGGAATAGGCTTCATAGGAAAATAAAACTTACACCCTTGAATCCCATTAACCCCAATAACATAAAGGATGGAAATGTAAAGTGTATGTTCACAAATGCCAGAAGCCTAGCAAATAAAATGGGGGAGCTTGAGGCCTTGATACTGGAGGAACATATTGATATAGTTGGGGTCACTGAGACATGGCTGGACTCCTCGCATGACTGGGCTGTCAATCTGCAGGGGTTTACATTGTTTCGCAAGGATAGAATGAACAGAAAAGGTGGTGGAGTCTGTCTGTATGTAAGAAGTGGTATGAAAGTCAGTGTGAACGATGCCATAGTGTGTGATGATTTTGAGGAGGTGGAGTCACTGTGGGTAGAATTACAAAAGGAGGGAAATACTGAAAAAATAATATTTGGGGTAATCTACAGACCCCCTAATATCAGTGAAGAGATAGAAGTTCGGCTTCATAAACAAATAGAGAGGGCCGCCCGGGCAGGTACAGTGGTAATAATGGGAGATTTTAACTATCCAGATATAGATTGGGGTCCGGGGTTGGCTAAAACTACAAAGGGGCGACAATTCCTAAATTTATTGCAGGATAATTTTCTGGGCCAGTTTGTGGAGGACCCAACAAGAAATGATGCCTTGTTGGATCTGATCATTTCCAACAACGCAGAGCTGGTTGGTAATGTAACTGTGCGGGAAAACCTTGGTAATAGCGACCACAATATAGTTACTTTTGACTTAAAATGTAGAAAACAAAGACAGGCGGGGAAGGCAAAAACATATAACTTTAAAAAGGCAAATTTCCCTGGGCTGAGAGCTGCACTACAGGACATAGACTGGGGGGAGGTGTTGTCAAATACTGATACAGAAGGTAAATGGGACATCTTTAAATCAACTCTAAATAACTATACAGCTAAATACATACCAAAGGGGAACAAATATAAACGATTAAAACTAAATCCTACATGGCTGACAAATGATGTTAAAAGAGCAATAAACAACAAAAAAATAGCCTTCAAAAAATACAAATCTGATGGGTCAGCGATAACATTTAAACAGTACAAAGAGCTTAATAAAATCTGTAAAACCAAGGACAGAGCATGTAGGACCCCTTAATAATGATAATGGGGAGGTTGTCACGGGCGATCAAGAGAAGGGGGAGCTACTGAATGGGTTCTTTAGTTCTGTATACACTATGGAAAAAGGAGCTGACATTGGCCAGGTCAGTGCTGGTAACACATCATGTAATGTACTGAACTGGCTTAATGTAGAGATGGTACAAGGTAAGTTAAGTGATATAAATGTAAGCAAATCTCCAGGGCCAGATGGATTGCACCCAAGAGTTCTTAGAGAGGTAAGTTCAGTAATATCTGTACCCCTGTTCATGATATTTAGAGATTCTCTGGTGTCTGGTATTGTGCCAAGGGACTGGCGCAAGGCGAATGTGGTGCCAATCTTCAAAAAGGGCTCTAGGTCTTCCCCAGGAAACTATAGACCGGTAAGTTTAACGTGCATTGTGGGTAAATAGTTTGAAGGACTTATAAGGGATTACATACAGGAATACATAGGGGATAAAAGTATTATAAGTGATAGCCAGCATGGGTTTACTAAGGATAGAAGTTGTCAAACCAATCTAATTTGTTTTTATGAAGAGGTGAGTAGAAGCCTTGACAGAGGAATGGCTGTGGATATAGTGTTTCTGGATTTTGCTAAAGCATTTGATACTGTCCCTCATAGACGTCTGACAGGTAAGTTAAGGTCTTTGGGTTTGGAAATTTTAGTTTGTAACTGGATTGAACACTGGCTCATGGATCGTACCCAGAGAGTGGTGGTCAATGATTCGTACTCTGATTGGTCCCCGGTTATTAGTGGTGTACCCCAAGGTTCAGTACTGGGCACCCTGTTGTTTAATTTATTTATCAATGATATAGAGGATGGTATTAACAGCTCTGTTTCTATCTTTGCAGATGACACCAAGCTTTGTAGCATGGTACAGTCTATAGAGGATGTGTATAGGTTACAAGATGACTTGGATAGACTAAGTGTCTGGGCATCCACTTGGCAAATGAGGTTCAATGTGGATAAATGTAAAGTTAGGCATCTGGGTACTAATAACCTGCATGCATCATATGTCTTAGGGGGGATTAAACTGTCAGAGTCACTGGTAGAGAAGGATCTGGGTGTACTTGTAGATCACAGACTACAGAATAGCATGCAATGTCAGGCTGCTGCTTCCATAGCCGGCAGGATATTATCATGTATCAAAAGAGGCATGGACTCAAGGGACAGGGACATAATACTCCCCCTTTATAAAGCATTGGTACGGCCTCACCTGGAATATGCTGTTCAGTTTTGGGCACCTGTCCATAAAAGGGACACTGCGGAGTTGGAAAGGGTGCAGAGACGCGCGACTAAACTAATATGGGGCATGGATCATCTTAGCTATGAGGAGCGATTAAAGGAGTTACAATTGTTTAGTCTTGAGAAGAGACGTTTAAGGGGGCGTTTAAGTATATTAATGGCCCATACAAAAAATATGGAGAAAAACTGTTCCAGGTTAAACCCCCCCAAAGGACGAGGGGGCACTCCCTCCGTCTGAAGAAGAAAAAGTTTAGTCTCAAGGGGCGACACGCCTTCTTTACCGTGAGGACTGTGAATTTATGGAACGGTCTACCTCAGGAACTGGTCACAGCAGGAACAATTAACAGCTTTAAAACAGGATTAGATACATTCCTGGAACAAAATAACATTAATGCTTATGAAGAAATATAAAATCCCATCCCTTCCCCAATATCGCGCCACACCCCTACCCCTTAATTCCCTGGTTGAACTTGATGGACATATGTCTTTTTTCGACCGTACTAACTATGTAACTATACTATGTAACTATGTTGCTAAACTCCCAGCATGCCTGGACAGTCAGCGGCTGTCCAGAAATGCTGGGAGTTGTTGTTTTGCAACAGCTGGAGGCTCCGTTTTGGAAACACTGCCGTACAATATGTTTTTAATTTTTATGGGGGGGGGGGCAGTGTAAGGGGTGTATATGTTGTGTTTTACCCTTTATTATGTGTTAGTGTAGTGTACTGTAGTGTTTTTAGGGTACATTCACACTGGCCGATGTTTACAGTGAGTTCCCTGCTAGGAGTTTGCTCTGCGGCGAAAAATTTGCCGCAGCTCATACTTGAAGCAGAAAACTTACTGTAAGCCTGCCCATGTGAATGTATCCTGTACATTTACATGGGGGGCAAACCTCCAGCTGTTTCAAAACTACAACTCCCAGCATGTTCTGACAGACCATGCAGGCTGGGAGTTGTACCTTTGCAACAGCTGGAGGCACACTGGTTGGAAAACCTTCAGTTAGGTTCTGTTATCTAACTCAATATTTTCCAACCAGTGTGCCTCCAGCTGTTGCAAAATTACAACTCCCAGCATGTACTGATCACCGAAGGGCATGCTGGGAGATGTAGTTATGCAACAGCTGGAGGGATCGCAACTACAACTCCCAGCATACTGGGATTTGCAGGTTTTCAACATCTGGAGAGCTACACTATAGAGACCACTGCAAACTGTGGCCCTCCAGATGCTGCAAAACTACAAATCCCAGCAGGCCCAGACAGCAAACAGTTGTGTGGCCATGCTAGGAGTTGTAGTTTTGCAAGATCTGGAGGGCTATAGTTCAGAGACTACCATATAGTGGCCTAAAACTGTAGCCCTCCAGCTGTTGCAAAACTACAACTCCCAGCATGCCCAAACAGCTGTCTGGGCATGCTGGGAGTTGTAGTTTTGCAAAATCTGGAGGGCTACAGTTAGAGACGACTGTATAATGGTCTCAAACTGTACCCTCCAGATGTTGCTAGGCAACTCACCGGCTTCCGTCGGATCCAGCCGCACGTCATCGCCGCCCACCAATCTCTCAGTCGCCCGCAGCCTCCGTCGCCCGCCCGGACCGGTAAATGGATCTTCGGCACCGGTCCCCGTCGTTTCCCCATCCTGCCCTGGTGGGCAGGAGGGGGGAAACGAAAGTTAACCCCCCCCGCCCCCGATCTGCTATTGGTGGTCGCGTCTAGACCAACAATAGCAGGGATAGGAGTGGTGGCAACCCTGCCACCTCACTCCTATCGTTTCAGGGGGATCCTGGGTGTCTTAGACACCTGCGATCCCGCTTACATTCCGGGTCACTGGGTCACTATAGACCCGTAATGACCCGGAATCACGCAAATCGCAAGTGTGAATTCACTTGCGATTTGCGCCGATCACTGACATGGGGGGGTCTGATGACCCCCCTGGGCATTTGCGCGGGGTGACTGCAGTCACCCCGGTCCGGTCCCCGCCCGGCGCGCAGCAGGGGCCGGAATTCCCACGGACGTATGAGTACGTCCCTGGTCCTTAACCCTTTAACCCCTTAAGGACTCAGCCCATTTTGGCCTTAAGGACTCAGACAATTTAATTTTTACGTTTTCATTTTTTCCTCCTCGCCTTCTAAAAATCATAACTCTTTTATATTTTCATCCACAGACTAGTATGAGGGCTTTTTTTTGCGCGACCAGTTTTCCTTTGTAATGACATAACTCATTATATCATAAAATTTATGGCGCAACCAAAAAACACTATTTTTGGGGGGAAATTAAAAAGAAAAACACAATTTTGCTAATTTTGGAAGGTTTCGTTTTCACGCCGTACAATTTATGGTAAAAATGACATGTGTTCTTTATTCTGAGGGTCAATACGATTAAAATGATACCCATTATTACGTACTTTTCTATTCTTGTTGCGCTTAAAAAAAATCACAAACTTTTTAACCAAATTAGTACGTTTATAATCCCTTTATTTTGATGACCTCTAACTTTTTTATTTTTCCGTATAAGCGGCGGTATGAGGGCTCATTTTTTGCGCCATGATCTGTACTTTTTTTTGATACCACATTTGCATATAAAAAACTTTTAATACATTTTTTATAATTTTTTTTTAAATAAAATGTATTAAAAAAGTAGGAATTTTGGACCTTTAATTTTTTTTTTCGTTCACGCCGTTAACCGTACGGGATCATTAACATTTTATTTTAATAGTTCGGACATTTACGCACGTGGTGATACCAAATATGTCTATAAAAATTTTTTTTACGCTTTTTGGGGGTAAAATAGGAAAAAACGGACGTTTTACTTTTTTATTGGGGGAGGGGATTTTTCACTTTTTTTTTACTTTTACTTTTACATTTTTTTACATTTTTTTTACACTTGAATAGTCCCCGTAGCGGACTATTCATAGCAATACCATGATTGCTAATACTGATCTGTTCTATGTATAGGACATAGAACAGATCAGTGTTATCGGCGATCTTCTGCTCTGGTCTGCTCGATCTCAGACCAGAGCAGGAGCCGCCGGGAGCCGCAAGGAGGCAGGTGAGGGGACCTCCGTGCGGCGTTCTGAATGATCGGATCCCCGCAGCAGCGCTGCGGTCGATCCGATCATTCATTCAAATCGCGCACTGCCGCAGATGCGGGGATCTGTGTTGATCCCGGCACCTGAGGGGTTAATGGCGGACGCCTGCGAGATCGCGGGCATTGGCCATTGCCGGCAGGTCCCTGGCTGCGATCAGCAGCCGGGATCAGCCGCGCATGACACGGGTATCGCTCCGATGCCCGCGGTTATGCTTAGGACGTAAATGTACGTCCTGGTGCGTTAAGTACCACCGCACCAGGACGTACATTTACGTCCTGCGTCCTTAAGGGGTTAAGGACCCAGCCAATTTTCACTGTAGGACCCGGCCATTTTTTGCACATCTGACCACTGTCACTTTAAGCATTAATAACTCTGGGATGCTTTTACCTTTCATTCTGATTCCGAGATTGTTTTTTCGTGACATATTCTACTTTACGTTAGTGGTAACATTTTGTCGATACTTGCATCGTTTCTTGGTGAAAAATTTCAAAATTTTATGAAAAAATTGAAAATTTTGCATTTTTTTTTACTTTGAAGCTCTCTGCTTATAAGGAAAATGAATATTCCAAATAAATTATATATTGATTCACATATACAACATGTCTACTTTATGATTGCATCATAAAGTTGACATGTTTTTACTTTTGGAAGACATCAGAGGGCTTCAAAGTTCAGCAGCAATTTTCCAATTTTTCACAAAATTTTCAAAATCAAAATTTTTCAGGGACCAGTTCTGTTTTGAAGTGGATTTGAAGGGCTTTCATATTAGAAATGCCCAACAAATGACCCCATTATAAAAACTGCACCCCCCAAAGTATTCAAAATGACATTCAAAAGGTTTGTTAACCCTTTAGGTGTTTCACAGGAATAGCAGCAAATTGAAGGAGAAAATTCAAAATCTTCATTTTTTACACTGGCATGTTCTTGTAGACCATGTTTTTGAATTTTTACAAGGGGTAAAAGGAGAGAAATCTTCCTAAAATGTGTAGCCCAATTTCTCTCGAGTAAGGAAATGCCTCATATGTGTATGTCAAGTGTACGGCGGGCGCAGTAGAGGGCTCAGAAGGGAAGGAGCGACAATGGGATTTTGGAGAGTGAGTTTTTTTTAAATGGTTTTTGTGGGGCATGTCGCATTTAGGAAGCCCCTATGGTGCCAGAACAGCAAAAAAAAAAAAAAAAAAACACATGGCATATTATTTTAGAAACTACACCCCTCAAGGAACACATCAAGGGGTACAGTGAGCCTTAAAACCTCACAGGTGTTTGACGACTTTTTGCTAAAGTCGAATGTGTAAATGAAAAAAATATTTTTTTCCACTAAATTGCTGGTTTTCCCCCACATTTAATATTTTTACAAGGGGTAATAGGAAACAATGACCCCCAAAATTTGTAACCCCATTTCTTCTGAATATGGAAATACCCAATGTGTGGACATCAAGTGATCTCCTGGCGCACTACAATGCTCAGAAGAGAAGGAGCACCATTGAGCTTTTCAAGACAGAATTTGATTGGAATAGAAGTCGGGGGCCATGTGCTTTTACAAAGCCCCCCGTGGTGCCAGAACAGTGGACCCCCCCACGTGATCCCATTTTGGAAACTATACCACCCACAGAATTTAATAAGGGGTGCAGTGAGTATTTACACCCCACTGGCGTTTGACAGATCTTTGGAACAGTGGGCTGTGCAATTGAAAAATTACATTTTTCATTTTCACGGACCACTGTTCCAAAAATCTGTCAGACACCTGTGGGACGTAAAGGCTCACTATACCCCTTGTTACTTTCCGTGAGGGGTGTCGTTTCCAAAATGAGGTCACATGTGGGTATTTATTTTTTTGCGTTTATGTCAGAACCGCTGTAAAATTAGCCACCCCTGTGCAAATCACCAATGTAGGCCTCAAATGTACATAGTGCGCTCTCACTCCTGAGCCTTGTTATGCGCCCGCAGAGCATTTTACGCCCACATATGGGGTATTTCCGTACTCAGGAGAAATTGCGTTACAAATTTTGGGGGGCTTTTTTTCCTTTTAACACTTGTGAAACTAAAAAGTAAAGGACAACACCAGCATGTTATTGTAAAATTTTAAATTTTTTTACACTGACAGGCTGGTGTAGCCCCCAACTTTTCCTTTTCATAAGGGGTAAAAGGAGAAAAAGCCCCCCAAAATTGGTAACGCAATTTCTCCCGATTACGGAGATACCCCATATGTGGCCCTAAACTGTTTCCTTGAAATACGACAGGGCTCTGAAGTGAGAGAGCGCCATACGCATTTGAGGACTAAATTAGGGATTGCATAGGGGTGGACATAGGGGTATTCTACGCCAGTGATTCCCAAACAGGGTGCCTCCAGCTGTTGCAAAACTCCCAGCATGCCTGGACAGTAAGTGGCAGTCCGGAAATGCAGGGAGTTGTTGTTTTGCAACAGCTGGAGGTTCCTTTTTCTAAACACTGCCGTACAATACATTTTTCATTTTTATTGGGGGGACAGTGTAAGGGGGTATTTATGTACTGTTTTACCCTTTATTATGTGTTAGTGTAGTGTTTTTTAGGGTACATTCCCACGGGCGCAGGTTTACAGTGAGTTCCCCGGTAGAAATTTGCGCTGCGGCGAAAAATTTGCCGCAGCTCATACTTGAAGCAGGAAACTTACTGTAAACCCGACCGTGTGAATGTACCCTGTACGTTCACATGGGGGGGGGGGGGCAAACCTCCAGCTGTTTCAAAACTAAAACTCCCAGCATGTACTGACAGACCGTGGACTAACCGTGTACTAACAGCTGGAGGCACACTGGTTGGAAAACCTTCAGTTAGGTTCTGTTACCTAACTCAGTATTTTCCAACCAGTGTGCCTATAATTGTTGCAAAACGACAACTCCCAGCATGTACTGATCGCCGAAGGGCATGCTGGGAGATCTAGTTATGCAACAGCTGGAGGGATCGCAACTACAACTCCCAGCATGCCGAGACAGCTGTTTCGGCATGCTGGGATTTGCAGTTTTGTAACATCTGGAGGGCTACAGATAGAGACCACTGCACTGTGATCTCCAAACTGTGGACCTCCAGATGTTGCAAAACTACAAATTCCAGCATGCACAGACAGCAAACAGCTATGTGGGCATGCTTGGAGTTGTAGTTTTGCAAGATCTAGAGTGCTACAGTATAGAGATCACTGTGCAGTGGTCTCTAAACTGTAGACCTCCAGCTGTTGCAAAACTGCATCTCCCACCATGCCCAGCAGCTGTCTGGGCATGCTGGGAGTTGTAGTTTTGCAACATCTGGAGGGCTACATTCTCAGACTGTAGCCCTCTAGATGTTGCTAGGCAACTTACCGGCTTCCGTCGGATCCAGGAGCCGTCCTCTTCTGCTGCATGACATCGCCGCCCGCGCTGATCACCGCCGCCGATCCCATCCCGTAGCTTCCACCGACGGGTAAGTGGATCTTCGGCGTTCGGTCCCCGTCGTTTCCCCGTCCTGCCCCGCCTATTGTGGGTGGGCAGAACGGGGAAAACGAAAGTAAACCCCCCCCCCGCCCCTGATCTGCTATTGGTGGTCGCGTCTAGACCACCAATAGCAGAGATAGGAGGGGTGGCACCTCTGACCCCTCACTCCTATCACTACAGGGGGATCGTGGGTGTCTTAGACAACCACGATCCCCCTTATATTCCGGGTCACCGGGTCACCATAGACCCGTATGACCCGGAATCGGCGCAAATCGCAAGTGTGAATTCACTTGCGATTTGCGCCGATCGCCGACATGGGGGGGGGGGGGGGTCTGATGACCCCCCTGGGCATTTGCATGGGGAGCCTGCTGATCGATATCAGCAGTCACCCCGGCCCGGTCCCCGGCGGGGACCGAAATTCCCACGGGTGTACAGGTACGCCCTGGGTCCTTAAGACCCAGGTACAGAAGGCGTATCCATACGCCCTAGGTCCTGTACGGATTAAGACCCAGGGTGCAGGGACATACTCATACGTCCGTGGTCCTTAAGGGGTTAAAGGGGTACTCCGCTGCTCACCATTTGAACAAACTGTTCCGAACGCTGGAGCCGGCGCCGGGAGCTCATGATGTCATAGCCCCCTCATGATGTCACACCTCGCCCCCCTCAATGCAAGTCTATGGGAGGGGGCGTTAAGACTGTCACGCCCCCTCCCATAGACTTGCATTGAGGGGCCTGCATGTGACGTTATGAGGGGGCGGGTCTATGACATTACGAGCTCCCGACTCTGGCTCCAGCATTCGGAACAGTTTGTTCCAAACGCTGAGCAGTGGAGTACCCCTTTAAGAATAGTCATTGTAGCTCTGTAGTTTTCATCAGTACCACTTATGTGTATTCGTGAATTTTTATTCACTTTTTTTTTGGGGGGGGGAATGTGATGACTAGTGATGAGCGAATTGAAGCTGACGAACCCGAATTTGTTACGAATCGCTTCATTAAACTCCAGTTTACAGCGTTCCAGGCTCTAGGGCATCTAAAATAGCGGATCCACATGTCAGTACATGGGGCAAGGGATGCTGGGAAGGCAAGGCGGGAAGGGAAGTAGGCGGTATGACACTGAATCACAAGCAGGATGCAGTCTATCAGCAGCCAGTCACCCCTGTGATGTCACAGTCCTATATAATCGGCAGCCATATTGCAGCCAGCCACTTAATTCATTAAACTGCAGAGAGATAGGATGGACAGCCTATGTGTGTGTTACAGCAGAGAAAAGCGCATTCCAGCAGCGTTTCACATCCTCCTAGTCACATCAGCGTTCTCGTGGACGGAGAGCATTGTTTTTTTTTCAGTGAAAAGGATTTTTACGGCAGCTGCAGACATTAAACTCCCAGTCACTTTCTTCGGCATAGTGTTACAGAGAGGGGCACATAGCTGTGTGTTGCCTCATACATTTCAACAAGCTGCATCAACTTCATAAACCTTAGCAGAGGAGGCAGGAATAATTTTTCAGCACAATTCAGTGTCTTTGTTCCACAAAAAATCATCTACTGGTTATACTAGTCTGTAGATGGAATAATACCCAGCAGTCCATTCCAAATAGTCTGTGACAGAGTGCAATTTTGGGTTTAGTACACAGCTTTTTTTGGGTGCAGCACTGTTGTGTACTGCTGGTGTTTTACAAAAATATATATTTTTTAACCCCTTTACGACGCAGGACGTAAATGTACGTCCTGGTGAGCTGGTATTTAACACACTTGGACGTACATTTACATCCTATACATGACCGTAAGCATCGTAGCGATGATAGCAGCCAGGGACCCGCCATTAATGGCCGACAACCGCGATCACACGGATGTCCGCCATTAATAAAAGCTGTTTGTCACCAAGGATATGGACAGCAGGATTGGAGGTTTTCTTCAGTGCACATTGTGCCACATGTATACATCTCTGGAGCAGCAGCTTCAGGGTGAATACAGCTGTGACAAATGTGAGCATGTTGCCCACCTGGAAGCTCGTATTAGAGACCTAGAGGAGCAAAATGCAACATTGAGGGCGATTGACAATCTTACAGAGCAAGCAGTTAGTGGGGTAGAAATGGAGGTTGGAGAAACTAGCCAGGAGGCCCAAGTAGGGAGCTGGGTTAATGTAGTTAGAGGGACTGGAAAGGGGGCAAGGAAAAGGAAGGTCACTTCTGATTCTGATCTCCCAAGTAAAATTGCCAAGTTGGGCGATGATGCGAGGGCCTCAGTATCAGAGATGGCAACCCTTGTGGATACTGATCTCCCTAACAGCCGGGGGAACAGCTCAACTAGTAGTGTGGGGGATGGTAACGTAGGTAGGCCAAGACAGTTAGTTGTGGTAGGGGATTCTATAATCAGGAAGACGGATAGAATAATTTGTGGCCAAAACCACCTCAACCGAATGGTTTGCTGTCTCCCTGGTGCCAGGGTTCGGCATGTGGTGGAAAGGGTGGACAAATTACCAGCTGTCGTGGTCCATGTGGGAACCAACGACAGAATACATGGTAGGTGGAGGTCCTTGAAGAATAATTACAAGGAACTAGGTGCCAAGCTGAAGGGAAGGACCTCTAAGGTTGTGTTCTCTGGAATGCTTCCTGTGCCATGCGCATCGCAGGAAAGACAGCGGGAGCTTAGGGAGTTAAATGCATGGCTTAAGTCGTGGTGTGAGGGGGAAGGGTTTGGGTTTTTAGAGCACTGGGCTGACTTTTCATTGGGGTACAAACTCTATTCTACGGATAATTTGCACCTGAATGGAAGGGGGTCCGCTGTGCTGGGGGAGAGAATCCTGGAAGGGGTGGCTGAGTATTTAAACTAGGTGAGTGGGGGGAGGATAGTAAAGCAAAGAAAGCAGACAGTGGGATGGATAGGTTAGAGAGGGGTCAGGACATAATGGTGGGTGGAGAGGAGTCCTGTGGGGGAGGTTAAGAGCAGTGGATAAAGAGATCCACGGGTTACAAACCAGCCATAAAAATAAATGTAGCCCGAAAAATTGTAATCCCAATAATTCAAAAAATTCCATTAGCCCCAATAACTCAATAACTACAATAAGCCCCATTAACTAAAAAAATACCGTTAGCCCCAATAACTTAAATAACAACGTTAGACCCAATAACGCAAAAAATCCCATTAGCCCCAATAACTTAAATAATAACGTTAGACCCAATAACTCAAAAAATCCCATTAGCCCTAATAACTTAAATAGTACAATTAGCCCTTATAACTCAAATAATAACATTAACCCCAATAACTCTGAAAATCCCATTAGTGAGACTATATGTGTAAAACTTAATGGAAATGTAAAGTGTATGTTCACAAATGCCAGAAGCCTAGCAAATAAAATGGGGGAGCTTGAGGCCTTGATACTGGAGGAACATATTGATATAGTTGGGGTCACTGAGACATGGCTGGACTCCTCGCATGACTGGGCTGTCAATCTGCAGGGGTTTACATTGTTTCGCAAGGATAGAATGAACAGAAAAGGTGGTGGAGTCTGTCTGTATGTAAGAAGTGGTATGAAAGCCAGTGTGAACGATGCCATAGTGTGTGATGATTCTGAGGATGTGGAATCATTGTGGGTAGAATTACAAAAGGAGGGAAATACTGAAAAAATTATATTTGGTGTAATCTACAGACCCCCTAATATCACTGAAGAGATAGAAGGTCAGCTGTATAAACAAATAGAGAGGGCCGCCCGGGCAGGTACAGTGGTAATAATGGGAGATTTTAACTATTCAGATATAGATTGGGGCCGGGGGCTGGCTAAAACTACAAAGGGGAGAAAACTCCTAAATTTATTGCAGGATAATTTTATGGGTAAGTTTGTGATGCCTTGTTGGATCTGATCATTTCCAAAAACGCAGAGCTGGTTGGTAATGTAACTGTGCGGGAAAACCTTGGTAATAGCGACCACAATATAGTTACTTTTGACTTAAAATGTAGAAAACAAAGACAGGCGGGAAGGCAAAAACATATAACTGTCACGATTCGGCTTACGGGTTGTGGATCCACTGTGTCAGCGAGGGATTGGCGTGGACCGTGCCGGTGGACCGGTTTTAAGTGGCTACTGGTGTTCACCAGAGCCCGCCGCAAAGCGGGATGGTCTTGCTGCGGCGGTAGCAACCAGGTCGTATCCACTAGCAACGGCTCAACCTCGCTGACTGCTGAGAAGGCGTGGGACAGAAGGACTAGGCAGAGGCAAGGTCAGACGTAGCAGAAGGTCGGGGCAGGCGGCAAGGTTCGTAGTCAATATGGATAGCAGGAGATCAGGTAACACAGGCTTGGACAACACTAAACGCTTTCACTGGCACAAGGCAACAAGATCCGGCAAGGGAGAGCAGGGGAAGTGATGTGATATAGCCAGGGAGCAGGTGGAAGCTAATCAGGCTAATTGGGCCAGGCACCAATCATTGGTGCACTGGCCCTTTAAGTCTCAGAGAGCTGGCGCGTGCGCGCCCTAGAGAGCGGAGCCGCGCGCGCCAGCACATGACAGCCGGGGACCGGGACAGGTAAGTGACTTGGGATGCGATTCGCGAGCGGGCGCGTCCCGCTATGCGAATCGCATCCCCGCCGGCAATGTCAGTGCAGCGCTCCCGGTCAGCAGGTCTGACCGGGGCGCTGCAGGGAGAAAGACGCCGTGAGCGCTCCGGGGAGGAGCAGGGACCCGGAGCGCTCGGCGTAACAGTACCCCCCCTTAGGTCTCCCCCTTTTTTTGTCCGACAACTGCTTTACCTGGGACGAGGACACCGGGAGTGAATGTAGGGTTTCCTCAAAGGCAGGCAGTACAGCAGGAGTGGGAATGGGGAGGGAGGGCAGAGGGTGAAGCTTGGCACGGGGCAGGGTGTCACCAGGACGGGGGCCATGAGGAGGCAAGGCACAGTCCAGATAAGCCTTGGGGGGACCAGGTGTAGGAGGAGGCACTGAGGCTTGCCTGACGGGACTGGGAGGGGGGGAGAGGCATTTCTTGTGGCAAGCAGAGTCCCAGTTCTTGATCTCCCCGGTGGTCCAGTCAAGGGTGGGAGAATGAAGCTGGAGCCATGGCAGACCGAGGAGGACCTCAGAGGTGCAGTTGGGAAGGACGAAAAATTCAATCATTTCGTGATGGGGTCCAATGCACATTAAGAGGGGTTTTGTGCGGTAACGCACGGTGCAATCCAATCTAACTCCGTTGACCGCGGAAATGTAGAGCGGCTTGACGAGACGGGTCACCGGGATGCAGAATTTATTCACCAAAGAATCCAGAATAAAATTCCCAGAGGCACCAGAGTCCAAGCAGGCCACGGCTGAGAGGGACGAGTTGGCAGAAGGAGAAATCCGCACGGGCACCGTGAGACGTGGAGAAGCAGACTTCGAACCAAGAGACGCCACACCCACGTGAGCTGGGTGCGTGCGTTCGTTTCCTAGACGTGGAGGATGAATAGGGCAATCCACCAAGAAATGTTCGGTACTGGCACAGTACAGACAAAGATTTTCTTCCCTACGGCGATTCCTCTCTTCCTGGGTCAGTCGAGACCGATCCACTTGCATGGCCTCCTCGGCGGGAGGCCCAGGCGTAGATTGCAACGGATACTGTGGGAGAGGTGCCCAGAGATCTAAGTCTTTTTCCTGGCGGAGCTCCTGGTGTCTCTCAGAAAAACGCATGTCAATGCGGGTGGCCAAATGGATAAGTTCTTGCAGGTTGGCAGGAATCTCTCGTGCGGCCAGCACATCCTTGATGTTACTGGATAGGCCTTTTTTAAAGGTCGTGCAGAGAGCCTCGTTATTCCAAGATAATTCGGAAGCGAGAGTACGAAATTGGATGGCGTACTCGCCTACTGAAGAATTACCCTGGACCAGGTTCAGCAGGGCAGTCTCGGCAGAAGAAGCTCGGGCTGGTTCCTCGAAGACACTACGGACTTCAGTGAAGAAGGACTGGACTGTGGCTGTGGCAGGATCATTGCAGTCCCAGAGCGGTGTGGCCCAAGACAAGGCCTTTCCTGAAAGAAGGCTCACTACGAACGCCACCTTAGATCGTTCTGTAGGAAACAAGTCCGACAACATCTCCATATGCAGGGAACATTGAGACAAAAATCCACGGCAGAGTCTAGAGTCCCCATCAAATTTGTCCGGCAGGGACAAGTGGAGGCTAGGAGCGGCCACTCGCTGCGGAGGAGGTGCAGGAGCTGGCGGAGGAGATGGTTGCTGCTGTAGCAGAGGCAGAAGTTGCCGTAACGTGGCGGTCAACTGCGACAGCTGCTGTCCTTGTTGGGCAATCTGCTGCGATTGCTGAGCGACCACCGTGGTAAGGTCAGCGAGACTTGGCAGCGGCACCTCAGCGGGATCCATCTACTGTCACGATTCGGCTTACGGGTTGTGGATCCACTGTGTCAGCGAGGGATTGGCGTGGACCGTGCCGGTGGACCGGTTCTAAGTGGCTACTGGTGTTCACCAGAGCCCGCCGCAAAGCGGGATGGTCTTGCTGCGGCGGTAGCAACCAGGTCGTATCCACTAGCAACGGCTCAACCTCGCTGACTGCTGAGAAGGCGTGGGACAGAAGGACTAGGCAGAGGCAAGGTCAGACGTAGCAGAAGGTCCCGACCTTCTGCTACGTCTGACCTTGCCTTGCCTCTGCCTAGCAGGCGGCAAGGTTCGTAGTCAATATGGATAGCAGGAGATCAGGTTACACAGGCTTGGACAACACTAAACGCTTTCACTGGCACAAGGCAACAAGATCCGGCAAGGGAGTGCAGGGGAAGTGATGTGATATAGCCAGGGAGCAGGTGGAAGCTAATCAGGCTAATTGGGCCAGGCACCAATCATTGGTGCACTGGCCCTTTAAGTCTCAGAGAGCTGGCGCGCGCGCGCCCTAGAGAGCGGAGCCGTGCGCGCCAGCACATGACAGCCGGGGACCGGGACGGGTAAGTGACTTGGGATGCGATTCGCGAGCGGGCGCATCCCGCTATGCGAATCGCATCCCCGCCGGCAATGTCAGTGCAGCGCTCCCGGTCAGCGTGTCTGACCGGGGCGCTGCAGGGAGAAAGACGCCGTGAGCGCTCCGGGTCCCTGCTCCTCCCCGGAGTAATATCTGTACCCTTGTTCATGATATTTAGAGATTCTCTGGTGTCTGGTATTGTGCCAAGGGACTGGCGCAAGGCTAATGTGGTACCAATCTTCAAGAAGGGCTCTAGGTCTTCGCCAGGCAATTATAGACCGGTAAGTCTAACGTGCATTGTGCGTAAATTGTTTGAAGGACTTATAAGGGATTACATACAGGAATACATAGGGGATAATAGTATTATAAGTGATAGCCAGCATGGGTTTACTAAGGATAGAAGTTGTCAAACCAATCTAATTTGCTTTTATGAAGAGGTGAGTAGAAGCCTTGACAGAGGAATGGCTGTGGATATAGTGTTTCTGGATTTTGCCAAAGCGTTTGATACTGTCCCTCACAGACGTCTGACAGGTAAGTTAAGGTCTTTGGGCTTGGAAACTTTAGTTTGCAACTGGATTGAACACTGGCTCATGGATCGTACCCAGAGAGTGGTGGTCAATGATTCGTACTCTGATAGGTCCCCGGTAATTAGTGGTGTACCCCAAGGTTCAGTACTGGGCCCGCTGTTGTTTAATTTATTTATCAATGATATAGAGGATGGTATTAACAGCTCTGTTTCTATCTTTGCAGATGACACCAAGCTTTGCAGCACGGTACAATCTATAGAGGATGTGCATAAGTTACTAGATGACTTGGATAGACTAACGGGGAGATTTATCAAAACCTGTGCAGAGGAAAACCTGCCCAGTTGCCCATAGCAACCAATCAGATTGGTTGCTATGGGCAACTGGGCAAGTTTTCCTCTGCACAGGTTTTGATAAATCTCCCCCTAAGTGTCTGGGCATCCACTTGGCAAATGAGGTTCAATGTGGATAAATGTAAAGTTATGCATCTGGGTACTAATAACATGCATGCATCGTATGTCTTAGGGGGGATTAAACTGTCAGAGTCACTGGTAGAGAAGGATCTGGGTGTACTTGTAGATCACAGACTACAGAATAGCATGCAATGTCAGGCTGCTGCTTCCAAAGCCGGCAGGATATTGTCATGTATAAAAAGAGGCATAGACTCAAGGGACAGGGACATAATACTCCCCCTTTATAAAGCATTGGTACGGCCTCACCTGGAATATGCTGTTCAGTTTTGGTCACCTGTTCAAAAAAAGGGACACTGCGGAGTTGGAAAGGGTGCAGAGACGTGCGACTAAACTAATATGGGGCATGGAACATCTTAGCTATGAGGAGCGATTAAAGGAGTTACAATTGTTTAGTCTTGAGAAGAGACGTTTAAGGGGGGATATGATAAACGTATATAAGTATATAAATGGCCCATACAAAAAATATGGAGAAAAACTGTTCCAGGTTAAACCCCCCCAAAGGACGAGGGGGCACTCCCTCCGTCTGGAGAAGAAAAGGTTTATTCTAAAGGGGCGACACGCCTTTACCGTGAGGACTGTGAATTTATGGAATGGTCTACCTCAGGAACTGGTCACAGCAGGAACAATTAACAGCTTTAAAACAGGGTTAGATACATTCCTGGAACAAAATAACATAAATGCTTATGCAGAATTAGAAAACTATATCCCTTTCCCTTATCCCCTTACACCCTTCACTTCAATTCCCTGGTTGGACTTGATGGACAAATGTCTTTTTTCAACCATACTAACTATGTAACTATGTAATCCCTCAGATGGCATGATCAATAGAGATCACGGCATCTGCAGCGCTGCGGTGACTAAAATAGATGATCGGATCGCCCGCAGCGCTGCCACGGAGATCCGATCATCCAGACAGAGGTCCCCTCACCTGCCTTCCAAGGGTCTTCTGCTCTGGTTGGAGATCGAGCAGACCAGAGCAGAAGATGACCGATAACCCTGATCAGTGCTATGCCCTATGCATAGCACTGAAAAGTATTAGCAATCAAATGATTGCTATAAATAGTCCCCTATGGGGACTATTAAAGTGGAAAAATAAAAGTAAAAAATAAAAGTAAAAAAAATTTGAAAAATCCCCTCCCCCAATAAAAATTTTAATTGCCTGTTTTTCCCCAATGTACCCCAATGTCCCCAAAAGTATAAAAAAAAAAAGTATTAACATGTTTGGTATCATCGCATGCGTAAATATCAAAAACTATTAAAATATAATATTGATTATCCCGTACAGTGAACTGTGTGGACGTAAAAAAAGTCCAAAATTGCTGAACATTTTATTCCAAATAAAATTGATAAAAAATGTATTCAAAGTTTTATATATGCAAATGTGGTATCAAAAAAACATTAAAGATCACGGTGCAAAAAATTTGCCCTCATACCGCCGCTTATATGGAAAAATGAAAAAGTTATAGGTCAGCAAAATAGAGGGATTTTAAACGCACTCATTTGGTTAAAAAGTTTGTGATTTTTTTTAAGCGGTATAATAATAGAAAAGTACGTAATCATGGGTATCATTTTAATCGTATTGACCCACAGAATAAAGAAAACAGGTCTATTTTACCGTAAAGTGTACTGCATGAAAATGATACGTACCAAAATAGCAAAATTGCAGTTTTCTTATCAATTTCCCCACACAAATAGTATTTTCTTGATTACGCCATACATTTTATGGTAAAATGAGTGATGTTATTACAAAAGACAACTGGTCGCGCAAAAACAAGCCCTCCTACTAGTCTGTGGATGAACATATAAAAGAATTATGATTTTTAGAAGGCAAGGAGGAAAAAACAAAAACGTAAAAATAAAATTGTCTGAGTCCTTAAGGCCCAAATGGACTGAGTCCTTAAGGGGTTAAGGGTACTGTAGCGCTTTTTTCTGCGTTCATCAGTGCATACCGCATATGTACATCTAAGTACTGTACTTTTTTGTACCAGTTAATCTGTCAAGGGCCTACATACTGTGACAGGACAGACAAAAGTAATCTCCTGCTGGTATTTTACAAAAATACAGAGTTTTTAGGCGTATTGTAGCGCACTTTTCTGTCCTCATCAGTGCATACTACATACCTACATAAAGGGCCTAGATACTGTGAAAGGCCAGCCAAAAGTAATCACCTGCTGCTGTTCTAGACAAATACTGTTTTAAGTGTAGTGAAGCGTATCGTACTACCCTCATATAGAGGCAGAGAAGTGCCAGGACGTGCACAGAGGAGTGGCAGAGGCCGAAATTCTTCAGGTCACAGCAGACTAGGGGCGAGTGGCAGCAGGAGTCACAGCGAGAGGCCTGAGCTCCCTTTATCAGCTAGCAGTCGTGTCTCGACTAGCAACCCATCTGCAATCGTCGATTTGTTAACACGGTCATCTACTTCATCACAAGTGACATCTGACACCCCCATTCAACAGTCAGTGGGTTCCTCAGACACAACCCTCAGTTGGCATGGCCCGGGAGCAGTCCCTATCCTCCCATTTCTTCTGTCCTATGCTGTTCCCTCTCCTACAGAAGTATCTTTGCTGTGGGTTCAGCTCCACTATTCACTATATATATATATATATATATATATATATATATATATATATATATATAACCACATTACATTGACAGTACTACCTATATGTGTGTGTTTGAAACATATGTTCAAAGAACTAAAAAAAAAGAAAAATGGCGATATAATGGTATATATACAGTACAGACCAAAAGTTTGGACACACCTTCTCATTCAGAGTTTTCTTTATTTTCATAACTATGAAAATTGTAGATTCACACTGAAGGCATCAAAACTATAAATTAACACGTGGAATTATATACATAACAAAAAAGTGTGAAAATATGTCATATTCTAGGTTCTAGCCACCTTTTGCTTTGATTACTGCTTTGCACACTCTTGGCATTCTCTTCATGAGCTTCAAGAGGTAGTCACCTGAAATGGTCTTCCAACAGTCATGAAGGAGTTCCCAGAGATGTTTAGCACTTGTTGGCCCTTTTTGCCTTCACTCTGCGTTCCAGCTCACCCCAAACCATCTCGATTGGGTTCAGGTCCGGTGACTGTGGAGGCCAGGTCATCTGGGCCAGCACCCCATCACTCTCCTTCTTGGTCAAATAGCCCTTACACAGCCTGGAGGTGTGTTTGGGGTCATTGTCCTCTTGAAAAATAAATGATGGTCCAACTAAACGCAAACCGGATGGAATAGCATGCCGCTGCAAGATGTGTGGTAGCCATGCTGGTTCAGTATGCCTTCAATTTTGAATAAATCCCTAACAGTGTCCCCAGCAAAGCACCCCCACACCATCACACCTCCTCCTCCACACCAGCACACCTGGGAAGTGAAAACCATTTCAGGTGACTACCTATTGAATCTCAACAAGAGAATGCCTAGTGTGTGCAAAGCAGTAATCAAAGCAAAAGGTGGCTACTTTGAAGAACCTAGAATATGATATATTTTCAGTTGTTTCACACTTTTTTGATATGTATATAATTCCACATGTGTTAATTCATAGTTTTGATGCCTCCAATGTGAATCTACAATTTTCATAGTCATGAAAATAAAGAAAACTCTGAATGAGAAGGTGTGTCCAAACTTTTGATCTCTACTGTGTGTATATATATATATATATATATATATATATATATATATATATATATATGGGAATATGCAAATCAGCTCATTACATCACCTTTACAAAAGTGATGTAACAAGCTGATTTGCATATTCCCCTACCCAGAATGCCTGCAGAGTGCTTAGTGGCCCTTGAAAGCTCTGTCACACCAGGAGTGGTGAACTCTCCCTGAGTTAAATACTCATCCCGTTTATTTATATATATGTATATATATATATATATATATATATATATATATTACACACACACACACACACCATTAGATTGACAGAAACACCTACATGTGTGTGTTACATAGTTACATAGTTAGTATGGTTGAAAAAAGACATACGTCCATCAAGTCCAACCAGGGAATTGAAGGGAAGGGTGTAAGGGGATAAGGGGAAGGGATGTAGTTTTATAATTCTGCATAAGCATTAATGTTATTTTGTTCCAGGAATGTATCTAACCCTATTTTAAAGCTGTTAATTGTTCCTGCTGTGACCAGTTCCTGAGGTAGACCGTTCCATAAATTCACAGTCCTCATGGTAAAGAAGGCGTGTCGCCCCTTTAGACTAAACCTTTTCTTCTCCAGACGGAGGGAGTGCCCCCTCATCCTTTGGGGGGGTTTAACTTGGAACAGTTTTTCTCCATATTTTTTGGATGGGCCATTTATATACTTATATACGTTTATCATATCCCCCCTTAAACGTCTCTTCTCAAGACTAAACAATTGTAACTCCTTTAATCGCTCCTCATAGCTAAGATGTTCCATGCCCCATATTAGTTTAGTCACACGTCTCTGCACCCTTTCCAACTCCTCAGTGTCCCTTTTATGAACAGGCGACCAAAACTGAACAGCATATTCCAGGTGAGGCCGTACCAATGCTTTATAAAGGGGGAGTATTATGTCCCTGTCCCTTGAGTCCATGCCTCTTTTTCTACATGACAATATCCTGCCGGCCTTGGAAGCAGCAGCCTGACATTGCATGCTATTCTGTAGTCTGTGATCTACAAGTACACCTAGATCCTTCTCTACCAGTGACTCTGCCAGTTTAATCCCCCCTAAGACATACGACGCATGCATGTTATTAGTACCCAGTTGCATAACTTTACATTTATCCACATTGAACCTCATTTGCCAAGTAGATGCCCAGACACTTAGTCTATCCAAGTCATCTTGTAACTTATGCACATCCTCTATAGACTGTACTGTGCTACAAAGCTTGGTGTCATCTGCAAAGATAGAAACAGAGCTGTTAATGCCATCCTCTATATCATTGATAAATAAATTAGACAACAGCAGGCCCAGTACTGAACCTTGGGGTACACCACTAATAACCGGGGACCAATCAGAGTACGAATCATTGACCACCACTCTCTGGGTACGATCCATGAGCCAATGTTCAATTCAGTTACAAACTAAAGTTTCCAAGCCCAAAGATCTTAACTTACCTGTCAGACGTCTATGAGGGACAGTATCAAATGCTTTAGCAAAATCCAGAAACACTATATCCACAGCCATTCCTCTGTCAAGGCTTCTACTCACCTCTTCATAAAAGCAAATTAGATTGGTTTGACAACTTCTATCCTCAGTAAACCCATGCTGGCTATCACTTATAATACTATTATCCCCTATATATTCCTGTATGTAATCCCTTATAAGTCCTTCAAACAATTTACCCACAATGCACGTTAGACTTACCGGTCTATAATTGCCTGGCGAAGACCTAGAGCCCTTCTTGAAGATTGGTACCACATTAGCCTTGCGCCAGTCCCTTGGCACAATACCAGACACCAGAAAATCTCTAAATATCATGAACAAGGGTACAGATATTACTGAACTTACCTCTCTAAGAACTCTTGGGTGTAGTCCATCCGGCCCTGGAGATTTGCTTACATTTACCTTACTTAACTTACCTTGTACCATCTCAACGTTAAGCCAGTTCAGTACATTACATGATGTGTTGGACACATACGTTCAGAGAATTATATATATATATATATATATATATATATATATATATATACACACAGTACATTGACTCCAATAAATAAAAGGAAAAATAAATAAATAAAATTACCTGTAACAACACTTGAGACAGTATAGGTACCCAGAAGCAGCAGAGCTATATGATGAAATAAATCACAACACAACATAGATGCTAAAAGAATACATTTTATTTTGAGCTTGCTTTTATACACACTACATAATTATAAAAATTACATACAGCAGGACACATAGAGTGGCAGCCTATAAATATGGAGTCCAGGCAGGATGAAAAAAAAACAAAAAACATGATGCCGTCTTGTACAACTCAAACCTCTTCCACGGTCCAAAGCCAGGCCGGGTTTTGGAGTGCAAGGCTGAGCCGAAAATCCGCTGACACAGAAGGAATTACACGTTTGTAACGAGAGCTTCAACTTAGGCTGGAACTGAGTGGCATAATACAGGTCCCCCATACATCAGCTATCACTTGATCACATGACATTATGATCACGTGACAAACGTCATGACTCACATGGGCATCAATATCGTCAGCAGGGGGCGGGTTGCAAAAACAAAACATACAGCAGCCAAGCCCACTAACATCACATGATCGGAGAAAAATCATGTGACATGGGTGCAGCCTGATGATGCGCACAGACGCGCAGAGGAAATATACGTCAGCAGGGGGCAAGGATGCCGACAAGAAGATAGACCAGCACAGCCCACTAAACTGTGAGGTCACGTCTCGCAACGCAAGGAAAGATGGGAAAAAAGTGGGACTACAGTCATCAGGTAAGCTGATGAGAAAGAACTTCCGCCCAAAAAAAGAAGAATGATTTGAAAAAAATGGAAAAAAAAAGGTAGACACACATATTTACATATTAGATAATCTGGACATGCACTTTACAGTACTACTAAAAAATGCTTTGCACGGAATACCACTTTAAAACCCACAGGGACTCTTTCTGGCCACAATAGTGATGGAAAAGTTGTTTCAAGGGGACTAACACCTGAACTGTGGCATGCCGGAGAGGGATCCATGGCAAAACTTCCATGGAAAAATACTGTTGATGAAAAATAATTGTTAAAGCAGAGTCGGGCTTTAATCCATAAAGGGCATAAATCACCAAACATTCCTAAATTGTTTGGAATAACATGCTTTAACCCCTTAACCTCCCTGGCGGTATGATTCTGTCTGGAAATTTGTACCAAAACTGACTGAATTTCCCATCTCCCTCCGCCCATTTCACATCTCCCATGTCACATTCCCCCTCCCTTGTCACATTCCCCCTCTCACTTGTCACATCCCCCGTCACATTCTCCCCCCTCCTTGTCACATTCTTCCCCCCTTGTCACATTCCCCCCCTTGTCACATTCTCCCCCTTCATGTTACATTCCCCTCCCCCTGTCACATCCCCCCCCTTGTCACATCCCCCCTTCATGTCATATTCTCATCCCCCCCTGTCACATTCCCCCACCCTGTCACATTCCCCCACCCTGTCACATTCCCCCCCTTGTCACATTCCCCCCCTGTCACATTCCCCCCCTTGTCACATCCCCCCCTGTCACATTCCCCCCCTTGTCACATTCCCCCCTGTCACATTCCCCCCTTGTCACATTCCCCCCCTGTCACATTCCCCCCTTTATCACATTCCCCCCCTTGTCACATTCCCCCCCCTGTCACATTCCCCCCTTTGTCACATTCATCCCCCCTTCTCACCTTGTCTTGTCCTGCAGCAAATACACTAGGTTTGCCGGGCAGATTTCAAACCTATTGTATTTGCTGCAGAACAAGTCCTTTCCCCTTCAGCCAATCACAGGCTTTACACCACTGCGGCCTGTGATTGGCTGAAAAGTGAAAGGTCCTAGAAGATGAATAGTGAAGAGAGGACACCCCGGACCGCACGGAGGGGAACGGCATCTGCAGGGACCAGGATTAGGTAAGCAAAAGTTTTTTTTTATTTTACTACTACTTCCTTTTACACTTAGCTCAGTATTTTTCTACCAGGGGGCCTCCAGCTGTTGTGAAACTACTACTCCCAGCATGCCCGGACAGCCTTTGGCTGTTCGGGCATGCTGAGAGTTGTAGTTTTGCAACAGCTGGAGGCCCCCTGGTAGGGAAACACTGACTTTTAGTATTTTTCTTTACCTGCTCTGGCCTGCCCCCGCAACGGGAGCCGACCAGAGCAGATAATCGCATGTTTTCCCGGGGGGGCCGCATCGCTATATCGCATTGCTTTTGCAATATATCGTGCAGCCCGGCCGGGAACTCTGCAATTCTACCCCGAGCGTGACTCGGGGTTACCGATCCTGGCAGGGAAAATTAACCCCGAGTCACGCTCAGGAATACCGCTCAGGAGGTTAAGGACCGGGATTTTTTCCGTTTTTGCATTTTGGTTTTTTGCTCCTTGCCTTTAAAAAATCATAACTCTTTCAATTTTGCACCTAAAAATCCATATGATTGCTTATTTTTTGCGCCACCAATTCTACTTTGTAATGACATCAGTCATTTTGCCCAAAAATCTATGGTGAAACCGGAAAAAAATCATTGTGCCACAAAATAAAAAAATAAAAAAACGCTGTTTTATAACTTTTGGGGGCTTCCGTTTCTATGTAGTACATTTTTCGGTAAAAATTACACCTTATCTTTATTTTGTAGGTTCATATGATTAAAATGATACCCTACTTATATAGGTTTGATTTTGTCGTACTTCTGGAAAAAATCATATCTACATGCTGGAAAATTAATATGTTTAAAATTGTCATCTTCTGACCCCTATAACTTTTTTATTTTTCCGTGTATGGGGTGGTATGAGGGCTCATTTTTTGCGCCGTGATCTGAAGTTTAAGCTGTTCGGGAAGGCGTGGGAGGGGGGGGGGGGAGAGGGTGAAGCTGGGCACGGGGAAAAGTGTTACCAGGACGGGGGCTATGAGGAGGAGACACAGCATAGTCCTGATAGGCCTTGGGGAGACCAGGTAAAGGAGGAGACACTGAGGTTTGACTGACGGGACTGAAAGCAGACGTGAGGCACTTTTTATGGCAAGAAGCCCCCCAGTTCTTGATCTCCCCGGTGGTCCAATCAAGGGTAGGAGAGTGGTGTTGGTGCCAAGGCAGACCAAGGAGGACTTCAGAGGTGCAGTTGGGTAAAACAAAAAGTTCTATTTTTTCGTGATGCCGTCCAATACTCATGAGCAGGGGTTCTGTGCGGTAACGCACGGTGCAGTCCAATTTAACTCCGTTGACCGAGGAAATGTAGAGCTTCTTGACGAGACGGGTCACCGGGATGCAGAACTTATTCACCAAAGAGGCCAGAATAAAATTTCCAGAAGAACCAGAGTCCAAGAAGGCCGTGGCTGAGAAGGAGGAGTTGGCACAAGGAGAAATCTGCACGGGCACAGTGAGACGTGGAGAAGCAGACTTCGTACCAAGAGACGCCACACCCACGTGAGCTGGGTGCGTGCGTACGTTTCCCAGACTGGAGGGCGAATAGGGCAATCCACCAAGAAGTGTTCGGTACTGGCGCAGTACAGACATAAATTGTTATCCCTACGGCGAGTCCTCTCTTCATGGGTCAGGCGAGACCGATCCACTTGCATAGCCTCCTCGGCGGGAGGCACAGGGGTAGATTGCAAAGGATACTGTGAGAGAGGTGCCCAGAGATCAAGGTCTTTTTCCTGGCGGAGCTCCTGGTGTCTCTCAGAAAAACGCATGTCAATGCAGGTGGCCAAATGGATAAGTTCTTGCAGGTTGGCAGGAATCTCTTGTGCGGCCAGCACATCGTTGATGTTACTGGAGAGGCTTTTTTTAAAGGTCGCGCAGAGAGCCTCGTTATTCCAAGATAATTCGGAAGCGAGAGTACGAAATTGGATGGCGTACTCGCCTACTGAAGAATTACCCTGGACCAGGTTCAGCAGGGCAGTCTCGGCAGAAGAAGCTCGGGCTGGTTCCTCGAAGACACTACGGACTTCAGCGAAGAAGGACTGGACTGTGGCTGTGGCAGGATCATTGCGGTCCCAGAGCGGTGTGGCCCAAGACAAAGCCTTTCCAGATAGAAGACTCACTACGAACGCCACCTTAGACCGTTCTGTAGGAAATTGGTCCGACAACATCTCCATATGTAGAGAACATTGAGACAAGAAGCCACGGCAGAGTCGGGAGTCCCCATCAAATTTGTCCGGCAAGAACAAGCGGAGGCTAGGAGCGGCCACTCGCTGCGGAGGAGGTGCAGGAGCTGGCGGAGGAGATGGTTGCTACTGTAGCAGTTGCAGAAGTTGCTGTAACGTGGCGGTCAACTGCGACAGCTGCTGTCCTTGTTGGGCAATTTGCTGCGATTGCTGGGCGACCACCGTGGGTAGGTCAGCGAGACTTGGCAGCGGCACCTCAGCGGGATCCATGGCCGGATCTACTGTTACGATTCGGCAGGCTGGATGTGGATCCTCTGTGTCAGTGAGGGATTGGCGTGGACCGTGTCGGTGGACCGGTTCTAGGGTTGCTACTGGTTTTCACCAGAGCCCGCCGCAAAGCGGTATGGTCTTGCTGCGGCGGTAGCAACCAGGTCGTATCCAACGGCAACGGCTCAACCTCGCTGACTGCTGAGAAGGCGTGGGACAGAAGGACTAGGCAGAGGCAAGGTCAGACGTAGCAGAAGGTCGGGGTAGGCGGCAAGATTCGTAGTCAATAAGGATAGCAGGAGATCTGGAACACAGGGACAACACTAAACGCTTTCACTGGCACAAGGCAACAAGATCCAGCAAGGAAGTGCAGGGGAAGTGAGTTAATATGGACAGCAAGCAGGTGGAAGCTAATTAGGCTGATTGGGCCAGGCACCAATCACTGGTGCACTGGCCCTTTAAATCTTAGAGAGCTGGCGCACGCGCGCCCTAAGGAGCGGAGCCGCGCACGCAAGGACGTGACAGCCGGGGACCGGGACAGGTGAGTGACTTGGGATGCGATTCGCGAGCGGGCGCGTCCCGCTATGCGAATCGCATCCCCGCCGGCAATGTCAGTGCAGCGCTCCCGGTCAGCAGGTCTGACCGGGGCGCTGCAGAGAGAGGAACGCCGCGAGCGCTCCGGGGAGGAGCAGGGACCCGGAGCGCTCGGCGTAACAATAACTCTGGAATGCTTTTAGTTATCATTCTGATTCCGAGATTGTTTTTTCGTGACATATTCTACTTTAACCTCTTAAGGACCAATGACGTTGTGGAACGTCATGGCACCCTGGGCCTTAAGGACCAATGACGTTCCACAACGTCATGGCGTTTTCCGGTCTCTGCCGCTCGCCGGGCAGAGATCGGAACCAGATGCCTGCTGAAATCCTTGTAGGCCCCCCAAATCTGCGGCGATACCGGGCTGATCGGGTCTCTGGGACCCGACCGCCCGGTAATTTCGCATGATCCCGGCTGTCACAGACAGCCAGGACCATGCTGGAGCCTAGGAGCGAGGTGGCAAGCCTGCCACCTCCTCCGATCCCCTGCGATCCGTCGGTTAACTAATCGCACGGGGGGGCGGTTACTTCCTTCCGTCCTGCCCGGCCCCTTGAAGTCCGGAGAGGACAGGAGGAAGACCAGAGGACGCGGCGGTTGACGGGGGAGTGCTGGGGCCCGGCCCCGGTACTTACCTCGTCCCTGAAGACCCGGATCCCGGCGATAAAGACGGCGGCAGCGGCGACAGGTGAGTAGATCTTCAGCCGCGGTCGGGCCCTTTACAGCAATGCACGTCGCCGTAAAGCGACATGCATTGCTGTAATGGGACCTTGTAAACTACAACTCCCAGCATGCCCAGACAGCCCTTGGCGTCTGGGCATGCTGGGAGTTGTAGTTTTGCAACATCTGGAGGTCCACAGTTTGGAGACCACTGTGCCCTTCCAGATGTTGCAAAACTACACATCCTCAGCATGCCCTTACTGTCCAGGCATGCTGGGAGTTGTAGTTCTGTAACATCTGGCCCTTCATTGTAGAACTACAACTCCCAGCATGCCTGGACAGTTTTGGCATACTGGGAGTTGTAGTTTTGCAACATCTGGAAGGGCACAGATTGGGAACCACTGTATTAGTGGTCTGCAAACTGTAGTCCTCCAGATGTTGCAAAACTACAACTCCAAGCATGCTGGGAGTTGTAGTTCGGCAAAATCTGGCTCTAAAGATGTTGCCGAACTACTACTCCCAGCATGCCTGAGAATGCTGGGAGTTGTGGTTTTGCAACAACAGGAGGCACACTGGTTGGGAAACATTGTCTGTTTCCTAACTCAGTGTTTCCCAACCCGTGTGCCTCCAGCTGTTGCAAAACTATAACTACCAGCATGCACTGATGGACTGTGCATGCTGGGAGTTGTAGTTTTGCAACAGCTGGAGGTCCCCCCCCCTGTGAATTTACAGGGTACACTCACATGGGCAGGGGCTTACAGTGAGTATCAGGCTGCAAGTTTGCGATGCAGCTCAAACTCGCTGTAATCCCCCTCCCGTGTGACTGTACCCTAAAAACACTACACTACACTACACTACCACAAAATAAAATAAAAAGTAAAAAACACTACATATACACATACCCCTACACAGCCCCCTGCCCCTCCCCAATAAAAATGAAAACGTCTGGTACGCCACTGTTTCCAAAATTGAGCCTCCAGCTGTTGCAAAACAACAACTCCCAGTATTGCCGGACAGCCGTTAACTGTCCAGGCATGCTGGGAGTTTTGAAACAGCTGGAGGCACCCTGTTTGGGAATCACTGGCGTATAATACCCCTATGTCCCTATGGCGTAGAATATCCCTAATTCAGGCCTCAAATGCGCATGGCGCTCTCTCACTTTGGAGCCATGTCGTATTTCAAGGCAACAGTTTAGGGTCACATATGGGGTATCGCCGTACTCGGGAGAAATTGCCTAACAAATTTTGGGGGGCTTTTACTCCTTTCACCCCTTATGAAAAGGTGAAGTTGGGGGTCTACACCAGCATGTTAGTGTAAAAAAAAAATTTTTTTTACACTAACATGCTGGTGTTGCCCCATACTTTTCATTTTGACAAGAGGTAAAAGGGAAAAACACCCACCAAAATTTGTAATGCAATTTCTCCCAACTACGGAGATACCCCATATGTGGGCGCAAAGTGCTCTGGGGGCGCACAACAAGGCCCAGAAGGGAGAGTGCGCCATGTACATTTGAGGTGATTTGCACAGGGCTGGCTGATTGTTACAGCGGTTTTGACAAACGCAAAAAAAACTAAACCCCACATGTGACCCCATTTCGGAAACTACACCCCTCACGGAATGTAATGAGGGGTGCTGTGAGAATTTACACCCCACTGGTGTCTGACAGATCTTTGGAACAGTGGGCTGTGCAAATTAAAAATGTTGTACAGACCACTGTTCCAAAGATCTGACAGACACCAGTGGGGGGTAAATGCTCACTGTACCCCTTGTTACGTTCCTCAAGGGGTCTAGTTTCCAAAATGGTATGCCATGTGGGGGTTATTTTGCTGTCATGGCACCATAGGGGCTTCCTAAATGCGACATGCCCCCCGAGCACAATTTGCTCTCAAAAAGCCAAATATGACTCCTTCTCTTCTGAGCATTGTAGTTCGCCCGTAGTGCGCTTCAGGTCAACTTATGGGGTACCTCCATACTCAGAAGAGATGGGTTTCCAATTTTTGGGGGGTATTTTCTGCTATTAACCCTTGCAAAAATGTGAAATTTTGGGAGGAAACACACATTTTAGTGAAATTTTTTTTTCACGTATGCAATAGTCGTGAAACCCCTGTGGGGTATTATGGCTCACTTTATTCCTTGTTACGTTCCTCAAGGGGTCTAGTTTCCAAAATGGTATGCCATGTGGGTATTTTTTGCTGTCCTGGCACCATAGGGGCTTCCTAAATGCGACATGCCCCCGAGCAAAATTTGCTCTCAAAAAGCCAAATATGACTCCTTCTCTTCTGAGCATTGTAGTTCGCCCGTAGTGCGCTTCAGGTCAACTTATAGGGTACCTCCATACTCAGAAGAGATGGGGTTCCAATTTTGGGGGGGTATTTTCTGCTATTAACCCTTGCAAAAATGTGAAATTTTGGGAGGAAACACACATTTTAGTGAAATTTTTTTTTTTACATATGCAAAAGTCGTGAAACACCTGTGGGGTATTAAGGCTCACTTTATTCCTTGTTACGTTCCTCAAGGGGTCTAGTTTCCAAAATGGTATGCCATGTGGGTATTTTTTCCTGTTCTGGCACCATAGGGGCTTCCTAACTGTAACATGCCCCCCAAAAACCATTTCAGAAAAACGTACTCTCCAAAATCCCCTCGTCGCTCCTTCGATTCTGAACCCTCTACTGCGCCCGCCGAACAATTTACATAGACATATGAGGTATGTGCTTACTCGAGAGAAATTGGGCTACAAATATAAGTATACATTTTCTCCTTTTACCCCTTGTAAAAATTCAAAAATTGGGTCTACAAGAACATGCAAGTGTAAAAAATGAAGATTGTGAATTTTCTCCTTCACTTTGCTGCTATTCCTGTGAAACAACTAAAGGGTTAAAACGCTGACTGAATGTCATTTTGAATACTTTAGGGGGTGCAGTTTTTATAATGGGGTCATTTATGGGGCATTTCTAAGATGAAGACCCTTCAAATCCACTTCAAACCTGAACTGGTCCCTGAAAAATTGTGATTTTGAAAATTTTGTGAAAAATTGGAAAATTGCTGCTGAACTTTGAAGCCATCTGGTGTCTTCCAAAAGTAAAAACTTGTAAATTTTATGATGCAAACATAAATTGGACATATTGTATATGTGAATAAAAAAATTATTATTTGGAATATCCATTTTCCTTACAAGCAGAGAGCTTCAAAGTTAGAAAAATGCTAAATTTTCAATTTTTTCATCAAATTTTGGAATTTTTCACTAAGAAACCATGCAAGTATCGACAACATTTTACCAATAACATAATGTAGAATATGTCACGAAAAAACTATCTTGGAATCAGAATGATAGGTAAAAGCGTCTTAGAGTTATTAATGTTTAAAGTGACAGTGGTCAGATGTTCAAAAAACGCTCTGGTCCTAAGGTGTAAAATGGCCTGGTCCTTAAGGGGTTAACATAGTGGTAAATTTTTGTCGATACTTGCATCCTTTCTTGGTGAAAAATCCGTAAATTTGATGAAAAATTTGAAAATGTTGCATTTTTCTACCTTTGAAGCTTTCTGCTTGTAAGGAAAATGGATATTACGAATACATTTTTTTTTGGTTCACATATACAATATGTCTACTTTATGTTTGCATCATAAAATTGACGTGTTTTTACTTTTGGAAGACACCAGAGGGCTTCAAAGTTCAGCAGCAATTTTCCGATTTTTCACAAAATTTTCAAACTCTGTATTTTTCAGGTTTGAAGTGGATTTGAAGGGTTATTAGAAATACCCCATAAATGACCCCATTATAAAAACTACACCCCCCAAAGTATTCAAAATGACATTCATTCAGCGTTTTAACCCTTTAGGTGTTTCACACGAATAGCAGCAAAGTGAAGGAGAAAATTCACAATGTTCATTTTTTACACTCACATGTTCTTGTAGACCCAATTTTTGAATTTTTACAAGGGGTAAAAGGAGAAAATTTTTACTTGTGTTTGTAGCCCAATTTCTCTCAAGTAAGCACATACCTCATATGTCTATGTAAATTGTTCGGCAGGCGCAGTAGAGGGCTCAGAATGGAAGGAGCGACAAGGGGATTTTGGAGAGTACGTTTTTCTGAAACGGTTTTTGGGGGCATGTTGCATTTAGGAAGCCCCTATGGTGCCAGGACAGCAAAAAAAAAACACATGGCATACCATTTTGGAAACTAGACCCCTCGGGGAACGTAACAGGGGGTTAAGTGAACCTTTATACCCCACAGGTGTTTCACGACTTTTGCATATGTAAAAAAAAAATTAAAAAAATTACCTAAAATGCTTGTTTTCCCAAAAATTTAACATTTTTAAAAAGGGTAAAAGCAGAAAATACCCCCCAAAATTTGTAACACAATTTCTCCTGAGTATGGCGATACCCCATATGTGACCCTAAACTGTTGCCTTGAAATACAACAGGGCTCCAAAGTGAGAACGCCATGCCCATTTGAGGCCTAAATTAGGGACTTGCAAAGGGGTGGACATAGGGGAATTCTACGCCAGTGATTCCCAAACAGGGTGCCTCCAGCTGTTGCAAAACTCCCAGCATGCCTGGACAGTCATCGGCTGTCCGACAATACTGGGAGTTGTTGTTTTGCAACAGCTGGAGGCTCCGTTTTGGAAACAGTGGAGTACCAGACGTTTTTCATTTTTATTGGGGAGGAGAGGGGGGCTGTGTAGGGGTATGTGTATATGCAGTGTTTTTTACTTTTTATTTTATTTTTTGTTAGTGTAGTGTAGTGTTTTTAGGGTACAGTCGCCTGGGCGGGGGGTTCACAGTAGTTTCTCGCTGGCAGTTTGAGCTGCGACAGAAAATTTGCCGCAGCTCAAACTTGCAGCCAGATACTTGCTGTAAACCTCCTCCCATGTGAGTGTACCCTGTACATTCACATTGGGGGGGGGGGGGGGACATCCAGCTGTTGCAAAACTACAACTCCCAGCATGCGCTGACAGACTGTACATGCTGAGTTTTAGTTTTGCAACAGCTGTAGGCACACTGGTTGTGTATCACTGAGTTTGTGACCTAACTCGGTGTTTCACAACCAGTGTGCCTCCAGCTGTTGTAAAACTACAACTCCCAGCATGTACGGTGCATGGTGTACATTGACTGCTGAGAGTTGGAGTTTGCAACAGCTGGAGGCACACCGGTCGTGAAACACTGAGTTAGGTAAAAAAAAAACTCTAAGTTTCACAACCAGTGTGCCTTCAGCTGTTGCAAAACTACAACTCTCAGCAGTCACCAACAGCCAAGGGGCATGCTGGGAGTTGTAGTTATGCAACCAGCAGATGCACCACTACAACTCCAAGCATGCACTTTAGCTGTTTGTGCAAGCTGGGAGTTGTAGTTATACAACAGCTGAAGGTACACTTTTCCACAGAAAAAATGTGCCTCCAGCTGTTGCAAAACCATAAGTCCCAGCATGCCCATAAGGGAATGCTGGGAGTTGTGGTGGTCTGCCTCCTGCTGTTGCATAACTACAGCTCCCAGCATGCCCTTTTTGCATGCTGGGAGCTGTTGCTAAGCAACAGCAGGAGGCTGTAACTCACCTCCAACGATCCACGCCGGAAAGTCAGTCCCTCGCCGTCGCGGCCGCCGCTGCTCCTGGGGCCCCGATCCCAACATTCACGCCGGGGATCGGGGTCCCCAGCTCCCGGGGTGCACGTCCTCCGGAAGAGGGGCGGAGCAGGTTGCGGGAGCGACACCCGCAGCAGGCGCCCTGATTGGTCGGCCGGTAATCCGGCCGACGAATCAGGGCGATCGTGAGGTGGCACCAGTGCCACCTCACCCCTGCAGGCTCTGGCTGTTCGGGGCCGTCAGAGACGGCCCCGAACAGCCAGTAGTTCCGGGTCACTGGAGACCCGATTGACCCGGAATCGCCGCAGATCGCTGAACTGAATTGTCCAGCGATCTGCGGCGATCGCCGACATGGGGGGGGCATAATGACCCCCCTGGGCGATATGCCGGGATGCCTGCTGAACGATTTCAGCAGGCATCCGGCTCCGGTCCCCAACCGGCTAGCGGTGGGGACCGGAATTCCCACGGGCGTACGGATACGCCCTCAGTCCTTAAGGACTCGGAAGGCAGGGCGTATCCATGCGCCCTATGTCCTGTAGAGGTTAAAGGGTTAAAACATCAGGTATGATGTATCAATCAGGTAGTGTAAGGGTTACGCCCACTTCACAGTGACAGACCAAACCCCCCGTTTAATGCACCGCAAACAGTCCATTTGCACAACCGCAAACTCCCCATTTGCACAAAGTTGGATACCAGGCTCGCCATGTCCCGTTCATTGTCCTCACTGATGTCATTGAAGGTCTCTTCCTCCAACCAGCCTCATACAACACCAAGGGTCCCCGAAAGGTGACAACAAGCCCCCTGGGATGCCTGCTGTGTTTGGTCTTCCACCTCCTTAAAGCCACCTTCCTCCTCTGACTCCTCTTCTTCAGACTCCTCTCTCTGCGTTATTATAAGGTGTGTTAAGTAGTACTATTCCTATCAGTTTAATCCCTGTTACGTCCCCTATCAGGGGACGTGTATATGGCATCAATTTTAGGAACCGGGAGATGGAAAAAGATGCTTTGTTTGTCCTCCTACTTCAAATTTGGGGCACTGCGTGTGCAATCTACTGTGCTACCAGATAGGAGTGCTGTGTTAAGTAGTTCTATTCTTATCAGTTTAATCCCTGTTACGTCCCCTATCAGGGGACGTGTATATGGCTTTTGCTTCATCAGGGGCAAAATGGACAGAGTCAAGAGGACTGTGATGTATAAGGAGCCGAAAGGGTGGGAAAGGAATCCCCGATATCCCCACTCTGCTGAGGGCCTCTTTTGCATGTGTCAGCGTGCAGGGAACTCTTGTTGAAAAGACTGGCTCAGTGGGCAGGTCCATGTCTCGCTTGTTCCTCATGCCCCTCTAGAGACAGTTGGGCTGGGACAGGTGGGACAGCTCCATCCCTTACAACTGGAACACTCCCTGGTTCTATGGGGATGTTGCCCGGTTTATGAGGGAGCACCAACTGGAGGGTCTGAAACCGGACCTGTGGAAGCCAAAGACAATCTACAAGCTCATCCGAGCTAAAGATTTGTTGGAGCTTGTTCTGAGGCTCCCCACTGCCACGGCAGAGACTGTTTAAACTAATGTGGCTTCAAAGCGGCTTACCAATGGACATAAGGACTTGTCGTGGATGGCCATTAAGGGAGGATTGTCTCTCAGGTTGTTCATGCATGCCCGCTACCTGTGCAGAACCTGTTACTGCCCCCGGTGTCCCTTCGTGGAGGAAACATATTTGCATGTGTTTTGGCAGTGCCCCTTTGCACAGGGTCTGTTGGATTCCCTGGAACACGAACTCAGAGACTCTGTACCCAGGAACTGTCTATCGTACCATTCGGTGCTTTACGCTTAGCGCCATGGCCGTGTAGGAATGCCTGAAATGGCCACACACCTTCCTGGCCTGCTTCAGGATGTCCTGTAAGCCTGGGTACTTATGCACAAAGCGTTGTACCATCAGATTACACACATGTGCCATGCACGGCACATGTGTCAACTTGCCCAAATTCAAAGCCACCAACAAATTTCTTCCATTGTCACAAACCACTTTACCAATCTCCAGTTGTTGTGGAGTCAGCCACTGATCCACCTGTGCGTTCAGGGCGGACAGGAGTGCTGGCGCGATGTGACTCTCTGCTTTCAGGCAAGTCAACCCCAAGACGGTGTGACACTGCTGTATCCGGGATGTGGAATAGTACCTGGGGAGCTGGGGGGTGCCGTTGATGTGGAGCAAGATGCAGCAGCAGAAGAGGACTCAGCCGAGGAGGTTATGGAAGAGGATGTAGTAGGTGGAGTAGAGGAGGTGGCAGCAGGCCTGCCTGCAAGTCGTGACGGTGTCACCAACTCCTCTGCAGAGCCACGCATTCCATGCTTGGCAGCCGTCAGCAGGTTTACCCAATGCGCAGTGTAGGTGATATACCTACCCTGACCATACTTTGCAGACCAGGTATCAGTGGTCAGATGGACCCTTGCCCCAACACTGGGGGGGCGGACCCGCGGGAGGCGATCACGGTCATCCTCCCGTGGTTCTGGCCGCTCCAGGCGTAGCAGAACTGCTGGGTCCTCCCGGAGGCAGCGGAGATATGATCGCCGGGATTCTAGGAGCAGGGAGCCCTCCCGCAGATCCTGCTCATCCCGCTGGCGATCGTACTCTTCCTCCCGGGACAGTTTTAGTGGCTCCAGACGTTCTAGTGGCTCCAGTTGGTATGGGGTTTGCTGAGCGACGTTTTATGCCTCTGATCGAGTCATCCATGGTGGCTGCCACATGGGCTGGACACGGTAAGGTATGGGCTGAGTGGTGTGCGTTGATAGCTGGAAGGGAGGTGGCAGTTAATTTGGCTGATCGCCTAGCGGTCACGGTAGACTATTTGCTTTCTTTACAAGAGTCTCAGGTTTCTATGATAGTTGCCTGACGGCGCTTGTCCGGCGTTAGTTTTTATTTTAAGCTTTTTGGTTGGAAGATGTTACTAAGCGCTTCTTGATCCAGCAGGCTTTGAAAGGCTGGCAACGCACTCATATGCGGTGGAAAAATCATCAGCCGGTTTATTTTCCCCTGTTAGGCCTGCTTTTGGATGCAACAGAACAGGGCTGTTCTTCTGTTTTTGAATTGCGTTTGTATTCTGTCGCTTTTTGCGCTATGTTTTTTGACGCTTTGAGAATTGGGGAGTGAGTTCCTGCCTCTAAGAGCGGGATGGGTGGTTGGTTGTGGGAGGATATGGTGTGCTGTAACGGTGTGCTGCAGCTGCGTGTTAGGCGTTCTAAGACGGACCAGGTGGGGTTGGTGGGGTTACCTGCCCCGTGCGGACAGTTTTGGAATTTTTGGCGGTCAGGGAGTCTGGTGCACGTTTATTTGCACATGCTGATGGGTCGCCCCTAACCCGTTTTCAATCTCAAGTTGTGTTGAGTATGGTACCCACTCCTTTCAGATTGGGGCTGCAACCGAGGCTTCGAGAGCGGGCCTGTCAGTGGATACAATACAGCTTATTGGGTGCTGGAGGTCTGGTTGTTATGTGGGGTATGTTCGCCCAGAATTTAATGTTTTTTATTATTCAGATTCTCCGAGAGCCAATGTTTATTTCCTGGGTCACTCTTACTTCCATCGGGCGGCTCAGAGAGCGGATTGTCGGCCTGGTGGTCAATCTTGGGCTGCAGTGACATTGTGACTCACTGGAGAGGTATTCCGGGCATGCGGTGGCCTAGGCGATGGACATCGCAAGGTTAACTCCTACTAGTGGGATTTTGGTGGTTCATGCTGGGGGAATGACCTTTGTCATTCCCGGTTTCCGGACCTTATAACACTGATGAAGGCTGATGTGGAGAGAATGTCGGTTTTCTTTCCAGAACTGGTGCTGGTGTGGTCGGAGATTGTTCCGAGGGTTTCGTGGCAAGGGGCCCGCAATGCCGACGCCATCGAGCGATCTTGCCGGCTGGTGAACTCACGGAGGGCAAGGTTTGTGCGCTCGAAAGGTGTTGTGGTTGTTCGCCACCGGCGGCTCGAAGGAGACAACAGGCGTTTTATGATCCCGGATGGGGTCCACCTGAACTATATTGGCCTGGACATATTTTTGTCCGGCCTTCAGGATGGCCTAGAACAGGCACTTTTCCTCCTTAGTGGCGGTCGGAGCACCGTGTAGGTGTACACGGGCTACTCAGTGGCCTGGTATGACAGGAGTTGGAGGAAAAGGTACCGAGGGCCCGCCAGGAGTCTGGCGGTCGGCATACAGCCTTGATAAGAGTTTCTGGTGTATGTTAAAGTAAAAGCTGATGTTAAATGTTAACTGCCGTGTAGTTTTATATGGTTATGTTGTTTACATAAAATTAATTTGAGCTGTGACCACTACCCAGCCCAGTTAAAATGGAGAATTGAGTCTGTTGTTTTTGGGGGGAAAGGGGGAGAGGGCTCTTGGTATATAAGGGGAAGTGTGTTCTATGCAGTCAAATGTACACTACTGTTACACCAAATATGAGTTGCACTGGTGTGACACTGTGCCCTGGCAGGCCCTGAAATGCACACGTGTGAAGGAAACTGACTGCTATTATTTCACAGTCAAATTTCTATATTTTTTTTATTTACACTAGACTTGTGCACTAGAAAAAATTTCGTTTCATTTCGTTTTGTAAAATATTTTCGGTTTTGTTTTTTCGGATACATTCGGTATTCAGGTGTTCGGCTTGATTTTTTCGGATACATTCAGTATTCGGGTACATTTGGTAGATCTTTTTATTCTTTTTTGGACTTTAGCGATCCTAAAAAATTATGGAGATACCTTTTTTATTAAAATTTCGTAGGATACCATAAAAAAATAATAATAAAAAACATACAGTAGTGATGGAAAAATTTGTATCTAACAAAATGTATCTTTTTTTATTATGAAATGTTTATAAATTTTTAAACAGGGATCAATTTATGTGAGCGGGTAAAACACTAAAAATGTAGCCGACAATAATAAAAATGTATTGTGTGCGTGTTTTTCACTTTTTTTTAGGTAGTACTACTACTCCCAGCATGGAACACACTGTTCCATGATGGGAGTAGTAGTTACCTGTACTAATTGACAGATCGCCGGGGTCCCTTGCCATCCTCTTGTATAATGTATAGATGCGGCGGCTGCTCTTCTATGGTCCCCTGCACTCACGTATATATACACATATTCATATTTCCCACAGAGCTGTGATTGGCCAGATGGTTCCAGCCAATCACAGCTCTCTGTGAGAAATAGGAATATGTGTATATATACGACCGTGCAGGGGACCATAGGAGAGCGGCCGCTGCATCCATACATTATACAGGAGCATCACAGCGGGTGTCAGGAGTGATACCCGCAGTGATCTTTTCTTTACTACAAGTACTACTACTCCCAACATGGAGTACACTCTGCTCCATGCTGGGAGCTGTAGTACCTGCATTAATAGACAGATCGCAGTGATATGTCTATTAATGCAGGTACTACAGCTCCCAGCATGGAGCAGAGTGTGCTCCATGTTGGGAGTATTAGTACCTGCAGTAAGGGACAGATCCCAGCGGATGTCACTCCTCCTGACACCCGCTGCGATCATCCTTATGTGAATGTCGGGATCAGCTGTTCTCAGGGCTACAGAGCCAGGAGAACAGCTGACACTGAGCCGTAGATATACATCGTATATCTACTGCCCAGCAAGAACTGACAGTGAGCCTGCAATGTGTATACAGTATACACATTGCTGGCTCACTTAACCCCTTGCTGAGCTGTGCGCTATACGCAAACCCAGCAAGGAAAGAGTTAACTTACACTGCTGGTCAGTGTAGGTTAACCCTTTGGGCGGTATACACTATATACAGCTATCTATAGATAGCTGTATATAGTGTATACAGAAGACAAAGTCTGCTTACTTCCCTCGAGTAACGGGCAGGTCCATGTAGCTCCGACCCCTAGTGATGACGTCATTAGGGGCAGAGCTACAGAAGGGAACTAGGCTAGTTAATCTGAAGCTCTGTTCACATTGTCCGTTTTGTATAATGTGAACAGACCCTTCTGGCAGTGTCTACCCAGACAGGGAGACTCCAGCTGTTGCTAAACTACAACTCCCAGCATGCCCACAGTGCCAAACGCTGTCTGGGCATGCTGGGAGTTGTAGTTTTGCACCGATTGGTGGCTCCCTGTTTGGGTAGACATTGCATCATGGGAGCTCTCCCCAGCGGACAGCGCCAAAAATGTCATAACCAATTTATTGTGTTTTTTTTCTTCTTGTTTCAGATCCGTGTATGCAGAGGATTACTGCGGATTCGATGAATTACGGCGGTTCATTTTTTTTCCTTTTAATAAAATGGTTAACCAGGGCTGTGGGGGAGTGCTTTTTTAAATAAAATAATTTTTCCAATGTGTTGTGTTTTTTTTTTTATAGAATTTTCAGGGTTAGTTATGGAGGCTGTCTTATAGATAGAATCCATCACTAAGCCAGGGCTTAGCGCTAGCCCCAAAAACAGCTAGTGCTAACCCCCAATTATTACCCCGGTACTCACCGCCACATCGGTGCCGGGAAGAGCCGGTACCAACAGGCCCGGAGCGTCAAAAATGGCGCTCCTGGGCCTAGGCGGTAACAGGCTGGCGTTATTTAGGCTGGGGAGGGCCAGAAACAATGGTCCTCGCCCACCCTGGTAACGTCAGGCTGTTGCTGTTTGGTTGGTATTGTGCTAAGAATGAAAATACGGGGAACCCTATACGTTTTTTTATTTTTTTTATGTAAATAAAAAAAATGCATAGGGTTCCCCGCCTAGGCCCAGGAGCGCCATTTTAGACGCTCCGGACCTGTTGGTACCTGCTCTTCCCGGCACCCCTGTGGCGGTGGGTACCGGGGTAATAATTGGGGGTTAGCGCTAGCTGTTTTGGGGCTAGCACTAAGCCCTGGCTTAGTAATGGATTCAGTCAATAAGACCGGCTTCCACTACTAACCCTGAAAATTCAATTTAAAAAAACACAACACATTGGAAAAACTATTTTATTAATTCGCCGTAATTCATCGAATCCGCAGTAATCCATCGAATCCGCAGTAATCCTCTGCATACACGGATCTGAAACGAGAAGAATAAAAACACAAAAAATTGGTTATGACATTTTTGGTGCTGTCCACTGGGGAGAGCACCCATGATGCAATGTCTACCCAAACAGGGAGCCACCAATTGGTGCAAAACTACAACTCCCAGCATGTCCAGACAGCCTTTGGCTGTCTGGGCATGCTGGGAGTTGTAGTTTAGCAAAAGCTGGAGTCTCCCTGTCTGGGTAGACACTGCCAGAAGGGTCTGTTCACATTATACAAAATGGACAATGTGAACAGAGCTTCAGATTAACTAGCCTTGTTCCCTTCTGTAGCTCTGCCCCTAATGACGTCTTCACTAGGGGGCGGAGCTACACGGACCTGCCCGGTACTCGAGGGAAGTAAGCGGACTTCGTCTTCTTTATACACTATATACAGCTATCTATAGATAGCTGTATATAGTGTATACCACCCAAAGGGTTAACCTACACTGTCCAGCAGTGTAAGTTAACTCTTTCCATGCTGGGTTTGCGCATAGCGCACAGCTCAGCAAGGGTTTAAGTGAGCCAGCAATGTGTATACTGTATACACATTGCAGGCTCACTGTAAGTTCTTGCTGGGCAGTAGATATACGATGTATACCAAGGCTCAGCGTCAGCTGTTCTCCTGGCTCTGTAGCCCTGAGAACAGCTGATCCCGACATTCACATAAGGACGATGGCAGCGCGGTGTCAGGAGGAGTGACATCCGCTGGGATCTGTCCCTTACTGCAGGTACTAATACTCCCAACATGGAGCACACTCTGCTCCATGCTGGGAGCTGTAGTACCTGCTTTAATAGACATATCGCAGTGAGTGTAACTTCTGACACCCGCTGCGATCTGTCTATTAATGCAGGTACTACAGCTCCCAGCATGGAGCAGAGTGTACTTCATGTTGGGAGTAGTAGTACTTGTAGTAAAGGAAAGATTACTGCGGGTATCACTCCGGACACCCGCTGTGATGCTCCTGTATAATGTATGGATGCGGCGGCCGCTCTCCTATGGTCCCCTGCACGGCCGTATATATACATATATTCCTATTTCTCACAGAGAGCTGTGATTCGCTGGAACCATCTGGCCAATCCCAGCTCTGCGGGAAATATGAATATGTGTATATATACGTGAGTGCAGAGGACCATAGAAGAGCAGCCGCTGCATCTATACATTATACAAGAGGATCGCAAGGGACCCCGGCGATCTGTCAATTAGTACAGGTAACTACTACTCCCATCATGGAACAGCGTGTTCCATGCTGGGAGTAGTAGAACTACCTAAAAAATGTTTTTTTTTAAAAGTGAAAAACACGTACACACTACATTTTTATCATTGTCGGCTACATTTTTAGTGTTTTACCCACTCACATAAATTGATCCCTGTTTAAAAATTAATAAACATTTCATAATAAAAAAGATACATTTCGTTAAATACAATTTTTTCCATCACTACTATATATTTTTTATTATTTTTTTGTTATTAGAATGAATGCTTTACGTTCGTTTACAGATAACGAATGCATTCGTTATTTACCGCATGCATTCGGTAAATAACAAATGCATTCGTTATTTTACTATTCGTATTATTGTGGCTATTCGGGAATGTTCAAAATATGTTTTCGTGCATTCGGATCGGTCCAAATGCCCGAAAACGGTAAAATTCGGTAAATTAGACATTCGTGCCGAACCGAATTGCACATGTCTAATGTACACTACTGTTACACCAGATATGAGTTGCACTGGTGTGAAACTGTGCACTGGCAGGCCCTGAAACGCACACGTGTGAAGGAAACTGATTGCTATTATATCACAGTCAAAAAATCCTGCAGAACCAACTCCAATGTCCATGTCTGGAAGCCGCAAGACTGCAAGGAAGGCTACAAGCAAGGCTGCAGGGAAAGGCCTGCATGAAGGTGAGGAGTTGAGGAGAAACATGGGGAGGCAAGGTACCTCTGAACCCCAGCACCAGGGGGGTATTGGGTCCCAGGGAGTCTTTGGCCACTTTTGGGTCCCGACTCCAAGCAAAAATGGCGGAGTATGAGTGTCTTGGCAAAATGCTTCGTGGGCTAAGAGAGGACTTAAAATTTGCCTGTCACCAGGCTGATTACGCCTCTAAATCTAAGGCCAGTGTATTCGGCTAAAGTGCGCACCCTGAAAAAAGAGGTTGAGGAGGTAGAAAGGAGTAGGATGGAGATCATGGAAGGGGCTGGTATCTTCAGAGAAAAACTCTGCAATGAAAGTCGGTTCAGAGGCAAGCAGAACCCAGAAAGAGAGGAGGAGGTCAGTCACAGTGAAAGCAGTGCACAGAAGGACGATGTGGAGGTGGATGGTGGAGGAGAAAGAGAGGACAGTGCTGAGGAGGACGGTGTGGAGGAAGATGGTGGTGGAGAAAGAGAGGACAGTGCTGAGGAAGGTGCTAAAGAGAAGCAAGATGGTGGTGCAGAGGAGAGTGAAATGGAGGAGGACACAACCCAGAGTACATACATAAATCCTGCTCAGGTAGCCCTGCCTGTAACGTCAGATGACAGCAGTGACGACAGCGGCAGCAGCAATGGGTTAATTGGTGGTGGATTGCTGAAGGCGATTGTGCTCCAAGAGTCACCTACCCATTTTGAGAACTTCTCATTTGGAAATGACTTGGGCCCAGATACTGAGGTGAAGGGCAAGAGGAAGAGGAGAAATAAAAGGAAAAAAGGAGAGGTCACCAGACTTGTTTATTCTTCTCTCCAGCAGTCTGGGCCATCTGAAAAGGTGGTTCAGGCTGGTGGGCCCCGCTTTACAGCATGGGGGGTACATGGTGGATAAGGTTTCTAAGATGGCTGCAGACGCCAAGGAGCCCGCCTGTCCTGCTGGTAGGGAAGGGCAGGACAGGCTTAAGGTGGGCGACTCCGGTGCTGCAGGACCACCCCAGGTGGGCGGGGGGCGTGTCCTAGTGCCGGAGCTTGGTGATGTTGCTGTCTGCTCAGGGGGGCGGTCCCCCGAGCGATCTGGGCGTAGCAGGGCACTCCTCTGTGAGGGGGGGGGGGGGGGAGTGTCCATGCCTCTGGATTGGCAGAAAAGCCCGGGCGGTCGGGTGAGGTGGCTCCTGAAGGTTGCACCGACGCTGTGGGGAATCCCTGCACGTCGGCTGCTGTAGGAGGGGTGGGGGTGCGTCCGGAGGGACAGCTCCCACCCAGTGTGAAGCAGTTCTCACTGGGAACATCATCGGCGTTGCCGGAAGTGACATCACTGAAACTGGAAGTAACATCGCCAGAACCGAAAAAGCGGTCATCGGGGGCGGGACCAGCAGCACAAACCCCCGTGGCATACGCAAATAACCCGGCCAGCTGAGGAAAGTTTAGCCAGGATAGAAGTGTGAAAGGAAAGAGTGTAAAAGAGAGTGAAAATTTTGGTGATGGTATGTTGCATGAAAATGTTAGCAGTGTGCAAGAGTGGGGCATTAGAGGAGTACAAGAGAGGGGTGCTAGCGGTGTGCAAGAGAGGGGTGCTAGCGGTGTGCAAGAGAGGGGTGCTAGTGGTGTGCAAGAGAGGGGTGCTATTGGTGTGCGAGAGAGGGGTGCTAGCGGTGTGCAAGAGAGAGGTGCTAGCGGTGTGCAAGAGAGGGGTGTCAGCGGTGTGCAAAAGAGGGGTGCTAGAGGTGTGCGAGAGAGGGGTGCTAGCGGTGTGCAAGAGAGGGATGCTAGCGGTATGCAAGAGAAGAGTGCTGGAGGCGGGCAAAGAGATGTCACTGGATCAGTAAAGAGTACTGAGGAAGTAGGGGTTGGTTCAGCTGCCCCCCCGGTGGTGACTGCTAGAAGCTATGCCAGCATCGCTGCCGGGGAATCAAGAGGGTCCCCGTCTCCATCTGGTTCTGGGGTCACTTGCAGCGGTGCCTCCTGGAGGCTCTGCGTAAGGGTGATAGGTCAATTAAGGTAGAAGGGAGGGGTTCGGTTGACCTGTCTTTTTGGATAGAGAGGCATGGTCTGGGTGCCTTCCGAGAACAGAATGGGGAGGTGATGTGGTCCCTCCTGACACCCGGGCAGGATAGTAACCATAGGAATGTGGCCCGTCTGATTTGGAGGGGTAAAGATGTGCACGGGATCTTGATGAGCACGGGATCTGGTCTGGGGCCTGGATGTTTTCGGTCAAACTTAGGCGTTCAGGGAGCACAGTTGCCCACATCTCATCGGCAGCCTTCCTCGGACATGACAGAATCCAAGTCTTCTACCAGGGGCAGCCTAAAGTCTGCCACAGGTGTGGTAGTCCTACCCATTTTAGCACAGCCTGCACTGTGCAGGTTTGCGCTTTGTGTGGTGGGGCTGGTCATCTGGCTGCATCCTGTGGGCAGATCCGGTGTCATCTGTGTGGTGTCCTATGACACCCTTTCAGCCGTTGCCCCAGCGCCTTTTCCCGTGTGGTGGCCGCTCCAGCTGTGGAGAGCTTTAGGGTTGCCCCGGCTGGGGAGGGTACAGGCATGGGTGAAGGAGCAACAGGGTTAATGAAGAGCAAGAAGGGGCCTGCCAAACTATGGCGAGAGGAAAACCGCAGAAGGAGCAGGGAGCTGGAGAGTTCTCAGGTGGCGGGGGTAGCTCCTGGCCCTGTTCCTGTCGCTAGCCCAGATGTTGCTGAGACCCTGGGGGATGATGTGTTGGATGAGATTAGGAGGATTCGCGGAGAGGAAGGCAAAGAGGCTGATCTTTCTGATTCCTCCCACTATGAAAGTGTGGATGAGGAGGGGAGGGAAAGGCCGAAAAAAATCATCTCCTCCCCCTCATCGGAGGGGGGTGGCGAGGATGGGGTGCCTGAGGGATTGGAGCCTCCGGGGGGAACTGGGTCCTGTCCTGTTGAGGCATCTTCCTAGGGGCCAGATGGAGATGGGAACCAGATGGATCAGTCTGAGTCAAAAAAGAGATCTAAAGAAAGTAAGAATGCTCCTTCTTCTACAGGGGATGAGGCGGTGAAGAAGAAGGGCAAGAAAAAATAATGGGTAAGGCCGTCTAACTCAATTACCCAGGATGGCGGCACTCAACCCACTGACACTGGCATCTATTAATTGTGCCAGTATAAAGTATGATACGGCTAGATTCGCAGCCTTTGATTTTCTCGGCCGTGTTGAAGCCGACATTTTCTTTTTACAGGAGACCAGGTTGTCAGATCTAGCCTCTCTGGTTAAAGCCAGAAGAGAGTGAAGGCGCGGGCCCTCCCACTGATCTCTTGCGGCTGAGCCGTATAGTGGGGTGGCGCTCCTTTTTACCGCTCGAATGCAGACGGGTCATTGAGTTAGAAATGGGGAGGTGCCTGATCTTAGATGTCTTCATGAAGGGACAAGAGCTCCGGCTCATTAACATCTACGCCCCACAAACAAAATGGGGCCTTAAGGATCTCTTTATGAAGATCAAGCCCTTTCTTTTTACGAGTCGGCAAGTGATCTTTGGAGGGGACTTCAATAATGTCACAAGGTCCCAAGATAGGAGAGGTTCCAATGATCGGCTGGCTTATGACTGTGTGGCCCTTAGTAATATAGTCAGGGAAGCTCGCATAGAGGATGCCCACATCCGGAGCCCCTCAGGCCACGCGGGTTTCACCTTTCATCGAGGTAGCAGCAGGTCTAGGATAGACAGGTTTTATTTTTACGAGGAAGCCGTCTCTTCCACAGTGTCCGTGGTTGAGGTGGAGTTCTCCGACCACTGTATGATTTTGTTTTCCCTGAATGTTTCAGAGACCCCCGGATGGGAAAAGGTTATTGGAAGCTGAATTCGTCCCTCCTGGAGGAAGCGGAGATAAGACAGTCCTTTGAGGATTTTCTTCAGAGTCAGGTACCTTTCCTGGACCTTTGTAGTAGTAAGTCAGAGTGGTGGGAGATATTCAAGAAGCGGGTTGCAGGGTTCTTCCGCCAGCTCTCGAGCCTCAGGTCCCTGAACAGGTATCGCTTGTATCAGGGTCTGAGGAGGAAACTCGAGCTCCTTGTCTCGACTGGAGGTAGCCGAGAGGATATCTCCAGAGTGAAGTCCTTGCTGATGAAGTGTCAGTATCACGCATCTTTGGTTTTTCAGAGGGATTACGGGAAGTACCGCTCACCCGACCCTTACAGAAACTGCAAGATGTCAGTGAGTAGTAAAGTCATCTCAGGACTGATTGATAGTACAGGATCTCTGAATCAGTCCAGATCAGGGATCCTGGAGGTCGTCAGATCCTTCTACTCGCACCTCTTGGGAAGGAAGGATCTAGATCGGGACAAGATGTCAGCTTTCCCGGCTGAAACTATTCCTGAGTCAGGGGAAGACCACTCTCTTTTTGGCATTTTGGCAAAAGAAATCAGGGAAGAGGAAGTGAGACTGGCGATCAAGGGGCTTGCCCCCAAGAAGTCGCCAGGTCCGGATGGCTTAACATCCGAGTGGTAGAGGAGTCTTTAGTTCCCCTCTTGACTGAGGTATTCAATGAGTGTCTCTCCTCGGGCACTCTGCCAAGGTCAATGAGGAGGTCAGCCCTGATTCTTCTCTCAAAGGGTAAAGATCCTAGCCGTATTGAGAATTGGAGGCCCATAGCTCTTCTCAATACAGACAGGAAGCTTCTGGCCAAGATACTGTTTAATCGGCTGGTGAAGTTTTCACCACGGCTCCTTTCGGAGGCCCAGCACTGTACTGTTCCAGGCTGAAGCACCTTACGTGCTGTCCTCAGTGTCAGGGAGGCAGTGGAGTGGAGTAGTGCGGGTCTCCGGAAGGGGTACTTACAGTCCTTGGATCAGGCCAAAGCATTTGATCGGGAGAACCACGAGTACCTCTGGTCGGTCCTCCTGAGATATGGTTTTTACCGAGTACTTTTGTTAATTGGCTTAAGATCTTGTATGCAGTGGCAGAGAGTTTCCCGCTGGTGAACGGGTGGTCTGGACGCTCTTTTGAGGTGGGGTCTGGAGTCCGTCAGGATTGTCCTTTGAGCCCGCTCCTATATGTGTTCGTGATCGATCCCTTCCTTAGGAGGGTGAGTTGCGGACCATTGGCGGGAGTCAGGATGATTCTAGCGGAGCCGGGTGTCGCCCAGAGAGTTGTGGCGCACCATTTACGTCTCCACGAGAGAGAGGAGGTCGATGTGGTGATGTCAGAAGTGGAACGCTACTCGGAGACATCCGGGTCTAAGATCAACCGGGATAAGTGTGAGAGTCTCTGGCTGGGAGGGGGAGACCCCACGTTTGATCTCCCGGATACCCTTCCAGGGCCCCAAGAGTCAGCAAAAGTTTTGGGCATCACATTCAGCCACCAAAAACCGGGATGGTAAGCTCCAGGATGCCACTCAGAGGGTGGACCAGTTGAAGGGTTGGTCTATGACCCTTAGGGAAAAGGTACACCTGATCAAATCGTACCTGCTCTCCTTGTTTATCTATCTGGGCAGTGTATGTATCTTACCAGAGGCTTACTACACTAGGGTCTACAGCCTGTTTTTCCAACTGTTATGGGGAACAGGTTGAACCTAGTCAAGAGGGAGGTTAGTTTACTAAAGAGAAAGCTTCTTAACCCCTTCCCGCTATGGAACGTATGCATAAGTCCCAGCATCCAACACATTCTTGCCCTGGGACGTATGCATACGTCCTAGCGATCTCCTGAACTGCCGCGGGCAGCACTTGAGATCGGTGGCGGGCCCCGGCTGTCAAGCACAGCCGGAGTCCCACCGCAGCTGCCGGTCCCGGCAGCATTAACCCCATAAATGCCGTGATCAATCCTGATCAAGACATCTATGGTGTTTACAGGTGGAGCACGCTCCCCCTGTTCAACAACGGCGGCGCCGCGATACGATCGCGGGTCGCCATTGGTTGCTATGGCAGAAGGAGGTCAGATCATGACCTCCTGTCTGCCTGCTATGGAAGCCTATGAGATCCAGCCATAGGCTGGATCGCACAGGCTGTAGTGTGTGCGGCTGATCGGGTCATACTGTGCTGCAGTAACAATGTATTGCAGCATAGTATAACCTGTAAAAAAAAAAAATAAAAAAAATTCTTCAATAAAAATATGAAGTGTAAAAAAATAAAAAAATGCCCCTTTCCCAATAAAAGCCCTGTATTATCACCAAAAAAGATCAAAAACACAAATCATATACACAATAGGTATTGCCACGTCCGTAATGACATGTACTATAAAACTGTAATGTAAATTATCCTGTATGGTGAACACCTTAAAAAAACAACAAAAAAGCACAAAATTCGCCAATTTTGGTACAAATAGCAGAATAAAATAGATCAAAAGGTAGCACGTATCACAAAAATGATACCAATGAAAAGTACAGCTCATCCTGCAAAAAATAAGCCCTGTCTCAATGGCGTCGGACAAAAAAAAAAAGTTACGGCTGTTGGAAAATGAATGGCAGAAAAAGAATTTTGCTCAGAAAAGGAAAAAGAACATAGAAAACTATATAAAATGGGTATCGCCATAATCGTGCTGACCCACAGAATAAATATAACACCACTTTTACCGCACAGTGTACACCATAAAGTTTTTCACAATATTTTGGAGTTTTTCACAAAAATTGCTGCATGTGTCAACAAAAATGCACCACTTATATAAAGTACAATATGTCGCGAAAAAACGATATCAGAATTGCTCCGCTCAGCAGAAGCGTTCTAAAGTTATTACCATTTAAAGGGACACATGTCAAATAAATAAAAAAAAACAAGACAATTAATTCATTTATTTCATATATAACTTGGTGCTTGGAGCTTCATTACCAAATAAATAATACCACATACATACAGTCATGGCCATAAATGTTGGCACCCCTGAAATTTTTCAAGAAAATGAAGTATTTCTCACAGAAAAGGATTGCGGTAACATGTATTGATATACACATTTTTATTCCCTTTGTGTGTATTGGAACTAAACCAAAAAAGGGAGGAAAAAAAGCAAATTGGACATAATGTCACATCAAACTCCAAAAATGGTCTGGACAAAAATATTGGCACCCTTCCAAAATTGTGGAAAAATAAGATTGTTTCAAGCATGTGATGCTCCTGTAAACTCACCTGGGGCAAGGAACAGGTGTGGGCAATATAAAAAATCCCACCTAAAAGCAGATAAAAAGGAGAGAAGTTCACTTATTCTTTGCATTGTGTGTCTGCGTGCCACACTAAGCATAGACAACAGGAAGAGTAGAAGAGAACTGTCTGAGGAGTTGAGAACCAAAATTGTGGAAAAATATCAACAATCTCAAGGTTCAGTCAAGTCCATCTCCAGAGATCTAGATTTGCCTTTGTCCACGGTGCGCAACATTATCAAGAAGTTTGCAACCCATGGCACTGTAGCTAATCTCTCTGAGAGTTGACGGAAGAGAAAAATTGATGAAAGGTGCCAACGAAGGATAGTCTGGATCATGGATAAGCATCCCCAAACAAGTTCCAAAGATATTCGAGCTGTCCTACAGGCTCAGGGAGCATCAGTGTCAGCGCAAACTATCTGTCGACATTTAAATGAAATGAAACGCTATGGCTGGAGACCCAGGAGGACCCCACTGCTGACACAGAGACATAAAAAAAGACTACATTTTGCAAAAAATGAACTTGAATAAGCCAAAGTCCTTCTGGGAAAACATCTTGTGGACAGATGAGACCAAGATAGAGCTTTTTGGTAAAGCACATCATTCTACTGTTTGCCGAAAAGGAATGAGGCCTACAAAGAAAAGAACACCATACCTACAGTGAAATATGGTGGAGGTTCAATGATGTTTTGTGTTGTTTTGCTGCCTCTGGCACTTGGTGCCTTGAATGTGTACAAGGCATCATGGAATCTGAGGATTTGGGGTCGCACTTAACAGCCTAGTGTCAGAAAGCTGGGTATGTGTCCGAGACCTTAGGTCTTCCAGCAGGACAATGACCCCAAACATACGTCAAAAAGCACCCAGAAATGGATGGCAACAAAACGCTGGAGAGTTCTGAAGTGGCCAGCAATGAGTCCAGATCTAAATCCCATTGAACACCTGTGGAGAGAACTTAAAATTGCTGTTGGGAAAAGGTGCCCTTCCAATAAGAGAGACCTGGAGCAGCTTGCAAAGGAAGAGTGGTGGAACATTCCAGCTGAGAGGTATAAGAAGCTTATTGATGGTTATAGGAAGCGACTGATCTCTGTTGTTTTTTCCAAAGGGTGTCAACCAAATATTAAATTAAGGGTGCCAATAATTTTATCCAGCCCATTTTTGGAGTTTGGTGTGACATTATGTCCAATTAGCTTTTTTCCTCCCTTTTTTGGTTTAGTTCCAATACACACAAAGGGAATAAACGTGTGTATAGCAAAACATGTGTTACTGCAATCCTTTTCTGTGAGAAATACTTCATTTTCTTAAAAAATACTGCCACGACTGTATGTACAGTACAATATATACTATTGTTTGTATAAACAGATATAGTACATATACTAATATAGTATATACATATACAGTAGAATGTATATATAAATTACAATACAAAATATAAAAAAATACAACATATATACATTTAGCATATATATTATATTAATGATATACATTTAGAGTATCATACATGTATATTTTCAGTACCGTATATATATGTATATTTCTGTATATATGTCTATGTAGTGGTGTATACCAGTACATTGACAGTAAAATATGTACATTTATGATGCAGTACATATACAGTTCAGTACCTAATAAAACACTACAGTATATGCATATACAATGCAGTAATACATTTAATAAATACAGTACTGTATTAAAGGAGCACTCTGAAACAAAATGTTTTTAAATCAACTGGTGCCAGAAAGTTAAACAGATTTGTAAATTACTTCTATTTAAAAATGTAATCCTTCCAGTACTTATCAGCTGCTGTATGCTACAGAAGAACTTGTGTAGTTCTTTCCATTCGGACTACAGTGCTCTCTGCTGCCATCTTTGTCCTTGTCAGGAACTGCCTGGAGAAATTGAGAGTTTGCTATGAGGATTTGCTCATACTCTGGATAGTTCCTGACCTATTAATAAAAGTAATAATAATAATTATTATTTAGTACACCACCTACGGTAAATATACAAAATGGTACGTACACAAACAATGCAGTATATACATATATGAGCAGGTATGTACAATACATCATATTTCATACATATTCAGTATATTACATATAATAATATTGTTTAATACAGTACTTGCAAATATAGTGCAATACATTCACATACAGTACAGTATATACCAGTGATGGGGAACCTTTTTGAGACCGAGTGCCCAAACCGTAATGCACGCCAACTTTTTCCCCCTCAAAGTGCCAGAGCAGCAATTAAATCGGAATACTGAGGTTTAAGTTTAGTAAAAAAAACGCTTATACAGTTGCCATAACTAATTAACATCTTTTGTTAACATTCTAGAAAACACACTGATGGTTGGTGGTGCATTACCTAAATAAGTTCTTGTTTTCATAATGTTATATTTTAAAGGAAAACTGTCCGCTTTCTCCCCCGCACTAACGAGTGGTACTGACTGTTAGTGCGGGGGACGCTGATCAGTTTGAGACTTAACTTGCCCGGCTTCGTCCTGCTGTTTCTGCCGTAATCTTCTGTGACATCATAGTGCCAGTTAGCCTGATCGGTGCAAGTTAGCACCTCATTTTCATATATTGAAAAAAGATTATTATGGCGGATCTGGGCACGCATGGTAAGGCTAGAACTGATCAGCGTCCCCTGGACTACCAGCCAGTACTGCTGATTAGTGCGGGGGGAGAAAGCGGACAGTATTCCTTTAATAGTTTGGATATTTACGCATGCGGCGATTTTTTTTTGGTAACATTATTTTATATAAAAATGGGAAAAAAGACGGTCGATTTAACCTTTTATTGTTGGTGGGGGGGGGGGGGGGGTTTAAACATTATTTTACATTTTCTTTTTAGAAATTTTTTAGTCCCCATAGGGCAAAGTTTTCCAAACGGTGTGTCTCCAGTTGTTCAAACACTACAACTCCCAGCATGCCCGGACTGCCAAAGGCTGTCCAGGTATGCTGGGAGTTGTAGTTTTGCAACAGCTGGAGGCGCCCTGTTAGGAAAAAACTGCCCTATGGGGACTGTTCTACCTGCACTGCAATCTATTCATTGCAGGCAGTCATCAGTGTTATCGGCGCTCCATTACTACAGCCTGCAGTCAGCATTATTGGAGCGCCGATGGGACAGGACGGAGGCAGGTAAGTAACCTCTGTCTGTCCTCTCAGCTGATCGGGACCCAGCAGCATTATGCCGCCGGTGTCCCGATCAGCTCCACTGAGCTACCGGCAGTCACTAGCATTTTAGACGCCGCGATCAGCTTTGATCGCCGCGTCTAAAGAGTTAATGCCGGACATCACTCGGATCGGTGATGTCCGGCATTAGCCAGCATGAAGAGAGCTCAGCTCTTGAGCTCTCTTCATACGCCCGCTGCACGGCTGCGCCGTTTATTAACGACGCCTGGCGGTGGTGGGGTTAATTCACCTCCCAGCGCTGCGCACTGCTGGGAGGAGACAGTCACAGTCGGCCGCACAGTGAAGGGACTGGGCATGGAGCTAATTTACCGCCGGAGCCCGGCTCTGCTCCCTTGTTTAATTGTCTGCTCCCGTGCGGCCCGGCTGGCCCCTTCATTGTGCGACAGATTGTATAAGCATCCATGGCGAACTATGGCCACGTGCCCACAGAGGGGGCTCGGCATGCCATAGGTTCGCCATCACTGGTATAGCTGCATAGGTGCCATAGGTGGCATAGGTGCCATAGGTTCGCCATCACTGGTATATACATATCTATTGCATTTCACACATATTAATTACATTGCATACAATCCATACATATATAATACAATAGAGTACATACACACATACACACGTTATACACATTCAGTACACGTCATGCAAATACAATAGAATAAATATCACTATATCAATCTCTATTGTTCCATGATTTGTATTCTACTGATTGAGTGCAGGGATGAAAGAGTTAACTTTGCCTCTGACAAGCAGAGTCTCATTCTTCCTGTTGTTTGACAAACAGCCAGTATCTTGATGCTCTGCAGCAGTTGTTACAGTCACAGTTTACAGGGTAAATATTTACTGCTGGATGACCCAAAACAATGGAACAAGACAAAAATGTAACAAAAATATTCCAGGCAGAGAAAAGCAAACTGCATATCTTCCAAGAAAGCGACTGTTCTAGATCTGTCCATCTGATTTTCATAGTTGTACGTGAGGGACACTGCATTGTGGACTTCAAAATGTGGCCCTCCAGATGTTGCAAAACTACAACTCCCAGTATGCCCGGACAGCAGCTGGCTGTCTGGGCATGATAGAAGTTGTTGTTTTGCAAAATCTAGTGGGCTAAAGCCCAACAGTCTCTAGGGGATAAAAAGGGGCTACTATTTTCAGTGACATTTTGTGGTGCCTAGATTTGTCACTTCTGGGAAACAACATCAATAAAAGACCCTGTAATGCCCTGAATGTGGAGGTCTGCTGCAAAGCATCTTGGACTTCTTGATTCAAAAGGGTTTTCTCAATTTTAAGGCTAGGTCCACACTGCGTTCCTGCCCTCCATTAATCGTATCCATTGGCATCCCACTGGAAATGGTATGCTGCATATACTGTTAACAAGCTTGAAAATGGCTCCATAGGAGCAGAAACGTTGCTTTTACTAATGTGACAGGAATAAATCAACACTTTTTTTCACCGTTCTTTGGAGTGCTGCGTTATTGTTGGATCCTGTGTATATATATATATATATATATATATATATATATACAGTGACCCCCCCCCCCCCCTGACCTACGATGGCCCCAACATACGATCATTTCAACATACGATGGCAGCATCAATATACGATGCTTTTGTATGTCGGGGCCATCGCATAAACGGCTATCCGGCAGCGCTGAATGCTTCAGCTGCCACCGGATAGCCGTTTATGGTTCCCTGTGTGATCCGCTGACGATCACTTACCTGTCCTCGTGACTCCGGCGCGTCCTCTTCGGGATCCCCTCCATCGTCGTCATCACGTCACTGCGCACGCCGTCCCGTCATCCAATAGGAGCGGCATGCGTAGCGACGTGATGGCGCCGACGGAGAGCGAGGATACTAGGGAAGCAGAGGCCTTGCCGGAGCGTTGGGGACACCCCGGGGATGCGGCGACCTGCAGACCTCCAGATGTTGCAAAACTACAACTCCCAGCATGCCCGGACAGCCGTTGGCTGTCCGGGCATGCTGGGTGTTGTAGTTTTACAACATCTGGAGGTCCGCAGGTTGTAGACCACTGTCCTATACTTTACATTGAACGGATCCCTCAACATATGATGGTTTCAACAAACGATGGTCCATTTGGAACAGATTACCATCGTATGTTGAGGGACCACTGTGTATATATATACATATATATATATATATATATATATATATATATACACAGATACTGTATCAGACCCAATTCAAGTCAATGGCCAAACAGAGTCACCTTGTGACTCCATTCGGGACGTATCTGTTATTTCAATAGCGCAACTGCCACCATTTTTTTTAAATAGAGGATACATCCAGAATGGAGTAACTAAGTGACTCCGTTCGCCCATAGAAGGGGGTCCGCTGCTCCTGTTAACGGTATATGTCGGCATCCTGTTGTCGGAAGGATGTTGATAGATACGATTAACGGGGGCAGGAATATAGTGTAAATAACAATAAATACATTAAATAACATTTAAAAAATAAATCTGGAGTATAATGCATTTTTATTTATATAAGTTAATTACATAAATCACAGTGCAAAGCAAATCGGAAAAAGTGCAATTGGCCTAAACGACCCCTTTAAAAAGACATAGGGGTAGATTTATGAAAACTTTTGTGAATGAAGAGTGGGGCAGTTGCCTATAGCAACCAATCTGATTGCTTAATTAAAAAAAAAAAAGGCCTCTGAAAAATAAAAGAAGCAATCTTATCTGGGCAACTGCTCCACTTTTTCCCTCTGCACAAGTTTTGATAAAGCTCCCTCTTTAAGTCCGCTCCCTTTTTTAGCCAGGAAATCCAGATTTGTAAATGAATCCCTAGAGCTGGCTTCACACAGTCCTTTTTTTTCAGTATTTTTACAGTGCTGTTAAGCTGTGAATCAGTCAAGGTGGGGCTGGCAGGTGAGGGGAAGACAAGTCGTGTGACCACAAGGTTACGTTCACACAGTTTCCTGGTGGATATTCCGCAGACAGAGGGTAACTACAGAACACGCCTGTGCTAGGACCACTGAGAAATGAGCCACCTCCATAGATTGCAATGCATTTCTGAGTGGAATCCGCAGAAGGAATAGACATGTCTATTCTTTCTTCAGATGCTGGAATCGGGATTTCCGTGAAAGAAACATCTGCTGTGGAAATTCCGCTATTTGCGCAGTGCAGCACAATCCAATTGAAATAAATGAGACTCTGCTGCAGCGAACGTCCAAGCAGAATTTGTTTTTTGCAGAATTCTGTGCGGACATTCTGCCATGTATGGATGGATTTTTCATGACATTCTTCATGCAACACCATCCACTAACATTACATGGGACATGGCAGTTCAACATTATGATCTCTGAGCCGCCATGTAGCCCTATTCTTACAGGAGCACACAAAGAAAGAACACATTCAGCACAAAAAGCAACTGGAGTTTTTAGAGACATTTTATTTAGCCCAAACAAGTCACCAAAAGCAGGAAGGAGGCTATTATTAATTTTTATTGGGCATTCTTCATCCTATAGTATATTCATTGTTTCCTACATGCTGCAGACCATTGGTGTAAAAATATAGCCAGACTTCTTGGTAGACATTGGGGGGTATTTATCAAAGGATTTATGTGTTTGTTTGTTTTTTCACGTAACTTTGGTGCAATACTTTGGCGCAGTGTCTTTTTGCACCAAAGTTTGGCGCATCTTCTCCACTGTCTTTTTAAATTTTTCTCAAAATCACATGGTCCTGTGTGTGATTTTAACTTTAGTCAGTAATTCATCATTTGCGCCAATCAATCTTTGGCGCAATTTTGGCGCAAATCCCATTTTTTTTGGCGTAAATCCCCGCCAAGAAATTTTGCACACGGAAAACCCACTTAGCAATGTCAGAAAATGTAAAGGCGTCAAAATACATTAAGAAATACGTCCATCAAGTTCAACCAGGGAATTGAAGGGTAGGGGTGTGGCGCGATATTGGGGAAGGGATGGGATTTTATATTTCTTCATAAACATTAATGTTATTTTGTTCCAGGAATGTATCTAACCCTGTTTTAAAGCTGTTAATTTTTCCTGCTGTGACCAGTTCCTGAGGTAGACTGTTCCATAAGTTCACAGTTCTTATGGTAAAGAAGGAGTGTCGCCCCTTGAGACTAGACCTTTTCTTCTCCAGACGGAGGGAGTGCCCCCTCGTCCTTTGGGGGGGGGGTTTGACCTGGGACAGTTTTTCTCCTTCACCCTCCGTTGAGCCAGCATTGGACATGGCCACACAGGTTCAGGAAAGGTAAGCACTAAAGCAGTGGTCTTCAACCTGCGAACCTCCAGATGTTGCAAAACTACAACTCCCAGCATGCCCGGACAGCCAACGGCTGTCCGGGCATGCTGGGAATTGTAGTTTTGCAACATCTGGAGGTTCGCAGGTTGAAGACCACTGCACTAAAGTAACCAAAAAAAAAAAAACTACTCAAGTTAAAAATAAAATCCATTTCACATGGTGGCTATAAACCCCACAAAAGAAAATAACTCATCTCACCTGCGGATATGCTGCAGGAGGGACTTCGAAATGGCTGCTCTACAGGGTAAAATACGCTGTCCTCTGTGGTGGTAAGTTCTGTGTAAAAGGCGCTGTGAACAGCTGATTTCAACATTTGAGCCAAAATCACTAACAACTTGCACCAAATGATAAATTTGGTGCATGTCCACGAAAACCAAAGTGAAAAAAAAAAAGGGTAAAAAGAAACTGTCAACAGGCAAAATTGATAAAGTGATAAAATTGATAAAGTGTTTGCACTTATGGTTACAATGTATGTGATTATCTGTCTACATGGATTTGAGTATTCACAAAAAGCTCCTATAACTTTACAGGCTTTTCTATGCATTGCAGCAGGTGGAGGTGGAGCTCACTCTATGCAATCAGCACTAAGAGGTGTAGGTGACCTGGGCAGGCCAATGAGCTCCAGAGTGGGCCTGTCATTGTGGCACGCTTATGATACATCTGCTGTTTATACAATGAGGCACGCTTCAGTAAGTCACACCTCCCACAATACACAGGTGCTCACACTGCAAGCGTGAACTACACAATGCTATGTGGAGACACCTCTGAAACCTTCCAATATCCCCACAAGGTGTCAAGTACCTGCGCACTGCCAGCAGCAAGGATGTCTCATGAATTTTGTTTTTAAGAGTTATTAGTCTTTTTTTTTGTTTTTGTTTTTTACTATAATTTCTAAACTGGGGACATGGAGAGGACAATTTCCCAAGTGTGCATAATATTTTTCACTACGACGCTGATCATCAGTCTAATGTGTTTCACAAGTGGAGAGACAACAGATTGTAAGTTTCTTTTAAATCTGTGAAAATAGCTGTGATAAAGTATTATGCATTTAATAGAGAATTGTTATTTTGTTGCAGATTTCTAAAGCTATATAGGTAGGCGTGTGTGTGTGTGTGTGTGTGTGTGTGTATATATATATATATATATATATATATATATATATATATTTTATTTATGCAACGTTATCAGTATATTATTGCTGCAATCTTATGTATCAGTTGGTGGTGAACCCATTGAAGTATGAGGTCAAACAACAAGGGTCACATTAGATTGAATGCTGTTCATTATTTGTAACTTAGGGCAGCATTTCCAACCAGTGTGCCTCAGGCTGTTGCAAAACTACAACTCCCAACATGCCCGGACAGCCGTTGGCTGTCTAGGCATGCTGGGAGTTGTAGTTTTTGCAACAGCTGGAGGCACACTGTTGGGAAACACTGTTATAGGGGATGTCTGGTTAGCAAAACCTTTTTGAGGCTTTGGGTACTGCATTGTATTGTAGGCTTGAAACCCTGATTTATAAGAATAATGTGTGTAATTTTTTTTTTTTTTTTTTTTAAGCAATTTGGCTGTGATCAGATTTCAGGTGTGCAGTTTTGTTAAAACGATAACGTGATACAACCACAACGTTTGTACACAGCCATCCTTACAAATCCTATTTAAACCCTGCACGCTCCCTGCCAGAGCCATGTGAGGTCCTAAAAAATATGTTGCCTGAAGTGAAGTAAACCCCAGAAAAGATACCATTTTTTGTGATCTTTATTCTACACAGATCAGTATGATTACAGTGATACTCAGTGTACATTATATCTGAATAGGACATCTCCAAATGTAGTAATACCAAGTGTGTGTGTGTGTGTATATGTATGTATATGTATGTGTGTGTGTGTATGTATACATATATAAATATATATATATAATAATTTTTTTTATTCTCTCCTCCCCCCCCCCCCCCCCCCCAAGAAACTTTTATAACAAATCCTTAGATTGCTTTCACAGTTTTACTACGGTATGGCAGTGAGCTGTCTAAGCAGCAGTCTTCTAGTGCTGACTACATAAGATCTACTGGAGGTAATGAGGCCTTCAGAAGGGCGGCGTACAAAGGTGTATTGGCAGTCCTGTAAAAGAACATCACTAAGTTAGTGTAGAATTCCTTCTAAAGAATATTCCAATAAATGATTCAAGCTATGTTTACAGTATGGAATCAACGCCTGGAGAAATTTGTCGCTAACTTGCACTGTGCAGACATGCGCCATCACCATTGATGGCAATGCAGTCATCGTGGATTGATGCTGAATTAACATGTTCATTGTTTCAGCAGGTCCGGAGACCAGAGCGCTCCAGTGAGAATGGCTCAGTTAAAGAGTACGTGTCATCAACAAAAACTTTTAATATGTTGTTCATAATCATTAATGAAGACATATTGTAATATTTCTTCACTAAAAAATATTAATATTTATACCAGTTTTTTCATTTTATACTTTTGGCCACTAGTGGTCTCTCTTCTATGCCTGGTCTGCAGGCAGCTTCCTATGCTTTTCATAGTAAGTGTATAGCTTTTAGGACTAATGCTGAAAGGGCACTGGTCCTTTCACAGGAAGTTCAGTACTCTCAGCTGAGGACTCGCTCCCAGCCTGGAGCAGCACTGTGAGCTACAAGCCTGCACATACCTCTCATATAACAGAGGCCAGTCACCTCCCCCTCCCCCCTGCTCTGTGTTCTCCCTGCCCCTCACCACACGTTATCTTGTACATTGTATTATCTCACTGCACTCCCTGCTCTGTGCCCCCCCCCCTGACATTCATCTCAATTACTGCCTCTGTAATTGCTTCCACCGCCCCTGGTTCTCGGCAATGACTTTTTAGTGCAGAGAGACACAGGAGAGAGAAAGAGAGAGAGAGAGACAGAGGCTGCCGTCCCTCCCCTGTACTTAGTCTGTATGCACACTGCAGAGTAGTGTTTCCCAACCAGGGTGCCTCCAGCTGTTGAAAACTACAACTCCCAGCATGCCCGGACAGCTGTTGGCTGTCTGGGCATGCTGGGAGTTGTAGTTTTGCAACAGCTGGAGGAACCCTGGTTGAGAAACACTGCTGCAGAGGGAGAGCAGCATACAGGAAGACTGACAGAAGCAGAGTCCCGGCCAGGCTTCATGTGACATCATGCCTGCCGGGACCCGCCTCCTTCCACCCCTCAGAAATACAGTGCTCCTGAGCTAATGAAGAGGGATGAAAAAAGGTATTTCCACAGTGTTTTAAACCTCAATAAACACAGGGATAGGCATAGGTAGAGTAAGGGACAGATGGGGAGGGGGATCAGGGAAAGTTTAGTTGATGACAGGTACTCTTTAAAAACGTATTCACGCTAATGTTAGATTCATGCAGCAGAATTTCAGAAAAATCTGTAGTGTGAATGTAGCTTCAATATTGCAATTCTTTTGCCATGTGTGACACCAGACTAAGGTGTTTTGCCATGTCCAGGCTTTTTGGTGCAGTTTTTGTATGTAAAGCTGATAATAGTGACCTTGGAAAACTGTACTCCCTCAGTAGATTCCAAATTTAGGTGTGAGCAGAACCAGACCTGTTTCAAGGGTTCACGTATTAAGCAGAAAATAGGATAAATCCACAGCACACAGGTTCGTGAAAAAATATATTCCATAAAAAAGTGTCACTTTTATGGAATACATTTTTTCATGTTTTCACCGACCTGTGTGCTGCGGATTTATCCTATTTAAAGCTGATAATAGTTATCCATAATAGATAACCATTATGATCCATTCAAAACTTCATTAAAAAATGAGAGAACACTTTGCTTAACAGTAGAGCCGATTAATTGGGACGAGTAGCACTTGGGATTGGAGGGGAGTAATTAGAAATCTTTTTGAAATTTCTGTTTACAGCAAAGTTCTAACTTAACCCAGAAATCAATATCCATTAAAAATCAATGTATGATATTGTCTAAAACCTCTAAAGCCCTGTAGAACACTGCTAGGTCACCAAGGCATATATTCAAGTACAGTAGTTATAAGGCTAAGTGAATGTCAAAGGTATGGCTACATGCGGTAACCCATGGTAACAGTTTGTTTAACCCCTTAACCTGCCTGGCGGTATGATTGTCTGGAAATTTGTATCAAAAGCGGTACAATTTTTTGCATTGAATTTCGCATCCCCCCCTCCTCTTGTCACCCCCCCCCCCCTTGTCACATTCTTCCCTCCCCTTGTCACCTTGTCCTGCAGCAGCATACACTGGGTTTGCCGGGCAGATTTCAAACCTAGTGTATTTGCTGCAGAAGAAGTCCTTTCCCCTTCAGCCAATCACTGGCTTGACAAGTGACACCACTGCGGCCTGTGATTGGCTGAAAAGGGAAAGGTCCTAGAAGATTAATAGTGAAGAGAGCAGGGACCAGAGCGCACGGAGGGGAACGGCATATGCAGGGCCCGGGATTAGGTGAGCAAAAGTTTATTTTTTATTTTTTTTATTTTACTCCTTTTTCCTTTACACTTAGCTCAGTGTTTTTCTAACAGGGTGCCTCCAGCTGTTGTGAAACAACTACTCCCAGCATGCCTGGACAGCCTTTGGCTGTTCGGGCATGCTGAGAGTTGTAGTTTTGCAACAGCTGGAGGCCCCCTGGTAGGGAAACACTGACTTTTAGTATTTTTCTTTACCTGCTCTGGGCGGCCCCCGCCACGGGAGCCGACCCGAGCAGATAATCGCTTGTTTTCCCGGGGGCCGTATCGCTATATCGCATTGCTTTTGCGATATATCGTGCAGCCCGGCCGGCAACTCTGCAATTCTACCCCGAGCGTGACTCGGGGTTACCGATCCTGGCAGGGAAAATTAACCCTGAGTCACGCTCGGGATACCCGCTCAGAAGGTTAACTTTTTAGGAGTTACGCTTCTACGGAGTGCACATTTCGGTAAAAATGACACATTGACCCAGATTTATCAAACTGAGGGAGAGAAAACATGGAGAGATTTTCCCACAGTAACCAATCACAGCTCGGCTAACGAGCTCTGGTAAAGTGAAACCTGAGCTATGATTGGCTGCTGTTGGAAAATCCCTCCACTTTTTCTCTCACACCGTTTGATAAATGTGGCCAATTATCTTTTATTCTGTAGGTCTGTACGGTTACATGGATGCCCAATTTATGTAGGTTTTATTTATTTTACTACTCTACTAGGTCAGACATTTACGCACGCAGCGGTACTACATGTGATTTTTTTTATTACATTATTTAAAACATAGTAAAAGGGGGGTGATTCAAACTTTTATTGGGGGGGGGCTTATTCACATGTAGTAGTTTTTTTTTTTTTTTGCCATATACCATGCAATCTTCTGATTTGCACACACTGATCACTGCTATGCCATAGCATAGCACTGATTAGTGTTATCGGCACCCTGCTGCTCCTCAGATGACGAGGAGGCAGGTGAGGGCCCTCTTGTCATTCAGTCAGCTGATTGGGACATCGGGATTCTGTCGTAATAGTCCCCGATCAGCTCCGATGAGTTGCCGGGATAGTTTTTACTTCCACTTTGATTGTGGCGTCTGAAGGATTAATGCCAGGTATTGGCCCGATCGGTGGTGCCCGGTATTAGCTGTGGATCCTGCCTGCCTGTAGCAAATGGGACCCACAAGGTTTAACCCGTTCTCCGCTCTTAAGAACGGTTTAAACCTGTTAGCGGGACTCAGGAAGTACAGGTACACCTTAAGTACCAGGACGTCGGGACATACCTGTACACCCTGTGTCCTTAAGGGGTTAAAACTACTTTTTCCAAGCATTCAGAAACTTCTCCCTTTTTGGGAGGTGAAACATGATTGGTGTCCTGAAAGTGAAGCTTTTTGAGAAATGGGAAAGCCAAAAAATAGTGATAGAAGAAGTAGCTGCAGGAGTACAGTAAAACACAAAGCACAGGACAAGGGAAATGAGGTCTGTTCATACGTAGGCCTGGAAGTAGCAAGAGGACAGCAGGGATGGTGGACTGGTTGCAGTTGTAGCTGGTGGGCAGCAGGGGTGGTGGACTGGTGGGAGTTGTAGTAGGCAACAGACAACAGGAATTTATTCTCTTGGAGGTGACACCACCACCTGTCCTGCTGAATGCATTCTGTGCTGCTACACAGGAGGGGGACAAGATGTAAACTGGGCAATGGTCTTATCTAGTGACTGAGAAATCCTTGGTGTCTGGGCTAATAGTTCTGATGACAATTTTAAAAAGGCGCAAAGTTCAAGTATGCATCAATCTGGTTGTTCGGGTGGTAGTGATCCATTCCAGGTTGGAATACTGGTCACAAAAACATTGTTTATATTAAAAAAAATTAAGTGATTTTAATTAGAGAAACTCTATTAGGTTTGCAAAGAAAAAAAATGTGTGCGTGTGTGTATGTGTGTATATAATATATATATTATGTGTATGGACAACATAAAAGGTGGAGATAGCAATGATAGGTGAAATGTCTTGGAGGCCTATTCTGGTTATGTACTGAAATGCTCAAGTAATAAGATGCATAAATTAATCCAACTGAGAATGATATATCAGCTATATTACTCTCTGAATTTCCTATGAAAGATGAAGTGCAAGGAAGAGAACGCTACTTTTCTGCACTTAATCTGGACATGTCCCAAGATTAAAGGTCTATTGGGGCAACTTTTCAGATTTTGGAGGATAAATGCCAGTAGCCATTTGTGCTCAGGGCTTACATTCGAGCTTGTGGTAGTGAGCGCAGAATACACAACTATGCAAACCATACATTGACTTACCAAGCGGTTAGAGTTGTTCCGTACTTGAGATTGCACCTACATACAAATCTATGCACCTATATAAATAAGAATGACTGACGAAGCGGTTGAGTTGTGCCCATAACCGCGTATGAGGGCACGCCTATAGAGGGCAAAAATCAAGAAGTAGAATTAATAACATTCCTGACCATGATAACCAACACCACAACTAGTCCTATCTATCTCCCCTAAACTGCCCTTACTGGACTCAATAAACCAAAGAGCTGGCCTGCCGGCTAGCGACCACATGAGGCAGTACCTGACACTGGGAAGATAGGTGGTGAAGCCCACTGCGTCCGGCCTGGCACTGGAACAGGACCTGACTATGTGCTAGCTGATACGTTCGTGTTGACATACTCACTGTGGTGATTTGCAGAAAGGGGAACGGATAAAGCTTGTCGGGCATAACCTGTCCTCCTGTCCCTGCTGATAAGTGGCAAAATCTACATTGTTAGTTAAGTGATGTGAAGAGATGAATGGACTGTACCGTGAGTCATATCCTAACCTGCCAACATGCCCTCATGAATGTGGACTCGGGAGTAATGACCTGCAGCGGACGACGGGCCTCCTCATCCTGATCATGCCTGCAGGCTCGGCAGAACTCAGTAAATTAAGCGTAAGGACTATCACGCCTGCGGACAGGCATCAACCAAGCCACTGTGTCCACAGACGTGACTGACCTCTGCGTGACTATCGTACCTGTAGACTGACAGGTCTCACATACCCTCGTGCCTGTGAACGTGACAGGTCTTTGCGTAACCGCTGTGCCTGGGATGGCAATCTGACTCGAACCTCGTACCTGTAGGCGTGACAGGTCTTTGAGTAACCCTCGAGTCTGTGGAAGAGATAGCTGTTAGCGTGGCGCTGACATGGGTGGACGAGACAGAATAATGCGTGAAATAACCACCTATGAGTCGTGGAATTGTGACTCTATAACCTGTGTTGGGGGAACATTGACTGAGCCGTGAATCTCCCCGCAGGCATGGCAGGTGGAGATGGTATGCGACCCCCGAGTTTTTTTTTTTTTTTTTTTCGTGAGCGGAAGTGAATGGCAGCTGAGTGCCTGACGTGATGTATGCGTGGAGACAAGGGATGAGACTGAGTGTATGCTGTTGCGCTGGAGAAGAGTTAGAACAGCATACGCAGGGGCCCCCACTGAAGACGTGTCAGCCAGGCGGTTGCCCCACTGCCTATATGTATCGAGCCGTGTTGCACTGAAGCAGAGTCAGGAACAACAGACTTCACCAGGACCCCGACTGAAGCGAGTCAGGACTGAGGAACCTGGTGGGTGAGAGGACGTGCGAGGCTCTGAAGACGTGTCAGGAACAACAGACTATCTCTTTATTCCCCCGAGCTGAAAGCTGAAGAGGTAAGCCACTTGTGGGGCTTTGGTAACCAGTGGAAACGAAGCAACGATCTGGAGAAAGAGTATGCAAGTATTGTTGGGCTGACGCTAAGGAGACTGTGCAGGGGTGCCCTCTGTACGGGGGCTTAGTGGCGAGGAGATAACCGTGCCCGCCTCCCCCAAGACTCACTATGGCAGCAGAGTACTGTGTGAAGGTCATGTATGTGTCCCCCCTCCAAACCCCTATGACCCATCTAAGGCCTGATTCTAAGGGAACGTGATATGTGTGGCTGTGCTTATACGTGCAGCATGCATGAGAAGTAAATATATATATATATTTTTTTTTGTAGTGTAAGATCTGATAGGAGTCTATGACCACAGTTACTCGGTGTGACCCCCTGTGGGCATGGCATGTGGGGGGTATGCCAGCCCTCTGTATCGTGATGTCGTGCTCTGAAGTGTCAGTAACAGCGCAGTGCTGCCCCCTGCAGGCGTGGCAGGTATGACGGGGAAACAACCACCTATGTGTCGTGAAGTTGTTATTCAGAGGACATGTCAGTGACAACAAATAAATAGCGCGTCTCCCTGCAGAACGTGGCGGGTGAAGTGGGTGAACACCACTTGTGTCGTGGTATGGATGTGCAGAACAACATGTCAGCGGCCATAGTTTAGTGCATGCTATATGATAGTTAGAAGGTAGCAGGTGAGCGTATGACAGATACAGATGCTTGATCTGTGACTGAGCAGTTACTATACAAACGTGCCTGTGGAATGTCAGCTGCGGGGACCAGTAGCCTGTACCGACGTATGTGCAGAGTAACTATATGTGATTGTACCGTACAACCTGAGAATATCTGTACAGTATGAAGCTACGAGCGTGTGAATAGTGTGTGCCGTGTAAGGTTGTGCGTATGAGCAGTACTACCTATGAGCATGTGTGCGGTAACACAGTGGGGAGCTGGATATGACGACAGTAATGAGCATACGTTCAGAGCAACCCGTATGCGCACATGTATGAATGGAGGGGCATACGTGAGTACCGTATGACCGTGACAGGCACGATGCGGTGCTAATGGCGTGAGCGTTTGGTACTATGACTGTACTCACAGTGTGTGGCGTGATGAGCGTATGAGCTGAGTGCAACAAGGAACTGTACCCACTGCATCGGAGCTATTATCGTAAGGACTGTACACGATACTATGCTGTCTCACTGAATATAACATTGCGGGCGTGTGTGCTGTATGCGACAATGGGACTGTACTCCCTGTGTGTGCCAGTATGAGCATGTGTACTGTGTGTGATACTATAAGTGTACCCACTGTGTGCAACACTGGGCATGTGTATTGAATGCAACTTCAAACTGTACCCACTGTGACTGATACCAAGAGCGCACGTACCGTGCACGATACCACAGCTGTACCCTCTGTGTGTGACACTGGGAGCGTGTGTGTTCTATACCATGATGTAGCTGTACTTGCTGCATGTGACCCTGAATATGTGTGTACTGTAAACGACGTGCTGTACCTACTACAAGAAACACTATGACGTGTGTGCTCTATACCACGCTGTAACTGTGTGCCCTGCATGTGCCACCAAGAGCGCCTGTTATGCAGGATAAATGTTGGGAATGTTTGTGTGGTGTAAAAGCTTGAGCGTATGTGTAGTATGAAGCGGTGAGTGGTATAGTACTGACATAACGTAGAGCATTAAAAGTTATGAGTGTATGCACCGAATACGTGTTGCGTGTGGTGTGAAGCCATGAGCGTATGTATCGTGTGAAGCTACGTGTGGACTACATTCTATGAGTGACTGCATGGTGTGAGTGCTGACAGTAACTGCCTGGCGTGAACGCCAGGAGACTGCACAGCGTAAATTGGTATGGGTGACTGCACGGTATGAGTGCTGAGCGACAGCACAATATAAATGACGTGGGTGACTGCGCAGTATGACGCTATGAGTGACTGCACGGTATGAATGCTGTGGGTGACTGTGACGGTGTGAATGCTATGAGTGACTGCATGGTATGGAGCTAAGGGTGGCTGCACCATATGGAACGTTATGTGTGACTGTACGGCAAGAACACTACTAGTGACTGAATATGAAACGCTGTGAGTGACTGCATGGTATGAAAGTGATGAGTGACTGCATTAAGGGGCCGCCATGGGTGACTGCACAGCACGAAGTTGTAGTGACTGCATGGGCTGTCTAGTGTATCACATGAATGTACTAATATTGACATAAGGCAACTGCAACAACCAGTATGAGCTTAATTGTACAGTTGTGTAAGAAGGCTGTAGACAGAGCATGTGGCTCCAGGGTGGTCTGACCACCGCTGGGGAGCTGTTGCAGTCTGACAGGACAGAGGAGGAAAACTTGAGCTGCCCGTGCCCCTGCAGGGGGGGGGGGGGGTCGGATGGTGGGCTGGACTGATCCCCAGCTGCACCCTTGTGGCAAGGCCGCCGGGGACCCCCCAGTTGAGACACCCCCAACCTGGCTTAACGTGGGTGGTATAGCCTGACAGGGCAGCTACGTCTCTGCCGGCCGTGGCTGAGCTCCGCCCCCGTGCACATCATGTGACTCGGCGGCGGCACCCCGGCAACAGGGAGTGCAGGTCACGCCACGAGAGCCACGGGATGCCGGCGGGGGACAAGCGATGTGAGCCACCGCCAGAAGCGAGAGACTCGGCCGCATGACCTGTCTCGGCGCGGGTGGATGACGTCACCCGGCCGGCTCCAGAAGCGCTTCGCGGGGGAACATAGGTGACAGGGGCCAGCTGTCGCCGGAACAATAGTGCACAATGTCCCGGGATGACCCGGGCCTACCGCAACTGCCACCGCCGCTCCTCTCTGAAAACGCCACACGCGCCTGCCTGGAACCACGTACGCCCCGCCCGACTGTAGCGGGGGCGTTTTATAGTGGTTCCTCCTGCATGGCCCCGCCTGTAGGTGCAGGGGGTGTGGGAATTCACGCCCCCTCGCACAAATGCAGCCAAAAAGGCTTCCTACTTGTCTTCTCAGCTCAGATGACAATTCTTGGAGACATAGTGGAATTTGAGACAATGGAGGAGGACCTGGATGAGGAGTTAGAATAGGCGGCAGGTGTCTGAAGTTGAACTTGATCGGCACAACTGGTTAGGTGTCACCATGATTTCTTTACCTCGTGTTGATGGAGCCTTGTACTGCAAGATGTTGACCCAGTGGGCCTTAAAAGACATGAATTGGCTTTGGCCATATCTACTGCTGCACACGGATAACTGTATGGAGTGGCCCATCCTCTCTTCCACTTATTGTGCAAAGTAGGGATAGCTTTTTTGGAGTAGTAGTAGCAACTGGTGATGCAGCCCATTTTCACCTTAAGGGGAATAACCGATGATATATATGAACAATACATAACACTCTGGTTTATTTAACAGTGTGTACTTATTGCGTCTTTCTTTTGGTGGGGAGACATCATCAGATCTTTCCCACGCTGGACATTCACATATAATTGTATTCTTTTAAGATTACCAGATTAAAAGTTAAGTTTTAGTCACTCCCCTCCCCCCCCTCCCTCTCTTTATACACTGTCATTTTAAGCATTAATAACTGGAATGATTTTACTTATGAATTCGATTCAGAGATGTTTTTTTTTTTTTTTTTGGTTTTTTTTGTGACATATTCTACTTTAACATAGTGGTACATTTTTGTCGATGGTTGCATCATTTCTTGGGGAAAAATTCCCAAATTTCATGAAAAATTTTGAGAATGTTTCATTTTTCTAACTATGAAGCTCTGCTTGAAAGGAAAATAGACATACCAAATAAATTATATATTCACGTATACAATATGTCTACTTTATGTTGGCAACACAAAGGCGACATGTTTTTACTTTTAGAAGACATCAGAGGGCTTCAAAGTTCAGCAGCAATTTTCCAATTTTTCTCAAAATTTAAAAAATCGGAAATTTTCAGGGACCAGTTCTGCTTTGAAGTGGATTTGAGTGGCCTTCATATTAGAAATACCCCATTATCAAAACTGCACCCCTCAAAGTATACAAAATTACATTCAGAAAGTTTAACCCTTTAGGTGTTTCAAAGGAATAGCTGCAAAGTGAACGAGAACATTCTAAATCTCAAATTTTTTTTTTTGCAATAACATGTTCTTGTAGACCCAGATTTTGAATTTTTTCAAGGGTAAAAAGAGAAAAACAAAATGTGTAACCCAATGTCTCTTGAGTAAGGAAATGCATCATATGTGGATGTAAAGTGTTCTGTGTGCGCACTAGAGGGCTCAGAAGCGAAAGGGCGACAATGGGATTTTGGAGAGTGAATTTTGCTGAAATGGTTTTTGGGGGGCATGTCGCATTTAGGAAGCCCCTTAAAAAAAACACTTGGCATAGTATTTTAGAAACTACACCCCTCATGGGACATAAAAAGGGGTACAGTGAACCTTAACACCACACAGGTGTTTGACGACTTTTCGTTGCATGTGTAAAATGACTTCTTTTTTTTTCACTAAAATGCACTTCCCCCCCCCCCCCCCCAAATTTACCATTTTTACAAAAGGTAATAGGAGAAAATGTCCCCCATTTGTTCTGAGTATGGAAATACCCCATGTGTGGACAAAGTGCTCTTTGGGTGCATCACAATGCTTAGAAGAGAAGGAGCCACATTTGGCTTTTTGAAAGCAAATTTTGCTGAAATAGTTTTTGGGGGGCTTGTCACATTCGGGAAGTCCCTATGGTACCAGAACAGCAAAAAATCCCCACATGGCACACTATTTGGGAAACAACACCCCTTAAGTAATGTAAGAAGGGGTACAGTGAGCCTTTACATCCCACAGGTGTTTGACAAATTTCTGATAAATTTGGACGCGAAAAATTATATATATATTTTTACCCTAAAATGCTGGTGTTACCCTAAAATGCTGGTCGGGGACCATGTGCATTTACTAAGCCCCCATGGTGCCAGAATTGTGTAGAAGCCAAATGTGGCTCCTTCTCTTCTCTTTGGAACAGTGGGCTGTGCAAATGAAAAATTACATTTTTCATTTTCATGGATCACTGTTACAAAAATCTGTCAGACACTTGTGGGGCATAAATGCTCACTGTACCCCTTATTACATTACATGAGGGGTGTAGTTTCCAAAATGAGGTCACATGTTTGTGTGTGTGGGGGGGGGGGGTCGGGGTCTACCGCTCTGGCACTATGGGGGCTTTGTAAACGCACACGGCCTTCCAGACACATTTTCTCTCCAAAAGCCCAATGGCGTTCCTTCTCTTCTGAGCCCTGTAGTGCGCCAGCAGAGCACTTTATGTCCACCTATGGCGGTATTTATGTACTCGGAAGAAATGGGGCTTCAAATTTTGAGGGGCTTTTCTCCTACTACCCCTTGTGAAAATAAAAAAATTGGGAGAAAACCAGCATTTTTGTGAAAAAATAAAATTTTTTACATCCAACTTTAAAGAAAATTCTTCAAACACCTGGTGGGTGTTAAGGCTCACTATATCACTTACGTTCCGTGAGGGGTGCAGTTTCCAAAATTGGGTGGGGGTGTTTTTTTTTCTTTTTTTTTTTTTCTCATTTATGTCAGAACCGCTGTAACGATCAGCCACCCCCTCACTCCTGAGCCTTGTGCTCCCGCAAAGCATTTACGTCCACATATGGGGTATTTAAGGCTGCTTTCACACTATAAAAATTAATCCGTTACAAATGTCCGTTAGAAAAGCCCTGGTAAACGGCCGTTAAACAATCCCATTAAAGTCTATGGGATTTTTTGATTATCCTTTATGACCCGTTATAGTCCGTCATGAATAACGGCCGTTAGTTGTGACGGAAGAAATAACGGCACATGCACTAATTTTTCTTCCGTCACAAGAAACGGGTAAATTAACGGCTGTTATTTATTTTTATTTTTTACATTGAAGTTTTAACATTAAATCTATGGCTGACGGATGAGCCTTTATGTCATCCATTTGCACACAGTTTATTATATCCGTTATTACTTCTGAGAAGAGGAGACATCAGCAGACTCCTGCAGTGCTGAGGGACTACTACTACTCCCATCATGAAACAGACTTGTTTCCATGATGGGAGTAATCATTTTGCAGCTGCGGGAGTCTGCAGACAGCTGGGGAGGCTACATTAGTGCTTGTACTACTACCCCCATCATGGAACAGACTCTGTTCCATGATGGGGGTTGTAGTACAGGGGCTGAGGGATTGATCGCACTGGGTTTCACTTCTGAGACCCGATGCGATCAAAAGTTATTAAGCAGGGGAGCGGGCAGCATGCTCCACAACCCTGCGATGTATCAGTGTGTTTTAACTTTTATTTTTGAATCCCCCGCGGGGAGCCCTGAGTGGCCGATCAGGGCTCTCAGCGAGAGATTGAAAAATGAACTTTGAGAGTAGCAGGGGCCAAAGAGCACTGTGGGGGCAAGATATATAGCTCTGCAGAGGGGGGCAGACATATAGCCTATATATATAGCCCCCCAGCAGCGCATTAGATATGACCCCCGTCTGCGCATTAAATAAATACCCGCTGGCGCATTAAATATATACCCCCCGCCGGCACGTTAAATATAATGCCCCCGCAGCGCATGTATATGTGCCCTCGCAGCTCTTCTATATACACATGCCCCTACAGCCGTATGAATGAAAAGTATTTCTATTAGCGGCTCCCGACACTATGCGCTGCTAATAGAAATACCTTTCATTCATATGGCAGCAGGTGTATATGTATATAGAGGCACTGGGGGGGGCAGATAACCCTATATGTCTGCCCCCCACAGCTCTACTATATACACATGCCCCTGCCGCCGTATGAATGAAAAGTATTTCTATTAGCAGCGTATAGTGCCGGGAGCCGACACTGTGCACTGCTGATAGAAATACCTTTTCATTCATATGGCAGCAGGTGTATATGTATATAGAAGCACTGGGGGGGGGCAGATAACGCTATATGTCTGCCCCCCACAGCTCTTCTATATACACATGCCCCTGCCGCAGTATGAATGAAAAGTATTTCTATTAGCAGCGCATAGTCGGCTCCCGGCACTTTGCGCTGCTAATAGAAATACTTTTCATTCATACAGCAGCAAGGGCATGTGTATATAGAAGAGCTGTAGGGGGCAGACATATAGCGTTATCTGCCCCCCCAGTGCTTCTACATACATATACACCTGCTACCATATGAATGAAAGGTATTTCTATTAGCAGCGCATACTGCCGGGAGCCGGCACTATGCGCTGCTAATAGAAATACTTTTCATATATGTATATAGAAGAGCTGCGGGGGTATATATTTAATGCCCTGGCGGGGGGTATATATTTAATGCGTAGGCGGCGGTCATATCTAATGCGCTGCTGGGGGGGTAGATATATAGGCTATATGTCTGCCTCCCCTCTGCAGAGCTATATATCTTGCCCCCACAGTGCTCTTTGGTCCCTGCTACTCTCAAAGTTCATTTTTCAATCTTTTCAGATGTGAAACCCGATGCGATCAATCCCTCAGCCCCTGTACTACAACCCCCATCATGGAACAGAGTCTGTTCCATGATGGGGGTAGTAGTACAAGCACTAATGTAGCCTCCCCAGCTGTCTGCAGACTCCTGCAGCCAGGGAATTTCTACTCCCATCATGGAAACAAGTCTGTTCCATGATGGGAGCAGTTTGAGACCACTACACAGTGGTCTCTGTAGCCCTCCAGATGTTGCAAAACTACAACTACCAGCATGCCCAGACAGCTATTGGGCATGATGGGAGTTGTAGTTTTGCAACAGCTGGAGGTCTACAGTTTAGAGACCACTGCACAGTGATCTCCAAACTGTAGCCCTCTAGATCTTGCAAAACTACAACTCCTAGCATGCCCACACAGCAGTTTGCTGTCTGTGCATGCTGGGATATGTAGTTTTGCAACATCTGGAGGACCACAGTTTAGAGATCACTGTGCAGTGATCTCTAAACTGTAGCCCTCCAGATGTTGCAAAACTGCAAATCCCAGCATGCCCAAACAGCTGTCTCGGCATGCTGGGAGTTGTAGTTGTGTACCTCCAGCTGTTGCATAACTACATCTTCCAGCATGCCCTTCGGCGATCAGTACATGCTGGGAGTTGTAGTTTTGCAACAGCTGGAGACACACTGGTTGGTAAATACTGAGTTAGGTAACAGAACCTAACTGAAGGTTTTCAAACCAGTGTGCCTCCAGCTGTTGCAAAAGTACAACTCCCAGAATGCACGGTCTGTCAGTACATGCTGGGAGTTGTAATTTTGAAACAGCTGGAGGTTTGCACCCCCATGTGAATGTACAGGGTACATTCACATGGGCAGGTTTATAGTAAGTTTCCTGCTTGAAGTTTGAGCTGCTGCAAATTTTTCACCGCAGCGCAAACTCCTAGCGGGAAACTCACCGTAACCCGCTAGTGCGAATGTACCCTAAAAACACTACACTAACACATAATAAAGGGTAAAATGCTACATATACACCACCTTACACTGTACCCGCCCCAATAAAAATGAAAAATGTATTGTATGGCAGTGTTTCCAAATCAGAGCCTCCAGATGTTGCAAAACAACTCCTCCCAGCATTTCCGGACAGCCACTGACTGTCCAGGCATGCTGGGGGTAATTTAGCAACAGCTGGAATTTGGGAATCACTGTTGTAGAATACCCCTATGTCCACCCCCTATGCAATCCCTAATTTAGTCCTAAAATGTGCATGGCACTCTCTCACTTTGGAGCCCTGTTGTATTTCAAGGAAACAGTTTAGGGCCACATATGGGGTATTTCCGTACTCGGGAGAAATTGCACTACAAATTTTGGAGGGCTTTTTCTCCTTTTACCCTTTATGAAAAGGAAAAGTTGGGGGGCTACACCAGCTTGTTAGTCTTAAAAAAATAAAATAAAGAAAGAAATAAAACATTTTTACACTAATTTATTTTCACAAACGTTAAAAGGAAAAAAAGACCACTTACATTTTCAACGAAATTTCTCCTGAGTATGGAAATACCGTATTTGGGCATAAAATGCTCTGCGGGCGCACAATAAGGCTCAGGAGTGAGAGCGCACTTTGTACATTTGTAAATTAGTGATTTGCACAGGGGTGGCTGATTTTACAGCGGTTCTGACATAAACGCAAAAAAAGAAATACCCACATGTGATCCCATTTTGCAAATTACGCCCCTCACGGAACATAACAAGGGGGTATAGTGAGCCTAAACACCCCACAGGTGTTTAATGAAATAAAAATTTTCATTTTCACAAGGGAAAATAGGAAAAAAATGCCCCCGAAAATTTTTAACCCTATTTCTTCTGAGTAAGAACATATCCCATATGTGGATGTAAAGTGCTCTGCGGGCAAACTACAATGCTCAGAAGAGAAGGAGCACCATTGGGCTTTTGAAGAGAAAATTTGTCCGGAATTGAAGGCCACGTGTGTTTACAAAGCCCCCACATGTGACCCCATTTTTGAAACTACACCCCTTACATAATGTAATAAGGGATACAGTGAGTATTTACACCCCACAGGTGTCTGACAGATTTTTGGAACAGTGGTCCGTGAAAATGAAAAATGTAATTTTTCATTTGAACAGCCCATTGTTCCAAAGATCTGTCAAACACCAGTGGGGTGTAAATACTCACTGCACCCCTTATTAAATTCTGTGAGGGGTGTCGTTTCCAAAATGGGGTCACATGTGGGGGAGTCCACTGTTCTGGCAGCACGGGGGACTTTGTAAATGCACATGGCCCCTGACTTCCATTCCAAACAATTTTGTTTTCCAAAAGTTCAATGGGCTCCTTCTCTTCTGAGCATTGCAGAGCACTTGACGTCCACACATGGGGTATTTCCATACTCGGAAGAGATGGGGTTACAAATTTTTGGGGGGGCATTTTGTCCTAGTATCCCTTGTAAAAAAATTAATAAAAAAATAAAAAAAAATTTAAATTAGAGGGAAAACTAGATTAGTGGAAAAAAAAAATGTCCACATCAAACTTTAATGAAAAGTCGTCAAACACCTGTGGTGTTAGGGCTCACTGGACCCCTTGTTAAGTCCCTAAGGGGTGTAGTTTCCAAAATAGTATGTTATGTGTTTTTTTTTTTTTTTTTTTTTTGCTGTTCTGGCACCATAGGGGCTTCCTAAATGTGACCTGCCCGCAAAAAACCATTTCAGAAAAACTCACTCTCCAAAATCCCACTGTCGCCCCTTCCCTTCTGAGCCCTCTACTGCGCCCGCCGAACACTTGATATCCACATATGAGGTATTTTCTTACTTGCGAGAAATTGGGTTACACAATTTAGGAAGATTTCTCTCCTTTTTCCCCTTGTAAAAATTCAATTACTGGGTCTACAAGAACATGCCAGTGTAAAAAATGAAGATTTAGAATTTGCTGCTATTCCTGTGAAACACCTAAAGGGTTAACAAACATTTTAAATGTCATATTGAATACTTTGAGGGGTGCAGTTTTTATAATGGGGTCATTTGTGGGGTATTTCTAATATGAAAGCCCTTCAAATCCACTTCAAAACTGAACTGGTCCCTGAAAAATGTTCAATTTTGTGAAAATTTGGAAAATTGCTGCTATACTTTGAAGCCCTCGGATGTCTTCCAAAAGCAGAAAAATATGTCAACTTGGCTGGGTCCTTAAGGGGTTAAGGACGAAGCCCATTTTGACCAGGACCAGGTCGAAGGACCAGTACATTATAATTTTTTATTTTTATTTTTTTATTTTTTATTTTTTGCAAATCTGACCTGTATCACTTTATGCATTCTGCAACTCTGGGATTCTTTTACTTTTCAGTCTGATTCTGAGAGAGTTTTTTAATGGCTTATTCTTTGCAATAGTGGTACATTTTTGTCATTACTTGCATAATTTCTAACTTTAACCCCTTAAGGACCGGGGTTTTTTCCGTTTTTGATTTTCGTTTTTTGCTCCTTGCCTTTAAAAATCATAACACTTTCAATTTTGCACTTAAAAATCCATATGATGGCTTCTTTTTTGCGCCACCAATTCTACTTTGTAATGACGTCAGTCATTTTGCCCAAAAATCTACGGTGAAACGGAAAAAAAAATCATTGTGCGACAAAATTGAAGAAAAAACGCCGTTTTGTAACTTTTGGGGGCTTCCGTTTCTACGTAGTACATTTTTCGGTAAAAATGACACCTTATCTTTATTCTGTAGGTCCATACGATTAAAATTATACCCTACTTATATAGGTTTGATTTTGTAGGACTTCTGGAAAAAATCATAACTACATGCAGGAAAATTAATACGTTTAAAATTGTCATCTTCTGACCCCTATAACTTTTTTTTATTTTTCCGTGTATGGGGTAGTATGAGGGATCATTTTTTGCGCCGTGATCTGAAGTTTTTAACGGTACCATTTTTGCATTGATAGGACTTATTGATCTTTTATTATTATTATTTATTATTATTATTGACTTTTTATTCATTTTTAAATGATATAAAAAGTGACCAAAAATGCACTATTTTGGACTTTTGAATTTTTTGGCGCGCACGCCATTGACCGCGTGGTTTAATTAATGATATATTTTTATAATTTGGACATTTCCGCACGCGGTGATACCATATGTTTATTTTTATTTACACTGTTTTTTTTTTTTTTTTATTGGAAAAGGGGGGTGATTCAAACTTTTAATAGGGGAGGAGTTAAATGATCTTTATTCACTTTTTTTTTTCACTTTTTTTTGCAGTGTTATAGGTCCCATAGGACCTTCATCATTGATCACTGGTTTCTCATAAGAAACCAGTGATCAACGAATCTGCCGCATGACTGCTCAGGCCTGGATCTCAGGCACTGAGCAGTCATTCGGCGATCGGACAGCGAGGAGGCAGGTAGGGGCCCTCCCGCTGTCCTGTCGGCTGTTCGGGATGCCGCGATTAGCCGCGGCTATCCCGAACAACCCGACTGAGCTAGCCGGCAACTTTCACTTTTAGCCGCGCGGCTCAGCTCTGAGCGCGCGGCTAAAGGGTTAATAGCGCGTGGCGCCATGATCGGCGCTGCACGCTATTAGAGGCGGGTGTCGGCTTCACTATGATGCCGGGCCCGCCGTGATATGTCGCGGGGTTACTGTGTAACCCCGCGTTATATCAGGAGAGCAGGACCAAGGACGTACCGGTACGTCCTTGGTCCTTAAGGGGTTAAAACTCTCTGCTTTTAAGTAAAATGGACATGCCAAATACATTTTATATATTGATTCACATATTCAATATGTCTACTTTGTTGGAATCATAAAGTTGACATGTTTTAACTTTTTGAAGACCTCTTTTCTTAGACCAGTTTAGTTTGAAGTACATGAGGGGCCTTTCTGTGAGAAATCCCTAATAAATGACCCCATTATAGAAACTGAACCTCTCAAAGTATTCAAAATGACATTCAGAGAGTGTAACCCTTTAGGTGTTTCATAGGAATAGTGGCAAAGTGGAGGAAAAAAAATCAATCTCTGTTTTTTACACTGACATGTTCTTGGAGCCCCATTTTTTTTTTCATTTTTACAAGTTGTAAAAGGGGGAAAAAGTCCCCCAAAATCTGTAACCCGATTTCTCTCGAGTATGGAAATACTTCACATGTAAAGTGCTCTGCGGATGCACAACATGGATCAGGAGGGAAGGAGCAAAATTGGGATTTTGGAGATACAATTATGCTGAAATTATTTTTGGGGGGCATGTCATATTTAGGAATCCCTCATGGTGACAGAACAGCAAAAAAAATAAAAACATGGCACACTATTTGGGAAGCTACTTACAGTGAGCTTTAAAGCCTCAAAGGTGTTTGGCGAATTTTTGTTTAAGTTGGACGTGAAAATTTAAAATTAGATTTTTTTTCACAAAAATGCTGGTACTACCACAATTTTTTTATTTTTACAAAGGGTAATAGAAAAAAATGGGCTTACAAATTTTGGGGGGCTTTTTCTCCTGGGAATGGAAATACCCCATATGTAGATAGGGGGAGGGGCATGTGTGTTTACAAAGCTCCCATGGTGCCAGAACAGTGGACCCCCCACCCCCCACATGTGACCCCATTTTGGAAACTGTACCCCTCATGGAATGTAACAACGGGTTCAGTGAGCATTTGACTCCCACTGGCGTTTGACAGATTTTTGGAACACTGGGCTGTGTAAATGAATGCTCATTTCACCCCTTGTTGCATTCCTTCAGGGGTGTAGATTACAAAATGATTTTCATTTTTTTTTATTTTTTTTGTGCATTTGTCAGAACCACTGCAACTATCAGCCACCCCTGTGCAAATCACCAATTTAGGCCTCAAATGTACATGTGCACTTTCACTCGTGAGTCCTGATGTGTGCCCGCAGAGCACTTCACGTCCATGTGGTAGAGGGTGTGATGCAGGGCAGATGGAATTGCCCTAGGGGCAGATGGCATTAACCCATTTGTATTTGTGATGCCAGAGCGTGGTTTATCCTCGATACCACCCGAAGGTATACTGCTGGATCCTGGGCTAGGCACGGGGGCAATAATGACTCTGACTTCAAGATAAGGACAGCGGTAGCTTTACTGAGCGACATATGGAATAGTCTATACAGCTTAGCCAGGTCCTTGGAGGTGACCAGTGACTTCAGAGACCTCAGGGCTTGCTGGGACTTGTAGAGAACTGCGACAATATTAATGCAGGCCACGCTGACTGAAGACAGATGACTTTGACTTGACTGACTTTAAGGCCCCGTTCACACTACGGAATTCTCGCGACTGAATTCAGCGAGCGGAGATTCCGCCTGGCGGCCGTGCTAGGGCCGCGGGGCACTGAGCCGTCACCATTGACTGCTATGCAGTGCTCGTGGAATCCGCGCAAAGAATGAACATGTTATTTCTTTGCGTGGAACAATTTCAGCGGCGGAATTGTCCGCGGTGGAAATTCTGCAGTGTGAACGGGTCTCGCGGAGACCCATTCACACTAATGTTAAGTTCACACCGCGGAATTCCACTTGCGGAGTTCCGCTCGTGGAATTCCGCTAGAACTCCGTAGTGTGAACGCACCCGAATGGGACAGACTTTCCTCCTATCTCCTCCTATCCCCTCCTATCCTCTATCCATCATCTATCTGGTGTAGAGGGGGGCCTAGGGGTCACTGTAGGGAGGCTGTTGGACAGGGCAGCAGGGGAACGGGGGTACAACTCCCGTACTGGGCAGCCACAAACTCCACCTCTTAAACACAGCCATCCTCTGTGCCCAGTCCCAGAGGGAGGACGACTGTAAGTGGCCACTTGGGCCAGGTGACGACAGTTTCTGTGACATTGTTTCCAAATGTCCTTCTTCACAGGTCTGAATAGGTAATAACAAAGAACTGGGGAGGAGTCCATGTAGCATTTGGTGAAAATGTCCTTACATGCTCCTTTTTGATAATGGGACATAAACATGTGGGATTTCTAACCCTTGTAACTGCATCCTTAACACATTTAATACACTTGAGCCGTATCAGGCTGCCGGAGGCTCTCTACCCGATACCTCAGCTGCTGGGGCTCTTTGGCACTAGCTACTTCTCCGCAGAGTACTATACATACTTTGATATCATTACAACACTACCTTCATACATAGCATCTCTGTCAATATACATGCTTTACTTATAATCTCAGGGGAACCCTCTGGCTAGTAAAGTACCCTGTTCACGAGGACAAGAAAAAAGTTAGACAGGGGAACATTTGACATAACTAGACTATGGACTGGAAGTATACATTTCAGCCACAGTCCTAACTAGGCATTTGACTAGCTTATACACAATACACTACGTACATTACTGAATTAGTTAAATATAAGCTGACTAAATTGGATTATATATTATACTGATGACTTTATACACGGTATTACGACTTATTCTCTGTACATGGCTGGTAATTGTTCCAGAGTTGACCTTTGGGATCTGTGCAGCACCACCTCTGGAGGATCTTGAACTCTGGAGCAGCAGCTGGTTCTTCTTCAGCGAAGTCAGGAGCTGGAATTGATTCAATACTTGCTGGACTCAGCATCGCTGGCATTTGTGCTTGAGATGCTGGAGACATGGTCGGCACTCGGGAGACAGGTGTATAGGCCGGAGCCAACGGTGACAGGACTGGCGTGGTGACTAATGTGGATTGAACTAGTCCTGAGATGAGAGACACACAGAAGATTGCCGGCTGGTTTGGAGAAAACATTGGGAAATCCATAGATGGGTGGATCCCCTCACCAGGAACGTACTCCCTCGCATGTCTGACATCTGGAGGAGACTGACCGGGGAGCACAGGTACATCGTCTTTGAGACAGAGCTTGATACGAGCCTGGTGGATAACTTGTGGCTCATACCCGGGTTTCTGTACTTCGTATAGATCAGATTCGGGATAATGTATGGCCGTCACCGTCTAGAGCTCTATCTCCCAGATGGAGTCCAATTTGTTAGTTCTTGGGAACTTCCGTATCCAGACTTTATTGCCCAATTGAAGTGGTTTGGCTGAGGCGTGACGCTTGTAATCTTCCTTTTGCCTCTGTTGGGCCTTGCCCATTTTCTTACTGACAATTTCTCTGGCTTCTTGGATCCTTCTCTGATGGTCAGAGACCCACTCAAGGGAGGCCTGTGGAGAGTTGTTGATCGGGGCCTGGAGCCCAAATGTCCGGTCTTTAGACAGTTGCCCGTGTTGCCCCATCATCAAGTAGAAAGTGGTATACCCCATAGAACAATGGACTGTGTTGTTATAGATCTCCCATAATTGGGGCCACTCTTTTCTTGACACAGAGGCTGCTCGCAGCATGTGGGTAAAGACTTGATTGATGTGTTCACAGAGCCCATTCCCTTAAGGGGGGTAGGCAGTAACATGGTAACATAGTTCATAAGGTTGAAAAAAGACCAGAATCCATCAAGTTCAACCTATATCCCTAATGAGTCCCTACTGAGTTGATCCAGAGGAAGGCAAAAAACACTCATACTAGAGGTAACAATTCCTTCCTGACTCCAAATATGGCAGTCAGAATAAATCCCTGGATCAACGTTCTGTCCCTGTAAATCTAGTATACATAACCAGCAATGTTGTTATTCTCCAAAAATGCATCCAGACCCTTTTTTAACTCTTTTACAGAGTTCACCATGACCACCTCCTCAGGCAGAGAAATCCACAGTCTCGCTGCTCTTACAGTAAAGAACCCTTGTCTGTGCTGGTGTAGAAACCTTTCCTCTAAATTATAGAGGTTTTCCCTTGTTATAGATACAGTGCTGGGTATAAATAGATCATGGGAGAGATCTCTGTACGGTCCCCTAATATATTTTTACACAGTTATTAAGTCTCCCATAAGCCTTCTTTTTTTTTAAATAACCCTAATACTGATAATCTTTCTGGGTACTGTAGTCCTGCCATTCCCCGTATTACCCTGGTTGCCCGTCTTTGAACCCTCTCCAACTCCACTATATCTTTCTTGTACACTGGTGCCCAGTACTGTACTCAATATTCTATGTGTGGTCTGACTAGTGATTTGTACAGTGGTAGAATTATTTCCTTTGTCATGGGCATCTATGCCCCTATTAATGCACCCCATGATTTAATTGCCTTGGTAGCAGCTGCCCGACACTGGTCACTACAGCAAAATTTACTGTTAACTAAGACTCCCAAGTCCTTTTCCACGTCAGTCGTCCCAAGTGTTCTCCCATTTAATACATACCAGCCCGGATTTTTCTTCCCCATGTGCATTACCTTACATTTATCAGTGTTGAACCTCATCTGCCACTTCCCAGACCACACCTCCAACCTATCCAGATCCATTTGTAACACGGCACTGTCCTCTATAGTGTTTACCACTTTACAGAGTTTAGTATCATCTGCAAAGATTGCTACTTTACTATTCAGTCCCTCTATAAGGCCATTAATGAATATATTAAATAGAATAGGACCCAAGACTGACCCCTGTGGTACCCAACAGTAACAATCACCCAATCAGAATAAGTACCATTAATAACCACCCTCTGTTTCCTATCACTGAGCCAGTTACTTACCTACTTACACACATTCTCCTCCAGCCCGATCCTTCTCATTTTATGCACCAATCTTTTATGTGGCACCGTATCAAATGCATTGGAAAAATCCAGATATACAACATCCAGCAATTCCCCCTGGTCCAGTCTGGAGCTCACCACCTCATATAAGCTGATCAGGTTAGTTTGACAGAACTGATCCCTCATAAAGCCATGCTGATATGGAGTCATACATTTATTTTTTATCAAGATACTCCAAAATAGCATCTCTTAGGAAATCCTCAAACAATTTACATACAACAGAGGTTAAACTAACAGGTCTATAATTCCCGGGGTCACACTTTTGACCCCTTTTTTAAATATTGGCACCACATTTGCCATGCGCCAGTCCTGGGGAACAGTCCCTGTCCCTATAGAGTCCCTGAATATTAAAAATAGGGGTCTTACTTAATTCCTTTAGAACACGGGGGTGGTCCTTTAGAACACGGTAGTCCGGCGTTTCTTGCAGGCATGGAATTGGCATAGCTCTTGGAAGAGTTGGGCCTTGAAAGCCATTCCACAGTCCATTAGGACAGACTCCGGACACCCAAGGGTTTGTACCCATTTGGAGTAGAAAATCTGGGCTGCTGTCTTGGCTGTAAGATCTTTAACAGATACTATGACAACCCATTTGGAGTAATGATCAACCATGGTGAGAGCATAAGTATACCTGGACCGGATAGGAGACAGATTAACAGGGTCTAGTGCGACCAACTGGTTGGCCTTTCTCTCTGGATGGAATGGAGGGGTGCTCTTGCATCCTTACACACATTCTTGGTAATGTTGCAGACTGCACACCATTTCTCAATGTCGCTCCGCATTCCGATCCAATAGAATCTTCACCTGACAGTAGCTTCGGTCGTGTGGACTTCAAAGTGTCCCGACTGGTCATGGTATGCGTTGAGGACCATTGCCGCATCTCTTCGGGGAACCAGAGTCTAATGAAGTCTATCACCAGAGACCGGATCCAAAGAATATCAGTACAACAGTAATTTGTGCACAGTCGTTCCCTCTGTCGCCACAGTCGTTACAACTCGTAATCACACTGAGCCCGACGTAGACGGGTTGGTACCTTTTTCACCAGAAGGTAGTCCAACAGATCCCCCATGACTCCACTTTCGTCTTGAAGAGTCTTCCAGGTGTATAGGTCTTCTTTAACCTTCTTGGGCCATGTGGGCGGTCATAACATTCTGGTTCATGAACCGTTGATAAAATGGGGGCATCTCCACATCTTCCCACATGTCTTTGACAGGGGGTTCTTCGCAGAGGGTCATCTGAGACAGTAATTCGGCATTGACATTCGACTTGTCGCTTCTGTACTTGATGGTTACATAGTTAGTACAGTTGAAAAAAGACATACGTCCATCAAGTTCAACCAGGGAATTGAATAGTAGGGGTGTGGCGTAATATTGGGGAAGGGATTTTATATTTCTTCATAAGCATTAATGTTCTTTTGTTCCAGGAATGTGTCTAACCCTGTTTTAAAGCTGTTATTTTTTCCTGCTGTGACCAGTTCCTGAGGTAGACAATTCCATAAGTTCACAGTTCTTATGGTAAAGGAGTGTTGCCCCTTGAGACTAAACCTTTTCTTCTCCAGACGGAGGAAGTGCCCCCTCGTCCTTTGGGGGGGTTTAACCTGGAACAGTTTTTCTCTATATTTTTTGTATGGGCCATTAATATACTTACATAGATACATAGTTAGTACGGTCGAAAAAAGACATACGTCCGTCAAGTTCAACCAGGGAATTGAAGGGTAGGGGTGTGGTGGGATATTGGGGGAAGGGATGGGATTTTATATTTCTGCATAAGCATTAATGTTATTTTGTTCCAGGAATGTATCTACCCCTGTTTTAAATTTATTAATCGTTCCTGCTGTGACTAGTTCCTGAGGTAGACTGTTCCATAAATTCACAGTTCTTATGGTAAAGAAGGTGTGTCGCCCCTTGAGACTAAACCCTTTCTTCTCCAAACGGAGGGAGTGCCCCCTTGTCCTTTGAGGGGGCTTAACCTGGAACAGTTTTTCTCCATATGTTTTGTATGGGCCATTAATATATTTATATACGTTTATCATATCCCCCCTTAAACGTCTCTTCTCAAGACTAAACAATTGTAACTCCTTTAATCGCTCCTCATAGCTAAGATGTTCCATGCGCCATATTAGTTTAGTCGCGCGTCTCTGCACCCTTTCCAGCTCCACAGTGTCCCTTTTATGGACTGGTGCCCAAAACTGAACAGCATATTCCAGGTGAGGCCGTACCAATGCTTTATAAAGGGGGAGTATTATGTCCCTGTCCCTTGAGTCCATGCCTCTTTTTATACATGACAATATCCCGCCGGCCTTGGAAGCAGCAGCCTGACATTGCATGCTATTCTGTAGTCTGTGATCTACAAGTACACCCAGATCCTTCTCTACCAGTTACTCTGCCAGTTTAATCCCCCCTAAGACATACGACGCATGCATGTTCTTAGTACCCAGATGCATAACTTTACATTTATCCACATTGAACCTCATTTGCCAAGTGGATGCCCAGACACTTAGTCTATCCAAGTCATCTTGTAACCTATACACATCCTCTATAAACTGTACCGTGCTACAAAGCTTGGTGTCATTGGCAAAGATAGAAACAGAGCTGTTAATGCCATCCTCTATATCATTGATAAATAAATTAAACAACAGCGTGCCCAGTACTGAACCTTGGGGTACACCACTAATAACGGGGGACCAATCAGAGTACGAATCATTGACCACCACTCTCTGGGTATGATCCATGAGCCAGTGTTCAATCTAGTTACAAACTAAAGTCTCCAAACCCAAAGACCTTAGCTTACCTGTCAGACGTCTATGAGGGACAGTATCAACTGTAATTGGCTAATCTTGAAGCCCAACGTTATTCGATAGCACCCAACTTGGCAGTGTTCAGGTGGGCCAACAGGTTAATATCCGTGTAGACAGTGAATGGCGGGGAAGCCAAATAGTCTTTTTGAACTTTTCAGTCACGGCCCACACCAGGGTGAGAAGTTCCAACTTGAAGGAGCTATAATTAGCATAGTTCTTCTCTGCTTCTCGCAGGTTACGACGGCATAGGCAATTACTCGCTCTGTTTCCTCCTGGACTTGGGACAGGACCGCTCCCAGACCTTTTAAAGCTAGCATCAGTATGTAGCCGGAACAGCGGACTGTAGTTTGGATATGCCAAGGTGGGTGGTTCTGTCAGCAGACGTTTAAGAGCTCAGAACACTGTCTCTTGCTATTCGGCCCATTCAATAGGTAGTCTTTTCCATTGTAGTTCTCCTTCGCCATACCGTGCAGGAGAGCTGTGAAGGGTTCTGCAATTTGGGTGAAGTGTAGCATGAAGTGGTAGTCGGTAAATCCCAAAAAGCACCTGACATCTTTCACCGTGCGCAGGGTAGGCCAATTCTTGAAAGCTTTCACCTTTTCATGATTGGGCTGGACTCCCTCTGCGCTGACAAGATGACCCAAGTAATGGACCTGAGGTTTAAGCAAATGACACTTAGATGGTTTGATCTTCAGCCCGTGCTTGATCAAGACTTGAAAGACATCTGATAATGATTGAGGTGTTCCTGGTAAGACTTGGAATACACAATGACATCGTCCAGGTACAGCAAGAAACTTTCGAAATTCAAATGACCCAGGCACCTTTCCATCAGACGCTGGAATGTAGCAGGGGCATTGCATAACCCAAACGGCATACTTTTAAACTCGAACAACCCCATGGAAATCACAAAGATGGTCTTCTCCCGATCTTCCATGGCCATGGGCACTTGCCAATATCCACTGGTTGTCAAGGGTGGAGAAGTAAGCGGCCGACCCGAGGGCCGTGAGTGACTTCTCGATCCTTGGCAAAGGGTAAGCATCTTTATGTGTGACATTGTTCAGTTTCCTGTAGTTGACACCGAAGCAGATGGTTCCGTTTTTCTTCTTGACCAGGACAAGTGTCGCCTCTCAGCAACTCGGACTTTCTTGGATCATGTCCTCTTTCATATCAGCCAGCATCTTCTTGACAGTCTGGTACATGCCTGGCGCGACCGGGCAGTGTCTTTCCTTGATTGGCGGACTGTTGCCTGTAAGGATTCGGAGCTGGATCATGGAGGTATGCCCGAAGTCTGTGGGGTGTTTGCTGAAAGCCTCATGGTACCTTTTGGTGACCTTAATGACATCATTGACCTGTTCCCTTGGGGTAGTGTCGTCTCCCACCTGGAGATGGGCTCTGGGGGGCTCGCACCGAATCCTTCTGCCGCTTGAGCTGTACGCTGTTGGGCCACTGAATGACTGTCACAATGACTGTAAGAGGTACAACTGAGCTACTGGAGTAAATTGGGGTTTGACAGTAGCAGAATCAGACAGGTTCACTAACTGCACCAGGACTCTCCCGTTGATGACAGTGACAAAGCTTCTTGCAGCTCGGACAAGAAGATGATCTTCTAATTGCATAAGTTCCAGCAGATAGTCCCTGTTCTTGACTCCGTGATGTGCACAATACCAGGTCATGGTCTCAGTGTTGGGTTGTAAAGTCACCGACCTGATGTCTTGAACTCGTCCTCTGCAGATTTCACCTTGCTTGTTGGCAAACTTTTGCTCCGCCTGTAGAACTTTCAAGTGCTGCTGCACAGCCTGCTGGTCTGAAGGGGACATATGGGGAAGAGAGGCATGCAAGGCATCTAATACTTCAGCAAAACTATTTTTCATAATGTTCATCCCAAATATAAACTCAGCAGACCCCTTGTCTGTCACATTAGTTACAATCACTCCCTGCCTGCTAAGTAAATGATCTCCCAATTGAATAGTTGGCTCCCAGTATCCATGGCTGGGGACTGGTTGCCTTTTACCTGCAACTACTCTGAAATTAACCCCTTAAGGACCCTTGACGTACGCGTACGTCATGACAACCTGGTACTTAAGGACCCATGACGTCATGGAGAATTCCAGCCCCTGCCGGGCGGGGATCGGACCGGGATGCCTGCTGAAATCGTTCAGCAGGCATCCCGTGCAAACGCCCAGGGGGTCATTAGAAACCCCCCCCCATGTCGGCGATCGCGGCAAATCGCAAGTGAATTCACACTTGCGATTTGCGTGATTCCGGGTCATTACGGGTCTATAGTGACCCGGTGACCCAGAATATAAGGGAGACACCCAGGATCCCCCTGAAGTGATAGGAGTGAGGTGGCAGAGGTGCCACCCCTCCTATCCCTGCTATTGGTGGTCTAGACACGACAACCAATAGCAGATCGGGAGCGGGGGGGGGGGGGGGGGTTAACTTTCGTTTTCCCCATCCTGCCCACCCACAATAGGCGCCGGAGTCCACTTACCGATCCGGGCGGGCGACTGTGATCGGCGGGCGGCGATGACATGTGGCTGGAACCGACGGAAGCCGGTGAGTTGCCTAGCAACATCTGGAGGGTACAGTTTGAGACCATTATACAGTGGTCTCTAACTGTAGCCCTCCAGATGTTGCAAAACTACAGCTCCCAGCATGCCCAGACAGCTGTTTGGGCATGCTGGAATATGTAGTTTTGCAACAGATGGAGGGCTACAGTTTGAGACCACTATATAGTGGTCCCTAAACTGTAGCCCTCCAGATCTTGCAAAACTACAACTCCTAGCATGCCCAAACAACTGTTTGCTGTCAGGGCATGCTGGAATTTGTAGTTTTGCAACAGCTGGAGGACCACAGTTTGGAGATCACTTTGCAGTGTTCTCTAAAAGCCCTCCAGATGTTGCAAAACTGCAAATCCCAGCATGTCCAAACAGCAAACAGCTGTCTCGGCATGCTGGGAGTTGTAGTTGTGTACCTCCAGCTATTGCATAACTACGTCTCCCAGCATGCCCTTTGGCGATCAGTACATGCTGGGAGTTGTAGTTTTGCAACAGCTGGAGGCACACTGGTTGGAAAATACTTAACAGAACTTAACTGAAGGTTTTCCAACCAGTGTGTCTCCAGCTGTTGCAAAAGTACAACTCCCAGCATGCACGGTCTGTCAGTACATGCTGGGAGTTGTAGTTTTGGAACAGCTGGAGGTTTGCTCAGGGCTATGGAGACAGTCGGAGTCGGATGAAATTTTGGGTACCTGGAGTCGGAGTCTGCAATCAATGCACCGACTTGGACTCGGACTCCTACTAAATTTAGATTGGAATAAAAAAAAAAAAAAAAAAAAAAAGTTAAAATGTCCCAATTCACAAAAAGTTATAATTAATGAATTCTCTACTATAAGAATAAAGATCAATGCATGCAGTGCCTCATGTAACCGCAAAATGAACATGTTAAGTGACTGTGAACATGTTAAGTGACTGTGAAGAAGCATGCTTTTCATGTGCTTTACTATTTGGCACACAACGCACAATTAGGAGTGGCAATACTTATACTTTCCATAGTGTTGTGTCCTGCTGTTACAGGGAACCCATGGGTAACCTAGCCTCTCACTGATAAGGGATTAAGGAAATATGTTTTTTGTAGGACTAGAGACTCTTGCATAAGTGAAGGGAATGTACGGTCAATAGTTCAAGACTGAAGCTGTAAACCATTGGAAAAACTGCTGCCATTCAGCAAGCTAAGGCTATAAAAACTTGTAAACTCGATTGTTAGCTTAAAGGGGTACTCCACCCCTAGACATCATGAGGGGCGGAGCCGTGATGTAGTGATGCTCTGGCCCCTGTATCACCCGTCATGATGCACAGAGCGAACTCGCTCTGTGCAGTAATGATAGTGCGGTGCCGCATCGGCGATCCCAGGGGTTCCCAGCAGCAGGACCCGCCGATCTGACATCTTATCCCCAGAGCGAGCGAGTAATGACGGGCGATACAGGGTCCGGAGCATTGTTACATCACGGCTCCGCCCTCATGATGTCACGGCCCGCCCCCTCAATACAAGTCTATGGGAAGGGGTGTGGGGGTCGTCACGCACCCTGCCATAGACTTGCATTAAGGGGGTGGGCCGTAATGTCACGTGGGGCGGAGCCATGATGTCACGCTGCTCCATCCCCTGTATAGCTCATCATTACTCACAGAGGGAACTCTCTCTGTGTAGTAATGAAAGCGAGGTGCCGCAGTGGTGATCCCGGGAGTCCCCAGCAGCAGGACCCTGGCGATCTGACATCTTATCCCCTATCCTTTTGGATAGGGGATAAGATGTCTAGGGGCGGAATACCCCTTTAAACTTGACTATGGGATTCTACTAGGGAAATCATGTTTTATAATAAATGTCCCTTCCTGGATCCTCCCACTGCCTTATCTTCAGCAGCAAATCAGCACACAAACTGTTCAATACAGTAGACTGTTGGCTTCCCAGCCAGTAGTCCTGTGGTAATGACATGTGTTGCCTTTCTTTCCTTCAAGGAATGTATAAAATACATTCACATATTAATACAGAGGACTTTGGGCATCACATGCGTAGAATACCCCTATGTCCACCCCTATGCAATCACTAATTTAGTCCTTAAATGCGCATGGCGCTCTCTCACTTCGGAGCACTGTCGTATTTCAAGGAAACAGTTTAGGGCCACATATGGGGTATCTCCGTACTCGGGAGAAATTGAACTACAAATTTTGGGGGGCTTTTTCTCCTTTTACCCCTTATGAAAAGGAAAAGTTGGGGTCTACACCAGCTTGTTAGTGTAAAAAAATAAAAAAAAATTTACACTAACATGCTAGTGTTGCCCCATACTTTTTATTTTCACAAGTGTTAAAATGAAAAAAAGACCCCCAAAAATTGTAACGCAATTTCTCCTGAGTACAAAATACCCCATATGTGGGCGTAAAATGCTCTGCGGGCACACAACAAGGCTCAGGAATGAGAATGCAACATGTACATTTGAGGCCTAAATTGGTGATTTGCACAGGGGTGGCCGATTTTACAGCTGTTCTGACATAAACGCAAAAAAATACTCACATGTGATGCCATTTTGGAAACTACACGCCTCATGTAATGTAATAAGGGGTACAGTGAGCATTTACGCCCCACAGGTGTCTGGCAGATTTTTGGAACGGTGGTCCGTGAAAATGAAAAAACGTACTTTTTCATTTGCACAGCCCACTGTTCCAAAGATCTGTCAAACGCCAGTGGGGTGTAAATACTCACTGCCCCCTTATTAAATTCTGTGAGGGGTGTAGTTTCCAAAATAGGGTCACATGTGGGGGGGTCCACTGTTCTGGCACCACGTTGGGGCTTTGTAAATGCACATGGCCCCTGTCTTCCATTCCAAACAATTTTTTTTCCCAAAAGCTCAATGGCGTTCCTTCTCTCCTGAGCATTGTAGTGCGCCAGCAGAGCACTTGACACCCACACATGGAGTATTTTTGCTGTCCTGGAACGATAGTGGCTTTCTAAATGGGACATGCCCCCCAAAAAACAATTTCAGCAAATTTTGCTTTTCAAAAGCCAAATGTGACTCCTTCTCTTCTGAGCATTGTAGTTTGCCCGCAAAGCATTTTATGTCCTAACATGGGGTATTTCCATACTCAAAAGAGATGGGGTTACAAATTTTGGGGGTCATTTTGTCCTATTATCCCTTGTAAAAAATTTAAATTTGAGGGAAAACTAGCATTTTAGTGAAAATAAAAGAAATAAAATCATTTACACATCCAATTTTAACAAAAAGTCGTCAAACACCTGTGGGTGTCCCTGGAGTTGTCCTTTTAGCAATTGCACCTGTTGGTTAGGAGTGAAAGAGTAAAAGAGAAACAAACTCTGTATCCTCTGTTTGAAGTCCCTCAGGGTAATTTTATGTAGGAAGGACAGGGTTCCCCATGAATACCGGTGCAGACACTGGAACCCTAGGACTGTTGATGTTGTCTGCAGGCAAGGGGGGCAGGACCCCGGCTACTGGAGCAGGTGATGACCTTGCTGCTGGAGATGAGAGGGTGCTGGCGACCGGTTGATCTGTGGTGCAGGGTTCAGACATTCTGTAGATTTTTGAGTGCGCTGTCGCTTTAAGAGAAGGCGCGTTCTCCTTTTTAAGATGCTTGCTGAGGCGCTGCAGCGGCTTTGACTTGGCTGATGGGGGTATTGTAATGGATACTCCCTCTCTATTTTGCAGGCACCCTTTGATGAACAGTCTTGCGACCAGACTTGCAGGCAGTAACGTGACAGTAATGACAGATTTGGGAAACAGAGACTTGATACTGATCATCGGTATACCTCAATTGTAGCTTACTTGAAGACTTGTGACTACTGGACTGACTTGAGTCCTCCTATGGACTCCAGACACATTCTTGGACTTGACCTTGCTGCAACTCGGCATAAGCAAGAAGAGAGAGAGCAGAGGCTCCACCCAGGGCTTATATGGGGGAGACTCTGAGCAGAGCCGCCGTCAGGGGGATACAACCCATACTCAAGGGGCACGACCAGCCCCTGACTTTCGTGTGTCAGTGAGTGACTGTCACTCACTGATCACTGGGGGCCCGCCACTATACGCTGACTGACTGACCTACTGTACATACAGTCAGTCAATAAGTCAAACACACACACTGACACAAAAAAAGCAATGCGCTCCTCGTACCTCAGAGGCCGGCAGCTGCTGTGTCTTTAAATCAGAAGTGGCCGGCGGGAGGTACTACTTGTGCAGGCATGTCTGACGCGATGTAATACAGTACGCCGGCCCCTTAGACTCTAGCGCTGTGGTGGAGCAGTGGAGAGTTTCCTGGCTTCTGCTGTGCGGAGCCTGCTACTGCTGTGCTGGCTGCCAAGGAGCGGAATTTAGGCAACGTGCAATGAAGAGGAGCCGGAGCTTGCCCTAAGGACTGGAGGGTACTGTTAAAAAAAAAAAAAAAAATGTATGCATAATATGACTTGGGGCCGGATGCCAGGGGCAGAATCCGATTGCAGTGACAGGCAACTGGGGCTAAGGCCTACAACTATATGGGGGGGGGGGTTGTCACAATTAGCAGCAGAGAGGGACCTACAACAACTATAAGGGGCAACTATTAAGAGAGGCCTACCCAAAGTATATTACAACTATAATAAGAATTAGAGTACTCCGGTAATAAAAATATTTCTAATAAACTGTTGGTAGAGAGTTATACAGATTTGTAAATAATTTCTTTGTAAAATCATAACCCTTCCAGTACTTATCAGCTGCTGTATAAGTGGTCATTTTTAGTTGAATGTGTTGAAAAACTAGAAAATATCTGTCGGTTTTTAATGTTTTTATGGTGCTCACTGTGCGGTAAAAGTATGATAAATTTATTCTGTGGGTCAGTACAATTATGGCGATAACCATTTTATATAGCTTTTTAATGTTCTTTTTCTGAGCAAAATACATTTCTTCCCTTTTTTTGTGTTATAATTTTCCAACAGCTGTAACTTTATTTTTTATTTTTCGGCCAAAGCCATTGAGTGAGGGCTTATTTTTTGCAAGACAAGCTGTGCTTTTTTTATTGGTATAATTTTTGCGATACATGCTTCCCTTTTGGTCTTTTTTTTTATTCCGCTATTTTGTACCAAAATTGGCAAATGTTTCACTTTTCAGTTGTTTTATTATGGCGTTCCCCGTGCGGGATAATTTATAGCTTTATAGTAAACGTCGTTACGGACGTTGCAAAACCTACCGTAGTATGTATATGATTTGGTGTTTTTTAATATTTTTTTATATGATAATACAGGGCTTTTATTGGAAAAGGGGCATTTATACTTTTTATTGAAGAACCTTTTATTTATTTTTCACTTGTTACAGGTTATACTATGCTGCAATAAATTTGTACTGCAGCACAGTATAACGTAATGAGCTGCACAAACTACAGCCTGTGGCTGGATCTCACAGGTTTGCCATAGCAACCAACGGCAACCCGCAATCAATGCCATCCCCTGTCAAAACCACCCTACCCCTGTCAACATCATAGATGCCGTGATCAGGATTGATCACAGCATCTATGGGGTTAAAGGGTAGATCTTCGTGCGGCAGAGCAGGAGATCAGTAGGCCGCATACATACGTCCCAGCGCGCGAACGTGTTGGGTGCTGGGATGTATGCGTACGTCCTGTAGCGGGAAGGGGTTGAGCTATGTAAGGGGCCCCAAAATTTGATGACAGCCCTGACTCTGAGGGGTCCCATAGGTCACCCTAAGGTCACTGATATCTCACTGGGTTACACTCACATGACAACTGGTAATCACGTTTACAATTCTTAAATCTATAACACCTTTTATAAACATTATAGGGAGGCTGCCAGACAGGGCAGCAGGGGTACGGGGGTACAACTCCCTTGCTGGACCACAACATCCATATATGGGGTATTTCCGTACCTGGGAGAAACTGCGTTACATATTTTGGGGGTCTTTTGTATTTTTATTTTTTTTTACCTTTTACCTCTTGTGAAAATAAAAAGTATGGGGGCAACACCAGTATGTTAGTGTAAAAATAATTATTTTTTAACACTGAAAGCTGGTGTAGCCCCCAATGCGCATTGGAGTCATACATTAGGGATTTGCATAGGGGGGGACCCGGATGCAAGCATAGCATTTGCTCTCTCCATCAAAAATAATACCCTACAGCAGTGTTTCTCAAACAGGGTGCCTCCAGCTGTTGCAAAACTGCCAGCATGCCTGGAAAGTCAGTGGCTGTCTGTCAAAATTGGGAGTTGTTGTTTTGCAACAACTGAAGGCTCCATTTAGGAAAAAGTGCTGTACGAGCCGTTTATTATTATTATTATAATTTTTTTTTTTATAACTTTTTATTTTTGAGATTTTACTTGAAAATACATTTTTTTTCATTAACATATGGATAACATACAGTAACAAAGGACAAAGAAAAAACAGAGAATTAAGAACAATTCTCAAAGATTACCATCTACACATGTCCATCTGAAACAAAACATCAATGAGGCAGATCCGAGACATATATACAATCTGAATAGACAGCATCATTTGAATGTCTCTTAGTTCCATAAACTTAGGTAACCATATTTAAAGGTAGAATGTTCAACATACAAAGTGTAAACAAAATAAGAATCTCTTCGCCAGATATTATCCAAGAAATACGAGTATCTAGCAAAAAAGTTATGTCTTGGGCTTATTTTTTAATCCGATAACGTTAGGTAATATGTTGAAATGAAAGGGAGGAGTAAAATAAGTTAGCATTTCTTTTATGAAGGGCGGTACAGCCGGTACACCAGTAAGGGGCCCGGGCTCCCAGGAGGCCCCAGGGCCCTGGGGCTGCCACATGCTGGGAACGGTGCACCCCCTGCAACTGGGCTAGTGGGTGAAAAGGGGGGTCACCTGTGGATACGGGACACCAAAAACTCCCGAGCCGTATCATTTAACACTGAGTGCGCCTTTAAGACGCACACAGTGTTGAACATGCTCTCGGCTGCGGCGGGTGACGTGACAGGAAGGAGCCAGCGGGTCTGTCCTGTTACTCCAGCTCGGACTTCCTGTGCTTCAGCTGCTCTGCAGAGGCTGTTCGCACAGGAAGCCTAAAGAGAAGCCAAGCTGCGAGAGAACGAGGCAGAGGTGAGTGGTATATTTTTTTTTTCCCCCATGGAGCTGTGTTGAAAGAAGAGAGGCTTTAATATGTATGGGGGAATTGAGGGGTCATTATTGTATATGGAGGCCATGTGTGGGGGACATTATTATGTATGGATGCAAAGTAAGGGGGCATTAAAATACACGGGGACAATGTAGTGGGATATTATGTACGGGGGCCATAATAATGTATGGGGCAATGCGAGGGGGCATTATAATGAATGAGGGCACTGCGAGGGGGCCTAATACGATACAGGTGCACAGAAGGCACTACTATATGGGGCAGTGTGATACATATAGGTGGTTTGCATAGAGTTGAGCATTTGACTGTAGAGAGAAGCCTAAAATGTTTCGGTGAAGATGAGGTGTGATTGGGGGAAGTCTTCATGATGACCCAGGACAGATGGACAAAGAGAAAAAGGAACTCTGATCAGAGAAGACGCCCCTGTGATTATGTACCTGTAATGACTTATATGGTCTGCAGCACCTGTGTACAGCTCAAATCAACCTCTATATAGGGGTTATTGATCTTTTGTATATTGTTTTTAAGAAGTAATAATATGACAGTGTTAGTCAGTTGCAATGGTAGAGGTCATGGTGTGGCAGAATTATGTCCCTTGCATAGTGGTGGTGTTAGTGATACTGGTCTGTGTATAGTGGCTTTTATTTACTTCCAATATGGTGGTATTATTTAGTCACTGCAGAATAAATATGTTGTCCTGGAGTGTGGGGGTGGGGGGGGGGGGGGTTAGGGCGCGGTTGGCTTCCCAGACTACAAGCTGTGTAAGGAGCCCCAACATTTCTGATGGCAGCCCTGTGTATATTTAGTGTTTTACACTTCATTTTGTGTATTGTAATGTTTTTAGGGTACATCTACACGGTGAGGTTAAGGGTGTGTCCCATCTGGCGTATACGCAGCGTATTTCACGCTGCGCAAAATTTGCGGCAGCAGCAGGAAATACGCTGCGTATCCCTCACTCACTATACACACAGTGGTTTCTGGTGGCAGCCCTATGTGTGTCCAAAACTCATTACACGCAGAGGGCTGCCACCGAAAGCCCAATGTGTAAAGTGAGCAAGGGATACGCAGCGTATTTCCCGCTGCTGCCGCAAATTTTGTGCAGCGTGAAATACACTGCGTATATGCCAGGTGGGAATGCACCCTTACAGTGAGTTTCCCCGCTGGGAGTTTGAGTTGTGGGGTAAAATTTGCCGCAGCTGAAACTCCCAACGGGTAACTCACTGTACCCTTTGCCGTTGCAAAACTACAACTCCCATTGTGCACTTACACACCGTACATGCTGGGAGTTGTAGTTTTGCCATAGCTGGAGGAATACTGGTGGGGAAACACAAAGTTAGGTAACAGACTGTTTCCCCACCGGTGTGCCTTCAGCTGTTGCAAAACTACAACTCCCAGCATGTATGGTTTGTCAGTGAATGCAGGGAGTTGTAGTCTTGCAACATATGAAGGGGCACAGTTTATAAACCACTGTTTAGTAGTCTCCAAACTGTGCCCCTCCCAGATGTTGCAAAACTACAACTCACAGCATGCTGGGAGAAACAGATGTTGCAGAGAAAGGCATGCTGGTCACTCACCAGTATTGCCTGCACCGCCGCAGCTGATTTCTGGATTTTGAGATCAGCCGCGGCGGTACACATGTTCCTCCGCTCTGTTTGGACTGGCAGAGCAAGGGAACTGGACTTAAATCCCCCGCCCCCAGCTATGATTGGTCAGTTAGTCCAAACCGACCATTCACAGCTGTAGAAGGAGGTGGCATCTCACTCCTACACTACACAGTGATTTTTTTTTTTCCAGGTCACTGGAGACCCAGGTGGACCAGAAAAGCTCTGATTTGCCGTTAATGATTGACCGACAAATCAGAGCAACTGCCATTATGGGGTGGGGTGGGGGGAAGACTCAGGACCCCTTAGGCATTGTCTTCAGCAGGCTTCTCATTCTGATCACTGCCCTACGCATGGCGGTGACTGGAAAACCAGAGGGCGTACGAGTACTCTCTTGGTCCTTAAGTACCAGGACGCAAGGGCCTACCTGTATGCCCTTCGTCCTGGAGGGGTTGAAGATTGTTTTAAAGTTTGTTGTTATTTGGGGGGGATTTTCTACCAGCTAGTGAAGTTGTGCAGAAACTGTGAAGTTTCACTAACACAGCAAAAAAAAAAAAAAAAAAAGCATTTTTTTTTTTTTTTGTGATCCTGACCCCCAAAAGATTTATTCTTCTAACTTACACTGAGAGGGAAGGCAGATTTTGCCTGTGCACAAGCTTTCTGTTGTTTTGCACAAGTACTAGTGCAGTGGGGCTGATTTTTGTAATACACATACTGACTAAATGACTGACCAACTCAGATCTTCGTCTGAATTGTGACCCTAAACTGGGATGGCAAATACAGGTAACAGCACAATTCAGATGCTAGAATGCTTTGCATTCTGTTGGGTTGCAAAGGTGCATTAGTGCAGAAGGGCTGGTCTTTGTAGTGCACACACACTTATTGACCCTAAACTGGCACGGCAAATACAGCCCACAGCACATCTCTGGCTGGGCTCTGTGGTGCACACAATGAGATGTTCTCTGATCAATTCCTTTCTCTAAGATGGCAGCTGCAATGCTGTGCATAGGCTTTTATTCTACCTTTTTGTCTTGAACTTCTTTAATGAGTCAGCATTTACAACTTAATGTGACAGAGCCTCACTGCTCGTACAATAAAGAATCCCTGTCTGTGATGATTGTGAAAATTCTTTCCTTTTAGATGTAAAAGATGCCCCCTTTATCATGGTTACAGGCCTAGGTATGAAAAGCAAAACAAAAACCTCCAAGAAACGTGGAGTTCAGGCGGTGAAGGACCAGACAGGGTAGAAGCGGTAAAACATTTATTCCCAGTATGCAACGCGTTTCGCACATGTGCGCTTCATCGGGTGCCTGATGAAGCGCACATGCGTGAAACGCGTTGCATACTGGGAATAAATGTGTTACCGCTTCTACCCTGTCTGGTCCTTCAGCGCCTGAACGTCACGTTCCTTGGAGGTTTTTGTTTTGCATTGCTACACTGGTGGAACGGCAGCAGTGGACCACTGCTACATACTCTCACCCAAGTTGTGCTGGCCCATGCACAACTTGTTTTGGTAAGCACTATTTTCCACCTAGTGTCTTACATTGATTTGGTGATATTACACCATGGAGCGCTCCTTCTTTGTCTTTTTCTAGGTATGAAAAGAGCACTAGAACACTCTACTAACCTCTCTTGGTACTCTAATTTATCTATTTCCTCTTTCTTGGTTTCCCACCTCTGCACCCGTTCTAGTTCAACCATGTCCTTCTTATATACAGGGACCCTAGTGGACTAGGATAGAGCGCCATGGGGTTGTTCACACCATGGCCCGACTAGAAGTGGGAAGCTGGCGGCCATCTTGCCAGCACCATATGTTCTTCAGCTCGCTACACTGGGTAAAATATGTGGAGGCATGCTCCACTCCTAGTGTGTCAGAGGATGCACATACAGACTCTAGCAGTGAACCAGGTGGGGCCACCCCTTCCTCTTCATGTGTCTATGCTGATAGAAAAACGTTGTTCCAGTTTGTGGGGCCTGTTTCCTGGGCCTATGCTGGCTGTGGAGATGTGGCTTGTGCCTTCACTACTTGCCAGTGTGACATGACAACCACCTTGGACCCTTAACTTGCATTCTCTAATGCTGCTGCTTGTGGGATCTCTCTCCTGGGGCAGCTGCCACCACCTCTGCATTAAGTTTTTTGGGAGTCGAGGGGTTGCAGAGAGTTCAAGAGTTGTTGGGGTGCAGGGTAGCTAGTGGGGGGCATTTCTCTGTGGTGCTTTGAAAGTGGCATAGGATTTTCCCTGGGTCTGTGCAGGGTTTATCACTGGGTGTGGAGTGGGGGCCATAATGAGAGACTTTCAGCTGGATTTCCTGAGGATCTGGGTATCCTCTGTAGATATTCTTGTGGTCATGACATTGTAGCCCAGCAGTGGTGAAGATATGTGTAAACTATAGCTTATATCCGTAAAGGAAGGGGGAAAGTCAGTAAGGTAGGATGCAATAGTGTCATAGAGGTGCACCACAGGATGCTTAAGAGATGTGACAGTGATTTGTTGAGAGAGGGTCTTTTTTTTTATTTTTTTATTTTTTTATTTTTTTAAAGACCTTGCTGAGGGGGTGTATGTGAGGTTAGTGTCCAGGAAACTCCACAGATCTCCATGGGCAGGAAAATCCCCAGATCTCAATTCCATTGGGAATATGTGGTCTTTTCTCAAAAAGAGGGAGTAAAAAAAAAAATTGGGCGAAATTGTGAAAAACTCCAAGCACTGATGAGAAAGAATAGGTTGTATTTAGTCAGGATTTGTCCCAGAAGCCGATATCCAGCAGGTCAGGGCAAATTGCAAAAGTCTTGGGGGAAAAAGGGGTGAACATGATAAATGTTGACTCTTTGTATAAACTTGATGTATTTGACAATAAAAGCTTCAAAACTTATGAAATGCTTATAATTGTACTATAGCATACCACGAAAACATCTGAGTAAAAGATGTAAAATCACTTAAATGGCCATGCATGTGTTGCCCCAATACTGGAAGGAGCAATGTTCTTGGTTTGGGTAGCATACAAAGCTAGGTGACAACCACTATGACACAGCACAGGTTTGGTTACCTGACTTTTCAAGATACTAAAACACCAAATCATTTATTCTTGATGTGAAGCAACCCTAAGTTTCCATATCTAAACAGACGTCCATTCAGGAGCCTGGGGAAGACTTCAAAACTATTTACTAGTCACTCACACCAGGCTCCTGAATTGAACAAACATAGGATGTCTACTTTAAGGGGTTATCCTGGATAACAAAAATAGAGCTGAAAACAGCACCACATCTGTCCAGGTTGTGTGTAGTGTTGCAGATAATTGAAGTGAATGGAGCCAAGATGTAATACCACACACCGTACCGTTGTGGTGCTGTTTTTGGAAGAAATTGACTCTGTTTATCTATTCCCACATAACCACTTTTATGGTAGGGTGTGTGTGTGTGTGTGGTTTTTTACTTATTGGGACAGAGTCTTTGGAACTTTTTATTCAGCAGTTTATTTTATATTTGGTGTCTCTTGCGATAAAACAGTCCACATGCTCTTCTCACACCTCGGCCTGGAAAACAAATTGCGGTATATATTATGTTGACTGCTTCTTATGTAGCACATATGTTTACTGTACATACTGCATATTCTACACTGAAGATTGGGCCAAAAGATGTTTTTTTTTTTTTTTTTTTTTTTCTATATTTTGCCCAAAACACCAGGTGACTAAGTTTGCTGGTCAAGAAGCTGCACAACCTGCATTTCCAGCAGTCTTTATGCCTTTTTTCAACCCCTTTCAGCTGCTAGGGGAATGCTAGGGACATACAGTGGTTAAAAGGAATGCAGACGTGCTACTCTATGTATTGCCACTTATCAAGGTCATCTGTCATCAGTATCACTCACATTAACCTGCTGGTATGGGGTTATATCTTCTGTCCATGGCTGAATTCTAAGTTAATAGTGGTCTTCTCCTGGATATGGCACTTAGACTTCTTGGTGTATAGAGCGTTTCCAAGCCCCCTTCGCACAGGGACATCTGGGGTTCTGAAGATCTGTACAAACTAGATAATTGAAGTGAATGGAGCCAAGATGTAATACCACACACCGTACCGTTGTGGTGCTGTTTTTGGAAGAGATTTACTCTGTTTATCTATTCCCAGATAACCACTTTTATGGTAAGGTGTGTGTGTGTTTTTTTTTTTTACTTATTGAGACACAGTCTTTAGAACTTTTTATTCAGCAGTTTATTTTATATTTGGTGTCTCTTGCGATAAAACAGTCCACATGCTCTTCTCACACCACGGCCTGGAAAACAAATTGCGGTATATATTATTATGTTGACTGCTTCTTATGTAGCACATATGTTTACTGTACATAATGTATATTCTACACTGAAGATTGGGCCAAAAGACGTTTTTTTTTTTTTTTTTTTTTTTATATTTTGCCCAAAACACCAGGTGGCTATGTTTGTTGGTCAAGAAGCTGCACAACCTGCATTTCCATTTATGCCTTTTTTTTCAACCCCTTTCAGCTGCTAGGGTAATGCTAGGGACATACAGTGGTTAAAAGGAATGCAGACGTGCTACTCTATGTATTGCCATTTATCAAGGTCATCTGTCATCAGTATCACCCGCACTAACCTGTTAGTACAGGGTTATAGTGCGGGTGACACTGATGAAAATCATACTTGCCGATCTTCTGTTTGTGGCTCCATTGTTTGGTAATCCCCAGTTTTTTTATATGGTAATGATTGTAATTGGTGCGCGGTAGACGTTCCAAAGCCCCACCCCAGCCCCCTCCCCAGTGCACAGTGAGGTCTGGTGTTCTGAAAATCTGTGCACACTGGCTTCTTCATTGTAACACTACCCCCCTCTGTGATGAGCCTGCTATGCTGCCACTGTGCAGCATAATGGCTGTGGCCACGGCTATTGGGCATGTGGAGGAGAGATTTTATGCTGCAGAGTTGAGCTCCATTCTGCAGCATAGCAGGTTCATCAGTAGTGTTACAAAGAAGCCAGTTTGTACAGATCTTCAGAACCCCAGATGTCCCTGTGCACGGGGGGCTTGGAAACGCTTCATACACCAAGAAGTCTAAGTGCCATATCCAGAAGACCACTATTAACTTAGAATTCAGCCATGGACAGAAGATATAACCCCATACCAGCAGGTTAATGTGAGTGATACTGATGACATATTAACTTTAATTCAGTCTATATAACTCCAGTTCACACACACACATTCATCACTTCACAGTAACAAGAGCCTAGAAAAATAGTTTTTGTTTTTTCTTCAACAAAGTCTCTTTATTTGAAGGATTAGTCCTGCCAAAAAAGGTGTCCTATTATGTATCACTAGGGCCAAAAGAGCTATTTATTAGTGGCCATTTATTTTGTATGTTGCATACATTGTCTAATTAAAGGCTATTATAGTGGTCCTTCAAGTTACTTATTGGTATTTCAAAAAACGCTCCCTATACAAGTTTTTATATCTGATAGTGCCCACTTAAAGGAGTAGTCCAGTCCTGAAAAACTTAGGATAACTAAGGATAGGGAATAAGTTTCAGATCGCGGGGGTCCGACCATTGCCCCCCCCACGATCTCCTGTATGGGGCCCCGACAGCCCGCGGGAAGGGGGCGTGTTGACCACCGCACAAAGCGGCGGTTGACACGCCCCCTTCGGCAATCTCCGGCTCTGCCATAGAGTTTTATGGAGGGGGCGTGTCAGTCACTGCTTCGTGCGGTGGTCAACACGCCCCCTTCCCGTGGGCTGTCGGGGCCCCGTACAGGATGTGACTCGGGGGGCCCTAGCGGTCAGACCCACCGCGATCTGAAACTTATCCCCTATCCTTTTGGATAGGGGCTAAGTTTTTCAGGACTGAACTGCTCCTTTTAAGAGCGGTTCTTCCACTTGAAACATGACCCTGTCTGCGGTGTTGACTTATCCTTAATGTGTCCTGGATCACAATAAAGACAAGCATACTTTTTTATGAGTGTTGCGCTGGACTTCTTTTTCTTCACAATGATTTAACGGTCACAATTAAGCGGTCTGCCTTACCGATTCCAGTGAGGCACCTCTTTGTCTCTTCCACTGACCGCAAAGAAGCAACGCATGTAAACCTATACTGGGCTCCAGCCCTCATGCAGAAAGAAAAGACCTTGCTCCACACCATCCTGATGGCCAGACAAAAAGATGTCTAAACCTATGTCCGAGAGGTGAACACCATCAGGCCTCCTAAGGCCGCTGATGTCTTTCTCCAACTGTCAGTGTCTAAATATGACACCATAATGGAGCTGTATGAATGCAGACATTAACTGTCGCGCGTGCCCTTTCAAGGGGGCTCAATGCTGTGCTCCCTGGCATACCACCCATGGAATTGTCTTCGACCAGAGGTTGAGGAGCGCAGGGAAGAAACAGGTTAAGAGCTCCGTCAACCTAATGGCATGAATGGCCAATAGGACAGAGCCCTAGACCCCGAGACAGAGTACGACCTCCGTAAGGACCTGAGTCCACAAATCTCCCACCAGAAGGCAACCACTCCCGGAATCCCAGGTTATGACTACCAGGCCAAGTCGCCATCTGTTGATCTGCCCAGAATATGTATGAATGGAGTAACCACCCCTCTGGTTAGGCATGACATGCAAAAGTCATGTCTGACTTACCTGGCGTAGCATGCTGAATGCCAGCGTCCCATTCTCTGAAACACTCACGGCACCAATGCAGAACAAATGAGTACCAAAATTGCGTGGCTCAAGCCCAAGTTCTTACACTGTTGGACTAACTGGAAATAAAACTGCACCAAAGGAGAAAAATTTTCATGCAACAAAAAATTGGAACCCCTAGGGTGGAGAGCAAACAATTCAGAGGCCAGCTGGATGGGACAAGCCTCCCCAGTAACTGCATAAATCAGCAGCCATGAGCTCTGGCCCACCTTATCTATATTAGACTTGCAGACATGCAGGCTCACAAACCATTCACCTAAATATGGACAGTAGCAAAAGCTCACTGACTCACAAGGCACGAAAAAGGCATGAACAAAAACAACCAAAAACAAAGCCAACTCAATGCGTGAAAGGGGAAATGACACTGGCCAGCTGAGTTCTTGACTAACTCCCTCTCGTGATCCTCCCTTGATGGCCGGGCAGAGTGGCTGGTGTCTGCCCAGTCCAAAAGTAGAAACATGAAAGACAATGCCTGCCATTCTTCTGGCGGCCAGCCATCCCTAAAAATCCCTGCAAAACCTGCAACCGGTCTGCCACCACCCCATCACCCCTGCGTGAGCCAACCAGCTGCATCCACTCTGCCTATACCTTACTATGGGAAGACCATGCGGTCATAGCCACTGAAGACTAAACCAGGGACATCAACTGCTCCCTACGATGGATGAAGCCCCGGATTAAGCCAGAGAAAATATTGCCGAAGGAATCAAGACAGAACATCAGCAATTTGGTTATCCACCCCCTGCACATGTTGGGCCCTAAACCAAATATCAAACTCATGAAATGCTTCCGCAAACTGAAGTCTGCCAAAAATCCAGTGGCAGCCAAAAAATTGCAGAAAAACCAACCAAACCTGCTGAATCAGTCAACAACGACATTTCCCATTTAGTAGTAACGAGGTACAAGTGGGACCATTGTAAGATCACAAAAATTCCTTCCAGAATGCCAGGTCTGCCTTAATAGCCCTGGTGACATGGGTACAGTGGTTAGGACTTCTAGCTCCCTTTTTGTTGAGCGACAACACTCTGCCCATCGGCATTACCCTGCAAGCAAAACTGAGCAGGCCAAAAAAGGACTGCATCTGGAGCAAGGTGACATTGTGGGAAGACTGGAATCCATCAAACATACCCAACAACCTCTCCACCTTCTCCAGGGAAAGACTGAAAACCACAGCCAACATAGCTATGTCCTTACTCTAAAATAGTGTTGGGTGCAAATATTTTAATTTTTTTTCACGAATATTGCGAATATACTCGCTATATATTCGAAATTGCGAATATTTGATTCCCCCCCCCTCATGTGAATATTCGCATATGTGAATATTTGTATATGCACATATTCACATATGTGAATATTCGCATATTCCTTCTTTTCACTTGTGGGCCAATTAGAATGATGCAAGTACACTTGTCAGAGGTTATGAACAACATCCCTAGCAACCAATAGTAAAGTTGCCCACCCCTCACTGTTTTCTGCCTCGAATATGCAAATATTCACATATGCAAATATGAGAATATTCACATATGCAAATATTCACATATGCGAATATAAAGAATACGCAAAATTCATGAATATAGGACGAATATTCCTCTATATATACGCAAAATATCGCAAATTCGAATATGGGCAATGCCGCTCATCACTACTCCAAAAAGAATAAGGTAGAACAAAGGGATACTAAAAAGCTCTGTAAAGAATAGAAAAGTGAGTAGAAAATGACAATAAGGGGAATCCAGAGGTCCAACAAAGAGGAAGTCATCTAAATAATGCATGACAGCCGATGAAGCAGTCTGATGACAATAAAATATAGTATTGACGAGGAAAAAAAGACCGCACTCACCATCCATTAGAAAACTTCTTTACTGTAAATTAGGCATGAAGACAACGTGCAAGGTAAACTTTAAAGAGCAGAGGCAGGGGTGATGACGGGACAGTACTGTTTTGCACGTTTAGCGTGCTTCCACAAGCCGACACCTGATGACAAACCACCCACCACTAAAAGGTTGTAGCAATCTGGGTCTACTAGGAGGAGGCGAAAAGCAGACTCTGCTGTACTTTGCCAATAAAGCCCCATGGCCAGCCTGATAAACCAGTGCTCAAAGGTGGCTCTAGACTTTGTTAGGCCTTGGGCAAAAGTCTGGAGGTGCCTACATTGTATTCCTTGCCCCTCACCAGGGGCGCACACACAGGATTTTCCCACAGTTTGGGGTTTAAAAACATAAAATACTTCCACACCAGGACGACCTAATACTGCTAATACCATCACACTATATAATACACTGCTCAAAAAAAAATAAAGGGAACACTAAGATAACACGTCCTAGATCTGAATGAACTAATCATATGAAATACTTTTGTCTTCACATAGTTGAATGTGCTGACAAAAAAATCACACACAAATGATCAATGGAAATCAAATTTATGAACACATGGAGGACTGGATATGGAGTCACACTCAAAATCAAAGTGGAAAACCACACTACAGGCTGATCCAACTTTGTAATGTCCTTAAAACAAGTCAAAATTAGGCTCAGTAGTGTGTGTGGCTTCCACGTGCCCATATGACCTCCCTACAACACCTGGGCATGCTCCTGATGAGGTGACGGATGGTCTCCTGAGGTATGTCCTCCCAGACCTGGATTAAAGCATCCGCCAACTCCTGGACAGTCCGTGGTGCCACGTGGCGTAGGTGGATGGAGCGAGACGTGATGTCCCCGGGTTCAGGTCTGGGGAACGGGCGGGCCAGTCCATAGCATCAATGCCTTTCTCTTGCAGGAACTGCTGACACACTCCAGCCACATGAGGTCTAGCATTGTCTTGCATTAGGAGGAACCCAGGGCCAACTGAACCAGCATATGGTCTCACAAGAGGTCTGAGGATCTCGACTCGTTACCTAATGGCAGTCAGGCTACCTCTGGCAAGCACATGGAGGGCTGTGCAGCCCCCCCCAAAGAAATGCCCCCCCACAACATTACTGACCCACCACCAAACGGGTCATTTTGGAGGATGTTGCAGGCAGCAGAATGTTCTCCACTACATCTCCAGACTCTTGTCACTTCTGTCACACGTGCTCAGTGTGAACCTGCTTTCATCTGTGAAGAGCACAGGGCATGAGTGGCGAATTGGCCAATCTTGGTGTTCTCTGGCAAATGGCAAATGTCCTGCATGATGTGGGGCTGTAAGCACAACCCCCACCTGTGGATGTCCAGCCCTCATACCACCCACATGGAGTCTTTCTGACAGTTTGAATGGACAAATGCACGTTTGTGGCCTGCTGGAAGTCATTTTGCAGGGCTCTGGCAGTGCTCCTCCTGCTCCTCCTTGCAGTATCGGTCCTGCTGCTGGGTTGTTGCCCTCCTACGGCCTCCTCCACCTCTCCTGATGTACTGGCCTGTCTCCTGATAGCGCCTCCATGCTCTGGACACTATGCTGACAGACACGGCAAACCTTCTTGCCACAGGTTGCATTAATGTGCCATCCTGGATGAGCTGCACTACCTGAGCCACTTTTGTGCGTTGTAGACTCCATCTCATGCTACCACTAGAGTGAAAGCACCACCAGCATTCAAAAGTGACCAAAACATCAGCCAGGAACCATAGGAACTGAGAAGTGGTCTGTGGTCACCACCTACAGAACCATTTTTTTTTTTTTTATTGGGGGTGTCTTGCTAATTGCCTATAATTTCCACCTGTTGTGTGTTCCATTTGCACAACAGCATGTGAAATTGATTGTCAATCAGTGTTGCTTCCTGAGTGGACAGTGTGATTTCACAGAAGTGTGATTAACTTGGCGTTACACTGTGTTGTTTGTGTCCCCTTTTTTTGAGCAGTGTATAAAAAAACACTATACTGAAACCAATAACACCACTGTACAGGGGATGAATAATTGCACCACACAGTCCACTACCATTAACACCATATAATGGTGAGATGATCCTACCATACTGATATGGCAGTATAACCAAAAACACCACTATACAAGGGCCAAATAATTCCACCACACCATGACTACATATTACCCACACATAGTGAATGGATAATACCACTATATTGTCACTGAATAAAAACCTCTGTTCACAGACAGTGAGACCCTGGTTCTACACAGGCTCTACAGACCATATTAGTGATTACATACAGTTACATCAGGTGGAGTCTTCTCTGATCGGAGTTGTTCACTCTCCTTTTTCTTCCCCATCCAGCCCAGACCGTCATGATTATTTCTTCCTATCACATCTTGTCTCCCCAGAACCTGCCAGACAAACATTTTAGGCTGTGCACTTTTCCATCACTTATAGCGCTCTATGGAGTAAAAATAACCCCCTTAATACCCTACAGAGTAAAGTGAGTAGATATGTGGGTTGGGGGGAAGAGTTGGTCGCTCCCCCACATTAGATAGTTAGGTCACACCAGTAGGTAGACAGGTCCCTTCACATTGTTTCCCCCCCACTACACAATTTCCCACCTGTAGGTAGTCGCAGACCCCTATAGATTGGGCTTACTCACAGTAAGTAGGTCCCCCTGAAGATAGTAACCCCCCTTTATATAGTTGCAACCCCCCAGCATAGAGTTGTAGCAATCCCCTTTAGGTGGTAGTAGTAGTCCCCTTTTGGCAGTGCTAGCAGCCCCTTTTTGGTGGTAGTAGTAGTTGTAACAGTAGCAGCAGCCCCCTTAGGTATTAGTAGTAGCAGCCACCCCCTTTAGGTACACAGAGTACACAAATCCACTTATTTCCCCCACTTTAGCTTATAAAACAAAACTCTTATAATATGAGCCAAAAGAAAAGGGTTAAAAACAAAGTCCATTCATAGGTTCATTGTCACTATCCAAGCATTACATTTTTATATATAGTAACCCAGACACACCTGCAGTGTCCCCCTCCCCCCAACATTTTTTGTGATCTTAGTGATGTTTTCAGAGGTTATGGGTAGTGTTGAGCGGCATAGGCCATATTCGAATTCGTGATATTTCGCGAATATATGGACGAATATTCGTCATATATTCGCATATTGGTAATATTCGCGTTTTATTTCCGCGTATGCGAAAATTTGCATATGCTAAAATTAGCATAAGCGGAAATTCGCAAATGCGAAAATTAGCATATGCAAAGATTAGCATAAGCGAAAATTCGAGCACCAGTCTCACACAGTAGTATTAGAGCCTAGTGTTGAGCGGCATAGGCCATATTCGAATTTGCGATATTACGCGAATATATGGAGGCATATTCGTGATATATTCGCTAAATTCGCATAATCGGAATATTAGCGTTTTATATTTTCGCATATACAAAAAATTCGCATATGTGAAAATTTGTGTGCGCAAAAAATCGCATAGACGAAAATTCGCATGTACGGAAAATTAGCTTATGCAAAAATTAACATATGCTAATTTTCACATATGCGAAAATTCGTACGCCAGTCTCACAGTAGTATTAGAGTCTTCTTTACAACACACAAGCTGGAAGCGGAGAGGGGTGATCACTGTGATGTTTACTGTGAAAAAAAAAACAAAAAAAAATGAATATTCGTAATTACGAATATATAGTGCTATATTCGCGAATATGCGATATTCGCGAATAAAATTTGCATCGCGAATATTCGCGAGCAACACTAGTTATGGGGCAATGACAGGAAAAAACGCATTCAGAGGGTTATAACACCTCTGTATGTGACCTCATCCATCGTGGACCACCAAGTCAAATGAGACCTGAAAGTGGTATTTTAATTTTTTAGGATGGGCGGAGCATTGTACACACACTGCAGGTGTGTCTGGGATATATATATATATATATTGTACGCTTGGTTAGTGACAATGAACCTATGAATGGACTTGTAGTAGTGTAGTAGTGATGGGTTTTTAACCCTTTTTCTTTTGGCTCATTATTTCTAATGAATTTAAAAGTTCTGTTTTATATGCGATTGTGTGGGAATAAGTGGATTTGTGCACTCTGAGTTGGCTAAAATAATATAACGTGAGTTATGCCCAGCCCTAATTTGGGTCTTTTTGATTGAGCTGCACAGGATCCCTGACACGCTCTGCAAACTGGACCCTCGTGTTAACAATCCTATAGTCCTGTGCCCCTTACTATATGCCATCAGTGTACCCCACTATTCCAGCTGCCCCCAAGATCCCTGACTCTCAACCCAAACTGGACCCTCACCCTGTCAAGGATGACTTGAGGTGAGGCATTAAAATGTGAGTGACTGCCGCTATATGCTGCTGAGTGCCGGCACAAGGAATACACACCAGACAATGTTGGTATCATATCTCCTTCTCAGCTGCCCAAGGAGATCTGTTTTATTACACAGAAGCACATTGTTTTTACATTTGACAAAAAAGGGAGGTTTAGTTATGACATCAAAATCATCACGTTACATTTTGATAGGTTATTTGAGCTTTATCTCTGTATATATTAGCATATTTAGCATCCATTTCTTTCTTGGCCAAAGTTAATTTATGCGGAACTCTCGCTCATACTGGAAAATTCAAGATCTTTGCCCTTCTATACAATCTGTATCTTCCTTAAATGTTTTGTCTTCTGACTTCTCATCTTGGGCATCCTGGTGTCATTCCAAGGTTTCTTAGTTGCAAGCAAACAGGAAGCTGGTTTATGGGTTAGGGTAGTTTAACAAATATCTTTCTCCAGCATCAGCAATAGCATATTAGTATTAATATATATTGATCAGTCATCAGAAACATAAGGGTCATCCTTATCAGCCCTAAAAATCCTATAATCCACAATAAATCCACCGGATTCCTATCACCAAATGTGATATGTTGTGAACTCAAAATCCATATAGTAGGTCAATATCTGCGTGGATTTTGTGTGTTTTTTCCCCCCTCACAGTATGGAGCTGAGCTTAACTTCATAGCTGGTGGCTGGGGTACCACAGTAAAGAAAAAATACTTAATGAGATACAATGCTACGTGGATGCTTCAGGCTTCCCCACATTCTTGGAATTGGAGGGCATGTGACCTAGGGATATGTCCTCACTTTACTAAGTTGGTATACCTTTTTAAATATAGCTAAAGGGAACAGATAACCTCTGAACAGTGAGCTAATAATCCTGCGTAGTGATTGCTGCCTAAGTGAAGCTGGTTAGTCAAAATTTGAAATTAATGGCCTCATAACTCTGACAGGATAACTTTTTCAGTTTTATGCCTAATAAGGGGCCTAAAATGACTCAATGTAAATTAATTTCTCCAGAATGTTATCCTGTAGTCAGTTTGCATGGCTCAGATGATATTCTTACTAAACTTCCTTGGCATTTTCATCAAGAACTATGTTTTTTAATCCAATGAATATTAACATATCCCTATGGATTGCAAGGCTTGGATAGCACTTGATTGTAGATTTGTCTTGTAGAAGCTTGTATCAGGCAACCTATAAACTAATAATGAAGGCATAGGATGTAACAGATAATTTGTGGGAACACTAAGGCCGGGTTAACACCATAGAATCTTTGGCTGGAATTTCCGCCAGAGATCCTGAGGGCGGTGCTAGAACAGTGCTGACTGCATTGCTATTCCCCGTAGACGGCAATGCATTTCTGAGTGGATCAACTGAAAGAATGTTCATGTACACAAGAACGCTGCAATATAACCTACACTCTTCCTCTGAAATGTTAAACCAATAGAAATGGTAACAAAAAACCACCTATGGTACTACTCCTACAATTGTCACCATGAATTAAACACCAATAATACAAAATTCATGAAAAATAGTATAAACTTTATTAAATAATTAGTAACAAACTAAAGGACAGACAAACCCACCCCTAAAAAACATATATCCCAGAAAAGCACTAGTGACCTGGTCCTGGTTATTAAGATGGTAAATATAAGGAACAATGCATAAGTTATGTTATTGGTTCACTCAGATCATCAGTACGGTAGTGTGTATCTCAATACAAAGTCGCCGCTAATACAAAAAAGATTATTATCCATACAACACTACCTGTAATAGGCATGTTCCCACAGGCTATCCAGGGACACAGTGCACCCTCAACGGACGTCGTTTCGAGGGTCTCCCCACTTCGTCAGGAGGTGCTGTCTTCTCACCCCTCTGCTTCTTATATATGCCTCCATTGCTGGCGCACGGATCGCGTCCGGAAGCGGAATCCGGAACCCGCCGCGTCACAGGGTGTCCACCGTCATGTGACCATGACGGTTTCCGCCCATACGTGACACCTAGGGATCCGAACTTCCGCCCGTATATGTATATGTATATGATTATTTCTCTCTGAACTAATTGGAATTGATAATCAATGTATTTATTCATTATGTTTTTTATATTACTCACTAATATGTGGCGACATCTACTGGCTATCCAGGGAATTGTGGCTTTTGTTAGTATTTCTCTTCTGGGTCCTCTGTGTGCGCACGCATCGTGAGTCCGGGCGGAAGTTCGGATCCCTAGGTGTCACGTATGGGCGGAAACCGTCATGGTCACATGACGGTGGACACCCTGTGACGCGGCGGGTTCCGGATTCCGCTTCCGGACGCGATCCGTGCGCCAGCAATGGAGGCATATATAAGGAGCAGAGGGGTGAGAAGACAGCACCTCCTGACGAAGTGGGGAGACCCACGAAACGACGTCCGTTGAGGGTGCACTGTGTCCCTGGATAGCCTGTGGGAACATGCCTATTACAGGTAGTGTTGTATGGATAATAATCTTTTTTGTATTAGCGGCGACTTTGTATTGAGATACACACTACCGTACTGATGATCTGAGTGAACCAATAACATAACTTATGCATTGTTCCTTATATTTACCATCTTAATAACCAGGACCAGGTCACTAGTGCTTTTCTGGGGTATATGTTTTTTAGGGGTGGGTTTGTCTGTCCTTTAGTTTGTTACTAATTATTTAATAAAGTTTATACTATTTTTCATGAATTTTGTATTATTGGTGTTTAATTCATGGTGACAATTGTAGGAGTAGTACACAAGAACGCTGCCCCTGGAATCACCATTGGAAATTCTGGCTAGAGATTACATGGTATAAACACTCCCCGAGGGTTCTTATACAGTGCTGAGAAAGTATTTAGCAATTCCACATATGTTTTAGAATGTATAATCATGCCTTTTGTAATATGGTACTTTGTAATATGGTATCTTATGAAGCATCCCATTTCTATTCATATGAAAGAATAAATCTCTTTATTAATCAATATGGGTCCGGAACTAGAGGAGGGCCCCATATACATTTGTGGAAGACCTACTGTAATACAACTAATATGTGCAAAAAGTGATTATGCCATAATTTTATGTTCTAATAGATTTTCCTTTCTTCTCTAGTTTGTGGCAGCATGGATATACGAAGTGACGTGAGCCAACTCCGTAAATTAGAGAACTGTACAATCATCCAAGGTAATCTACAGATATTGCTTATGTTTAGCACCAAGCCCGAGGATTTTCGAGGCCTGAGTTTCCCTCGTTTGACAATGATCACAGAGTATCTTCTCCTTTTTCGAGTCTATGGCTTAGAAAATTTGCAGGAACTATTTCCAAACCTCTCTGTGATCCGTGGCACTGACCTGTTTTTCCACTACTCCCTGGTTATCTTTGAGATGCCTCATTTACGGGATATAGGACTTCACAGTCTCACCAACATACTACGAGGCGCAGTCCGTATTGAGCGTAACCAGGAGCTCTGTCACATCTCCACCATAGACTGGTCACTGTTGTCAGACGCAGTGGACAACCACTACATTGTTGGGAACAAGCCAGTAGAGGAATGTACGGATGTGTGTCCGGGTGTTCTGAAATCCTCATGTGTGAAGACTGTAATAAATGGAGTGCAGGAACCTAGGTGCTGGACATCTCGTCACTGCCAGAAAGGTCAGAATAACTTTGTTTCTAATGTTACCTCAATTATGCTGAATTGTTTCTACATACTTCTGTATATTACAAAGGTAAATGTACAGTTTGGTTAATTACAGTGTATTGAACATTACATGTTTAGATACACTGGGGCAGATTTATCAAAGCCTGTGCAGAGGAAGATCGGTGCAGTTGCTCATAGCAACTAATCAGATTGATTATTTCATTTTTCAGAGGCCTTTTTAAAAAATGAAAAAAAAAAACAACAATCATTTTGGTTGCTATGAGAAACTGGTCAACTTTTCATCTACACAGGTTTTGATAAATCTCCCCCACGGACTCAAACACTATAGTAAAATAGCAGGATTATATCGTGTCTAAGGGAAGCATAGATGATGATGATGATGGTGTTAGTCCCTGATGTATATGTCATGTGACGAAGTGGCTCTAACCCAATGTTTGTGAACCCCACAAATTATTTTTTCAAATAACACTGTTTACAGATGCAATGCACAGGAATGAGAATTCTGACGTTAAGATTCTGTGAAGCAACTTGTAAACTGAACTACTTTCACAATTCTAGAGAGACACAGATATTTGAATACAGCCTTCAATAGTAAAGTTTAGGAGTCAGAAAAATTTATATTTTGGTCACTGTCCCTTTAAAATAATGCTTCTTTTATCAAATTTTATACTGAAGGAATTTTAAATGCTTTCCGAGCACATGTAAGTCTAGTGCAGATTTTAAAGGCTCTTAAGTTCTCATGTCTAACTTAGGGAAACTACAGAACGAGGATATTCATGGTGGGGTTAACTGTGTGGTGTAAGATACAATGTAATAGGGACTTTTGGTGGTTACGACACTCAGGTGTAGCCAGGGAAGAATTTGCTGACTTGGCAGACAGGCTGGCACTGACCTGATAACTAACCTCGTAAACAGATCAGTGACTACTTGATTTGCACATCAACACTTTCTCCCCATACCTGGGAATTTTTAACTGAAGCACCTCATCCTGAGACTTCAACTAGTCACCACTTCAGAATGCATGCCGACACAAGGACATTAAGGACACAGACACTATGTCTTATTTTATCCACAGACATTCTATGTACAGGTCACATCTAGGACAACCAGGGTTAATAGTATACAACAACTCACCCCACTGACCATATTGGTTGGATTATAACTTTTGGTTTTCTTGTCTTTAATATTTATCACTTAGGGTATAAGTGGCTGACACTATATTTGACTAGAAAGCAGTCTAAATGAGCCTTCTCCTATAACTTTATTTTTTTATTTTTTTTAGATTTGTAACAGGTAGTTAAGTAGTTCCCTTTGAGTCACAGAGCAGTTTTGTTAATAAAATAATTTTAAAAAATCATATGCTTGTCACAGAACAGTGGGATAAATGCTTGATGTTTGCAGTTGGCAGAGTGGAACGGTAGACTTAAATAAAAGTCTTAAAGGCATGATGTGCTTTGTGGAGGCACAGCAAAAGCACATAATATACAGCGCATTGTGATAACCTGGTGGGGTGGCTGGTGGAAGTTATCCCACCCTTTGGTAGGAGACCTTGTTCACGGTTACTAGAATGGAGGTTTGGCTATGAGTATTTTCCTGGGGGACACCACAAACTGTAAAATAGGAGGGCTGCACTAAATGTGATGGTATTTAGTCTCGTACAGCACTTTTGGTTAATGATATTCTGGCTGGTGGTAATTTGGATGCCTTTGGTTGTACATATGCTGTGGAAGCCAAAACACATGGAACTTGAGGAGTTGCTTTACAATAGGTAATTTTCCCTATATACAAAACTATATCCACAGAAGGTAGTACACCGCTTAAACAGTTCCAATGTATGATGTGTGGTAGCTGGTAACAAGGAGTTGACCAGTGTTGGGTCACTGTGTTGGAGAGTTAGTTCTGCGATGGAGAAATCCCTGAGAGGGCTAGGAGGATACCACTGGCTGGTTCCCGCAGTAGAATAAAATGAGAAGACAGGATATAGGGGTCCAAAAAGGCACAGACAGCTAGGGGTGCTTTAAAATTGTGATCCCTTCGAACGCTGAGAAATTGTCCATCTATAGGACGTAGTGGCCAACAAGAATGACATTGGGGGAAATTTAGGAAGAGTGGTGCAGTTGCCCACAACAACCTATCAGATTGATTCTTTAATTTTTTTTAAAGGCCTCTGAAAAATGGAAAGAAATCTGATTAGTTGTGATGGGCAACTGCACCACTCTTCCTCCACACAGGTTTTGATCTCCCCCATTGTCACTTAAGCCAGAGTACAGCTGGTATGCAGAATATATTCAGTAAGGCCACCTAATTGCCATGCTTGGTTTTATGTGATTCTGGTAGGCTCACCTAATAACCTTCAGCACTGTTGGAGGAGGCTAGTGGGCCCTTAGTCTTTATATGGGAACCTAATTTATGAGATTCTGTGGGTATTTCATGTATGTCCTGATTGGAAATTTCCCTTTTTTAAAGTGGTTGTATCAACAGTCCTTTATGTAAGGAGAAATAACACTCTTACAGCTTGGAAGGGAATGTGTTAAGGAGTTCCTGAATAGCTTCTGCAGTGAGGCCAGAGTGGATGTTGGTGTAACTTGAGCTGAGTTTTGCCCTGTGGACACAGGTAAAGCTCTAGTACACGTGCTGCGGGTAGGCTTCTATGTTTACAGTAAACATCGGGTGACATCTGGGGAGGAAACATGAATTTCTCATGCCAGCCTTTTACTACCCATCAATCTAGGGACTTAATTATGAGGATGTCAAACATACAGTATTTTTACATAGAGATATATTTCCAGGTATATAGAAGTCACTGAGAGGAGCAGCAATTATTGGATATACAACTGTAGCAAGTGTCCATATAAACAGGCTGTCATAAAAGTAACACATTGCATTATATGATATGATATACACCAGTGGTGCTATTTTAGAATGTCTAGATGCCAGTATAAAGGGCTAATTTCAGTATTATTGTTATGAATTGTTAAAGGGAGGAGGGGTATAGGTAATTTCTATTTTGTAATGAGGGGTGAAGTTTTTTCGATGGTACTTGACCATTAAATGCTAATGGTAACTTGAATCAATAGACTACTGCTTTGACTAAATGGCTGAACTACCTGCTGGTAACAAAAGGAAATATTCTTTACTTTACCCCTTGTAAACTGACCTTGTATTGTAGAACATGATGGCTTACACAATCCAGAGGGGATTTCACATAAATGCCAACTTTAGATGATCTTACTTTCACCTACCCCCTTGTCTGGAGGGTTGCTAGAGACCTGTTGCTTGATGATCTCATTAAAGCAGCAGTGTAAAACATTGTGTCAAAAGCGTGATCACAAGTGTGATCTTTTTCATAGTAACAAGTCAGATCATTTTTTTTACCAACCTAAATGAGAGAGTTTGTTAGTTGGCATCCCATGTGTTTTATATCTCCTCTGTTTTAATTTTGGTCACCCACACAGGAAACAACAGTTACTGTTCTTAAGTTATGTTTTTAGCTGAGGCAACAGGTTGGCATACTTTCCCTGCACATCCTGGTCTAGAGTTTCATTTACATTCCAAACATGGACAAGTTGTGCCAAGTTTGACAAGAGCGGACAGTAGGATATCTCTCCTGAGATATATTTCATTTTTCTGCGGTACCAGATTATCAGTTCATGAAGCTTGGTGGCAAGGTTTGAATTCAAATGTCTCCTTTTTGAGTACCACACTTTTTCCACCTTATTCTGTGTGTTTAACCCCTTAAGGACCCAGCCTAAATATACCTTTAGGACCCGGCCATTTTTTGAACATCTGACCACTGTCACTTTAAGTATTTATAACTCTGGGATGCTTTTACCTTTCATTCTGATTCTGAGATTGTTTTTTCGTGACATATTCTAGTTTATGTTAGTGGTAAAATTTAGTCGATACTTGCATCATTTCTTGGTGAAAAATTCAAAAATTTGAGGAAAAAATTAAAAATTTTGCATTTTTTTTAAACTTTGAAGCTCTCTGCTTATAAGTAAAATGGATATTCCAAATTATATATTGATTCACATATACAATATGTCTACTTTATGTTTCCATCATAAAGTTTACATGTTTTTACTTTTGGAAGACACCAGAGGGCTTCAAAATATAGCAGCAATTTTTCAATTTTTCACAAAATTTTCAAAATCAGAATTTTTCAGGGACCACTTCAGTTTTGAAGTGGATTTCAAGGGCTTTCTTATTAAAAAATAACCCATAAATGACCCCATTATAAAAACTGCACCCCTCAAAGTATTCAAAATGACATTCAGAATTTTTTTTTTAACCCTTTAGGTGTTTCACAGGAATAGCAGCAAAGTGAAGGAGAAAATTCTAAATCTTCATTTTTTACACTTACATGTTCTTGTAGACCCAGTTTTTGAATTTTTACAAGGGGTAATAGATGAAAAATCCCCCCAAAATTTGTAACCCAATTTCTCTCGAGTAAGGAAATACCTCATGTGGATGTCAAGTGTTCGGCGGGCGCAGTAGAGGGCTCAGAAGGGAAGGAGCGACAATAGGATTTTGGAGAGTGAATTTTGCTGAAATGGTTTTGGGGGGGCATGTCACATTTAGGAAGCCCCTATGGTGCCAGAACAGCAGAAAACCCCCACATGGCATACCATTTTGGAAACTACACCCCTCAAGGCACGTAACAAGGGGTCCAGTGAGCCTTAACACCCCACAGGTGTTTGACGACTTTTCGTTAAAGTCGGATGTCTAAATGAAAAAAAATTTTTCACTAAAGTGCAGTTTTTTCCCCAAATGTATCATTTTTACAAAGGGTAATGGGAGGAAATGTCCCACAAAATTTGTAACCCCATCTCTTCTGAGTATATAAATACCCTATGTTAGGACATAAAATGCTCTGCGAGCGAACAACAATGCTCAGAAGAGAAGGAGTCACATTTAGCTTTTGGAAAGCAAATTTTGCTGAAATGGTGTTTGGGGGGGCATGTCGCATTAAGGAAGCACCTAGGGTGCCAGAACAGCAAAAAAAAAAAAAAACATGGCATACCCTTTTGGAAATTACACCCCTCAAGGAACGTAACAAGGGGTACAGTGAGCCTTAACACCTCACAGGTATTTCACGACTTTTTGTGAAAGTTGGATGTGTAAATGAAAAAATATTTTTTCACTAAAATGCTGTGTTTTCCCCAAATTTTACATTTTTACAAGGGGTAATAGGAGAAAATGACCACCAAAATTTGTAACCCCATTTCTTCTGAGTATGGAAATACCCCATGTTTGGACATCAAGTGCACTGCTGGCACAATACAGTGCTCAGAAGAGAAGGAGCGCCATTGAACTTTTTGAAAGAGAATTTGTTTGGAATGGAAGTTGGGGGGGGGCATGTGCGTTTACAAAGCCCCCCGTGGTGCCAGAACAGTCGACCACCGCACATGTGACCCCATTTTGGAAACTACACCCCTCACAGAATTTAATAAGTGGTGCAGTGAGTATTTACACCCCACTGGCGTTTGACAGATCTTTGGAACAGTGGGCTGTGCAAATGAAAAATTTAATTTTTCATTTTAACGGATCACTGTTCCAAAAATCTGTGACACCTGTGGGGCGTAAATGCTCACTGTACCCCTTATTACAATACGTGAGGGATGTCGTTTCCAAAATGGGGTCACTTGTGGGGGGTCCATTGTTCTGGCGCTATGGGGGCTTTGTAAACACACGTGGTCTCCAATCCTGGACAAATTTTCTCTTCAAAATCCCAATGGCGCTCCCTCTCTTCTGAGCATTGTAGTTTGCCCATAGAGCACTTTATGTGAACACATGGGGTATGTTCTTACTCAGAAGAAATGGGGTTACAAATTTTGGGGGGCTTTTTTCCTATTTTCCCTTGTGAAAATGAAAAATTTAGGGTAACACCAGCATTTTAGCGAAAAAGTTTTTCTCATTTTCCCATCCAACTATTTTGTCTAACACCTGTGGGGTGTTAAGGCGCACTATACCCCTTGTTACGTTCAGTGAGGGGTGTAGTTTCCAAAATGGGGTCACATGTCGGTATTTCTTTTTTCGTGTTCATGTCAGAACCGCTGTAAAATCAGCCACCCCTGTGCAAATCACGAATTTAGGCCTCAAATGTACACAGTGCGCTCTCACTCCTGAGCCTTGTTGTGTATCCGCAGAACATTTTACGTCCACATCTGGGGTATTTCCGTACTCAGGAGAAATTGCGTTACAAATTTTGGGGGTCTTTTTTTGCTTTTACCGCTTGTGAAAATAAATAGTATGGGGTAACACCAGCCTGTTAGTTTAAAAAAAATAAATAAATGTTACACTAACAGGCTGGTGTAGACCCCAACTTTTCCTTTTCATAATGGGTAAAAGGAAAAAACGCAGACCAAATTTGTAGTGCAATTTCTCCCGAGTACGGAGATACCCAATATGTGACCCTAAACCGTTTCCTTGAAATACGACAGGGCTCTGAAGTGAGAGAGCACCATGCACATTTGAGGACTAAATTAGGGATTGCATAGGGGTGGACATAGGGCTATTCTACACCAGTGATTCCCAAACAGGGTACTTCCAGCTGTTGCTAAACTCCCAGCATGCCTGGACAGTCAGTGGCTGTCCGGAAATGCTGGGAGTTGGTGATTTGCAACAGCTGGAGGCTCCGTTTTGGAAACACTGCCGTACAATACGTTTTTCATTTTTATTGGGGGGGGGGGGGGCAGTGTAAGGGGGTGTATATGTAGTGTTTTACCCTTTATTATGTGGTAGTGTAGTGTAGTGTAGTGTTTTTAGGGTACGTTCACACTGGCGGGCATTTACAGTGAGTTTACCGCTAGGAGTTTGTGCTGCGGCGAAAAATTTGCCGCAGCCCAAACTTGAAGTAGAAAACTAACTGTAAACCTGCCTGTGTGAATGTACCCTGTACATTCACATGGGGGGTCAAACTTCCAGTGGTTTCAAAACTTCAACTCCCAGCATGCACTGACAGACCGTGCATGCTGGGAGTTGTACTTTTGCAACAGCTGGAGGCACACTGGTTGGAAAACCTTCAGTTACCTAACTCAGTATTTTCCAACCAGTGTGCCTCCAGCTTTTCAAAACTACAACTCCCAGCATGTACTGATTGCCAAAGGTCATGCTGGGAGATGTAGTTATGCAACAGATGGAGGTACACAACTACAACTTCCAGCATGCCCACATAGCAGTTTGCTGTCTGAGCATGCTGGGATTTGCAGTTTTGCAACATCTGGAGAGCTATAGTTTAGAGACCACTGCACAGTGATCTCCAAACTGTGGACCTCCAGATGTTGCAAAACTACAAATCCCAGCATGCTCAGACAGCAAACTGCGATGTGGGCATGCTGGGAGTTGTAGTTTTGCAAGATCTGGAGAGCAACAGTATAGAGATGATTGTGCAGTGGTCTCAAACTGTAGCTCTCCAGCTGTTGCAAAACTACAAATCCCAGAATGCCTAACCAGCTCTCTGGGCATGCTGGGAGTTGTATGTTTTCAACATCTGGAGGGCTACAGTTTAGAGACCACTCTATAGTTGTCTCAGACTGTAGCCCTCCAGATGTTGCCAAGCAACTCACCGGCTTCCGTAGGATCCACGGAGCTGCGTCGTCGTCCTCTTCTTCCGTCGATCGTCGCCTGCTGCCGCCGTCTATCGCAGCCCGCTGCCATCGCCGATGGGTGAGTGGATCTTCGGCGCCGGTCCTGTGTCATTTCCCCGTTCTGCCCCGCCTATTGTGGGTGGGCAGGACGGGGAAACCGAAAGTAAAGCCCCCCGCCCCCGATCTGCTATTGGTCATCGCGTCTTGATGACCAATAGCAGGGATAGGAGGGGTGACACCCCTGCCACCTCACGCCTATCGCTTCATGGGGATCGTGGGTGTTATGGACACCCGCGATCCCCCTTCTATTCCGGGTTATCACCGACATGGGGGGGGGGGTTGATGACCCCCCCTGGGCATTTGCGCGGGGTGCCTGCTGATCGATATCAGCAGGCACCCCGGTCCGGTCCCTGCCCGGTGCGCGGCGGGCACAGAAATTCCCACGGGCGTATGGATACGTCCTGGGTCCTTAAGTACCCGAAAGCCAGGGCGTATCCATACACCCTAGGTCCTTAAGGGGTTAAAGGAGTTATCCTCCATAAGGTGATTTTAGTACCTACCTGCCAGACAGTAATGGACATGCTTAGGAAGGATCTGCACTTGTCTTGGGGCTAAATGGCTATGTTATGAAATTACTATAATACTGCAGTTAGCTTTTTATGAACTGGTATTTTCTCTTTTGAGTTTTCTTCTTTTGCCTACAAATCCCATAATTTCACTTTCCTCCCTGCCACACATCAGCCACCCCACCCATTGAAACTGCATCCATTCAAAAGACCTCTGGTTGCCTACAGCTGTTGCATTAGTTGCAGATTGATCTCTCTCCCACCAAGCCATCACTCCACCCATTGAAGCAGCCAGGCTCCCTGTCATCGCCGATAAGCAAAAATATTGGGGTGAAAATAACAAGAATTATGAGAAAACCGTCACACAGGTACAGACATTGTATTATGAACTACACTAACTTTACAGCCCATGTAGCATAATCAAATAAAAAAAAATCCTGGAATACCCCATTAAGGAGCAGTTTCCAGAGCTCACATTTTTTTTTTTTTTTTTTAGTTTCCATATAAACAGTTCACTGTATATATCCTGGGAGCTGAGACGTGCAGATCAATTTCAATGTCTCCAGGAATGATCCCCTGTTCTCGTGCTGCTTGGAATTTTTATTTTTTTTACAGTTAGGCACGTAATATTGGTAGCTTAAAGCATTCCTTTTACGGCTGACCTTCAGTACTCAGCCTAGCAATAAGGTGAATTAAAATTTAATCCAGCTTTGTCTGTATGGACGTGCTAAGAATTATGTCCAGTCTAGCTGTCTCTATTTTGCAGGCATGTTACTAGATGTAAGAATTGTCACAATATTTTTTTTCCTCATTGATCATGATTATAAAAAAATACTAATAATCCTTTGGGTCTTTTCCACAAAAAAACATTGATGGCTGTCTGATCTCAAGTTCAAAACAGCACCTGTACCTACCAGGGCTATGATAGAAAACTAGACAAACCTAGGTTTAATATTACTCCTGAATTCTTACCCTATCTTAATCCCCAGTGCATTAGGCTATCCAACACAATACACTGCTGTTGGGTTAACCAGCCCTGGCTCTTATTGTGCACTTTATCAGGGGCGGTGACTGGGGACCGGATTAGATTTTTTTTTTTCTTTTTATTCTTTGCTTCTACCAACTATGGACTACCAATTTCCCAAAGAATGGTGAGATAGTACTAGTGGCACTGTTTCAGCCACCTGATGAATGTAGGGCTGTCTTTTTTTGGAAGGGGGGGTGCTTATTGGAAGCCGCCTCATTTTCACACACATGAAGGATCTGTAACAACCTGAGCATCGCCACCAGCTCATTATTGTTATATTTAATGTTGTGTCCTATACAAGCAGCCAACATCCTGAAGAGAATAAATTGTCTGCAGGGACCATAAACAGATTCAGGAATGGTCACTGGTACTACAGGAACTTTTGTGAATTAAAGGGGCTATCCAGGAATAGAAAAATCATGATATCTTCCAAAAACAGCAGCACTGTTGCTCTCAAGTTGTGAGTGGGGTATTGTAGCTCAGTACCATAAAAGTGAATGGAGCCAAGTTGTAATACCATACACAACCTGAAGACAGGTGTGGTGCTTTTTTTTCCTTTTTTTTATTTTTTATTTTTTTATGTATTTATTTATTTTTTCAACTTCTTGCAGGGGCTGAAAGGGAAAGACCATTAGCACAATGTGACAAGTTCTTTAAATGGGCTATTTACATCTAAGGATGTTTTATGGGGTCCTCCCCCTACCAAAACAAAAGCACTGTACCCATCCCCCTTCCATGCAGGAGGTGGTCATCAGGAATAGTTGGCACTCCTTTGGTCAATCACCCCATCTTCCTTTTTCCATATCTCATGTTCAGAGTAAGAAGAAATGACACTGCAGAGTAAGAAGATAAGATTCTACAAAAATATTTCATGGGGATTTTTTTTTGTTTTTAACTAAAACAAACATGCTAGAGGTAGCAAGTTCCCATGCAGAGGATTTGCAGAATAGATTCACATCACCAATCTGCAGCATTACAAGTGAATTGGGTTTTCAAAACTTCTATGACATCTATGTCTATATAAGAAAAAATGTGCATGGAAATATGAGCAACATCCTCCTTTATGACAGCACCATGACAGGAGGATGCTCCCTTTATCACTGTTGATACAGGAAAACAGAGAGATATAAAGGGGTCCTGCCCTTACCACATGCCAGGGTTTCTTGTCTTCACAAGGGTAGAATAAAGAGAAGTGCACATTCATGCGCTACAAAGGAAAAAAAATACCTGTGTCCATTGATCCAGGGCCTAGGTCTATTCTGCCAAAACTTGTTAGAACCTCTCAATATTCTCACTCAGATGACCCTCGTTGAACCTAGTACCTCAGACATAGAATTAGAAGAACAAAAGAGTAAGAGGTAGAGGACAAAGTCTGCAAATGTTATTTTGATTCTATCAATATTGAATCTTTGTTAACTGAAAGCAGTTTAGCCTAAATCCACCCAAGATCAAATGTTTGGGGGCCTCAGAGCCACGAAAAAGTGGAGGATTATTATGGAGGAGTGGCCTGACACTGAAAAAAGACTGCTAGTGTCTAGAGACATTAAAAATAGACTTTACTTTGATCCGACTGACTCTTAGATATGTGACAAAGTCCCTAAGATAGATGTTCAAGTGGCAAAAGTAGTCAAACATACTAAAATATCATTTAATGATGCATCACAGCTTTAAAGACCCAATAGACCAAAGGTCAGAGGTAGGGATGAGTGAATCGAATCTGTCAAATCCAAATTTGTTAGGAATTTCAGGAAAAATTTGATTCATAACTAATGCGAACATCTGCGCAATTCTATGGCGTAAATTACTTCATTAAACTCCGTTTAGTGTGGTCCAGGTTCAAGGGGCTGGGCATCTAAAATGGCAGATCCACATGTGAGGACATGGGGCAGGGAACCCTGGGAAGGCCAGGCGGGATGACCCTCAATTACATGCAGCATGCAGCCTATCAGAAGCCAGCCACCCTTGTGATGTCACAACCCGATATTATTGACAGCCATCTTGCAGCCAGTCACATCAGCTATCTATTACAGAGAGAGAGGGACAGACAGCAGTGTGTGTTGCAGAGAAAATAATTTTTACAGCAGGGTTTCACCTTCCAGTCCATCAGCGTTCTATTACAGTGAGGGACAGAGAGCAGTGTGTGTTGCACAGAAAAGCTTTTTTACAGCAGCGATTCACCTCAAGCCCAAATCCAGCCTAGAAGCACTGATAGGGAAGGGAGTGAGATTGAGAGAGTGCAATTTTGGGTGTAGTACACAGCGACTTTGTGCTGCATCATCTAAGTGGTGTATCATTTTGTTCCTGTTAAAGTCTTAAGGGCCTAGATACTGTGAAAGGCCAGGCAAAAGTACACACCTGCTGGTTTTGTAGACAAATACTGTTTTAAGCGTACTGAAGCACATTGTCCTCCCCTCATAAGTGGATACCACATACGTACGTCTAAGTGGTGTACCATTTTGATCCTGTTAAAGTCTCCAGCCACGTCCAGGCTATCTCATTCTGCAACTATATGGTCCCCTCATGCTGCCACCACCTCCAGGCTGTGTCATTCAGCAACTATATGGTCGTCTTATGCTTCCACCACCTCCAGGCTGTGTCACTGTACCACCATGTGGTCTCTTCATGCTGCTGGCACATTTAAATAAAACCTTTTAGGTTCGTCTAATTGAAATCTTCAATTTAAATGTAAAAAAAATATCTTTAATCTCCAATTGTGAGGCCCTATGGTCTTGTCAGGCTGTTGCCAACTCCAGGCTGTGTCATTCAGCCACTATATGGTCTCCTCATACTAATTCGAGTAAGAAAAGGAAACAAAAGGGAACAGAAAACCGGTGCACCCTGTGCCGTTACCTCATGAGGATAAGAGTAAAGTGGAATGGGAATAATACTGCTCACCTTGTCGTGTCGCGCTGCGAGCGCGACACCGTTGTAGGCTTTGTATAGAACTATGGTGATCCGCGGCAGCCTTTGTCCTTCCGTTTCTCGAAATAGTCGAGGCGGTTCAGTCAAGATGCGAGTTCTGTGTTCATGGCAGAGGTCACAGATTAGAAAAATCGGATACTTCTCTGGCGCTCGCAGGATCCGTATTGGTGGTCAATCAGGTTAAGACTTCAGGTTTGATAAATAATTCAGTCTTTATTTCTTCATATAAAACAGACAACGCGTTTTGAGGTGTCGCCCCTCTTCCTAAGGTCATGGGTGAGGATTGACCACCAATACGGATCCTGCGAGCGCCAGAGAAGTATCCGATTTTTCTAATCTGTGACCTCTGCCATGAACACAGAACTCTCATCTCCTCATACTAATGCCATCTCCAAGCTCTGTTATTGTAATTCGCTCATCTCTAGTCAGAGGGTGTACTTAGAGGTCTGGGAGATTGCAGCAAATACTATAAAAACTAATTTAACTGTCACCTCAGCAGCCAGGTCATTGTACATATGGCTTAAATGGTACCTGTTGTTATTAATGAAATGTAATACATTATATATTATCACTGTGAAGATATGTAGGTATCGGCACTGCTGAATCACGGAACGGTACTATATGCATGTCAAAAATTGCACATATTCCTGGTTGAGAAGGTGTCTGGTGCTTTAGATTAAAGTGTTAACGTGTATTGCACAAAAATGGAAAAAGCAGAGGTGGGGCACTAACCACATTAATCCACTTCTTACAGTCTTTATTCCATTGCACTTCAATGTACATAGACTAACACAGGACAGGTGCAGGGGAGCGGGTCACCAACAGGAGGCGGGGGAGAACACAGGTAGAGGGCAACACTTGTTTTACGCTATCAGTGCTTCATCCGGCCCATACTGATGTATGTTCGACAGAGCACATTTAAATACACTCCACGTCACTACTAATTTACATAAAATAGAAGTGAAAGAACTACACAAAAAATGTTAAAATCAACATATAAATGCATTTAAAAACCATATTGCAGCCATAAAAGTATCATAGGAAAACACTTAGTTCATTTTTGTCATTGAAACCTAGTGGTTCCATAGCGTTCAAACGCATTATAAAACGGGCTTCTGATTCAATCAACATATGGGCCGACATTTACATTTATCATAATTTTTCATTGTCTTTAGACTGTGTTTTGTTTCAAAAAAATCACCAAAAAGACGCAAGCAGGGTTCATTTGCACCTTTTTTGGGTCCTTTTGGTTTACACATTTCTGCTGATTTTGAGTTGCAATTCGCTGATTTTGGCAGTACACATGATATGGAAGGGTTTTATGAACTGCGCCTTTTTGTGAAAAGCCAAAGCCACTGAAAAGTCTCTAAAACTACACCAGCCCATACTTAGCTTTTTGGTGTATGTGAAAAAAGAAACTTCAGAAAATGTTTACCTGCACAAAATGTATCAAATGCTCTGTGACCATTTAGTAAATTTTGGTGCTCCTGCACATTACCAGCACACAAAAAATTGGTGTAGAAAAAGGCTTCACTTACACCTACAATGATGAATGCCAGCCATGGTGTCTTTCTCTTTCTGGGATTCCTACCCTATCTACACCAGCGAATGTTAGCATGCCGAGTCACCTGCATGTTCTTTCTTGACCTTTTCAATCAATCTGGTCACTCTGATACCAGTGCGTAGCGAGCGCATGTTCTTTAATCCGAGTGGCTAATTATCTCTTCATCTTGCCAATGTAGATGAAACCACACGGACATGTTATACAGTAAACTACAAAAGAGGATTTATATGTGATAAGTTGTTTAACTAATGTATTGGCCACCTAAATTTTAGGACTTTGTGCTAAGTTAATTTGACAGATGGAACATTTCCCACATTTATAGTTACCCTCAGGGGTAGCCCTAGTTTACCAATTGCTTTTTTATTTTTTTTTTACCTTTTCCACTTTTGTTCTTTACATCCTTTAATAATATTGTGTAGAGTTTTATTTCTGCGATATGTAACAATGGGCTTCATATTTGTGATATCCTCCAAATCACTATCTTGTTGTAATATGAACTAATTGTGAGTAATCACACTTTTTACTATATTATTCATAGCAGTATTTTTAAAAGAAAAAGTGAACCTGTCCTGTTTGTTCTTGTTTCTCCTTTTTTTACCACTATTCTGTAACAACTGTTCGTTCTTTGTTCTGCTTTTTTTTAAAAGCTTCTGCCCCATTTTTTAGGGGGTATCCACGTTCAAGTAGTCTTGCAGTCAGTTCAACAGTTTGATCATTATTAATCCTTTTAATGTGGACAAACTGACTGTAGGGAATAACTTTTTTTGATCATCGGATGTGCACTGTCAAAATGTAAAAGAGCGTTCTTAGAGGTATCTGTAGGTAAGGAAAAAACAGAGACCGGAAGGGCATCTTGTGTGATACCGTAAGGATAATTTAAAGAGAGAGAGAAGTGGCGAGGCCTGTGCGACCCCTAGGTAGTGGCTGCTCACCTTGCAGCAAGTAAAAACTTGCGTATCAACCCACATATGGGGTTACATAGTTACATAGTTACAAAGAAACCGGAACCACTGCTAAGCCTGAGGTTGCAGGAGAGGTGTATAATTAAAAACACTGGGATGTTTGTTAATTAGCAAAGTAAAAACAATAAAAAGGGGATTACGCGTTTTGGGGGAGCCTCCCCCTTCCTCAGATCAGTATGTTACTGTTACTGATCTGAGGAAGGGGGAGGCTCCCCTGAAACGCGTAATCCCCCTTTTTATTGTTTTTTTTCTTTGCTAATGAATACACCTCTGTGTTTTGTGTTACCTACATCTCTGGCTATGGTTTATTACTTTTACCTTTGGAACCAGCAGCACCATCTCAAGGTTTCTTTTGCTGAACTACCACTGTTCTTAGAGGTAGGTTTTCTGTAAGATGACTTCACTAATCTGTCTCCTCTGGATTCCACCTTCACATCAAGAAACTCTAATACTTTCCCTCTGAACTGGTAAGTCAGAAACATGTTTACATCTTTCACGGAATTCAGATGATCAACAAATGGGGAAAATTCGTCTTCACCTCCATCCCAAACTATAAGCACATAATAAACAAATCTAAAAAAAAAAGTTAGATTTTTACTAATAAATGGGTTACTGGAAGTAAAGACGAAATTGCGCTCTAATACACAGAGAAATGCATTAGCATATGTACATGAAATAGGTGTGCCCATTGCCGTGCCATATTTTTGAGCATACCATGTACCATCATATTATATATTGTGGTTTAAGACAAAATATAAAGCCTCACAGAAAAAATCTAAACATTCTGGTGATTTTTGGGAAACTCCCAAACATTCCCGAACTGCATGTACACCCGCATTGTGTGGGATGTGGGAGTACAGGCTTTCAACATCTATAGACACCAGTTGGCAGTGTTCACACCATGCAAAATCTTTGAGTGTTAATGAAGTCACCATCTCTAAGAAAAGATGGCAATTAAAACAGTACAGGAGATCAAGACAGCTAGATATACCTTCCGTCGCTGAGCCGATCGCCGCCACAATCTGTCTCCTGGGGGTTGGCTCAGTGACTTGTGTATCTTTGGTAGAATATACAAATAGGGTTTCTAGGAAAAAATTTTATACACTTTTAGCCATTTGTTCAGACAATACTCCCTTTTCCATTACTCTTCTGAGCAACAACCTCAGATTACTGAAAATTCTGGGGGTAGGGTCCTGTGATAGAGGTTGGTACATGGTATGGTTACTGAGTTGCCTGTTAACTTAAGATCGTGATCGGCTTTAAACCATACAATGACCGATCCTCTCTTGTCTGCCTTTGAGATTAACACCTCTTCCCTTTTGCTAGAGATCTAATTTCCCTTTTCTCGTCAGGGGTTAAATTAGGGCTAGACAGGGGGTAAATTAAAGCTCTAATTTCATGCAACATTTTTGCTAAAAACATCTATTGCACTACCCGGTATGGTGGTGGGGATTAAATTGGTATTTGTTACCTCCCATGAACGGCTCTATCTCTTCAGTAGCTGATGTAACTGCTTCCTCGGTCATCTCCGTTAGCAACATAGTAACATAGTTCATAAGGTTGAAAAAAGACCTGAGTCCATCAAGTTCAACCTATAACCCTAATGAGTCCCTACTGAGTTGATCCAGAGGAAGGCAAAAACCCTCATACTAGAGGTAAAAATTCCTTCCCGACTCCAAATATGGCAGTCAGAATAAATCCCTGGATCAACGTTCTGTCCCTATAAATCTACTATCTATAACCTGTAATGTTATTACTCTCCAAAAATGCATCCAGGCCCCTTTTGAACTCTTTTACAGAATTCACCATGACCACCTCCTCTGGCAGAGAGTTCCATAGTCTCATTGCTCTTACAGTAAAGAACCCTTGTCTGTGCTGGTGTAGAAACCTTCTTTCCTCAAGATGTAGAGGATATCCCCTTGCTATTGATACAGTCCTGGGTATAAATAGATCATGGGAGAGATCTCTGTACGGTCCCCTGATATATTTATGCATATTTATTAGGTTGCTCCTAAGCCTTCTTTTTTCTAAACTAAACCCTAATTCTGATAATCTTTCTGGGTACACTGTCCTCTATTGTGTTAAAGGATTACTCCGGTGGAAAACTGTTTGTTTTTTTTTTTTTTTTTTATCAATTGGTGCCAGAAAGTTAAACCGATTTGTAAATTACTTCTATTAAAATATCTTAATCCTTCCAGTACTTATTAGCTGCTGAATACTAAAGAGCAAAGACTTTTTTTTCTTTTTGGAGCACAGTGCTCTTCTGAATCACGAGCACAGTTCTGCTGACATCTCTGTCCATTTTAGGAGCTGACCAGAGCAGCATATGTTTGCTATGGGGATTTTCTCCTACTCTGGACAGTTCTTAAAATGGACAGAGATGTTAGCAGAGAGCACTGTGCGTGTGATGTCAGCACAGAGCTCTGTGTTCAAAAAAGAAAATAATTTCTTCTGTAGTATTCAGCAGCTAAGTACTGGAAGGATTATTTTTATTTTTTTTAATAGAAGTGATTTTCAAATCTGTTTAACTTTCTGGCATTAGTTGATTTAACCACTTTACAGAGTTTAGTATCATCGGAAAAGATCACTACTTTACTATACAATCCCTCCACAAGGTCATTAATACATATAATAGAATAGGACCGAAGATTGACCACTGTGGTACCCCACTAGTAAAAGTCACCCAACCAGAATAAGTACCATTGATAACTACCCTCTGTATATAGTGGGGGGCTGGACTAAGGCCCATTGGTCAAACTGTGGCTCATAGGTTAAGCTGGTGCTCTCTGGGTAACATCATGTGACAATCTCACTGGTCCTTTAGACAACTCGCAGATCCTTTAGACTATCTATATACATTAGGACACTGACTACACACAAGGTAGGGTAAATAACATTATAGAAACAGCAGGGGAGACCCTGCAGGCGAGCACCCCAGGTCCCCGAGGGACTTAACCTGACAGGGCCTAACTACAGTGCAGTACTGGGATATCACAACCCCCCCCCCCCCACTAAACATAAGTCACCCTCGACACAGGTTCTTCCAGAGTTGAGGGTGAAATGGACGTTTGCTCACACAAAAATGCTTCAGGACTGCATTTTTGTGTGAACAAACGTCCATTTCAGACTGGTAAATTTCCTTGAGTTAAATAACGGATAACATTAGGGTCTTTGTACAAATTGTCCATACAAGCTCTGACTTGTGGTTGAACAGGATTAGTGACGACATATAACTTTTCTTTAACCTCTTCAGGACATAGGGCGTATGGATACGCCCTGCATCCCGAGTCCTTAAGGACCGAGGGCGTATCCATACGCCCGTGGGAATTCCGGCCCCCACCGCTAGCCGGTTGGGGACCGGAGCCGGATGCCTGCTGAAATCGTTCAGCAGGCATCCCGGCATATCGCCCAGGGGGGTCATTATGCCCCCCATGTCGGCGATCGCCGCAGATCGCTGGACAATTCAGTCCAGCGATCTGCGGCGATTCCGGGTCAATCGGGTCTCCAGTGACCCGATGACCCGGAATTACTGGCTGTTCGGGGCCGTCTCTGACGGCCCCGAACAGCCAGAGCCTGCAGGGGTGAGGTGGCACTGGTGCCACCTCACGATCGCCCTGATTCATCGGCCGGATTACCGACCGACCAATCAGGGCGCCTGCTGCGGGTGTCACTCCCGCACCCGCTCCGCCCCTCTTCTGGAGGACGTGAGCGGGTGCGGGACGTGCACCCCGGGTGCTGGGGACCCCGATCCCCGGCGCCCCTGTTGGGATCGGGGCCCCAGGAGCAGCTGCGGCGGCGGGACTGACCTGCAGCGTCTGGATCGTTGGAGGTGAGTGACAGCCTCCTGCTGTTGCTTAGCAACAGCTCCCAGCATGCAAAAAGGGCATGCTGGGAGCTGTAGTTATGCAACAGCAGGAGGCAGACCACCACAACTCCCAGCATTCCCTTATGGGCATGCTGGGACTTATGGTTTTGCAACAGATGGAGGCACATTTTTTCTATGGAAAAGTGTACCTTCAGCTGTTGTATAACTACAACTCCCAGCTTGCACAAACAGCTAAAGTGCATGCTGGGAGTTGTAGTGGTGCATCTGCTGGTTGCATAACTACAACTCCCAGCATGCCCGTTGGCTGTCGGTGACTGCTGAGAGTTGTAGTTTTGCAACAGCTGAAGGCACACTGGTTGTGAAACTCAGAGTTTTTTTTTACCTAACTCAGTGTTTCACGACCGGTGTGCCTCCAGCCGTTGCAAACTACAACTCTCAGCAGTCACCGTACACCATGCACCGTACATGCTGGGAGTTGTAGTTTTGCAACAGCTGGAGGCACACTGGTTGTGAAACACTGAGTTAGGTCACAAACTCAGTGATACATAACCAGTGTGCCTACAGTTGTTGCAAAACTGCAACTCTCAGCAGTCACCGACAGCCAACGGGCATGCTGGGAGTTGTAGTTATGCAACAGCTGGATGTCCCCCCCCAATGTGAACGTACAGGGTACACTCACATGGGCGGAGGATTACAGTAAGTATCTGGCTGCAAATTTGAGCTGCCGCAAACTTTCTGCTGCAGCTCAAATTGCCAGCGAGAAACTACTGTGAAACCCCGCCCGTGCGACTGTACCCTAAAAACACTACACTACACTAACACAAAAAATAAAATAAAAAGTAAAAAACACTACGTATACACATACCCCTACACAGCCCCCCTCCCCTCCCCAATAAAAATGAAAAACGTCTGGTACGCCACTGTTTCCAGAACGGAGCCTCCAGCTGTTGCAAAACAACTCCCAGTATTGTCGGACAGCCGTTGACTGTCCAGGCATGCTGGGAGTTTTGCAACAGCTGGAGGCACCCTGTTTGGGAATCACTGGCGTAGAATACCCCTATGTCCACCCCTATGCAATCCCTAATTTAGGCCTCAAATGCGCATGGCGCTCTCACTTTGGAGCCCTGTCGTATTTCAAGGCAACAGTTTAGGGTCACATATGGGGTATTGCCGTACTCGGGAGAAATTGTGTTACAAATTTTGGGGGGTATTTTCTGCTTTTACCCTTTTTAAAAATGTAAAATTTTTGGGAAAACAAGCATTTTAGGTAAAAAAAAAAATTTTTTTTTACATATGCAAAAGTCGTGAAACACCTGTGGGGTATAAAGGTTCACTTAACCCCTTGTTACGTTCCTCGATGGGTCTAGTTTCCAAAATGGTATGCCATGTGGGTTTTTTTTTGCTGTCCTGGCACCATAGGGGCTTCCTAAATGCGGCATGCCCCCAGAGAAAAATTTGCGTTCAAAAAGCCAAATGTGACTCCTTCTCTTCCGAGACCTGTAGTGCGCCAGCAGAGCACTTTTCACCCCCATATGGGGTGTTTTCTGAATCGGGAGAAATTGGGCTTCAAATTTTTAGGGGTATTTTCTGCTATTACCCTTTTTAAAAATAAAACATTTTTGGGAAAACAAGCATTTTAGGTAAAATTTTTTTTTTTTTTTTTACATTTGCAAAAGTCATGAAACACCTGTGGGGTATTAAGGTTCACTTTATCCCATGTTACATTCCCCGAGGGGTCTAGTTTCCAAAATTGTATGCCATGTGTTTTTTTTTTTGCTGTTCTGGCACCATAAGGGCTTCCAAAAGGTAACATGCCCCCCAAAAACCATTTCAGAAAAACGTACTCTCCAAAATCCCCTTGTGGCTCCTTCCCTTCTGAGCCCTCTACTGCGCCCGCCGAACACTTTACATAGACATATGAGGTATGTCCTTACTCGAGAGAAATTGGGCTACAAATACAAGTAAAATTTTTTTTTTCATTTTACCCCTTGTAAAAATTCAAAAATTGGGTCTACAAGAACATGTGAGTGTAAAAAATGAAGATTGTGAATTTTCTCCTTCACTTTGCTGCTATTCGTGTGAAACACCTAAAGGGTTAAAATGCTGACTGAATGTCATTTTGAATACTTTGGGGGGTGTAGTTTTTATAATGGGGTAATTTATGGGGTATTTCTAATATGAAGACCCTTCAAATCCACTTCAAACCTGAACTGGTCCCTGAAAAATACTGAGTTTGAAAATTTTGTGAAAAATCCGAAAATTGCTGCTGACCGTTGAAGCCCTCTGGTGTCTTCCAAAAGTAAAAACACGTAAATTTTATGATGCAAACATAAAGTAGACATATTGTATATGTGAACCAAAAAAAATGTATTCATAATATCCATTTTCCTTACAAGCAGAGAGCTTCAAAGTTAGAAAAATGAAAAATTTTCAAATTTTTCATCAAATTTACGGATTTTTCACCAAGAAAGGATGCAAGTATCGACAAAAATTTACCACTATGTTAAAGTAGAATATGTCACGAAAAAACATTCTCGGAATCAGAATGATCACTAAAAGCATTCCAGAGTTATTAATGTTTAAAGTGACAGTGGTCAGATGTGCAAAAAAACGCTCCGGTCCTTAAGGCCAAAATGGGCTCCGTCCTGAAGGGGTTAAGGACCTTTGTCTATGCATATAACAACTGGACTATGCATTTTACAGTTAACTATACACAACATGGCATTTTGACTATGTACGTAACATACTACGCATGACTAGACTATATACTAGACATTGTGTACATGACTAAACTTAGTACTTTGAATTTAGACATTTTCGGATTGGGTTGCCTGAGGCTCTCTGCGCAATGCTTTGGCTATTGGGGTCCCTTGGCATTTAAAACACATCTCCCCAGAACTCTATGTTTAAAGTTATTCTAGACCTATTTATGCTAGACTACTGTTACGATAACACTTTGACATTACTGTTACCTTGTATTGACTACGTGCATAATTTTGGTCTCTGGAGTACTTTCTGGCCAGGAAAGTATCCTGCACACGAACATAATGATATATGACCTTAGATATATTTGTCATACGACAAAACGTAGACTGTGAAATGTTGAGGGCTACAGTACTACTGTATGTGACTGAGGTATACAACACCTAATGTGTACTTTTTTTATGTGTACTAAATATGTACAAGGTGCTGGTGAAGGGGTGACGTGCTCCTCCCGACTGTATCAGGACAAACCCATGTAAAGAGACAACCAGACATCAGTAAAGACTCTACACTGTGACTTTTGGTGTACATTAACTTATATACATTTCATTGGACATTGAAAAAACAATATAGGACCGTGACATTAGGACCAGGACATTTAATTTTTTTTTAAATTCAAATAGTTTTTATTTTATAATATTCAAGAGAACAGAGATTAATAAAATAAACAGAAGAACATCATCCTTAAGCATACAAACATAGGACAGGTAAGCACAATCAAATCGTCTGAGGTACACACGGAGAGGTGAGCTCTCCAGCAATATATAGCACATAGGCAGCAGCGATAACAGAACATAGAGAACAGAACTATTACACAAAAGAAACTAATCATAGGAGAAATAAAATATGTAAAACATTTGCGAAAATCTCCAACATCACATGTAGTCATCGTAGTGACCTAACAAAAGCCCTCTCATTATCGATAACAGTGAGAGCAGCGCCAGTCCATCCTCTAGGGACCAGCTCAACAGGTAGGGAACAATCGGGCAGTACTAGGTAAAATAGTACAGATCCGACCTACAGTCAGGCATGTGTGATAGGAGGGCAATGAGGGCTCAATAGCCATCTCTCCCATCTTTTGGTGAAAGAGGGGAATTTGAAGTGGGCGTATGCGAAGGCTCTTTCGTATTCACACGAAAGGTTCACCATATGAATGACCTCTAGCAGGTCGAGGATGGCTGGTGATCACCATCTTCTGGTTATAAGAAGTTTCGTGGACATTAGGAGATGAGCTATCGGGGAGCGCAATTCTTTATGGAATCGATCAATATTGAGGAGCAATAAGACAAGACTAGGGCATAGGGTAAAATAGTCACCCAGGAGTTTCTGTATGACTAGTTGTGTCCCCTTCCAAAGCGGTTGAAGTCTCTGGCAGCTCCAGAGAGTATGTAAAAGAGTCCCTATGTGACCACAGTCCCTCCAACACAGATCCGAACATTCCGGGTTAAGAGCGTGAAGCCTAGAAGGTGTAAAATACAATTGATAGGTGGTTTTAAGGATTGCCTCTCTGTGATAAGTGGAGTGAAGCAGTGTGCGTGAGCTACTAAGCGCTTGAAGCCATTGTTCAACAGTAAACGATTCGCCAAGGTCTCGTTCCCATTTCTCCATAAAGGAGAGTTTAGAGCTTTCTAAGCGGTCGCTAAGTGAGTCCTAAAACTGGGTGATCCCTCTCTTGGAATTGGAAGGTCTTTTGGAAGAATGCTAATGTTCGAGGAGGTAGGAGAGTATTGTCCACAAATTCCACAGTCAGAAGGCTACCGATCTGGAGTCCCTTATAGAAGTCAGTGTGGGGGATGTCAAACTTCTCACAATAGTGGGGGAAATGAATAGAATTCCGGTCATCTAAAAGATCTCCTATATTCGTCATTCCCTTCTGCTGCCAGGTATGTAAGGATAGATCGGGGATATAGTGGTATAGAAAGTCCAGGGGGTATTCCCTTAGTGGGATTCGTCTTTTGTGAGTCGTTTGTCGTAGGAAGGCCGTCCAAATCCTATCTGAGACATTAACAGAGGACAGGATAGAAGGGGGAGGGGAGGAGCGCCCATTAGCCAAAACCAATAATCGGGATTTAAGGGAGAGTGGGGAAGAGGAAAAGCTTTCTATACCTATCCAAGGCTTGGACGAATTATTTGACCACCAATGCTGGAGCTGGTCTAGCAAGCAAGCTCTATACTAATCTTTCACATGGGGGAAGCTCAAACCACCAACACCAGCATGTGTCGTGATCAACCTCCGGGCAATCCTAGGTTTCTTACCTGCCCAAACGTAATCAAAAATGTGCAGATTTTATTAAAACAATAAAAACCTAAATGGTTAAAAATATCAGAGCAATGTCAATGTTATCTTAAACTGTCATTGGGCCCTAATGACAGATTTAGAAAATATGAATATATGTATAGCAACCACCTAATATAGAATAATCTATAGATGTAAAAAACAAATGCAATTTTTCAACGATATATAATGATCCAGAGTCGACTATTAGTCCGGCACCTATGATGAATAAAAAAGGGCTGATAGTCCGGCACTTGTAATGGAAAAGGCAAAGTCACTTAATGGACTGGTGTACAGGTGTATAAAAAGCTGCCCACAGTTGTTAGACAAATGCAAAGTTCAACCTCACCCTGGCTGCTGGACCCGTACTGCGACGGGCCCGATAGTTGAAATTCTTGTGTTGGCTGCAGCAATCCTGGCGTGAGAGCCTGGATGGATATGGGCTCCGGCAGGAGACTCTCTCGGGAACGGTCCGTGGTATCGGCAAATACCTGGATGTGTATCGGACCTTCGCTGGAGAGATCGTGGCTGGGTTCTGGTAGTGCAGGCAGCAGGTTGGTAATGCGCTCAGTAGGAGAGAATGTTTGATGAATGCAGCAAGTGGTGCACAAAGTTCTGGTCCGGCTTCAGTCTAGGTGGTGCGTGCAAATTGTGCTCTGTTCAGATTAGATATCAGCCTAGACTCGTTTCAGGGTGCTAAAAACAACCCCTTCCTCAGTAGGCGAATTGTAGGAAATAATGAATGTGCAGCCTTTATATGGTGGGTGCACATATGTTCTTAATTAATGGAACAAAAAGAACCTGTGGAGTGAACTTGACAGCAAAAACCTGGTAAGTGGACCAACTTGGAACACTGAATTTGAATCTACTATTAAATGAATAGTTATCATCCCTTAATCTTTTAAAGATTAAGGGATGATAACTATTCATTTAATAGTAGATTCAAATTCAGTGTTCCAAGTTGGTCCACTTACCAGGTTTTTGCTGTCAAGTTCACTCCACAGGTTCTTTTTGTCCCATTAATTAAGAACATATGTGCACCCACCATATAAAGGCTGCACATTCAATATTTCCTACATTCGCCTACTGAGGAAGGGGTCGTTTTTAGCACCCTGAAACGCGTCTAGGCTGATATCTAATCTGAACAGAGCACAATTTGCACGCACCACCTAGACTGAAGCCGGACCAGAACTTTGTGCACCACTTGCTGCATTCATCAAACATCCTCTCCTACTGAGCGCATTACCAACCTGCTGCCTGCACTACCAGAACCCAGCCACGATCTCTCCAGCGAAGGTCCGATACACATCCAGGTATTTGCCGATACCACGGACCGTTCCCGAGAGAGTCTCCTGCCGGAGCCCATATCCATCCAGGCTCTCACGCCAGGATTGCTGCAGCCAACACAAGAATTTCAACTATCGGCCCGTCGCAGTACGGGACCAGCAGCCAGGGTGAGGTTGAACTTTGCATTTGTCTAACAACTGTGGGCAGCTTTTTATACACCTGTACACCAGTCCATTAAGTGACTTTGCCTTTTCCATTACAAGTGCCGGACTATCAGCCCTTTTTTATTCATCATAGGTGCCGGACTAATAGTAGACTCCGGATCATTATATATTGTTGAAAAATTGCATTTGTTTTTTACATCTATAGATTATTCTATATTAGGTGGTTGCTATACATATATTCATATTTTCTAAATCTGTCATTAGGGCCCAATGACAGTTTAAGATAACATTGACATTGCTCTGATATTTTTAACCATTTAGGTTTTTATTGTTTTAATAAAATCTGCACTTTTTTTCAAAACTTTATGTCTCAAACAATTATTCACTGTGTACCCTAGGGTAGTATTCTTGAGGTGTGGTTAATCTTTGTTTTAGTTTTTACCCATTTGGATTCTTGGGGATCAATCCTTTAACCACAATAACCTCGAATACCTGGTTGTGAGCTGCACACATTTTTCTAATTTGTAATCAAAAATGTATTTGTTTAGAGAGGCAAAAAAGGATTTGGGTATTGCAATAGGAAGTGTTCTAAACAAATATAGGATTTTGAGGAGTAGCATCATCTTGAAAGCCGCCAGACGGCCCAGCCAAGACGGTAACAGCTTTGAATAGGTCATTTAAAGATGCAGAGAAGAGGCAAGAGAAGAAAAGTTAGTGTGGAAGGTACGTGAGGAAGGATAGGTCAGTTGAATACCCAGGTACGTTACAGATTCCAGTTGCCAATATAGGTGGAATTGTCGTTTAAGAGAAACCGAGGACCAGGACATTTCAGTGTACCTCCGTAATCATTTTTACTGATCCACAATATATTATTTTGGGTATCTACAACAGTTCATGTACTGCTCAGTAGTCTATGTACATAAGGAGTCTTTGGTTCAGTCAACTCAGAATCCTGGTTCTGATGAGAGAAAGAGAACAGAGCGCTCCAATGTGTAGAACGAATAAAAAAATGGGGGACCCCTTAAATTAGAAAGGACTCACCGGATTTAGTTGTGCTATAGACAGAGGCACAACGCTCATAAGCATGGTCTCCTTTCGGAGGTAATGGTGGATCCGATGTGGACTGCAGCTTATCCCGCCCAGGCAACAGCGTGGGAAACAGAAGAGGCAGATTTTCACACCAGTCAGGTGTAAATGGAAGAGGGATATTTCTCAGTGCTGTCCACAAGCCAGGTAAGTAAAATTACTTTTATTTAGTACATGTAACGCGTTTCAAGGACGCTCCGTCCTTTTCCTCAGACATGCTCAATATAAGTGAAAACAAAAAATATATACTCATTAGGTCGTGACCGTGGGAACCGGAAATGACCTCACAAAAAATTTGCATAAAATGACGTCTTTCCATATGATCTAATATAATATAAAATAAAAACACTTAATTATTAGTAAATAAATAGTATATAAATAAACAATGCTCCGAACCTGTTATTGGATTGTTTTATCTATTGTCTCATTTAATCCCCTTGGCCACAAAGAATTAAGAGAGTAAATCCAAAAGGATTCCCTGTTCACTAGCTTTTGGAAGTGCGACTTCACTCTTGCCACCAAGTCTGGTTATCTTCTGTACACAAAGTTACTATACAGCTTTCTTTATTTCCCAGCGAGGGGGGGTTCTAGGCTGTGAGATAAACCTAGGGTTGCGAGACTGGGCCCCTTGCATGGGGTCGACATGGGTGTCCCAGGACACAAGGGACAACCTGGAATTGGTGATGGTGGAGCTGACAGTGACCACCACCTGCACTGCAGTGGCTTGTGCCACAGAGGGATTACTGGTTGGTACCTGCTATTCGGGCCAAACCTCCACCACTGCAGGGGTAGGCCCAGGCACTTTCATTGGTGCCCGGTGGTCAGGCCAAACCTCCTCGCTCATAGGAGTAAGCCTGGGTACATCTGTACTGGAACATTGATTTGAGGGACTTTGGTATTTAGGATCCATTGCTCGTGGATCAGGATACTCCTCCTGGACAACTGGTCCTTTAGCACTTGGAGGGAGTAGACCAAAGTGATCTGTTGACTTGGACAAGTATGGTGGAGCTACAGTGGGCTCCTTGGATTCGCCTGTGGAGGCCTGTAGACCCAGCCTCTGCTCTGGGGCTGCTAGAGTTGGCCGGGTCAGACCCCCAGGGAATTGATTCAGCAACTTGACTATATGGACATAGGCATCTTGGAGAGGGTAGGTAGATTGACAGACCTTTTCAATGTTTGAGCCTATACTGCCTGGAATCAGTTTAACAAGTTCCTTCAAGTCTTTTTTTCGTACCTCTGGGGTCATTTTGTCCATCATTTTTGTATGAATCTGACATACTTGTTGATATGGGGCAGGGGAAGTCTTCTTGTCCTGATGGTTGTACTTCTTTAGAGATTCGGTACAGCTGAGACATAGAAAATAGCCATCCGCCGTCGGCACAGCAGCATGTGCTCTAATTTTAGCCTACCGTTTTCTTCCAATCTCTGCACCCCTTGATGGCTTGTAGGCTACCGACCCTTTAGGAAGCCTGGTGTGGGGCTGCAGCGGCCTGGACTGTACTAGGTGGGACCCCCCTTTTACTGCCTTCCCCTTATGGTGCAAATCTTTAGGGGCACTGCTGGGCACTAAAGGGTGTATACATGGGCCCCCAAGTATCAGAGACTGACTTTTCGCAGGCGTTGGCAGAGTCTGTGTAGCAGCCGGTACTTGACTGGAACCTCCGGAGCCGGGCACCATCACCAGAATTTGTGGCGTGGCTGTGTCCAGAGGTCTTCCTGCTTTGGTCCCCTCGGCAACTGGCTCCAGTTCCATCTTGGGACTCCCGGCACACATGGATCGCTGGGCCATCTTCCTGCTCACTGCCAGCACTTCCTGTAGACTGAAGAGGTCAAACTCTGCATCGCCTTTTATAGTGGTCACCGACAAGATGGCCGCTGGCCGGAAGGACCGGAAGAGAGTCAGCGGTGCATCCTCTTCATCAGCCCCTCTGGCAACAAGGGGCAGACCTTTCAATTTCCATTTTGGGCTGGACACCACAACATTTCCACGCCCGGGGGCGGGACGCTGGCTCTGGCGGGAACCGTTTGGTGTGCTTCTCTGGCACAACTTTAAAGCGGTACTCCGGTGGCCAATGTGTTTTTTCAGTTTCTACTTATCCTTGCGGGTGAGTTTTCTTCTTATCTCTGGTCTCCTGCTTGCTCTTTGTTTGTCTGTCTTTTCCTTTTTTTGCACAAGTGTATCCATGTAGTGTAGCATCTATTTCCTTTTTGCCTTTGCTTCAGAAACTACAGCTCCCAGCATGCCTTGTAGCCTGTCTCCTCTTTGAGTGCCCTGCCCAACTTGTTTTGCATTGCCGCCCAGCCCTGTTTGTGGGTGTTTTTTTTTTTCTTTCCCCTTTAGCACTCCCTTTCTCCGCCCTGCTCATTAGTATTGTCCTCCCACCCTCACTGTCAGCTTCTCACCCCTCAGTCCACACATCAGGGAATGAATGAATTGCCAGCCGCAGCGCTGTCCCCACATAAGGGAATTAGTCATATGTGACCCGCGGGCGCTCCTCTGCTTCCTGATACCCCCCCCCCCCCCAAGCAATGTCCCTGCAAGGGTTAACTGTGAGCCGCAGCAGCCCTGTACATTCTTCCCACGTCAGGGAATGAATGAATTGTGAGCGCCGGCACAGGGCTTCTGATCTGTAATAATGAATGTGACATATTCATGTGCCCGGGGCTGCAAAAATAAACAAAATTAAACTTTGACTTACCTTCCTACGTTTTTCCATAGCTACAGGTAACGGCTTTGCGGTCCTCTGCTGAGAGCAGTCAGCGAATCACCGGCCGCAGCGATGTCCCGCCTCTGCTGGTGATAGGCTGAGCATAGGACTGCGAAGCCATTAGACGGGACATTGCTGCCTCGGCTGGTGATAGGCTGAGCGCACTGTCATTTAAGGAGCCACCGCCTCCTTACATGGCAGTGCAATCAGCCTATCACCGGCAGAGGCGGGACATCACTGTGGCTGGTGATTCGCTGACTGCTCTCAGCAGAGGACCGCAAAGCCGTCACCTGTAGCAACGGGGGAACGTAGGAAGGTAAGTCAAAGTTTATTTTGTTTACTTTTGCAGCCCCGGGCACAGGAATGTCACATTCATTATTACAGATCAGAAGCTATGTGCCCATGCTCACAATTCATTCATTCCCCGATGTGGGGAGAATGTACAGGGCTGCTGCGGCTCACAGTTAACCCTTGTGGGGGGGGGGGGGCACGGGGTTATAAGGAAGCAGAGAAGCGCCCGCGGGTCACATATGACTAGTTCCCTGATGTGAGGACAGCGCTGCGGCTGGCCATTCCTTCACTGATGTGGGGACTGCAGCGGTTGGAATCATGATAGTGCTGCGGCTGACATGTAACTAATTCCCCCGCCATGGGGATCGTGCGCCCGTGGGGGGAATCATGATAGCCGATTCCACCACGGGCGCACTGTCCCCATAGCGGGTAAGGGGTTACATGTCAGCCGCAGCGCTGATACAGGGTATTCAAGCCGGGTGCAGGGCAGGCTGACAGCGGGAGGAGACATCCATCCTCCCTCAACAATTCAATGAATATTCATTACAGGGGTGTGGAAAAGGGGCAAAACCATTGCAGAATTTAAAAAAACAGCAACGCCTGCAGCACTGACGTCTTGTCCACAACAGTGAACAAACATGGCCGCAGGTGTGGACCACAGTCAAAAGCAAGCAGAAAAACTACTGAACTTCCTTCACAGAAAAGAGGTCAGTAAAAAACATATATGCTGTGAATTACAAAAGTGCTAAACTCGCTACAAGCACGCTAGATAACCATAAAACTGTGGTACCGAAGTACCCCTTTAACCCTTGCAGGTACAGCAGACATTTTTACGCCCAACATGGCCTCCGACCTGACTTTGCACATTGTAAATCCAACTTTTGCTGATTTCTTCACTACCGACAATACTGTAATTTTCACCTCCCCCACTACTTCTTCAACGCCAGTACAGAAGCATATTTCAATGACAGTCCTGTACACTTTGCTGGCGCACACTTGTTCGCAATGGCATGCCATTTTCTATTAGATATTAATTAGACACAGACTTGGGGGGGGGGGGGGGGGGAGGACATGCGGCAACTTGCACATGGCACACACCCATATATTGTTAATGGATGGCCTGACTTGGCTTGGTGGTGAAGTGGTTAAGGCACACACCCGTATCCTGTTTGTAACGCCAAAGTTGTGGTGATCCATAGTGTATGGTAGAACCACGGGGTCTAGCGGTGTAGGTGGTGGGGCCAGATGGTATTAACCCCTGGAGCAAGATGTTGTTAACCCCTAGTGTTCGGGACGCCAGAGTGGTTTTTGGGTACCGGAACCACAGGAACGGTATCTGTGCTATTCCAATGGCTAGTTAAGGAAAGGAGAGTCCACAACCAGTTATGGTTTAACGGAGGCTTTACTGAGTTAAGACAGATGGCATTATCTTCACAGCTAGGCCAGATTCCCAGAGAGGTGGCCAGGAACCCAGAAGGACCTCGCAGCTTGCTGGGACCAATTATGCTTTGTAATAATCTTGAGGCTTGAATATATGCAGGACTTGACTATTTGTAGTGACAGTAGACATAGACTTTTGACTTACTGGAATGACTGTAGCTTTGTGGCCTTCCAGATGCTGATCACTAGCACTAAGATCTCTGGTGGTTGCTGGTCTCAGTAAAGACTGATCTCAAAGAGAGTGAATTACATAACATGTGACAATCTCACAGTTCCTTTAGACAACTCGCAGGTCCTTTAGACTATCTATACATTAGGACATTGACTACACACAAGGTAGGATAAATAACATTATAGAAACAACAGGGGAGACCCTTCAGGGGAGCCCCCCAGGTCACCAAGGGACTCAACCTGACAGGGCCTAACTGCAGTGCAGGACCATGTCCTGTACTGGGACATCACAATAGCATCTCTTAGAGAAAACTCAAACAATTTACATACAACGGAGCTTAAACTAACAGGTCTATAATTCCCGGGGTCACCTTTTCGACCCCTTTTTAAATATTAGCACCACATTTGCTATGTGCCAGTCCTGGGGAACAGTCCCTGTCACTATAGAGTCCTTGAATATTAAAAATAGTGGTCTGTCTATTACATTACTTAATTCCTTTAGAACACGGGGGTGAATGCCATCTGGACCTGGTGATTTTGTCTATTTTGATTTTTATGTAGGCAGCACTGTACTTCTTCCTGGGTTAGACAGGTGACCTGTACTGGGGAGTTTACCTTATCTCGCTGTATTTCACCTGGCATTTCATTTTCCTCTGTGAATACAGTGGAGAAGAATTTGTTTAATATATTTGCTTTTTCCTGATCCCCCGTATATAATTTCTTCCTAATTTTTTAAAGGGCACACAACTTTTTTGCTATTTATATAGTTAAAGAACATTTTGGTGTTAGTTTTACTCTCTTTGGCAATGAGTCTTTCTGTCTCAAATTTTGCAGCTTTTATCTGTTTTTTTTTTCTTTCATATTTTACATTTTTCCCTAAAGCTTTTTAATGCTTCTTCACTGCTTTCCTGTTTTAGTAGCTTAACTGCTTTATTTATTGTCATTTATTGCCCCCTTAACATTTTTATTCATCCACATTGGTTTTCTTTTATTCCTGACCCTTTTATTCCCCTAAGGTATATAACTCTTACAGTGAGAATTTAAAATATTCTCAAGTCTCCCATTTAGTGTCAGTATTTTTGTTTGAGGATTTTTGTTTTTGTTTTGTTCTGAGTTGATCAAAATTTTCCTTCCTAAAGTTCATTTTGTTTTTGTGGCCCCTCAAGAGGTTTCCTTATTGCAAAACAAGTTATAATGTATTATATTATGATCACTATTCCCTAGGTCTCCTTCTATCTGCACATTAGTTACTGTCAAGTCAGTTGGTTAAGGACCAGACCAATTTTTTGGGGGGATTTTCGTTTTTTCCTCCTCGCCTTCTAAAAATCATAACTCTCTTATATTTCCATCCACAGACCCATATGAGGGCTTGTTTTTTGCATCACCAATTGTACTTTGTAATTACATCAATTATTTTACCATAAAATGTACGGCGCAACCAAACAAATATAATTTATGTGGGAAAATTGAAAAGAAAACCGCAGGTTTTGTTTTCATTCTGTACATTTTCTGGTAAAAAGGACATGTTTTCTTTATTCTGTGGGTCAATACAATGAAAATATTATATTATATATATTATATTCTTTTCTATAATTGTACCGCTTAAAAATAATCTCAAACCATTTTAACAAAATTAGTATGTTTGAAATTGCCCTATTTTGACCACCTATAACTTTCTCATTTTTCCGTATATGGGGCGATATGAGGGCAAATTTTTTGCGCCATGATCTGTAGTTTTTATCAGTATCACTTTTGCTTAGGTTTTACTTTTTATTAATTTTTTTAATTAATTTTTTTCATCGATCGCGGATGTCCGCCATTGCCGGCGGGTCCCTGGCTGCTGATAGCAGCCGGGACTTGCCGGGCATGATGCCAGCACCGCTACGGTGCTCGCGATCATGCCAGCGCGTTAATGTACGTCATGGTGCGTTAAGTACCACGTTACCATGACGTCCATTTACGTCCATTGTTGTTAAGTGGTTAATATTAAGTCTAGTAGAACGCCCCCTGTGGTCACATAATTTTGATTTGCTGCCTTGTTTACTTGCCTCAGTAATTGATCTTCTGCCACTTTTGTCCGATCCTTCCTGAATAGACTATAACCCTGTATGTTGACCGCCCAGTCATAGCCATCATCCAACCATGTCGCTGTTATTCTCACTTTGTCATAATTTTCCTCAGACATTATCAACTCCAGTTCATCAGTTTTATTGGTCAGACTTCTGGCATTAGTCAACTCATATTTACGTCCTCGGCCGGCTCCCGCGATATGCCGTGGGGTCATGCACAATTGTTGTAAAGGGTCAAAAGGGCTTGGCCCCTCAAGGGGTTAACTAAATTTTCCTCCTTGAAGGGGTTAACCCCTTTTCCCTATATATACCTTGTAATTTGCTGAACCCAATATGCCTGAGGAAGCGGGTGACCGTGAAACGCATTGCATGATGGGAAATAAACCATTTTAAATCTTTACCTTGTCTCAGTGCTCCTATCCATCCCGCCTTGCTGTCAGGAGATTGTCTGCTCTTATCATGTTTTTATCCCAGCTGGAAGAAGCTGCAGAGACACCTTGATGAAACACATTGTTCCATTGTTGTACTTGGCTGTAGTACAACCCCTTGCAGTAAGCACAGTTATCATTTAGCATTACAGATTACACCCTGGTGTTACACTATGGGGCGCATCCGTTTTTGCTTTTTTATTTCATGATTATTAAAAGGTAAGGAGGGAAAAACGAAAATGCAAAAACTGAAAAACCCTGCGTCCTTAAGGGGTTAACTATTCTAACCCCTCCCTCTCCTCCACCCCCAGGTACATTAATAAGTCCCACCTCTCTAGCTACACTATCTTCCCCCTCTATGTTGTAGGTTCCCCCCCCCCAGTCCCTTGTTTAAACACTCCTCTGCCCTTCTAGCCATCTTCTCCCCAAGCACAGCTACACCCTCCCCATTGAGGTGCAGCCTTTCCCTATGGTAGAGCCGGTAGCTGACAGCAAAGTTGAACCAGGTCTCCATGAACCAAAGCCCCTTTCCTACACCAGCTTCTGATCCATTTCTTTACCTCCCTAATCTCCCTCTGCCTCTCTGGTGTGGCTCGTGGTACAGGTAATTTTTCAGAAAATATTACCTTGGAGGTCCTTGCCTTAAGCGTGTGGCCTAAGTCCCTGAAATCATTTTTAAGGACAATCCACCTACCTCTTACTTTGTCATTGGCGCCGATCTGTACCATGACTGCTGGGTCTTCTCCAGCCCCACCCAGCAACCTGTCAGCCTGATCCGCAATGTGCCTAACTCAAGCACCAGGTAGATAACACACTGTTCGGCGATCCCGGTCTTTGTGACAGATCCCTCTGTCTGTCCCCCTAATAAGAGTCCCCCACTACCAGTACCTACCTGTCTGACCTGCCCTGCACTCTTCCTTACTGGAGCAGATACCCCCCCCCCCCTGGTGGTCAGAGGCAGTATCTTGCTGCTTGCCCTCATTTGCCAACAGGGCAAACTTGTTGGGGTGTGCCAGTTCAGGACTAGCCTCTCTGACACTTTTCCCTCTACCCCGTTTTCTAACTGTAACCAAGCTAGCTGCCTGACAGTCCTGCACCTCTGTCCTGCTATCCTCCCCACCTCTATCCCTGAGAGTACTTGCTCAGGGAGCAGGAGACTCCTCTCCAAGTTGTCAATGCGTCTCAGTGTTGCCAGTTGCTCCTCTAGATCCACGATCTGGGCTTCCAAATGAACAACTTGCACACATCCTGCACAGCAGTATGCACCTTCAAACTGCTGTTCAAGGATTGCATACATCGTGCAAGAAGAACACCAGACTGCATTTTCCAACATGGTGGCCATCTAGTTATGGGGATTTCACAGATTAATAGCCAAAAACATACAGTAAAAATTACAATTAGATTTTCTGTACACCTTGTGAGTTTAACCCCTTAAGGACTCAGCCCATTTAGGCCTTAAGGACTCATAACTATTTTATATTTTCATCCACCGACTAGTATCAGGTCTTGTTTTTGCACGTCCAGTTGTCCGTTGTAATGCCATCACTCACTTTACCATAAAATGTATGGCTCAACCAAAAGAATGAGTAAAATATGTGAAGAGAAAAAACACAGAAGTGGCGCCTTGATGGTGCCTTTACCTTTCTAGTTATAGGAGGTAAAGGGGGGGGGGGGGATTTAGCGGGGAAGGATAGGGAGATTTTCTGCTCACCTTTCAGAGTTGTGCTGCATAACAGGCACAACTCTGCGATGCGTTTAGGCTGGTATGCGGCAAGGTTCCGGGGCCGCTGACTGCTGGATCTGCTGGCTGATGTTCTTGCTTGTCTCCGGTGCTGCGGGGTGTCACCTGGTACCGGTGATGTGGAGTGCTGCTTTTGTGGAGTAGACACCGTCCTCTGGTGTACTCCAGATGTTCAGATGTGATCCGCTTGGCAGAGTCGGCAGATGCGGTCAGCTGGATAATCCCCTCGATGTGTGCTGGTACCTTGCGGCCAGTGCGCAGTGGAGATCGGGGTGAGCAGTCGGGTGCCACTATCCTTTAAGTCCCGATGATGTGGCGAGGAAAAGAGCCTTAGGTTGGTGATCGGGAGCAGCTTTCTGCCGAGACCGCTGGCAGGCGGTGGCAATAGTACAGGAGCAGGTTGCGGGAGATCCCACACGGGGATTTATCCCAGAAAAAACCTCGGCGTGTGAAAGCGCTTCTCCGTTGCAAAAAATAAGGTTGCTGGAAACTTCTTGGATAAGAAGGGGGGGATTTATTGACGGTTGGGTTTACAGAAATAAAGAACACAAAAAGTAAAAAATAGAAAATAAAAAAAATATAAAGCATAAAGCAAACAGGATTGGACAACGCATTTCAAAAGGGTATCCCTTTCTTCTTCAGGTCTGCTGGCTTAATGTAACAAGTGTGCTTATATACACAGTGTAAGGGGTGTGGTCACAGGGGGCTGGGCTGTGACGTCCGTCCCTCCAGGCTTCTGGGGGGAGTGTCTGGAGACTAGAACTGAGGTCCCTTTAACATAACTGAAATCTCTCCCTTAGAACCAATAGACTAGTGTGGGTCTATGGTTGATGCTGTGGGCTGGGAAACAAGCTAAGCAGTACTTGTGATGGTTTGAGGCTGTATGGGAGATGTCTGAGAGCTACCTAAATAGAGGTATATTCTTTAATTGAAAATTACATTTAGGGTTAAAGGTTAATTGGTATGTGGCTCCTGTGTAGTAATGGTTACATTTATAACATTGTGGTGAGCATGATTGACAAGTGAGGAAGTAATTCATAAACAATGTTACATGGTAATCGATAGTGGAAGGATATGGTTGACATTATAACATTGTATAACAGATGTATGAGTATGATGGACATGACTGGGATGTAGTCAATAAAGTTTTGGTTTGAACTATTGTGGTAAGTGCTGTTGGTTAACAAAGAGCTGCAGAGGCTAGGTTAGCCCTTTTAGACGGTGCTAAAAGGGCTGGAAATGGATGGCAGGAGAAAAATGATTTTTTTGCATGGATTCAGGTTTCCTTTTTATGTGATCAGTTCTGTGGCATCATTAAGCCCATATGGCTGCAAAGTTTCAAGGCGGTAGATCCAGAACATCTCTCGTTTTTTTAGAGTGGAAAATCTATCATTTTTGTGTGGTGGGATATGGTCTATGGGGCAGATTTTAATTGGGTTTTTTTCTTCTCTATGCATTTCTGAGCAGTGTTTGGAGAGACTGTGCAGAGCGAAGTTCCGTTTGATGTTATTCCTGTGTTGGTTTAGTCTGATGTGGAGTTCTTGGGTGGTCCGACCGACATACTGTTTGTTGCAAGTGCAGGTGATTAAGTAGATAACGAAACTGGATTTGCAGGTGAGTGGATATTTGATGTTATGTTTTTCGTTGGTTCTTAGATTTAAGAAGGTGGTTTGCTTGTGGTCAATTGTGGCACAGCAGATGCACCTTTTGGTTCCACATCTGGAAGCACATTTGGTTTTTGTACTGGAGTGGTTGGTGTGGCAATTGGTATGTCGCTTGAGTCTGCTGGGGGCGATTAGATTTTTGATGTTTGGTGCTCTCCTGAAAGTTACTCCTGGATTGCTCGGTAGGGATTTTTGTAAGATGGGGTCATTTTGAAGGATGTGCCAATGTTTTTGGAGTATGGTTCTGATTGCATTGTGAGATGAGTTGTAGGTAGTGATAAAGTTCAGTTTGATTTGGTTGTCTGGGTTTTCTGTGTTTTTCTTTGGTTGTAAGCAGTCATCTTGCGTTAGGGTTTTGGTCTTGTTGTAGGCTTCGTTCAGAATTTGTTTTGGGTATCCTTTTGAGAGAAAACGTTTTTGTAGAATCTTCGCTTGGGATTTGAAGGTGTTATCTGAGGTACAGTTTTTCCGGATACGTTTGTACTGGTTGAATGGGATATTGAGTTTCCACTTTTTGTAGTGTCCACTGTTGTAAGGGAGGTAGCTGTTGGAATCAACTTTTTTGAAATGTGTTGCGGTGATGATGCTGTTGTCCGTATGAGAGATTTCAAGGTCCAGAAAGTCTATGGTTTCTGCAGATATGCAGATTAATCTACTACGCCCAATCCCCTGGCACAACAACCTCATTTTTGTCACAATGGATGTCACAGCATTATACTCCAACATCAAACACAACATAGGACTGGATTGCGTCAGAAGCACTCTAGAAGAGGACCCCAACATTCCACAACAACAATGTACCTTTCTGCTCAAATGTCTGGACATCATCCTAAACAACAACTTCTTCACATACGATGGTGCCACCTACCACCAGACGCGGGGCACCGCGATGGGGACTCGGGTGGCACCGTCGTATGCAAATCTAGTGATGGGCACCTTTGAGAAAACCTTCATAACATCACATCCACTCTTCCAACAACACACGGTACTGTACCGTCGATATATAGATGATCTGTTCATGCTATGGAATGGACCTCCCCAACTCATCCAAGAACTCATCAACAGTATCAATAAAAACGACTGGGGGATCATACTCACATCAAACATATCTGCAGAAACCATAGACTTTCTGGACCTCGAAATCTCTCATACGGACAACAGCATCATCACCGCAACACATTTCAAAAAAGTTGATTCCAACAGCTACCTCCCTTACAACAGTGGACACTACAAAAAGTGGAAACTCAATATCCCATTCAACCAGTACAAACGTATCCGGAAAAACTGTACCTCAGATAACACCTTCAAATCCCAAGCGAAGATTCTACAAAAACGTTTTCTCTCAAAAGGATACCCAAAACAAATTCTGAACGAAGCCTACAACAAGACCAAAACCCTAACGCAAGATGACTGCTTACAACCAAAGAAAAACACAGAAAACCCAGACAACCAAATCAAACTGAACTTTATCACTACCTACAACTCATCTCACAATGCAATCAGAACCATACTCCAAAAACATTGGCACATCCTTCAAAATGACCCCATCTTACAAAAATCCCTACCGAGCAATCCAGGAGTAACTTTCAGGAGAGCACCAAACATCAAAAATCTAATCGCCCCCAGCAGACTCAAGCGACATACCAATTGCCACACCAACCACTCCAGTACAAAAACCAAATGTGCTTCCAGATGTGGAACCAAAAGGTGCCTCTGCTGTGCCACAATTGACCACAAGCAAACCACCTTCTTAAATCTAAGAACCAACGAAAAACATAACATCAAATATCCACTCACCTGCAAATCCAGTTTCGTTATCTACTTAATCACCTGCACTTGCAACAAACAGTATGTCGGTCGGACCACCCAAGAACTCCACATCAGACTAAACCAACACAGGAATAACATCAAACGGAACTTCGCTCTGCACAGTCTCTCCAAACACTGCTCAGAAATGCATAGAGAAGAAAAAAACCCAATTAAAATCTGCCCCATAGACCATATCCCACCACACAAAAATGATAGATTTTCCACTCTAAAAAAACGAGAGATGTTCTGGATCTACCGCCTTGAAACTTTGCAGCCATATGGGCTTAATGATGCCACAGAACTGATCACATAAAAAGGAAACCTGAATCCATGCAAAAAAATCATTTTTCTCCTGCCATCCATTTCCAGCCCTTTTAGCACCGTCTAAAAGGGCTAACCTAGCCTCTGCAGCTCTTTGTTAACCAACAGCACTTACCACAATAGTTCAAACCAAAACTTTATTGACTACATCCCAGTCATGTCCATCATACTCATACATCTGTTATACACATCTGTTACACAATGTTATAATGTCAACCATATCCTTCCACTATCGATTACCATGTAACATTGTTTATGAATTACTTCCTCACTTGTCAATTATGCTCACCACAATGTTATAAATGTAACCATTACTTCACAGGAGCCACATACCAATTAACCTTTAACCCTAAATGTAATTTTCAATTAAAGAATATACCTCTATTTAGGTAGCTCTCAGACATCTCCCATACAGCCTCAAACCATCACAAGTACTGGTTATATTGTTTCCCAGCCCACAGCATCAACCATAGACCCACACTAGTCTATTGGTTCTAAGCGAGAGATTTCAGTTATGTTAAAGGGACCTCAGTTCTAGTCTCCAGACACTCCCCCCAGAAGCCTGGAGGGACGGACGTCACAGCCCAGCCCCCTGTGACCACACCCCTTACACTGTGTATATAAGCACACTTGTTACATTAAGCCAGCAGACCTGAAGAAGAAAGGGATACCCTTTTGAAACGCATTGTCCAATCCTGTTTGCTTTATGCTTTATATTTTTTTATTTTCTATTTTTTACTTTTTGTGTAAACCCAACCGTCAATAAATCCCCCCCTTCTTATCCAAGAAGTTTCCAGCAACCTTATTTTTTGCAACGGAGAAGCGCTTTCACACGCCAAGGTTTTTTCTGGGATAAATCCCCGTGTGGGATCTCCCGCAACCTGCTCCTGTTCAACCAAAAGAATACTATTTGTGTAGGGAAATTAAAAAGAAAACCACAATTTTGCAAATTTTGGAAGGTTTCGTTTTCACGCCGTACAATTTACGTTAAAAATTAAGTTTTCTTTATTCTTTGGGTCAATACAATTAAAATGATATCCATGATAACATACCTTTTCTATTACTGTTGCGGTTAAAAAAAATCGCTAACTTTTTAACCAAATTAGTACGTTTAAAATTCCCCTATTTTGAAGACCTATAACTATTTCATTTTTCCGTATAAGCGGCGGTATGAGGGCTCTTTTTTTGCACTGTGATCTGTACTTCTTATTGATACCCTATTTGCTTATATAAAACTTAAAGGGGTATTCAAGGAAAAAACTTTATATATAAAATATATCAACTGGCTCCAGAAAGTTAAACAGATTTGTAAATTACTTCTATTAAAAAATCTTAATCCTTTCAGTACTTATGAGCTTCTGAAGTTAAGGTTGTTCTTTTCTGTCTAAATCCTCTCTGATGACACCTGTCTTGGGAAACGCCCAGTTAAGAAGCAAATCCCCATAGCAAACCTCTTCTAAACTGGGCGTTTCCCGAGCCAGGTGTCATCAGAGAGAACATAGACAGAAAAGAACAACCTTAACTTCAGAAGCTCATAAGTACTGAAAGGATTAAGATTTTTTAATAGAAGTAATTTTACAAATCTGTTTTAGCTTTCTGGAGCCAGTTGATATATATAAAAAAGTTTTTTCCTGGAATACCCCTTTAATACTTTTTTAATCAATTTTTGGGGAATAAAATGTTCTAAAAATGCAGCAATTTTGGACATTTTTTTTTTTACATTCACGCCGTTCACTGTACGGTATCATTAACATTATATTTTAATAGTTCGGATATTTCCTCATGCGGCGATACCAAATATGTATATAACTTATTTTTTTGTTGCACTTTTTGGGAGGGAAATAGGGAAAATGGGACAATCTACATTTTTATTGGGGGAGGGGGTTTTTCACTTTTTTTACTTTAATTATTTACACTTTAATAGTCCCCATAGGGGATTATTTATAGCAATCATTTGAATGCTAATACATTGGGCATAGCACAGTGTTATCGGTCAGCTTCTGCTCGATTGCAGACCAGAGCAGAAGACCTGTGGAGGCAGGTGAGGGGACCTCCATCTGCCGTTCTGGATGAACGGATCGCCGCGGCAGTGCTGCGGGCGATCCGATCATCCATTTTAGTGACCGCGATGCTGCAGATGCCGGGATCTATATTGATCACGGCATCTGAGGGGTTAATGGCGGACATCCGCAGGGTTGCGGATGTCCGCCATTACCGGCGGGTCCCTGGCTGCTATCAGCAGCCGGGACATTCCGCACATGACCCTAGCATCGCTCCCATGCTCGCGGTTATGTATAGGGCGTAAATGTACGTCCTGGTGCGTTAAGTACCACCTCACCAGGACGTACATTTACGTCCTGCATTGTTAAGGGGTTAAAGTCCCTAACACTCACAGCGATCTCAAACTCCTGTTTTTAAAACTCTTTCAGAAGCCTCTCTTCCAAAGCAACACTCAGACAGAGCAACATAGTTACATAGTTAGTATGGTTGAAAAAAGACATACGTCCATGAAGTCCAACCAGGGAATTGAAGGGAAGGGTGTAAGGGGATAAGGGAAAGGGATGTAATTTTATAATTCTGCATAAGCATTACTGTTATTTTGTTCCAGGAATGTATCTAACCCTGTTTTAAAGCTGTTAATTGTTCCTGCTGTGACCAGTTCCTGAGGTAGACCGTTCCATAAATTCACAGTCCTCACGGTAAAGAAGGCGTGTCCCCCCTTTAGACTAAACCTTTTCTTCTCCAGACAGAGGGAGTGCCCCCTCGTCCTTTGGGGGGGTTCAACCTGGAACAGTTTTTCTCCATATTTTTTGTATGGGCCATTTATATACTTATATACATTTATCATATCCCCCCCTTAAACATCTCTTCTCAAGACTAAACAATTGTAACTCCTTTAATTGCTCCCCATATTAGTTTAGTAGCACGTCTCTGCACCCTCTCCAGCTCCACAGTGTCCCTTTTATGAACAGGCGACAAAAACTGAACAGCCTATTCCAGGTGAAGCCGTACCGATGCTTTATAAAGGGGGAGTATTATGCCCCTGTCCCTTGAGCCCATGCCTCTTTTTATACATGACATTATCCTGCTGGCTTTGGAAGCAGCAGCCTGACATTGCATGCTATTCTGTAGTCTGTGATCTACAAGTACACCAAGATCCTTCTCTACCAGTGACTCTGCCAGTTTAACCCCCCCCCCCCCCCCTAAGACATACGACGCATGCATGTTATTAGTACCCAGATGCATAACTTTACATTTATCCACATTGAACCTCATTTGCCAGGTGGATGCCCAGACACTTAGTCTATCCAAGTCATCTTGTAACTTATACACATCCTCTATAGACTGTACTGTGCTACAAAGCTTGGTGTCATCTGCAAAGATAGAAACAGAGCTGTTAATACCATCCTCTATATCATTGATAAATAAATTAAACAGCAGCGGGCCCAGTACTGAACCTTGGGGTACACCACTAATAACCGGGGACCAATCAGAGTACGAATCATTGACCACCACTCTCTGGGTACGATCCATGAGCCAGTGTTCAATCCAGTTACAAACTAAAATTTCCAAACCCAAAGACCTTAACTTACCTGTCAGATGTCTATGAGGGACAGTATCAAATGCTTTTGCAAAATCCAGAAACACTATATCCACAGCCATTCCTCTGTCAAGGCTTCTACTCACCTCTTCATAAAAGCAAATTAGATTAGTTTGACAACTTCTATCCTTAGTAAACCCATGCTGGCTATCACTTATAATAAAATTATCCCCTATGTATTCCTGTATGTAATCCCGTATAAGTCCTTCAAACAATTTACCCACAATGCACGTTAAACTTACCAGTCTATAATTGCCTGGCGAAGACCTAGAGCCCTTCTTGAAGATTGGCACCACATTCGCCTTGCGCCAGTCCCTTGGCACAATACCAGACACCAGAGAATCTCTAAATATCATGAACAAGGGTACAGAAATTACTGAACTTACCTCTCTAAGAACTCTTGGGTGTAGTCCATCCGGTCCTGGAGATTTGCTTACATTTACTTTACTTAACTTACATTGTACCATCTCTACTTTAAGCCAGTTCAGTACATTACATGATTTGTTACCAGCACTGACCTGTCCAATGTCAGCTCCTTCTTCCATAGTATATACAGAACTAGAGAACCCATTCAGTAGCTCCGCCTTCTCTTGATCGCCCGTGACAACCTCCCCATTATCATTATTAAGGGGTCCTACATGCTCTGTAACACATCCCACATCCTGTTGGCTGAATTCTTTTGGCACAGAAAAGCCTAATGCACCTATAGTAATCGGTAATTCACTTTTTTTTTTTTTCTTTAGCTGCTGTACAGTTTTTATTTCTTTTTCATTTGCAAAAAAATTTTTAGGTTTAATTTACAGATCGCTCTGAAAAAATCTATTTCAACGTCCTGTATACGGAACAACTCCATGAGACCAAAATTCAAACCCTTGTTAAGGGCTGACAGACAAGTTTGATTCAGAGTGATGTCTGTTAAATTAGTCACTAAAGAGAAAGTCTCTAACAGTTCCACGTCACGGTATTTTTTTTTTTTTTCTTTTTACATTTCTCCATGGTTGCGTTCTTTGATTTCCCTCTCCTTCCTCCATGCCTAGTCCTCTCCCTAAAGGGAGTGGACCATGGATAATTGATCCTTGTTCAGAAACAGCGTTTTCTGCTTCTTCATCCGAAAAACTAGTCTCTAACTCTGTAGTTAGAAAATCGGAGGCAGGTTTCTTCTTTTAGTTCATTTTTTTCCACCTATTTCTTGTTGTTATTCCTCACTTTGTACCCCTGATTGGTTTTATTTTTGGACAAGGAAAACTCTGTATGGGATTCAAAATCCCTTTTATCCCTCATATAGTTATCATGTTTAATGTATTTTAAGGATATTTGTAGCTGTATGTCTTTTTTCTAAATTTTGGAGCTAAGATGCATACTGAGTATCTGTCAGCCTCATTCACAGTTCCTTTTTTGCTCTATACAATTTCACAGTTGTTTTTTTTTTTTTTTTTTTTGTATTACTGTTGGTTTTTTATTCAACACCAATCTTTGGAAGATTAAGTCAGTGTGCTTTATGTGCTTTGTTCCAAGCTGCCAGAAAATCAGGGTCTTCCCTGTATTGAGATGGAGATTTGTAGACTCTTCAGCCTCTTGGGGTTCTTCCACAGTAATGTTGAGCGGCATAGGCCATCTTCGAATTCACGATATTTCGCGAATATATGGACGAATATTCGTCATAAATTTGCAAAATTCGCATATTCGTAATATGCACGTTTTTTTCCGCATATGTGAAAATTTGCATATGCGAAAATTTGCATAGGCGAAAGTGCGTATGCCAGTCTCACACAGTATTATTAGAGCCTTCTTTACACCACACAAGCTGGAAACAGAGAGGGATTATCACTGTGATGTGTACTGTGAAGAAAAAAAAAATGAATATTCGTAATTGCAAATATATAGTGCTATATTCGCGAATATGCGATATTCGTGAATAAAATTCGAATTGCGAATATTCGCGAGCAACACTATTCCACAGTCCATATAGGCTTTCAATGACTGAAATGTCCAAAAAAGAAGAGTTCCTTTTTCAGCCAGTGTACAGACTCTAAACTCGAGAGTCTTCATACTTAACTCTTCTTTTTGCTCTCAGTTCATAAAGAAAGCCCCCGCCTCTCCCTGTATTTGCCATTTCAGCTGTGCGGACTTGTACTTCCATTTCCATTATTTAAAATTTCACAAAAGCATACTCGGATAACCAGAAGAGGTATAAGAAATGCTAAACAGTCACTGTGAAAATATGTAGGTACCGGCACTGTTGTATCACGGAATGGTATGGCAAAAATTGCACATATCCCAGTTGAGAAGGTGTGTGGTGCTCTACATTAAAGTGCCAACGTGTATTGCACAAAAATAGAAAAAAAGCAGAGGTGGAGCACTCAAAACATTAATCTTCTTCTTACAGTCTTTATTCCATTGCACTTCAATGTACATAGACTAACACGGGACAGGTGCAGGGGAGCGGGTCACGGACAGGAGGGGGGGAGGAACATAGATGGAGGGCAACAATTGTTTCACACTTTTCCAATATAATGATACATGGTGTGCTCAAAAATATGGCACGACAATGGGCACGCCCATTTTGTGTACATATGCTAATGTATTTCTCTCTGTATTTGAGTGCAATTTTGTCTTCGCATCCGGTAACCCATTTATTAGTAAAGTGTAAGTTTGACGGACTGACTCCGCCAAAAGTGACTTCTCCTTCCTGATGACAAGCCCCAGCAGATCACAGGCAATATCCCCAGACAGAACTAAAGATTGTTGCATCCTTGTACCCAAAGAACCAGGCAACACCAGTCTTCAGGTATAAAATCAGAACCCTTTATTGTGGAACAAGTGTCTTCTTTTATAGGAAGGACATCACAGGGGGAAGGGTCAGTAAAGACAATACAGGTGACAGCGAGTCTGGGAGATAATCCAATAAAAATAGCTCACCTTGAGTGCAAAAGGTGGAGGTGTGCAGAAGTCGGACTGTGTGTAAAAAGGAGAAGCATGTGTAGAATTAGTGCATTGTACAAAAGGTGAACCGTGTGCAACAAGTGGACCGTGTGCAAAAGGTAGACTATGTGCAAAAGGGTGTATAGTGCACCGAAAAGGGTGTATTGTGCACACGGCAGAAAGTGTATGAAAACAGTAAATACAAGTATTTTAACTCTGAGCTTTATGTCACTGGACAACATCAACTGAGGGGTACAAATAGCGATGTCCCAAAGTCCATCCAAGTAGGTAGGGTGACTCTAGGATCTGTCACAGTAAGTAAAGTGCAGTCAGTTTGTCTGCATTAAAAGGATTAATAATGATCATACTGTTTATTTATAACAGGCAAATGAACTGACTGCAAGACTACTTGAACGTGGATACCCCCGAAACAATTGTGGCAGAAGCTTTTAAAAAAGTAGAGCAAAAAAACGGAGAACAGTTGTTACAGAATAGCGGTAAAAAAAAAGACAAAACAAGAATAAACAGGACAGGTTCACTTTTTCTTTTAAAAATACTGCTATGAATAATGTGGTTAATAGTGCGATTACTTGCAATTGGTTCATATTACAACAAGATAGTGATTTGGAGAATATCACAAATAGGAAGCCCATTATTACATATCGCAGAAATAAAACTCTACACAGTATCATTAAGGATGTAAAGAAAAAAAGTGAAAAAGGTAAAAAAAAAAAAGCAATTTGTTAACTAGGGCTACCCCTGAGGGTAACTATAAATGTGGGAACTGTTCCATCTGCCAAATGAACTTAGCACAAAGTCCTAAATTTAGGTGGCCAACACATTACAGTTAAGCAATTTATCACATGTAAATCCTCTTTTGTAGTTTACTGTATAACATGTCCGTGTGGTTTCTTCTACATCGACAAGACAAAAAGACAATTACCCATTTGGATTAAAAAACATTTGCACTCTATACACACTGGTATTGGAGCGACCAGATTGAACATGTCAAGATAGAACTTGCAGGTGACTCGGCAGTGCTAAGATTCACTGGTAGAGATAGGGTAGGAATCCCAGAAAGAGGAGGAGACAGACACAATATATTAGTTTTTTCACATACTTTTTAAATGCACTGATATGTTGATTTAAATTTTTTTTTTGTATAGTTCTTTCACTTCTATTTTATGTAAATTAGTAGTGACGTGGAGTGTATTTAAATATGCTCTGATGGACATACGTCAATCTGGCCGGATGAAGTGCTGTAGCGTGAAACAATTGTTGCCCTCCACCTGTGTTCTCCTCCGCCTCCTGTCCTTGACCTTCTCCCCTTCACCTGTCCTGTGTTCGTCTATGTACATTGAAGTGCAATGGAATAAAGACTGTAAGAAGTGGATTAATGTGGTGAGTGATCCACGCCTGCTTTTTTCTATTTTAGTGCAATACATTATAGATTAGCCTATTTGTATAGCTTTTCTTATATACTTCCTAATAAAATTTTGTAACTTTGTGTTAAATTAACTCCTAAAAGTTTTGGCCTTCCTTTTAGTCCTGCTAGCCAATCCTGGTTAAGAAACCCTGCTTTAGTCATGATTCATTCAGTGGATAGTGCTGAATATTGTGCTAAACATTGTGTGAATATTTCTTCTCCTTTTGCAGCTGCTGGGCAGAGCAGAGGGTGTTGTGTTCGGTCTCAGCCAATCACATTCCATCACACACTGAACTACTCTATGTTGTGTGTTCAGAGCAGCACAGCAAAATAAGGGAGCATCCTCCCCTTCAGAGCTTCAGATGATGTCATGCCTGCTGGGGAACGCCTCTTCCCAGTCTGTGGAGCTGACTGAGGCTGAGCAGAATCTACAGTATAATATCAAGGTAGAAAACAAAAAAAATAATGCAAATAAAGGCAGGAGGTGGTTTATCATGAGGGGAGTGAACTGGGAGGATTATAAAATGTATCAAGATCATTACAGATACTCTTTAAAGGTAAAGGTGGACGATGGAGCTCTCCCAAAGGAGGGAGTAATAATGTTATTCTCAACCCCTGTTACAATGCATCTTCCTTATAAGAGGAGCATCCTAAAAGGAAAAGCCTTTCAGATGCTTTAATCTCTACCATCCTAGCAGGAAGGGTTCTACAAAAGAAGACTTACCTTAGGATATGTAAAAGGTTTTGTTCCTTCCTTTTGATATGGAAAATCAAGAAATGCATACCTTTTTCCGATTTTCTCGAGGAAGGTTTACAAAAAGACCTTAGATGTAGCATCATTAAAGTACCTGCCCTTACTATTAAATTAAAACTAACTCATGCAGATAATAGACTAATTTAAAAGATTAATAAAAGGGGGTCAGCATTCTTAGGCCAAAAATCAGACCCTTTTTTCCACAAAAGTCCTTAACATAGGTGATTTTACAAAAGCTCTCTTTGAACCAATATCTGCCACACAGATAAAATAGCTTTCCTTGAAAGAAGCATTCCAAAAGTTGGTAACTACAGCCCATAGGATAGGTGAAATACAGGCCCTATCTACATTATAACCTTTCTTTAAAATTCATTATGAAAAACATGACTAATTTTTAAACATTAGCCAGACTTCAGCCCTAAGCTTTTCTGACTTATACCATAATCAGTAAATTATTTTACCATCCTTCTGTCAGAACCCTAAAAAATCCTTCAAGCATTGGTCCCACCCCTGAGATACTTATTTGGTATGGCTCCTAGTGCTGTCATGAATGAGGATGCTGTGAAAAATAGGAATTATTCCTACTATTAATTTGGTTTCTATGAGCCCGTCATGACTGCACCACTATAATTCCCTCCCTGTTAATGGTGTTGGGGTTATAAATAGAGATGAGCGAACTTTTCAAAAATTTGATTCGGCCGATTCGGCGAATTTTCACGTAAAGTTTGTTTCGATCCGAATTTATTTGCGGAGAATCAATGTTAAAAAAGGCTATTTCTAGCCTTCATACAGCCTCTATAGGGGTATAGAACACTTTGCTGTGTCCTAAACCGCATATGGAGTGTGCTGGGGTAGTGAAATAATACTGTTGTTCAGAATAGCATGCAGATTACCGGCATCGCTCTTAGAATCACTGCCGCACAGCAGCACAATGACAGAGCCTGGTGGTGGCATCAGTGTCAGGAGACCATATTGTGACTGAATGACATAGCGTGGACATGTTGGCAGCAAGTGGAGACCATTTAGTGACAGAATGGCACAGCGTGGAGTTGGCTGATACACTAGTACACTACACACTAGGGCTTCACAATCCCCCCCCCCCCCCCCCCCCCAAAAAAAAAAAAACACACTATATGAAATTTTTGACAAAGATTTCTCATTGGTAGCACCCGCTATCCAAAAATTAGAAATTTCCAGACCCAGGCCCCACCTCTGCGGCATCAGTAACCCATATATTGCCTGAAGGGGACAGCCTGGAGTTGGCTGATGCACCAGTACACACCCGGGCTTCACAATCCCCTCCAAAAAACAACATTTTAGAAATTTTTTAAAGAAATAACTTTGTGTAAGAACAAGCGCATATCCAACAGTTCACAAGACTCTATAATGCAGGATGGTGAACCACCCAAAGACATTCTTCTCAAAAATAATAAACAATGTTTGAAATTTTTTTACAAAAACTAATTCAATATGTGTGTAAGCGCATCTGTCTCCAAAAGATCAGATCACTAAAGGACTTTTTTCACCCAAAATGATGAAGCAGAGTTAATCCCTGTCCCTATTTATTTATTTTTGTCATTAAAAAATCACACGCAACAAGCGTTCCGTTGTGTAACGATTAGCATTCTGGAAAATTCAATTTTATTACTGATTAAAATTATCAGTAAATAAAAAAAAAAACACTACCCAAGAGTGTTTAATTACCCCATACATTGCACCAGGAGCAGTCAAGAGTAGGCCTCAGCAGTACCCAAGAGGCTTTAATAACCCCCTACCTTTGCACGATGAATTGCGAGATCGAGCAATACCAGGTGTGTTATGCCCTCTGATTTCCGGAGCCGCAGGCGCGCTCCACTGAACGGATAAGCGTGTCTCTATCTTTCATCGACCGGTGCTGGTAACCCGCTAACTCCCGGAAAGGTAAACTGCCGCGAAGCAGGTGGTCTCCCCCGGGCACGTTTGGCTCCAGAATTTCCACTAATGCCACACCACGCTGACTGCCAACCGTGCTACCACCTTGCTGACTCAAGGGCAACCTGCAACTCTCTTCTCCGGATGATGAACCCCCTTCTCCTGAGATCGAGCAATAACAGGTGTGTTATGCCCTCAGATGTCCGGGGCCGCAGGCGCGCTCCACTGAACGGATTAGGGTGTGTCCATCTTTTTTTGTAGCACCCGCAATCCAAAAATTTTTAATTCCCAGACCCAAGCCCCACCTCTGCGGCATTAGGAACCCATTTATTGCCTGAAGGACACAGCCTGGAGTTGGCTGATGCACCAGTACACACAGGGCTTCACAATCCACCCCAAAATCAACAAAATTGTATACATTTTTTTAATTTACAACTTTGTGTAAGCACAAGCGCATATCCAGCATTTCAGAAGACTCTATAAGGCAGGACGGTGGACCACCCAAAGACAATCTTCTATAATATAATAAACAACACAATATGTTCACATTTTTTTAATTAATTGAAATTCCAAGACCAAGGCCCCACCTCTGCTGCATCAGTAACCCATATATTGCCTAACGGACACAGACTGGAGTTGACTGATGCACGAGTACACACTACACACCCGTCACCAGGGCTTCACAATCCACCCCAAAAGAACTGCAAAATTTTATCGAAATTGTCGGACAAAATACCTTTTTTTTTTAAAAACAAGCGCATATACAGCGGTTCAGAAGACTCTATAATGCAGGATGGTGGACCACCCAAAGACATTCTTCTCAAAAGTAATAAACCACACAATGTTTGAAATTTGGTTAAAAAAATTATTACATGTGTGTAAGTGCATCTGTCTCCAAAAAATCAGATGGCAAAAGAATTCTATTCGCCAAAAATGATTAAGCAGAGTTAATCCCTCTCCATCTATTTATTTATTTATTTTTCATTAGAAAATCACACGCAACAAGCGTTCCGTTGTGTAACGGTTAGCATTCTGCAAAATTCCATTTTATTACTGATTAAAATTATCAGTAAATAAAAAAAAAAAACACTACCTAAGAGTGTTTAATTACCCCATACATTGCACCAGGAGCAGTAGGCCTCAGCAGTACCCAAGAGGCTTTAATAACCCCTTACCTTGCCCGATCAATTGCGAGATCGAGCAATAACAGGTGTGTTATGGCCTCAGATGTCCTGAGCCGCACTAGCGCTCCACTGAACGGATTAGTGTCTCTCTATCTTTCAAGGACAGGTGCGTGTTGCACGCTGAAACCAGTTCGTGATAGGGATCTGTGATTGCAATTATTTAATCTTAAAACGAGGAAGTCCCTGCCCTTTGTACACACCGCCCGTCGCTATAAGCGATTGGATTAGTTAGTGAGTTGGTTAGTGAGGTCCTCGGATTGGCCCAGGCGGGGTAGGAGAAGGCCCTGGCTGAGCGCTGAGAATTTAACGATCATTGTTGAAATTTGCATTAAGCATGTATTTAGCTACTGCTAAACATCCAAAAAATTTTGGCCCAAGGCCAGAGGCACCAGAGAGGCAAGTAGTTCCTGAAAGACACAGAATGAGTCTGGAGCATGTATTTGCAGTACCCAAGAGGTTTTCATAACCCCTTACATTTAACCCCTTAAGGACCGGGGTTTTTTCCGTTTTTGCATTTTAGTTTTTTGCTCCTTGCCTATAAAAAAAATCATAACTCTTTCAATTTTGCACCTAAAAATCCATATGATGGCTTATTGTTTGTGCCACTAATTCTACTTTGTAATGACATCAGTCATTTTGCCCAAAAATCTACGGTGAAACAGAGAAAAAAATCATTGTGCGACAAAATTGAAAAAAAACACGCCGTTTTGTAAATTTTGGGGGCTTCCATTTCTACGTAGTACATTTTTTGGTAACAATGACACCTTATCTTTATTCTGTAGGTCCATACGATTAAAATAATACCCTTCCAGGACTTCTGGAAAAAATCATAAATACATGCAGGAAAATTAATACGTTTAAAATTGTCATCTTCTGACCAATATAATTTTTTTTTTTCCGTGTATGGGGCGGTATGAGGGCTCATTTCAAGTTTTTAATGGCACCATTTTTGCATTGATAGGACTCATTGATCGCTTTTTATTCATTTTTAAATGATATAAAAAGTGACCAAAAATACACTATTTTGGACTTTGGAATTTTTTTGCGCGCACGCCATTGACCGAGCGGTTTAATTAATGATATATTTTTATAATTTGGACATTTCCGCATGCGGTGATACCATATATGTTTATTTTTATTTACACTGTGTTTTTTTTTTTTTTATTGGAAAAGGGGGGTGATTCAAACTTTTAATAGGGGAGGAGTTAAATGATCTTTATTAACTTTTTTTCACTTTTTTTTTGCAGTGTTATAGGTTCCATAGGGACATATAACACTGCACACACTGATCTTCATCATTGATCACTGATTTCTCATAGGAAACCAGTGATCGACGATTCTGCCGCATGACTGCTCATGCCTGCTCATGCCTGGATCTCAGGCACTGAGCAGTCATTCGGCGATCGGACAGCGAGGAGGCAGGTAGTTCTGTAAGATGTTCGGGATGCCGCGATTTCGCCGTGGCTATCCCGAACAGCCCACTGAGGTAGCCGGCAACTTTCGCTCAGCTCTGAGCGCGCGGCTAAAGGGTTAATAGCACGCGGCGCCGCGATCGGCGATGCGCGCTATTAGAGGCGGGTCCTGGCTTCACTATGACGCCGGGCCCGCCGTGATATGATGTGGGTTTACTGTGTAACCCCTCGTTATATCAGGAGAGCAGGACCAAGGACGTACCGGTACGTCCTTGGTCCTTAAGGGGTTAAAGATCAATGTTGACATCTGCATTAAGCATGTATTTAGCTACTGCTAAACTTCAAAAAATTATAGGCCCAAGGCCTGAGGCACCAGGGAGGCAAGTAGTTTGTGAAAGACACAGAAAGAGTCTGGAGCAGTCATTTGCAGTACCCAAGAGGGTTTCATAACCCCTTACATTTAAAGATCAATGTTGACATTTGCATTAAGCATGTATTTAGCTACTGCTAAACTTAAAAAATTATAGGCCCAAGGCCAGAAGCTTCAGTTTTCCCTTTATTAGGAGCATAGTTGTCCCCCAGATTAGGCAGCATAGATGTCCCCCAGATTAGGACCATAGTTGTCCCCCAGAGTAGGCAGCATAGATATCCCCCAGAGTAGGCAGCATAGATGTCCCCAGAGTAGGCAGCATACTTGTCCCCCAGATTAGGCAGCATAGATGTCACCAAGATTAGGAGCATAGTTGTCCCCCAGATTAGGCAGCATAGTTGTCCCCCAATCAGCACGGGCCGGTCAGAGCCAATCAAAGGGCCGTATGTGTCAAGCGGGCCGTACAATCCCCAGGTCTGCCCCAGAGGGTTTCATAACCAATCACAATAGAGAAAATGTTGTTGTAAGAGCATGGTCAATCTACTCAGACCCATCTGTCATTGGTGGCTGGAAATCCTGGCTGATCCAACCCTGATTCATCTTGACAAACGTCAGTCTCTCCACATTTTTAGTGGACAGACAAGTTCGCCTTGGGGTGAGTATGGCCCCGGCCGCACTAAACACCCGTTCTGATGGCACACTACTGGCCGGGCAGGACAGCTTTTCCAGGGCAAAATCTGCTAGTTGCGGCAATAAATCGAGTTTGGCTGCCCAGAAGTCCAGCGGATCTTCAACGGTTGTTGGCAGGGTCATGTCGGGGTAAGCCATCACCTGCTGGTTCAGGTCCTGCTCCATGTCAGAGTCCACGTGGAAACACCAGCTCTCCAATCCCCTATAATGTGCCCGGATCGGTGTCCAGCCAACACCAGCAACGAAAATGAAAGGCAGATGATCCAGCACTATTTCTATGCAGCTTTATTGGAAACACAGCACACAGGTAAAACCAGCCTGCTCCATGTCCACCTGCTGCTGATGAGTAGCTTCACTATGCGGCTGAAGGAAGCTACTCATCAGCGACTGTAGACTTAGGCTGCTGCTGATTGAGCCGGTACTGATCCTGCCACCCCTCCCCTCCCCAGCAGCCGTGGCAGTGGAAGGTGAGCGCAGAGGGCCCCCCAAGTCAGACCTGCGAGTGGATGGACCATGTGGCCCATGGGCATTGGCCAACCGACTACGTAGAAGCTCCCTGTAGTAGGTCAGTTTGTCCTCCCTCTCAGTGGGTGTAAAAAAGACCCCCATTTTGGGCCGGTAGCGAGGGTCTAATAAGGTGGAGATCCAGAAGTCATCGCGCTGACGAATTTTGACAATTCGGGGGTCACTACGCAAGCAACTCGGCATGCATTGTGCCATTTGTGACAGTGACTCGCTGGGACTACCTGCCTCCATCTCCACTGCATACTGCCACGGTGTGTCTGGGTCCTCTGTCTCGCCTCCCTCGTAATAACCCTCCAGCTCCTCTGGCTGCTCCTGCTCCTCCTCTCCTGTCCAATGACCAGAAACACCGGCCATCTCATCCACCGTAAACTGTGCTCCGCTCTGCCCCTCATCATCCTCCTCCAGTTCATCCCCCACAGGACTCATGTAGCCTTCTGATGTAGGCGCAACATCTCCATTGCCGTGACCAGCCATGTTTTCAATAATTTTTTGGAGTAAATGTAGGAGTGGAATTACGTCGTTCATGGCGTAATTCGAGCGACTAACAAAAAACGTGGCTTCCTCAAAGGGCCTCAGCAAACGCCAGGTGTCACGTATGAGCTGCCACTCGTTCACATTGAAGTAACACAGGGGAGTACTCCTATCTGCTTGTATCATCAAAAAATCCGTGATGGCTTTTCTTTGTTCGTATAGTCTGTCCAACATATGGAGGGTGGAATTCCAACGTGTGGCAACGTCACAAATGAGACTATGTTGTGGGATACCGTTCTGACGCTGCAGCTCAAGCAAAGTGTGCTTGGTGGTGTACGAGTCGCTGAAGTGCATGCACAGTTTCCTTGCCATTGTCAGGACGTCTTGCAAATGGGGTGAAGACTTGATGAACTTCTTGACAACCAGATTCAACACGTGTGCCATGCAGGGCACATGGTTCACACTTCCTTGTCGCAGCGCAGCCACAATGTTCTTCCCATTGTCGGTCACCATGGTTCCCATTTCCAGATTTTGTGGAGTAAGCCATACTCTGATTTCTTCCCTAATGAACTTCAGCAGTTCCTCCCCTGTGTGACTCCATTCGCCAAGGCAAACCATGTGAAGGACGGCTTGACAGCGCGGGGCCCTACACACGTGGTACGATGAAGGGCCACCGAGATTTGGATGTGCAGTGGAGGCCGAGGACACGGGGGAGGAGGAGGCGCACACTGTAAAAGGACCAACTGCCTGGGAGCGAGAGTGTGGAGGAGGAAGTGGTGTGACCTGTCCAAGTTGCTGTTGTGGCTGTGCAGGAACAACATTTACCCAGTGGACCGTAAAAGACATGTATTGTCCCTGCCCGTAGTTACAGCTCCACACATCGGCACTGCCGTGCACTTTTGAACACACCGACGGGCTCAAGGACTGGACCATCTTCTATTGTACAAACTTATGCAGGGCTGGTACTGCCTTCTTCGCAAAGAAATGACGGCTTGGGACTCTCCACCTCGGCTCGGCACAAGCCATCAATTCCCTGAAAGCTGCAGAGTCCACCAGTTGGAAAGGGAGGGACTGTAACACCAGCAACTTGGACAGGAGCACATTCAACTTCTGCGCCGTTGGATGAGTGGGTGCATACTGTTGTCTCTTGGACATGGCTTTGCCGATCGATTGTTGGCGGAATGACTGACTACGAGCAGAGGAAGCAGGAGCGCAAGAAGGAGGGTTTGACACAATGCTCCCTTCGGCTGAGGTGGTGGAGCCATGGCTGGATGACGAAGGGAGCGGATGGCCACTGGATAATGCGGAAGGCTGGACCACTACCTCGGAGCCACGGTTATCCCAGGCTGCTTTATGTTGATGAATCATGTGTTGACACAGGGCCGTGGTGCCAAGATTGGGACCCTGGCCACGCTTCACTTTCTGCCCACAGATTTTGCATGTGACTACGCTAAGGTCCTCCGGATTCTTTATGAAGAACAGCCACACCGCAGAGTAGCTGATTTTCCCACCCGCAGTTCGCACTATTTCACTGCTATTGGCGCCGTCTCCAGGAACCCCTGTTCCACTACCTCCCTGAATGGTAGCTTGCGGAAAAGCAGGTGGTCTCCCCCTGGCAAGTTTGACTCCTGAATTTTCACTACTGCCACCACCGCGCTGATTGCGAACCGTGCTACCGCCTTGCTGCCTCATAGACAAAGAGCAAATCTCTTCTCCACATGATGATGAAGCCCCGGCTTCTGCACCCGGCTCCCAATTGCGATCGGCTTCATCATCATCAAAAGATGTGTGCACGTCACTGATGTCCTCCTTGTGTTCCACAACAGTGTGTGCCTCAGGACCCTGAGCAATTGAAACACCGCCTCCCACGTCACTCTCCGCATCACTACTTGGCCGCCTTGCGGAGCAAGGGACGCATGTCTCCTCACATTCTTGGCTGCCCATTAGATGCTGACTGTCCTCTATTACATCGTCCTCGCTAAATAGTGGAGCTGAACCCAAAGCATGAGATACTACTTTGGGAGAGGGAACAGCATAGGACAAAGGCAATGGGATTACGGGGACTGCTCCCGGGCCATGCCAACTTAGGGTTGTGTCTGAGGAACCCACAGACTCTTGACTGGGGTTGTCAGATGTCGCTTGTGATGATGGGGATGAGTGTGCAAACCAATTGACGAGGAGAGATGGGTCGACGACACGACCGCTGGGTGTTAACGGGAGCTCAGGCCTATTGCTGCGACTCCTGCTGCCACTCGCCCCCAGTCTGCTGCCAACTCTGCCTGACGTATGTAGGCCTCTGCCCCTTCTCTGTGCACGTCCTCGCACTTCCCTGCCTGACATATGTAGTGCGTTTACGAGGGTATAGAACAGCAGCAGGCGATTACTTACGGCTGTCCTTTCAAAGTATATAGGCCGTAGACAGAATAAGTTACTAAATAGTACACTCCTTTGTTGTATATATGCCCTTTGCAATGATGAGCGCACTGTTAAGCGTATTTATACGCAGAAAAAAACACTTTTTTTGTTGTATACACCAGCCAGTGTATACTAATGTGTGGAATAGCACTGAATTTAGCACCGAGACAGAAATACAGGTACTAAATAGTACACTACTTGGTTGTATGTATGCCCTTTGCAATGATGAGCGCACTGTTAAGCGTATTTGTACGCAGGAAAACCTTTTTTTTTTCTTTAGTACACCGGCAGGTGTATAACGTGTGGTATAAAACAGAAATACAGGTACTAAATAGTACGCTATTTGCTTATATGTAGGCCCTTTGCAATGATAAGGCCACTGAAAAAGCGTATTTGTACTCAGGAAAAACTTTTTTTTCTTTAATACACCGGCAGGTGTATAACATGTGGTATAACACTTAATTTAGCACAAAGACAGAAAAAAAGATGGTATATGGTACGTTTTTTGCTTGAGTTTAGGCCCTTTGCAATGATAAGGCCACTGTTAAGCGTATTTGTACTCAGGAGAAAAAAAAATTCTTTAATACACCGGCAGGTGTATAACGTGTGGTATAACATTTAATTTAGCACAGAGACAGAGTAACAGGTGAAAAATGGTAAAAAGGCACTAAAGTCCACACTAATATGACTTATTTCTGAACAGCAGCAGGACCCAAAAGTGCAGCACCACCCAAAAAAAAATCCAGGGATTAAACCCTAAATTGCACTCACACAATTCTGAGCAGCAGAAGATTTGTGGAGCAAAAAAAACTCAATAGCGCTGAAAAATGAGGAGATGAGATGCTTCAGAAAGTTCAGGCAGCTTGGAGATCTGTATGAGGCAGCTAACAGCTATCTGCCCCTCTCTGCTGCAATGCTCAATAATGTGAATAGGAGGTTTAGCTATCAATGATCCTTCTCAGTGTAACAGCAAAGCACTCTGCACTCCTGTCTTTCCCTAATGCTGATTTGACTAGCAGTTGCAGTGTAACGCTGTGGTATGAGCTATTCACACACACACAGTCCCGTCCTCTCCATCTGAGTGCATAGATGAAATGAAGTGAGGCAAGATGGCCGCCGATTATATAGAGTCTGTGACATCACAGGGGTCAGTGAACACTGATAGGCTGCATCTCATATGTGGTTCAGGGTCAGCCCGCCTACCTTCATTCCAGCCGCTGTTTCCCGCCCTCCCATAATCCCCTGCCCCATGTACTCACATGTGGACAGCCTTTTTTTTTTTTTTTTTTTTTTAAAGCCTTTCCTGAGATGTTGGTTTGTGTTAGAGTTGTGTGTGCATGCAAGAATTATAGAAGTGATTAAATATCTCTGGTGTCAGTGACTTCCAAACCATGGGAATCCTGCAATTGGGTAATAAATGAGGATCCCTTCCTATTCATATATTTCTAGTAAGAATAACACTTGAATTGAACAATACAGTGCTATAAGAAAAGATCTTTCAGAATTATATTATGGAAAAGTATCCAATAAAACAGCCATGTTAAGGGTTTTAAATCCTTTAACTTTTTTTTACATTTTGTAATGTTACAGCCTTGTGCTAAAATAACAAATACAAGTTTTGCCCCATCATTCTGCACTCTTACCCCACAATGCCAATGTGAAAACGGAATGTAAGAAATCTTAGATAATTTATTTAAAAGGAAAATATAATGTATTTAATTAAATACCTATTCAGCCCATTAGCATCTTTTGGCAGTGATTTTAGCTTCCAGTCTTCTTGGATATGATGCCACAAGCTTTGCATCCCTGGATTTGGCGAATGTTTGCAATTTTGCTGATCCTCACAAGAACTGTCAAGTTACAAAGGGACAGTAGATGGGCAGCCATTTTTTTTTTAAAGCCTTTCCTGAGATGTTGGGTATGTGTTAGAGTTGTGTGTGCATGCAAGATGAACAGAACAGGTAGCGTGTGTGGCAGTCTAACAGGCTTTTACGTTCTTGACCGGGACTTGTTACAGAAACAATGCACTAGTTAAAAAAAATAAATGATGCAAAGATCTTTTGTTCACCTATGTTTCCTTGGGTTATCTGTTACATGATGTTCTTAAGCACATCCAGAAAGGAAATCCCCAGACGTTAGTCTGTCGCTGACTAGAAGTTGGTCCAAACTTTTTCATGTAGGATTATAGAGGCCACTATGATCTTGTCCCATTCTCCAGAACTGTGACTCCACACAATCCTGTCAGGCAATTATTTCTAATAAAGATGAACAGAACTTTTGAACATTTCCCGGTTCGGCTCACATGAACAGGGATTTGTGCAAAATGAACACATGACATTTTGATGCCCCAGAGAAAGCAGGATGCATAGGGACAGTGAAATTACGTCAGGTTTACCTTGATTCCTTGCAACTGTCACATGATCACCCTAGGTTTACAATGGTTTGCCGGTTCATGTGTCAATCAACTCCCAGGCCAATAGGAGACAGTGAAGTGGGTGGGGACTTTTACACAGTTTTAAAGGCATGGTGCACAGGTGCCAGAGATCCTACAGAATACCAAAAAGCCTTCTCATATCACAAAATCCTAGACAATACAATTCCACAGCAAAGTGAGCACAGCTTAAACCCCTTAGGGTATGTTCACACTGTGGAATCTCCGCTCGCGATACCACATATGTTTATTTTAATTTTTATTTACACGGTTTTATTTTTTTATGGGAAAAGGGGGGTGATTCAAACTTTTATTAGGGAAGGGGTTAAATGACCTTTATTAACATTTTTACTTTTTATTTACAGTGTTATAGGTCCCATAGGGACCTATAACACTGCACACACTGATCTCTCATGCTGATCACTGGCGTGTATTAACACGCCTGTGATCAGTGTTATCGGCGCTTGACTGCTCCTGCCTGGATCTCAGGCACGGAGCAGTCATTCCTCGATCGGACACCAAGAAGGCAGGTAAGGGCCCTCTCGGTGTCCTGTAAGCTGTTCGGCACGCCGCGATTTCACCGCGGCGGTCCCGAACAGCCCGACTGAGCAGCCGGGTCACTTTCACTTCAGACGCGGCGGTCAGCTTTCATCGTCACGTCTGAAGGGTTAATACAGGGCATCACCGCGATCGGTGATGTCCTGTATTAGCCACGGGTCCCGGCCGTTGATGAGCGCCGGGACCGACCCGATATGCCGCGGGGACATCGCGTGACCCCACGGCATATCGTGGGAGCTGGCGGAGGACGTAAATATACGTCCTTCATCGTTAAGGGGTTAAAGGGGTTCTCCGGTGCTTAGAGATCTTATCCCCTATCCAAAGGATAGGGGATAAGATGCCTGATCGCGTGAGTCCCACCGCTTGGGACCCCCGGAACCTTGCGCGCGGCACCCCGTTTGTAATCAGTCCCCGGAGCGTGTTCGCTCCGGGTCTGATTACGGACGACCACAGGGCCGGCGGCGTGTGACATCACGCTCCGCCCCTCAATGCAAGCCCACGGGAGGGGGCATGACAGCTATAACGCCCCCTCCCGTAGGCTTGCATTGAGGGGCGGAGCGTGACGTCACATGCCGGGCGGGGACCGGGGTGACTGCTGATATCAGCAGTGAGACCCCCCATGTCGGCGATCGCCGCAAATCGCAAGTGAATTCACACTTGCGATTTGCAGCTATTCCGGGTCATACGGGTCTATAGTGACCCGGTGACCCGGAAAATAAAAGGGATCGCGGATGTCCTAGACACCCACGATCCCCTTGAAGCAATAGGAGTGAGGTGGCAGGGGTGCCACCCCTCCTATCTCTGCTATTGGTGGTCTAGACGCGACCACCAATAGCAGATCGGGGATGGGGGGCTTTACTTTCGGTTTCCCCGTTCTGCTCACCCACAATAGGTGGGGCAGGACGGGGAAACCGACAGGGACCGGCGCCGAAGATCCACTTACCCATCGGCGACAGCAGCGGCGACGATCGGCGGTGGCAGCGGGCGACGATCGGCGGAAGAAGAGGACGGCGACGCAGCTCCCTGGATCCAACGGAGGCCGGTGAGTTACTTAGCAACATCTGGAGGGCTACAGTCTGAGACTACTATAGTGGTCTCTAAACTGTTACCCTCCAGATGTTGCAAAACTAGAACTCCCAGCATGCCCAGAGAACTGTTTAGGCTTGCTGGGAGTTGCAGTTTTGCAACAGCTGGAGGTCTACAGTTTGAGACCACTGCACAGTGATCTCTATACTGTGCACCTCCAGATCTTGCAAAACTACAACTGATAGCATGCCCACATAGCAGTTTGCTGTCTGGGCATGCTGGGAGTTGTAGTTTTGCAACATCTGGAGGTCCACAGTTTGGAGACCACTGTGCAGTGGTCTCTAAACTATAGCTCTCCAGATGTTGCAAAACTGCAACTCCCAGCATGCTTAAACAGCAAACAGCTGTCTCTGCATGCTGGGAGTTGTAGTTGTGTACCTCCAGCTGTTGCATAACTACATCTCTCAGCATGCCTTTCGGCGATCAGTACATGCTGGGAGTTGAAGTTTTGCAACAGCTGGAGGCACACTGGTTGGAAAATACTGAATTAGGTAACAGAACCTAACTGAAGGTTTTCCAACCACTGTGCCTCCAGCTGTTGCAAAAGTACGACTCCCAGCATGCACGGTCTGTCAGTACATGCTGGGAGTTGTAGCTTTGAAACAGCTGGAGGTTTGCCCCCCCATGTGAACGTACAGGGTACATTCACACTGGCGGGTTTACAGTAAGTTTACTACTTCAAGTATGAGCTGCGGCAAATTTTTTGCCGCAGCGCAAACTCCTAGCGGTAAATTCACTGTAAGCCTCTGCCAGTGTGAACGTACCCTAAAAACACTACACTACACTAACACATAATAAAGGGTAAAACACTACACATACACCCCCTTACACTGACCCCCAATAAAAATAAAAAGTGTATTGCACGGCAGTGTTTCCAAAACTGAGCCTCCAGCTGTTGCAAAACAACAACTCACAGCATTTCCGGACAGCCACTGACTGTCCAGGCATGCTGGGAGTTTAGCAACAGATGGAGGCACCCTGTTTGGGAATCAATGGTGTAGAATACCCCTATGTCCACCCCTGTGCAATCCCTAATTTAGTCCTCAAATGCGCATGGCGCTCTCTCACTTCAGAGCCCTGTCGTATTTCAAGGAAACGGTTTAGTGCCACATATGGGGTATCTCCATAGTTGGGAGAAATTGCACTACTAATTTTGGGGGCTTTTTTTTTCTTTTACCCCTTATGAAAAAGAAAAGTTGGGTTCTACACCAGCCTGTTAGTGTAAAAAAAAAAAATGTTTACACTAACATGCTGGTGTTGTCCTTTACTTTTTATTTAAGGTTTATTTAGGTAAAAGGAAAAAAAGACCCCCAAAATTTGTAACGCAATTTCTCCTGAGTACAGAAATACCCCATATGTGGAGCGTAAAATGTTCTGCGGACGCACAACAAGGCTTAGGAGTGAGAGCGCACCATGTACATTTGAGGCCTAAATTGGTGATTTGCACAGGGGTGGCTGATTTTTACAGCGGTTCTGACATAAACCCAAAAAAACAAATACCCAAATGTGACCCCATTTTGGAAACGACACCCCTCACTGAACGTAAAAAGGGGTATAGTGAGCCTGAACACCCCACAGGTGTTTGACAAATTTTCATTAAAGTTGGATGGGAAAATGAAGAAAAATTTTTTTTTCACTAAAATGCTGGTGTCACCCTATATTTTTCATTTTCACAAGAGAAAATAGGAAAAAAGCCCCTAAAATTTGTAACCCCATTTCTTCTGAGTAAGAACATAACCCATATGTGGATGTAAAGGGCTCTATGGGTGCACTACAATGCTCAAAAGAGAAGGAGCGCCATTGGGATTTTGAAGAGAAAATTTGTCCAGAATTGAAGGCCACTTGTGTTTACAAAGCCCCCATGGTACCAGAACAATGGACCCCCTCCACATGTGACCCCATTTTGAAAACTACACCCCTCATGTAATGTAATAAGGGGTACAGTGAGCATTTACGCCCCACAGGTGTCTGACATATTTTTGGAACAGTGATCCGTGAAAATGAAAAATGTTATATTCCATTTGCACAGCCCACTGTTCCAAAGATCTGTCAAACGCCAGTGGGGTGTAAATTCTCACTGCACCACATTTTTAATTCTGTGAGGGATGTAGTTTCCAAAATAGGGTCACATGTGGGGGGTCCACTGTTCTGGCACCACGGGGGGCTTTGTAAATGCACATTCCAAACAAATTCTCTTTCCAAAAGCTCAATGGTGCTCCTCCTCTTCTGACCATTGTAGTTTGCCCGTAGTGCACTTCAGGTCAACTTATGGGGTACCTCCATACTCGGAAGAGATGGGGTTACAAATTTTGGGGGTATTTTCTGCTATTAACCCTTGCAAAAATGTGAAATTTGGGGGAAACACACATTTTAGTGAATAAAATATATATTTTTTTTACATATGCAAAAGTCGTGAAACCCCTGTGGGCTATTAAGGCTCACTTTATTCCTTGTTACGTTCCTCAAGGGGTCTAGTTTCCAAAATGGTATGCCATGTGTTTTTTTTGCTTTTCTGGCACCATAGGGGCTTCCTAAATGCAACATGCCCCCCAAAAACCATTTCTGAAAAACGTAATCTCCAAAATCCCCTTGTCGCTCCTTCGCTTCTGAGCCCTCTACTGCGCCCACCGAACAATTTACATAGACATATGAGGTATGTCCTTAATCGAGAGTAATTGGGCTACAAATATAATTATACATTTTCTCCTTATACCCCTTGTAAAAATTCAAAAACTGGGTTTAGAAGAACATGCGAGTGTAAAAAATGAAGATTGTGAATTTTCTCCTTCACTTTGCTGCTATTCCTGTGAAACACCTAAAGGGTTAAAACACTTACTTACTGTCATTTTGAATACTTTGGGGGTGCAGTTTTTATAATGTGGTCATTTGTGGGGTATTTCTAATATCAAGACCCTTCAAATCAACTTCAAACCTGAACTGGTCCCTGAAAAATAGAGAGTTTGAAAATGTTGTGAAAAATTGGAAAATTGCTGCTGAACTTTGAAGCCCTCTGATGTCTTCCAAAAGTAAAAACATGTCAATTTTATGATTCAAACCTAAAGTAGACATATTGGAAATGTGAATTAAAAAAATGATTTGGAATATCCATTTTCCTTACAAGCAGAGAGCTTCAAAGTTGGAAAAATGCAAAATTTTCAAATTTTTCATCAAATTTGGGGATTTTTCACCAAGAAAGGATGCAGGTTACCACAAAATTTTACCACTATGTTAAAAGTAGAATATGTCACGAAAAAACAATCTTGGAATCAGAATGATAACTAAAAGCATTCCAGAGTTATTAATGTTTAAAGTGACAGTGGTCAGATGTGCAAAAAACGCTTTGGTCCTAAGGTGTAAAATGGCCTGGTCCTTAAGGGGTTAAAGGGGTATTCCAGGAAAAAACATTTTGTGTGTGTGTGTATGTATATGTATGTATGTATCTATATCTATATCTATATCTATATCTATATCTATATCTATATCTATATCTATATCTATATATATATATATATATATATATATATATATATATCTCAACTGGCTCCAGAAAGTTAAACAGATTTGTAAATCACTTCTATTAAAAAAATCTTAATTCTTTCAGTACTTATGAGCTTCTGAAGTTAAGGTTGTTCTTTTCTGTCTAAGTCCTCTCTGATGACACCTGTCTCGGGAAGCAAATCCCCATAGCAAATCTCTTCTAAACTGGGCGTTTCCCGAGGCAGGTGTCATCAGAGAGGACATAGACAGAAAAGAACAACCTTAACTTCAGAAGCTCATAAGTACTGAAAGGATTGAGATTTTTTAATAGAAGTAATTTACAAATCTGTTTAACTTTCTGGAGCCAGTTGCTATATAAAAAAAGTTTTTTTCCTGGATAACCCCTTTAATTTAATACTGTCTAGTCTCACCAAAGAACCTTTTTGAACCACTTTCAGACTCTTCAATAAAATTCCTAACCTGGAAAGCAGCCTTCCTGACAGTCATTACATATATAGTTACATAGTACGGTCGGAAAAAGACATATGTCCATCAAGTTCAACCAGGGAATTGAAGCGTGAGGTGTGGCGCGATATTGGGGAAGGGATGGGATTTTATATTTCTTCATAAGCATTAATGTTATTTTGTTCCAGGAATGTATCTAACCCTGTTTTAAAGCTGTTAATTTTTCCTGCTGTGACCAGTTCCTGAGGTAGACTGTTCCATAAGTTCACAGTTCTCATGGTAAAGGAGGCGTGTCGCCCCTTGAGACTAAACTTTTTCTTCTCCAGACGAGGGAGTGCCCCCTCGTCCTTTGGGGGGGTTTAACCTGGAACAGTTTTTCTCCATATTTTTTGTATGGGCCATTAATATACTTATATACATTTATCATATCCCCCCTTAAACGCCTCTTCTCAAGACTAAACAATTGTAACTCCTTTAATTGCTTTTCCAGCTCCACAGTGTCCCTTTTATGGACTGGTGCCCAAAACTGAATAGCATATTCCAGGTGAGGCCGTACCAATGCTTTATAAAGGGGGAGTATTATGTCCCTGTCCCTCCAGTCCATGCCTCTTTTTATACATGACAATATCCTGCCAGCCTTGGAAGCAGCAGCCTGACATTGCATGCTATTCTGTAGTTTGTGGTCTACAAGTACACAATTACAACAGCAAGAAGAGTAAGTGAGATTCAAGCATTGTCAATTGAAGAACCCTACCTTACTGTGCTTGAAGACGAATTATTCTGAAACTAAATCCAGCCTTTTTACCAAAAGTCGTGACAAATTTTCACAGGTCTCAAGACATTATCCTACCAACTTTTTGTAACTCTCCAAAAAATAAAAAAGAAATATTCCATTCCTTGGATGCCAGAAAAACTATCCTTTTCTATTTACAGCATACAAGGGATTGGAGAAAAGATCAAATTCTCTTTATTCAGTTCCAGGGCCCTAATAAAGGGAAGAAAGCCTCTTAAGCTTCTATTGCCAGATGGGTGAAGTCTTCTATTGCTGAAGCTTACAGAAGATCTGGAGAACGAGTTCCTGAACATCTAAAAGCTCACTCAACCAGAGCAATGGCAGTCTCTTGGGCTGAATAATCTTCTGCTTCATTAGAGCAGATTTGCAGGGCAGTGACTTGGTCTACCCCTCACACCTTCTTTAAACACCACAAATTGGACGTAGCCTCGTCTGAGGATTTGGCCTTTGAACGGAAAGTGCTGCAAGCCGTAGTCCCTCCCTAGACATCATTTATCTGGCATGTCTCATTGTGGTGCTGATGTGATGATGAGATAAAAAATGAGAATTATGACTTACCCATAATTCTATTTTCTTGAATCATCACATCAGCACTCATTAATCCCTCCCTAAGTAGTGTACGTATGTTTTGTTATATATATATATGTATGCTTCTTAGTAATTTGTAAACACTGAGGGGTTGTCCAGGGAGGGGCCTTTTAACCTCTTTGTGCTTCCTGATCCTTTAGGATCAATGGGGCAATCTCATTGTGGGGCTGATGTGGTGATTCAAGAAAACAGAATTATCAGTAAGTCATAATTCCCATTTTCTTTGCGCGGAAATTCCGCAGTGTGAACAGGTCTCGCGGAAGACTTATTCACACTGTTCTGTTCACTGCGCGGAATTCTACTTTAGGAATTCCGCAGTGTGAACATACCCTTATGGACGTTGGAGGTAAATGTATGTCCTGATGCACTGGTACTTAACGCACCAGGACGTACATTATAATTGCTGACATCAACAATCATGCTGATATCCGCCATTAACCCCTCAGATTTCGTGATCAATACAGATCACTGCATCTGTGACAATGCAGCACTTTAAATTGCTGATCTGATTGTCTGCGATACGGGCGCGGGGATCAGATCAGCCAAGATTGCAGGCAGCTCAGTCCGGCTGATTGGGATGACCACGGTGAAACTGCTGTGTCCCGTGCGGCTGTTAGGACACAAGGAGGATCCCTCCCTGGCTCCTCGTTGTCCGATCACCGATTCACTGCTCCATGCCTGAGATCCAGACAGGAGCAGTGGAGCGCCAATAACACTGATCAATGCAATGCTATGGCATAGCATTGATCATTGTCTGCAACAAGACTATTGCATGTTATAGTGCCCTGTGGGGGCTATCAGTGCAAAAAAAGGGTTAAAAACTGTTAAATGTGATTGAACCCCTTACCTAATAAAAGTTAGCGCAAAGCGCAAGTGCAAATGTCCGAACTATAAAAACATATCATTAATTAAACCAGTCAATGGCTTACTCATCAAAAAGTTCAAAATATCGTAATTTGTCACTTTTTTTTATAACATAAAGAATTTATTTTAAAAAATTATCAAAAAAAGATCACGGATCCCTCATACTGCCCCGTATGCGGAAAAATGTAAACGTTATAGAGGTCAGAAGAGGACATTTAAACCTATTCATTTTGTGCATGTAATTTTTGTGCATTTTTACCAGAAGTTTAAAAAAATATATATATCAAACCAATATAAGTAAGGCATCATTTTAATCATATGGACCTACAGAATAAAGATAAGGTGTCATTTTTACTGAAAAATGCATTGCGTAGAAACGAAAGCCCCCAAAAGTTAATAAATGGCGTTTTTTTTTTTTCAATTTTGTTGAACAAGTATTTTTTTTTTGTTTCACCGTAGATTTTTGGGTAAAATGACTGATATCATTGCAAAGTAGAGTTGGTGGCACAAAAAACAAGCCATCAAAATTGGTGCAAAATTGAAAGGGTTATGATTTTTAAAAGGTAAGGAGGAGAAAACAAAAGTGCAAAAATTTAAAAATGCTTAGTCTTTAAGAGGCTAAGTACATCTACTGATTGTAAACTAACAGTGCTATATAAAGCTCCTACATTTAACGCATTAGCCCTCTAAAGCACTTGTATGTCTACATTCTTGGTTTAATCAAACACAAGTTATATTTACCTGTTTGCAAGATAACAACGCAGTTGAAAGCGACAGAAGTTAAAGTTAACTAGTAGGTGAATAAAAAATCTACCTAAAAAGTTAAAAACAAGAAGCATCCATCTGCCAGGGGTTGTGTGGTTTCATAGGATAGTGCGGCTTATTCGAGGTCTTCCCAGGAGGAAGAATCTGATGATATGACTGTGAACCAGCTGTCAGTGGATTCCTCATCATCTACAGTTACGTGGTATGCTGGAAATGTCTTTCCTAGATGGTCTGTTTCCTCATCCCTGTTTTTGCTCCCCACCTACTGCTATGCAGAAAGAGAGCACTAGCCATGAGGTGAAGTTGAGTCATAGTCAGCCCTTGGAGAGTGTTGCTGAGGTGGTGGAGGAGGGTGCAGTTGTCGAGCATAGCACTAGTGGGACTGGTGGTGGTAGGTGTGGATACAGCATCATGGTGGATATGCTGAGGAGGAACAAGTAGCCACAATCAGATGTCAGAAGTTCTTACCAAGAGGAGTTTGAGGATGTCAGCAGGCCTGTTGGTCTGAGCAGCTTAGGATCTGGTGACTGCGACACTGCTGTATCTGTAGGTTTGAGAAAAAGACCTTCTAGGACAGGGGCACAGGGGCACGAACATAGCTCTTTACATTATCCTGCCATGTGGAAATTCTTTACTATCTTATCAGATGCAGGAAACCAGGCACAGTGCTAAATCTGCAGAGAGAAATTAAAGGGTCTGACATAAGGAATTAGGTCTCTATGTAAGCACATGGAGGGGCATCACAAGGCCTGGCTACAAGTATCACTGGTCACCAATACTGGCTGTCCACTGGTTACAGCTACCCCCAGGTAGGGACTGACAACTCATGGGGGCCCTGGGGCAATAGAGGATCATGGGCCCCACCATGTGAGCCACATCCATATAGATTTCCCACCCACATACAATACATTTTTAATATATAGAATCATTTACTTGCAAGATTGATAAACACAATTTTGCAGCTTTTTTTTATTTTATTTTATTTTATTTTTTTTGGGGGGTGGGGTGGGTGGTCATTTCTATGCAGCATATTTTATGGTTATAAATGACACCTTATACGGTTTAAATGGGTACTCCGGTGGATTACTTTTTTTTTTTTTTATCTACTGGCTCCAGAAAGTTAAACAGATTTGTAAGTTACTTCTATTTAAAAATCTTAATCCTTCCAGTACTTATTAGCTGCTGTATACTACAGAGGAAGTTCTTTAATTTTTTTTTATTTATTTTCTGTCTGACCACAGTGATCTCTGCTGACACCTCTGTTCATGTCAGGAACTGTCCAAAGCAGGAGAGGTTTGCTATGGGGATTTGCTCCTGCTCTCAACAGTTCGTGACATGGACAGAGGAATCATCTGAGACCACTGTGGTCAGAAAGAGAAGAAATCTAAAAAGAAAAGAACTTCCTCTAACACATACAGCAGCTAAGTACTGGGTTAAGATTTTTTAAATAGAAGTAATTTGAAAATCTGTTTAACTTTCTGAAGCCAGTTGATTCTAAAAAAAATAAATAAATAAATAAAAACACCGGAGTACTCCTTTATTGACACATTGTCTTTATTTGGGGGGTCAATACGATATTCAATTTAGGTGGGGTTTGTTTTTATTCTACTACTTTTAGAAATTATTACTTTTTGTAATAAAATTAATGAGATTATCCAGAGGAATCCTGTTGTCCCTCATTAGCTGGGAATTATCTCCTTCAAGCTGGCTATGCCTCACAACAATGTCTGACCTAGACCACACAAATGTCGGACCTAGACCGCACAAACCTAGAAATATAGGTGTGGACAATATGACCCGGATGTTCAACCGTGCCAGGAAAATAAGATTGTCACTAGACATGTGCACAAGAAAAATTTTCGTTTCATTTTGGGTAAAATTTTCGGTTCAGTAAATTTTTCGGGCTTGATTTTTCGGATACATTCGGTATTCGGGGGTTTGGGTTTTATTTTTTTCGGATACATTTGGTATTTGGGTACATTCGGGTAAATCTTTTTTTAAGCAGGGGACAATCGGGAGCGTGTGCAGGAAAAGAGGGCAGCCGCAGAGATCGGAACATTGCAAGACAGGTAAGATAATATAATTTTATTTGATTTATTAATACATGATGTAATGTTGAATGAATAAATACTGCATGAATGATTGATGTGTTTGATCGATGTGTTTTGATTGTCGGGTGATTTATGTATAACATGTCATGTCACTTGCGCTAACACAGTGTTTGTATTACTGTTACCAGGGTGCCTCCAGCTGTTGCAAAACTACAACACCCACCCAGCATGCCCTGACAGCCAAAGGCTGTCTGGGCATGCTGGGAGTTGCAGTTTTGCAAAAGCTGGAGGCCCCCTGGTTCGTTGGCAAACATGCGATAACCTATATTTCAGTTCTTTCATTTTTAAAATCCCCTCCTTTTTTTCTGAAACTGGTTAGTAGGTCAATGAAATGCATAGTAATTGCCGTGGGAAATTTTTTTTATTCATAAATCCGCAGACTTAATTGGATAATTGCCGTTTAGAACGTTTAGGGTCCTAACATTCTAAACGGCAATTATCCAATTAAGTCTGCTTCTTCCACTCAATTTCCATTTTCCGTCCCAACTTTTTTCCTCGGTAATATATAGCCTCAAATCTTCTCATTTGTTCTATTTCTCTCTGCCACTCAACACAACATGAACCCTCAAGTGTGAACCATCTCCTCAGAATCATGATTCTAGCCATTCCATAGACCTTGATTATAACACTATTCTTCTCCTGCTCCCTTAATCCTATCCCTATAATGGCAGTTTTAATATCAAATGCTTATCTTTATTCCCAATTTTGCCTCTATGATTTTATATACCTCCATCCAGAAAGAGCACAGTTTGGGGTCCCAACGTTCTAAACGGCAATTATCCAATTAAGTCTTCGGTTTTATGAATAAAAAATGTTCCCACGGCAATTACTATTAATTTCATTGACCTACTAACCCGTTTCAGAAAAGAGAGAGGGAAATTTAAAAATGAAAGAACTGAAATATAGCTTAGCGCATGTTTGCCAACGAACCAGGGGGCCTCCAGTTGTTGCAAAACTGCAACTCCCAGCGTGCCCAGACAGCCTTTGGATGTCAGGGCATGCTGGGTGGGTGTTGTAGTTTTGCAACAGCTGGAGGCACCCTGGTAACAGTAACAGAAACCTTGTTAGCGCAAGTGACATGATATGTTATACATAAATCACCCGACAATCAAACACATCGATCAAACACATCAATCATTCATGTAGCATGCATTCATTTATTTATTCATTCATTCATTCAACATTACATCATGTATTATTAAATCACATAAAATTATATTCTTACCTGTCTTCCAATGTTCCGATCTCTGCAGTTGCCCTCTTTTCCTGCACACGCTCCCGATAAGGGTCCCCTGCTTAAAGATTAATCCGAATGTACCCAAATACAGAATGTATCTGAAAAAAATCAAACCTGAACCCCCGAATACCGAATGTATCCTAAAAATCAAACCCGAAAAATTTACCGAACTGAAAATGTTACCCAAAATGAAAAAAACAAACAAAACGAAAATATTTCTTGTGCACATGTCTATTTGGGGAGAAGATGGATAGAAGGATGGAGGAGTGTTTAAACTAGGGACTGGGGGGGAGGGAACCTACAACGTAGAGGGGGGAAGATAATGTAGATAGAGCTGTAGGAATTATTAATGTGCTTGGGGGGTGGAGGGAGGGGTTAGAATAGTTCATAGGGATAGGCTCCAGGAAAAAAAAAAACATACACCTTTTGAATTGTATGTTGAGTAATGCCAGAAGTCTGACCAATAAAACTGACGCACTGACATTGATAATGTCTGAGAAAAATTTGACATAGTGGGTATAACAGAGACTTAGTTGGATGATGGCTATGACTGGACGGTCAACATATAGGGTTATAGTCTATTCAGGAAGGATCAGTCAAAACGGAAAGGGGGATGAGTTTATCTTTATCTTCATTTGTAAAGTTCAGTCTGAAGGCTGCACTGCGGGAGGATATACGGGAGGGCAACTATAATGTGGAGTCATGTGGGTAGAATTATATGGAAATAAAAATAATAAAATTCTGATGGGGGTTTGCTATACATGACATATCTTCTTTATGCTTGACAATTCTTGAAACAGTACCTGACAATAGACCTAATCGGTTTCAATGTTTAATGAATTGTGAATCTTTTTGGATATTCAAATTATCCACATTAGCACCGCATGGTCTGAATGAGACCCATCAAAAATGTTCGATAATTATTCACAGGCCGTACTTACTGGCACTGCATAGTCTACATGGTTTGCACAATAGGAATAATTTAACTTAAAAACATCTCGATCTCCTATCCCGTCCTCCTATCCCATCCATCTATTTCGACCTCCTATCCCGACATCCCATCCCGTCCTCATATCCCGACCTGTAATATGTGTACAAGGTATTGAAATATCTCCAACCGTACAGAAGTTATGTGAGAACATACATTTCCCATTGATTTGCATGGGAAACACTGATTGATCTGCATAAGAAAAGTGTAAAAAAAATCATTAACCCTTTCAATTATCCCTTCCCCTAATAAAAGTTTGAATCACCCGGCATTTCCAAGAATAAAAATAACAGTGTAAATAAAAATAAACATATGTGGTATCGCTGCATGCGGAAATGTCCAAATTATAAAAAATATACCACTTTTTAAACCGCATGTTCAATGGCGTACGCGCAAAAAAATTCCAAAGTCCAAAATAGCGCATTTTTGATAAAAAAAGTGAATAAAAAGTGATCAAAAAGTCTGATCAGAACAAAAATGCACCACTAAAAACTTCAGATAACGGCGCAAAAAAAATGAGCCCTCATAGCGCCCTGAACACGGAAAAATAAAAAAGTTATAGGGGTCAGAAGATGACCATTTTAAATGTATACATTATCTTGCATGTATTCATGATTTTTTTTTCTGAAGTGATACAAAATCAAACCTATACAAGTAGGGTATCATTTTAACCGTATGGACCTACAGAATAAAGATAAGGTATCATTTTTGCCGAAAAATTTACTGCGTAAAAATGGAAGCCCCCAAAACTTACAAAATAGTGTTTTTTCATCAATTTTGTCGCACATTAATTTTTTTTCCCATTTCACCATAGATTTTGGGGTAAAATGACTGTCCTTACAAAGTAGAATTAGTGACGCAAAAAATAAGCCATCATATAGAATTTTAGGTGAAAATTTTAAAGAATCATGATTTTTTCAAGTTAAGGAGGAAAAATTGAAAATGAAAAAACGGAAAAAGCCCGGGTCCTTAAAGGGGTATTCCAGGCAAAAACTTTTTTTTATATATCAACTGGCTCCGGAAAGTTTAAACAGATTTGTAAATTACTTCTATTAAAAAAAATCTTAATCCTTCCAATAGTTATTAGCTTCTGAAGTGGAGTTGCTGTTTTCTGTCTAAGTGCTTTCTGATGACTCACGTCCCGGGAGCTGTCCAGCTCCTATGGGGATATTCTCCCATCATACAAGGGATATTCTCCCATCATGCACAGCTTCCGTGATGTCACATAATCATTGAGCAGTTAGCCAGGAAACTTCAGAAGCTAATAACTATTGGAAGGATTAAGTTACAAATCTGTTTAACTTTCCGGAGCCAGTTGATACATAAAAAAAAGTTTTTGCCTGGAATACCCCTTTAAGGGGTTAAGGGGGGAATTTCGAAAAATCCTTTCTTATTCCTTGTCTACGTCTTAAAAACACCTGTGCAAAAATTCTGGTTTCTAGGTCCAAGGGTTTATTCTGGGTGTTGATGAGTGAGTCAGGTCTTCTCCTTTTATATATAAGATATATACAGTGGTCCCTCAACATATGATATTAATTGGTTCCAGGAGAACCATCATATGTTGAAACCATCATATGTCGAGTACATATGTCTATGTAAAAATGGTAATTGGTTCTGGGGCCTCGGAACCATTGTATGTTGAATACATATCTCTATGGGAAACTGCTAATTGGTTCTGGGATGACCATTGTATGTGGAGTGTATGGGGAGTGTTTAACAAACCAGGGTGCCTCCAGCTGTTGCACAACTACAACTCCCAGCATGCATGTACAGCCATTGACTGTCTGGGCATGCTGGGAGTTATAGTTTTGCAACAGCTGGAGGCACACTGATAGGGAAACATTGATGTATAGGGTGTATTGTGTGAATATGTATTGTATGTGATGTGTGACATCACATACAGTACTGTACAGTTCTTTAAATACCTTCAGGGGGGACAGAATGTCCTCCATTACGATCCTGCCAACTACAGCTCTATAGGAAAGGAAGGGGAGGGCAGCCAGCAGCTCATTGGATGCCTGCAGCAAGATGCTGCAGGCTATTGGCTATGGCTGCACTGGGGGGGGGGGGGGGGCTTACACGGAGCTCACAGTGAGTTAGCAGGACTGCATGTGAGTAACAGGAGGCAGAACGGGACACACTGGGCACATTAAACAACTGTCAGTTGCTGAAGTTGTCAGCGATGTCAGATAGCTGTTTGTAGGATGGCCCCGACACACAGCAGCATCATATGTCGATGCTGCCTTCAACATACGATGGGCTCTGAGAGGCCATCATATGTTGAAATGATCATATGTTGGGGCAATCATAAGTCGGGGGGTCACTGTATTTATTAATGACCTTGTAGAGGGATTGTATAGTAAAGTAGTGATCTTTGCAGATTATGCTAAACTCTGTAAAGTGTTTAACAAAATAGAGGACAGTGCACTGTTACGAATGGATCTGGATAGGTTGGAGGTTTGTCTGGGAAGTGTAAGATGAGGTTCATCACTGAGAAATGTAAGATTATGCACATGGAGAGGAAAAATCCGGGCTGGGATTGTGTTAAATGGGAGAACACTTGGGACGACTGACATGGAAAAGGACTTGGTAGTCTTAGTTAACAGTAAATTTAGCAGTAGTGACCAGTGTCAGGCAGCTGCTGCCAAGGCAAATAAAATTATGGGGTGCATTAATGGGGGCAAAGATGCCCACGACAAGGAAATAATTCTACCACTGTACCCCAAGGTTCAGTACTGGGCCCGCTGTTGTTTAATTTATTTATCAATGATATAGAGGATGGTATTAACAGCTCTGTTTCTATCTTTGCAGATGACACCAAGCTTTGTAGCACAGTACAGTCTATAGAGGATGTGCATAAGTTACAAGATGACTTGGATAGACTAAGTGTCTGGGCATCCACTTGGCAAATGAGGTTCAATGTGGATAAATGTAAAGTTAGGCATCTGGGTACTAATAACATGCATGCATCGTATGTCTTAGGGGGGATTAAACTGGCAGAGTCACTGGTAGAGAAGGATTTGGGTTTACTTGTAGATCACAGACTACAGAATAGCATGCAATGTCAGGCTGCTGCTTCCAAAGCCAGCAGGATAATGTCATGTATAAAAAGAGGCACGGACTCAAGGGACAGGGACATAATACTCCCCCTTTATAAAGCATTGGTACGGCCTCACCTGGAATATGCTGTTCAGTTTTGGTCGCCTGTACATAAAAGGGACACTGTGGAGGTGGAAAGGGTGCAGAGACGCGCGACTAAACTAATATGGGGCATGGAACATCTTAGCTATGAGGAGCGATTAAAGGAGTTACAATTGTTTAGTCTTGAGAAGAGACGTTTAAGGGGGGATATGATAAATGTATATAAGTATATAAATGGCCCATACAAAAAATATGGAGAAAAACTGTTCCAGGTTAAACCCCCCAAAGGACGAGGGGGCACTCCCTCCCCTCCGTCTGGAGAAGAAAAGGTTTAGTCTAATGGGGCGACACGCCTTCTTTACCGTAAGGACTGTGAATTTATGGAACGGTCTACCTCAGGAACTGGTCACAGCAGGAACAATTAACAGCTTTAAAACAGGGTTAGATACATTCCTGAAACAAAATCACATTAATGCTTATGCAGAATTATAAAACTACATCCCTTTCCCTTATCCCCTTACACCCTTCCCTTCAACTCCCTGGTTGGACTTGATGGACGTATGTCTTTTTTCAACCGTACTAACTATGTAACAAATCACTAGCTAGTCAGACCACACACATCCTCCATCGTGGGTCCCAGGGAACAGACCATAAAGCACCGAATGGCATGATAGGCAGTTCCTTGGAACAGAGTCTCTGAGTTTGTGTTCCAGGGCACCCAACAGACCCTGCGCAAAGGGACACAGCCAAAACACGTGCAAAGATGTTTCCTCCACGTAGGGGCACCGGGAGCAGTACCAGGTTCTGCACAGGTCGCGGGCATGCATGTATGACCTGAGAGATGGTGTTGAGCGGCATAGGCCATATTCGAATTTGCAATATTTCGCAAATATATGGACGAATATTCGTCATATATTCGCTAAATTCGCATATTCGTAATATTCACGTTTTATTTTCGCATATGCGAAAATATGCAAATATGAAAATTTGCATATGCAAAAATTAAAATAGAAAATTAGCATATGCAAAAATTAGCATATGCAAAAATTAGCATAGGCGAAAATTTGCATAGGTGAAAATTATCATATGCTAATTTTTGTACGCCAGTCTCACACAGTACTATCAGAGCCTTATTTACACCACACAAGCTGGAAGCTGAGAGGGATGATCACTGTGATCTGTAGTGTGAAAAAAAATAAAAATTAAATAAAAACGAATATTCGTAATTGCGAATATATAGTGCGATGTTCGCGAATAAAATTCGCATTGCGAATATTCGCGAGCAACACTACTGAGAGACAGTCCTCCCTTAACCTCTTAATGACGCAGGGCGTATGGATACGCCCTGCATTCCGAGTCCTTAAGGACGCAGGGCGTATCGATACGCCCGTGGGAATTCCGGTCCCCACCGCTAGCCGATTGGGGACCGGAGCAGGATGCCTGCTGATATCGTTCAGCAGGCATCCCGGCATATCGCCCAGGGGGGTCATTATGCCCCCCCATGTCGGCGATGGCCGCAGATCGCTGGACAATTCAGTCCAGCGATCTGCGGCGATTCCAGTGTGAGGTGGATTTTTGCGCCCCCGTAGATTCATGCGTCCGCTCCTCCCCCAGCTCTCCGAACATTTCCGAAGCTAGAACTGGGGGAGGGCAGAGCAAGGGGAGAGTGAAGTACACGCCCCCTCCCTCATCTCCCCTCCCTGATCTCTACGGCACGCCCCCTCCCTGAGGACATAGATCTCCACGGCAGGCCCCTCCCTCATCTCCCCGAGTTGAGGACATAGAGCAGTGCTCCCAATGAGCTCTATGTGTAAAGGGGACATACTGCAGGGGCTAAAGGGGACATACTGCAGGGGCTAAAGGGGACATACTGCAGGGGCTAAAGGGGACATACTTAAGGGGCTAAAGGAGGACATACTGCACGGGCTAAAGAGCCCGTACAGTATGTCCCCCCTTTACACATAGAGCTCATTGGGAGCACTGTTCTACGTCTTCAGCTCGGGGAGATGAGGGAGGGACCTGCCGTGGAGATCTATGTCCTCAGGGAGGGGGCGGGCCATGGAGATCTGCGTCCAGCCGAGCTCAGGGAGGGGGCGTGTACCTCCTTCCTCCTCTTGCCCCAGCTCCATCTTCGGAAATGTTCGTAGAGCTGGGGGAGGAGCGGACGCATGGATCTACGGGGGCGCAAAAAAACACCTCACACCGGGTCAATCGGGTCTTCAGTGACCCGGTGACCCGGAATTACTGGCTGTTCGGGGCCGTCTCTGACTGCCCCGAACAGCCAGAGCCTGCAGGGGTGAGGTGGCACTGGTGCCACCTCAAGATTGCCCTGATTGGTCGGCCGGATTACCGGCCGACCAATCAGGGCGCCTGCTGCGGGTGTCACTCCCGCACCCACTCCGCCCCTCTTCCGGAGGAAGTGAGTGGGTGAGGGAAGACGACCCTGGGTGCTGGGGACCCCGATCCCCGGCGTGCATGTTGGGATCGGGGCCCCAGGAGCGACGGCGGCGGCGAGGGACAGTCCCGCGATGGAGCAGCAGTAGTAGGGGAGTTACAGCCTCCTGCTGTTGCTTAGCAACAGCTCCCAGCATGCAAAAAGGGCATGCTGGGAGCTGTAGTTATGCAACAGCAGGAGGCAGACCACCACAACTCCCAGCATTCCCTTATGGGCATGCTGGGACTTATGGTTTTGCAACAGATGGAGGCACATTTTTTCTATGGAAAAGTGTACCTTCAGCTGTTGTATAACTACAACTCCCAGCTTGCACAAACAGCTAAAGTGCATGCTGGGAGTTGTAGTGGTGCATCTGCTGGTTGCATAACTACAACTCCCAGCATGCCCGTTGGCTGTCGGTGACTGCTGAGAGTTGTAGTTTTGCAACAGCTGAAGGCACACTGGTTGTGAAACTCAGAGTTTTTTGTACCTAACTCAGTGTTTCCCGAGCGGTGTGCCTCCAGCTGTTGCAAACTACAACTCCCAGCAGTCACCTTACACCATGCACCGTACATGCTGGGAGTTGTATATTTGCAACTGCTGGAGGCACACTGGTTTTGAAACACTGAGTAAGGTCACAAACTCAGTGATACATAACCAGTGTGCCTACAGCTGTTGCAAAACTAAAACTCTCAGCATGTACAGTCTGTCAGCGCATGCTGGGAGTTGTAGTTTTGCAACAGCTGGATGAGTGCCCCCACCCAAAGTTAATGTACAGGGTACTGTCACATGGGCGGAGGCTTACAGTAAGTATCGGGCTGCAAGTTTGAGCTGCGGCAAATTTTCTGCAACAGCTCAAACTTCCAGCGAGAAACTACTGTGAACCCCCGCCCGTGCGACTGTACCCTAAAAACACTACACTACACTAACAAAAAATAAAATGAAAAGTAAAAAACACTACATATACACATACCCCTACACAGCCCCCCTCACCTCCCCAATAAAGATGAAAGCGTCTGGTACTCCACAGTTTCCAAAACGGAGCCTCCAGCTATTGCAAAACAACTACTCCCAGTATTGCAGGACAGCCGTTGACTGTCCAAGCATGCTGGGAGTTTTACAACAGCTGGAGGCACCCTGTTTGGGAATCACTGGCGTAGAATTCCCCTATGTCCACCCCTATGCAATCCCTAATTCAGGCCTCAAATGCGCATGGCGCTCTCACTTTGGAGCCCTGTCGTATTTCAAGGCAACAGTTTAGGGTCACATATGGGGTATCGCCGTACTCGGGAGAAATTGTGTTACAAATTTTGGGTGGTATTTTCTGCTTTAACCCTTTGTAAAAATGTAAATTTTTTGGGAAACCAAGCATTTTAGGTACATTTCTTTATTTGTTTTTACATATGCAAAAGTCGTGAAACACATGTGGGGTATTAAGGTTCACTTTACCCCTTGTTACGTTCCCTGAGGGGTCTAGTTTCCAAAATGGTATGCCATGTGTTTTTTTTTTTTTGCTGTCCTGGCACCATAGGGGCTTCCTAAATGCGGCATGCCCCCAGAGCAAAATTTCCTTCAAAAAAGCCAAATGTGACTCCTTCTCTTCTGAGACCTGTAGTGCGCCAGCAGAGCACTTTCACCCCCATATGGGGTGTTTTCTGAATCGGCAGAAATTGGGCTTCAAATTTTGGGGGGTATTTTCTGCTATTTCCCTTTTTAAAAATGTAAAACTTTTGGGAAACCAATCATTTTAGTTTTTTTTTTTGCTGTTCTGGCACCATAGGGGCTTCCTAAAGGTGACATGCCCCCCCAAAACCATTTGACGCTCCTTCCCTTCTGAGCCCTCTACTGCACCCGCCGAACAATTAACATAGACATATGAGGTATGTCCTTACTCGAGAGAAATTGGGTTTCAAATACAAGTTTTTACCCCTTGCAAAAATAAAAAAATTGGGTCTACAAGAACATGCAAGTATAAAAAATGAAGATTGTGAATTTTCTCCTTCACTTTGCTGCTATTCCTGTGAAACCCCTAAAGGGTTAAAACGCTTACTGAATGTCATTTTGAATACTTTGGGGGGGGGGGGTGCAGTTTTTATAATGGGGTCATTTATGGGGTATTTCTAATATGAACACCCTTCAAATCCACTTCAAACCTGAACTGGTCCCTGAAAAAAAGCGAGTTTCAAAATTTTGTGAAAAATTGGAAAATTGCTGCGGAACTTTGAAGCCCTCTGGTGTCTTCCAAAAGTAAAAACTCATCAATTCTATGATGCAAACATAAAGTAGACATATTGTATATGTGAATAAAAAAAAAATTATTTTGAATATCCATTTTCCTTACAAGCAGAGAGCTTCAAAGTTAGAAAAATGCAAAATTTTCAAATTTTTCATCAAATTTTGGGATTTTTCACCAAGAAAGGATGCAAGTTACCCCAAAATTTTACCACTATGTTAAAGTAAAATATGTCACGAAAAAACAATCTCGGAATCAGAATAACTAAAAGCATCCCAGAGTTATTAATGTTTAAAGTGACAGTGGTCAGATTTGCAAAAAATGGCCGAGTACTTAAGGTGAAAAAGGGCTCAGTCCTTAAGGGGTTAATGACAAGTCCTTATGTCCATTGGTAAGCCGCTTTGAGACCACATTGATTCAGACAGCCTCTGCCATGGCTGCAGGGAGCCCCGGAACAATCTACAACAAGTCCTTAGGTCAGATGAGCTTGTAGATAGTCCTTGGCTTCCACAGGTCAGGCTTCAGGCCCTCTAGCTGATGCTCCCTCACAAACTGGACAACATCCCCATAGAACCAGGGAGTGTTCCAGTTGTAAGGGATGGAGCTTCCCCACTTGTCCCAGCCCAGCTGTCTCCAGAGGGACATGAGGAACAAGCGAGACATGGACCTGCCCGCTGAGCCAGTCTTTTCAATAACAGTTCCCTGCACACTGACACATGCAAAGGAGGCCCTCAGCAGAGTGGGGATATAGGTTACTCCCTTCCCACCCTTGTGGGGCTCCTTGTAAATCACATTCCGCTTGACTCTGTCCATTTTGCCCCAGATGAAGCGAAACACTGTCCGGCTGGCGGCCTTGCAAACGGCATGGGGAGGCCAGGCCTGTGCGGTATATTGGAGCACAGGCAAAGCTTCACTCCGCAGGATCAGTGTTTTGCCCTCCATAGAGAGCTTTCTGGAGCTCCATAGTCCAATCTTAGAGTTCATATTTGCTAGTCAGTCTTGCCAAGACTTAGGGTGCCGCTCCTTCCTTCCCGCACCAGACTCCCAAAATTTGGATCAAGTCAGGTTTAACAGACTTGTTAAAGTCGGGCGGAAGAAGCCAGGTGCCATTCCCCGAATAGCATAGCTGCCGACTTCCCGCAGTTGACTTTTGCCTCCCGAAGCTCTGCCGAAGTCCTCGCAGGTCTGAACGAGTCCAGTCACCGAACGCTGGTCAGCGCATAAGACTGTCACGTCGTCCGTGTAGAGCATGCACTTGACCTCGTAGCGATCTGGTCCTGGTGATCCCTCTGATCTCTCCATTCTGCCGGATAGTCTCAGCGAAGAGCTCTATACCTCAAACAAAAAGAAGTGGTGAAAGAGGGTAGCCTTGTCAAACCCCTGAAAGAATAGAAAAGGGGTTAGTCTCACCAACACCGTGCTTTAAATATCAAAGTACATGACGTTAACAAAAGAGCAAAACTTCTTCCCCAGATCTAGCCTGCGCAAAGCCCTGTCCATGAACGTATGGGAGACATGGTCAAACGCCTTCTCCTGATCCAAGCTGACCAGGGCGGCACATGCACTAGTGTTGAGCGGCATGGGCCATATTCGAATTTGCAATATTTTGCGAATATATGGACGAATATTCATCATATATTCGCTAAATTCGCATATTCGTAATATTCACGTTTTATTTTCGATTATGCGAAAATTCGCGTATGCGGAAATTAGCATAAACCAAAATTAGCGTAAGCGAAAATTCGCATATGCGAAAATTAGCATATGCACATTTTCACATATGCGAAAATTTCCACTCCAGTCTCACACAGTAGTATTAGAGCCTTCTTCACACCACACAAGCTGGAAGCAGAGAGGGGTGATCACTGTGATGTTTACTGTGAAAAAATAAAAACGAATATTCGTAATTACGAATATATAGTGCTATATTCGCGAATTCGCGAATATGCGATATTCGCATTGCGAATATTCGCGAGCAACACTAACAGGCACGACAGTCCTGGATGTAATAGACCGTGTCTCTCACAAGGGCAAGGCTGTCAGCAACCTGCGACCAGGAATACCGCAGGTCTGGTCCGGATGGACGATCTGCCCAATGACAGATTTCAGCCTGTTAGCCAGCACCTTGGCAAGGATCTTGCAGTCCACGTTCAGGAGAGAGATGGGATGCCAGTTTTTCAGGTCACCTCTCTCTCCCCCTTCCGCTTATACAAGATCGTGATCATCCCTTCCCTCAACGACTGAGGCATTCTGCCCCCCCCCGCACCATCTCCTCATACACCTCCAACAGGTCTAGACAGATAAGGTCCTCCAGCGCTACATAGAGCTCGGCCGGGAGACCGTCACTGCCCGGGGTCCTGCCGGGCTTAAACGATTTAGCGGCAGAGAGCAGCTCCCCCACCATCAAGGGATCGTCCATAGCTGCCGCACCTGCGGGATCAACAGCGTTAGTGATACCTGACAGGAACCTCTCAGCGGTTTTGGGGGCGGATGACTTGGGGCGTAGAGGTTGCTGTAGAAGTCCGAGACGACCCCCATCACCTCCTCCTTGCCCCTCCTCATGTGTCTGGTCTCATCTCGTAGTTCATTCAGGGGCGTGTGGCCAGCATGGAGCTTCCTGAAAAAGAAAGTTACACTTCTCACCCTTTTCCAGGTTCTCCACCTTGGAACGAAAGACTATTTGCTTGGATTCCTCCTCAAAGTACCTTTTCAAGCTCTTTTTGGTCTCCCCCAGCTTCCCCCTGTCGTCCCAGCCGCACTGGAGCAGATCTTGCAGTGTGTACAGTACTGCGCACCAGTGTACAAGAAAGATATAGTTGAGTTGGAGAGGGTTCAAAGGGTAATACGGGGAATGGGAGGACTACAGTACCTAGAAAGATTATCAGAATTAGGGATATTTAGTTTAGAAAAAAGAAGGCTTAGCGGCAACCTAATAACTATGTATAAATATATCAGGGGACCGTACAGAGATCTCGCCCATGATCTATTTATACCCAGGACTGTATCTAGGAATAAGGGGGCATCCCCTACGTCTTGAGAAAAGAAGGTTTCTACACCAGTACAGACAGGGATTTTTTTACTGTAAGAGCAGTGAGACTATGGAACTCTCTGTAAAAGAGTTCAAAAGCGGTCTGGATACATTTTTAGAGCACAATAACATTACAGGTTATAGATACTAGATTTATAGGGACAGAATGTTGATCCAGGGATTTATCCTGACAGCCATATTTGGAGTCGGGAAGGAATTTTTACCTCTAGTATGAGTGTTTTTTGGGTTTCTCTGGATCAACTCAGTAGGGAGTCATTAGGGTTATAGGTTGAACTTGATTGACTCTGGTCTCTTTTCAACCTTATGAACTATGTTACTATGTAATCCGGTGGAAAAATTTCACTCAAATTCCATTGCAACAAACTCTCAATGTTTTAATGGGATTCTGCAGCACCATGCATATGGCAGAATTTCTGTTCAATGGGGGACATTTATCAAAGCATTAAGTAGGTTTTATTTGCTTAAAATTGTCCAAAAAAGTTGCATGTGCGACTACTCTATTTTTTGTGCAGCTTTTTTATTGTGCAGTGTCCTAAGCAAAAAAAAAAGAAACTTGCTTATCAAGGCAAAAAGTGTGAAAGTCGCAAAAAAGTCGCATTGCATGAAAAAACCTACTAAATTTACTTCAGCTCAGACATGGAGCAAAAAAAAACACTACCAAAGCAAAAAAAAAATTACTTACATGAAAGAAATTTTGTAACGACCCTCTGTTTCCTATCACTGAGCCAGTTACTTACCCACTTAAACACATTTTCCCCAGCCCAATCCTACTCATTTTATGTACCAATCTTTTATGTGTCATTGTTTCAAATGCTTTGGAAAAATCAAGATATAAGACATCCAGCGATTCCCCCTGGTCCAGTCTGGGGCTCACCTCTTCAAGCTTTTCAGTTTAGTTTGAAAGGACCGATCCCGCATAAAGCCATGCTGATATGGAGGCATACATTTATTTTAATCAAGATACTCCAAAATAGCAATTTTAAGAAAACCCTCAAACTGTTTTTTTTTTTTATTTATTAATTTTTTTTATTTGTTAAGGTGACACTGTACTTCTTTCTGGGTCAGACAGGTGACCTGTACTGAAGAAGGCATTTTATTTTCCTCTGTGGAGAAGACTGTGTGTTTTATGTATTTGCTTTTTCCTGATCTCCCTCATTTCTTTTTAACCCCTGAAGGATGAAGCCCATTTTGACCTTAAAGGGGTACTCCGCCCCTGGCATCTTATCCTCTATCCAAAGGATAGGGGATAAGATGTCTGATCTCCGCGGTCCCGCTGCTGGGGACCCCGGGGATCGCCGCTGCGGCACCCCGCAATCATTACTGCACAGAGCGAGTTCGCTCTGCACGTAATGACGGGCGATACAGGACGGAGCAGCGTGATGTCATGGCTCCTCCCCTCATGACATCACGGCCTGTCCCCTTAATGCAAGTCTATGGCAGGGGGTGTGACAACCGCCACGCCCCCTCCCATAGACGAGGGGCAGGGCCGTGACGTAACGATGCTCCGGTCCCTGTATTGCCGTCATTACGTGCAGAGCGAACTCGCTCTGCACAGTAATGATAGTGGAGTGCTGCAGCGGCGATCCCCTGAGTCCCCAGCAGCTGGACCCCGGCGATCTGACATCTTATCCCCTATCCTTTGGATAGGGGATAAGATGTCTAAGGGCGGAGTACCCCTTTAAGGACCAGGCCAATTTTCGTTTTTGCACTTTTGTTCTTTCCTCCTCCGTTCTAAAAATCATAACATTTTCAATTTTGTCCGTATAGACCCATATAATGGCTTGTTTTTTGCGTCACCAATTGTAATTTGTAATGACATCATTTAATAACAAAAACTACCACAAAACAAAAAATATATATATTTGTGGGGTGAAATAAATAAACTAACCAAAAACAAAAACACACACCATAATGTAACTTTTGGGGACTTCCGTTTTTACACAGTAAAAATGACACCTAATCTTTATTCTGTAGGTCCAAACGGTTACAAGGATACCCAATTTATGTATATTTTATATTATTTTACTACTTTAAAAAATTTATAACTACATGCACCAAAATTAGTATGTTTAAAATCTTCTGACCCCTCTTTTTTATTTTTCCACTTAGGGGGCTGTATGAGAGCTCATTTTATGCGCTGTTTTGTGTGGTTTCTATCATTACCATTTTTGTTTTTGATGTGGCTCGCTGTGCTTTTATTTTTTTAATCAACTGGTGCCAGAAAGTTAAACAGATTTGTAAATGACTTCTATTAAAAAATATTAATCCTTCCAGTACTAATTAGCTGGTGAATACTACAGAGGAAATTTTCTTTTTGGAACACAGTGCTCTCTGCTGACATCTCTGTCCATTTTATGAACTGTCCAGAACAGCATATGTTTGCTATGGGGATTTCCTTTTACCCTGGACAGTTCCTAAAAATGGACAGAGATGTCAGCAGAGAGCACTGTGCTCGTGATTCAGCAGACAGCTCTGTGTTTCAAACGGAAAATAATTTCCACTGTAGTATTCAGCAGCTAATAAGTATAGGAAGGATTAAGATTTTGTTAATATAAGTAATTTACAAATTTGTTTAACTTTCTGGCACCAGTTTAAAAAAAAAATAAGTTTTTCACTGGAGCACCCCTTTAAACCCCTTAAGGACTCAGGGTTTTTCATTTTTTGCACTTTTGTTTTTTCCTCCTTACCTTTTAAAAATCATAACCCATTAAATTTTCCCCCTAAAAATCCATATTATGGCTTATTTTTTGCGTCACCAATGCTACTTTGCAGTGACATTAGTCATTTTATCCAAAAATTAACGGCGAAGCAGAAAAAAGAATCACTGTGCGACAAAATCGAAGAAAAAACGCCATTTTGTAACTTTTGGGGGCTTCCGTTTCTACGCAGTGCATATTACGGTAAAAATGACACCTTATCATCATTCTGTAGGTCCATAGGGTTAAAATGATACCCTGCTTATATAGGTTTGAGTTTGTTATACTTCCCGAAAAAATCAAAACTACATGCTACATGTATAAAATTTATACGTTTAAAAATGTCATCTTCTGACCCCTATAACTTTTTTAATTTTCCACATACAGGGCGGTATGAGGACTCATTTTTTGATCTGAAGTTTTTATCGGTATGATTTTTTGTTTGGATGAGACTTTTTAATCACTTTTTATTCATTTTTTTAATGGTATAAAAAGTTACCAAAAATACGCTTTTTTGGACTTTGGAGTGTTTTTGTGCGTACGCCATTGATCATGCGGTTTAATTAATGATTTTTTTTTTTTTTTATTTACACTTCTTAATTTTTTTTATGGGAAAAGGGGGGTGATTCAAACTTATTAGGGAAGGGGTTAAATGACCTTTATTAACACTTTTTTTTAAACTTTTTTTTATGCAGTGTTATAGGTCCCATAGGGACCTATAACACTGCACACACTGATCTCTCATGCTGATCACTGGCGTGTATTAACACACCTGTGATCAGGGTTATCGGCGCTTGACTGCTCCTGCCTGGATCTCATGCATGGAGCAGTCATTCGTCGATCAGACGCCGAGGAGGCAGGTAAGGGCCCTCCCGATGTCCTGTAAGCTGTTCTGGACGCCGCGATTTCACTGCGCCGGTCCCGAACAGCCCGACTGACTAGCTGGGATAGTTTCACTTTAGAAGCGGCGGTCAGCTTTGACCGCCGCTTCTAAAGGGTTAATACCGCACATCACCGCGGGTCCCGGCCGGTGATGAGTGCCGGGACCGACGCGGTATGATGCGGGATCGCGGCGCGACCCCGCTTCATATCGCGGGAGCCAGCGCAGGACGTATGTATACGTCCTGCGTCGTTAAGGGGTTAAGCTACTAAAACAGGACAGCAGTGAAGAAGCCTTAAAAAGCTAAAGAGAAGAATGTAAATTAAGTAAAAATAAGATAAAAAGTGGAGACAGAAAGACTCATTGCCAAGGAGAGTAAAACTATGTAAATAGCAAAAAGGTTAAAATCGGAAGCATTGGCCCTTTAACCCATCCAGGACGAGGGCGTAAAGGTACGCCCTTGCACCTTGGTACTTAAAGGGGTACTCTGGTGAAATATAAATATATATATATGGATATATATATATATATATATATATATATATATATATATATATATATATATATATATATATAATTTTTTTTTTTAAATCAACTGGTGCCAGAACATTAAACATATTTGTAAATTACTTACAAGAAAAAAACTTAATCCTTCCAGTACTTATCAGCTGCTGTATGCTGCAGAGGAAGTTCTTTTCTTTTTTAATTTCTTTCCAGTCTGACCACAGTGCTCTCTATCATCTCTGTCCGTGTCAGGAACTGTCAAGAGCAGGAGCAAATCCCCCTTAGCAAACCTATCCTGCTCTTCTTTGTCGGGACTTAGTACTATATTTTAAGTTACTTCGGAGTATCTAGTCAGTCCTTTGCTGCTGGATATAATATATCATTTTTCTTATTTTTTTTTTATATCTAGCAGCAAAGGAATGACTAGATACTCCAAAGTAACTTAAAATATAGTACTAATTCCCGACTAAGAAGAATTTTTCTTATTTTTTTTAAATATATATTATGTTGCATAAATCTGTTTTTATTTATTTATAGTACATACACAATTTTTACACATGACATTTTTTCAGATATGCCAATTTTTATGTATACTTTCTATTTCTGTAATTTTTGTGTTTTTATCTGTGTTCTAATTGTGATGTGCGGAGGTTGGCCCCAGCACATTCTAATTTTAATTGTGATGGGAAGGGGTTAATCCCTACATATAAAAGTAAGATGTGAATGCTCATTTGCATGCCTGATGAAGCCACGCATGCGTGGTGAAACACGTTGCATTATCCACAATAAAACCCTCTGTGAAGGTATCCTACCTGTCTGATGTCAGTCTCCCGGTCAGCGCCGATGAATTCCTGAACCAGAAGCCCGCCCTGTTCACCATTGTCCTACATCAGGAAGGCTGCAGATCCGGATTATTATCTACATGATCACCATTGTTGTGTATGGGCTACACAACTATGTCGGGTGAGCGGTGATTCTTCCCCCTACCCTCCCCCTACATTTTAGTGATTTTACTCCACAAGGAGTGCCTCTGTCTTTTTTCTTTCCTCTATCCTGCTCTTGACAGTTCCCAAGACAGACAGAGGTATCAGCAGAGAGCACTGTGGTCAGACAGAAAATAAATTTAAAAAGAAAAGAACTTACTCTGGAGCATGCAGCTGATAAGTACTGGAAGGATTAAGATTTTTTTAAAGGCAGGGAGGGAGTTAGGGATAGATTAGCAATAGGTAGGGAGAGAAAAAAAATACAGATGGTGGGAGCTACTCTTTAAGCATTAATAACTATGATAACTCTGGGATGCTTTTACTTATGAATTTGATTCCAAGATTGTTTTTTCATGACATATTCTACAGGGTGGGCCATTTATATGGATACAACTTAATAAAATGGGAATGGTTGGTGATATCAACTTCCTGTTTGTGGCACATTAGTATATGTGAGGGGGAAACTTTTCAAGATGGGTGGTGACCATGGTGGCCATTTTGAAGTCGGCCATTTTGAATCCAACTTTAGTTTTTTCAATAGGAAGAGGGTCATGTGACACATCAAACTTATTGGGAATTTCACAAGAAAAACTATTGTGTGCTTGGTTTTAACGTAACTTTATTCTGAATACTACAGTGGAAATTATTTTCCGTTTGAAACACAGAGCTGTCTGCTGACATCACGAGCACAGTGCTCTCTGCTGACATCTCTGTCCATTTTAGGAACTGCCAGAGTAAAAGGAAATACCCATAGCAAACATATGCTGTTCTGGGCAGTTCCTAAAATGGACAGAGATTTCAGCAGAGAGCACTGTGCTCATGATGTCAGCAGAGAGCTCTGTGTTTCAGAAAGAAAAGAATTTCCGCTGTAGTATTCAGCAGCTAATAAGTACAGGAAGGATTAAGATTTTTTAATAGAAGTAATTTATAAATCTGTTTAACTTTTTGGCACCTGTTGATTTAAAAAAAAAAAAAAAGTTTTTCACTGGAGTATCCCTTTAGCCCCTTAACGACGCAGGACGTATATTTACGTCCTGCACCGGCTCCCGCGATATGAAGCGGGATCGCGCCGCGATCCTGCATCATATCGCGTCGGTCCCGGCGCTCCTCAACGGCCGGGACCCGCGGCTAATACCACACATCGCCGATCGTGGCGATGTGCGGTATTAACCCTTTAGAAGCGGCGGTCAAAGCTGACCGCCGCTTCTAAAGTGAAACTGAAAGTGACCCAGCTGCTCAGTCGGTGAAATCGCGGCGTCCCGAACAGCTGACCGGACACCGGGAGGGCCCTTACCTGCCCCCTCGGTGTCCGATCGACGAATGACTGCTCCGTGCCCCAGATCCAGGCAGGAGCAGTCAAGCGCCGATAATGCTGATCACAGGCATGTTAATACACGCCAGTGATCAGCATAGGAGATCAGTGTGTGCAGTGTTATAGGTCCCTATGGGACCTATAACACTGCAAAAAAAATGTTAAAAAAAAAGTGTTAATAAAGGTCATTTAACCCCTTCCCTAAGAAAAGTTTGAATCACCCCCCTTTTCCCATAAAAAAATAACAGTGTAAAAAAAAATAAATAAACATGTGGTATCGCCGCGTGCGTAAATGTCCGAACTATAAAAATATATCATTAATTAAACCGCACGGTCAATGGAGTACGCGCAAAAAAATTCCAAAGTCCAAAAAAGCGTATTTTGGTCACTTTTTATACCATTAAAAAAATGAATAAAAAGTGATCAAAAAGTCCAATCAAAACAAAAATCATACCGATAAAAACTTCAGATCACGGCGCTAAAAATGAGTCCTCATACCGCACTGTACGTGGAAAAATAAAGTTATAGGGGTCAGAAGATGACATTTTTAAACGTATAAATTTTCCTGCATGTAGTTATGATTTTTTCCAGAAGTGCAACAAAATCAAACCTATATAAGTAGGGTATCATTTTAACTGTATGGACCTACAGAATAATAAGGTGTAATTTTTACCGAAATATGCACTGCGTAGAAACGGAAGCCCCCAAAAGTTACAAAATGGTGGGTTTTTTTCGATTTTGGCGCACAATGATTTCTTTTTCCGTTTCGCCGTGCATTTTTGGGTAAAATGACTAATGTCATTGCAAAGTAGAATTGGCGACGCAAAAAAATAAGCCATAATATGGATTCTTAGGTGGAAAATTGAAAGGGTTATGATTTTTAAAAGGTAAGGAGGAAAAAACGAAAGTGCAAAAACGGAAAAACCCGAGTCCTTAAGGGGTTAAATGCTTTTTTGTCATTTGTTGCCCCATTAACATTTTTATTCATCCACATTGGTTTTCTCCTATTCCTGACCCTTTTATTCCCTCAAGGTATGTACCTCTTACAGTGAAAATTTAGTGTCAGTAACATTGCCTTCCTAAAGTTGATTGTTCTTGTGGCCCCTTGAGCTCTTCCCTTAGTGAAAGACAAGTTATAATATATTATGTTCACGATTTCCAAGGTGTTCTTCTACCTGCACATTAGTTACACTGTAAGGTCTGCTGGTTAATATTAAACGGGTACTCCACTGCTAGACATATTATTCCCTATCCAAAGGACAAGGGGATAGGTTGTCTGATCGTGGGGGTCCCGCTGCTGCCCCCCCTTCCCCCGTGATCTCCTGCAGCACCCGGCGGTTCTGACTGCAGTGGTGGCGACGTCACGACCATACCCATCATGACGTCACGCCCCCTCTATTCATGTCTATGGGAGGAGCCGTGATGGCCGACACGCCCCCTCCCATAGACATGAATGGAGGTTCGTTGTGTGACATCATGGAGGTCATCGCGATCACGGCCGCCCGCTCCAAGCGTTCTGAATAAAATGCTCTGAACGCTGGGGCACGTGACTACCCCTTTAAGTCCAGTAGGGCACCCTCTCATGTCGGGCCCTGCACCATTTGGGACAGATAAATATCTTTTGCTATAGTCCGAAACCTATTTCCTATATGAGATTCACATGTCTGTCTCCCAGTTTATATCAAGATAGTTAGAGGTACTCCACCGCAAACATCTTATCCCCTATCCACCACTGGGGACCCCCACGATCTCTGTGCTGGCAGCAGTGGCGTCAGGAACACCGAAGCTGATGCCAAAGCATGCCCCCCCTCCATTCATGTCAATGGGAGGAGGTGTGACTGCTATGACGTAGCAGTCACGCCTCCTCCCATGGAAGCGAATGGAGGGGGCGTGGCTGCTGCATCGCCAGTCATCGGGCACAGAGCGGAGTTTGCTCCATGCGCCGAATGACGGGGTGCTGTGCCAGAGATCGCAGGGGTCCCCAGTGGTGGGACCCCCGCAATCTAACATCTTATCCCCCTATCCTTAAGATAGGCAATAAGATATTTGCAGTGGAGTACCCCTTTTAACCCCTTAAGGACCCTTGACATACGCGTACGTCATGACACCCTTGTACTTAAGGACCCATGACGTACGCGTCATGGACAATTCCGGCCCTCGCCGCGCACCGGGTGGGGATCGGACCGGGATGCCTGCTGAAATCATTCAGCAGGCATCCCGTGCAAAGGCCCAGGGGGGTCATTAGACCCCCCCCATGTCGGCGATCGCGGCAAATCGCAAGTGAATTCACACTTGCGATTTGCGCAATTCCGGGTCATTACGGGTCTATGGTGACCCGGAATAGAAGGGGGATCGCGGGTGTCCATGACACCCACAACCTCCCTGAAGAGATAGGAGTGAGGTGGCCACCCCTCCTATCCCTGCTATTGGTGGTCTAGACACGACCACCAATAGCAGATCGGGGGCGGGGGGGTTTACTTTCGTTTTCCCCGTCCTACCCACCCACAATAGGTGGGGCAGGACGGGGAAACCCGACAGGGACCGGCGCCGAAGATTCACTTACCGATCCAGAGGCTGTGGGTGACGGAGATCGGCGGGCGGTGACGTCGTGCGGCTGGATCCTACGGAAGCCGGTGAGTTGCCTAGCGACATCTGGAGGGTACAGTCTGAGACCACTAGATAGTGGTCTCTAACTGTAGCCCTCCAGATGTTGCAAAACTACAACTCCCAACATGCCCAGACAGCTGTTTGGGCATGCTGGAATATGTAGTTTTGCAACAGCTGGAGGGCTACAGTTTGAGACCACTATCTAATGGTCTCTAAACTGTATCCCTCCAGATCCTGCAAAACTATAACTCCTAGCATGCCCAAACAGCTGTTTGCTGTCCGGGCATGCTGGGGTTTGTAGTTTTGCAACAGCTGGAGGACCACAGTTTGGAGATCACTTTGCAGTGGTCTCTAAAACTGTAGCCCTCCAGATGTTGCAAAACTGCAAATCCCAGAATGCCCAAACAGCTGTCTCGGCATGCTGGGAGTTGTAGTTGCGTACCTCCAGCTGTTGCATAACTACATCTCTCAGCATGCCCTTTGGTGATCAGTACATGCTGGGAGTTGTAGTTTTGCAACAGCTGGAGGCACACTGGTTGGATAATACTGAGTTAGCAGAACCTAACTGAAGGTTTTCCAACCAGTGTGCCTCCAGCTGTTGCAAAACTACAACTCCCAGCATGCACGGTCTGTCAGTACATGCTGGGAGTTGTAGTTTTGGAACAGCTGGAGGTTTGCCCCCCCCCCCCCCCCATGTGAACGTACAGGGTACATTCACACGGGCAGGTTTACAGCAAGTTTCTTGCTTCAAGTTTGGGCTGCGGCAAATTTTTTGCTGCAGCGCAAACTCCTAGCGGGAAACTTACTGTAACCCGCCAGTGCAAATGTACCCTAAAAACACTACACTACACTAACACATAATAAAGAGTAAAACACTACATATACACCCCCTTACATTGTCCCCCCCCCCCACTAAAAATAAAAAACGTATTGTATGGCAGTGTTTCCAAAACAGAGCCTCCAGCTGTTGCAAAACAACAACTCCCAGCATTTCTGGACAGCCACTGACTGTCCAGGCATGCTGGGAGTTTAGCAACAGCTGGAGGCTTCCTGTTTGGGAATCACTGGTGTAGAATAGCCCTATGTCCACCCCTATGCAATCCCTAATTTAGTCCTCAAATGCGCATGGCGCTCTCACTTCAGAGCCCTGTCTTATTTCAAGGAAACAGGTTAGGGCCACATATGGGGTATCTCCGTACTCGGGAGAAATTGCACTACAAATTTTGTGGGGCTTTTTCTCCTTTTACCCCTTATGAAAAGGAAAAGTTGGGGGCTACACCAGCTTGTTAGTGTAAAAAAATTAAAAATTTTACTCTAACATGCTGGTGTTGCCCCATACTTTTTATTTTCACAAGTGTTAAAAGGAAAAAAAGACCCCCAAAATTTGTAACGCAATTTCTCCTGAGTACGGAAATAGCCCATATGTGGTCGTAAAATGCTCTGCGGGCGCACAACAAGGCTCAGGAGTGAGAGCACACCATGTACATTTGAGGCCTAAATTGGTGATTTGCACAGGGGTGGCCGATTTTACAGCGGTTCTGACATAAACGCAAAAAATAAATACCCACATGTGACCCCATTTTGGAAACTACACCCCTCACGGAATTTAATAAGGGGTACAGTGAGCATTTACGCCCCACAGGTGTCTGACAGATTTTTGGAACAGTGGTACGTGAAAATGAAAATTTTAATTTTTCATTCGCACAGCCCACTGTTCCAAAGATCTGTCAAACGCCAGTGGGGTGTAAATACTCACTTCACCCCTTATTAAATTCTGTGAGGGTTGTAGTTTCCAAAATAGGGTCACATGTGGGGGGGGGTCCACTGTTCTGGCACCACGGGGGGCTTTGTAAATGCACATGGCCCCTGACTTCCATTCCAAACAATGTTTTTCCCAAAAGCTCAATGGCGCTCCTTCTCTTCTGAGCATTGTAGCACTTGGCATCCACACATGGGGTATTTCCATACTCAGAAGAGATGGGGTTTCAAATTTTGGGGGGCACTTTGTCCTATTACCCCTTCCAAAAAAAATTAATTTGAGGGAAAACTAGCATTTTAGTGGGGGAAAAAAATGTACACATCCAACTTTCACGAAAAGTCGTCAAACACCTGTGGGGTGTTAAGGCTCATTGGACCCCTTCTTACGTGCCTTGAGGGGTGTAGTTTCCAAAATAGTATGCCATGTCATTTTTTTTTTTTTTTTTGCTGTCCTGGCACCATAGAGGCTTCCTAAATGCGACATGCCCCCCAAAAACCCTTTCAGAAAAACTCACTCTCCAAAATCCCACTGTCGCTCCTTCCCTTTTGAGCCCTCTACTGCGCCCGCTGAAGACTTGACATACACATATGAGGTATTTTCTTACTCGAGAGAAATTGGGTTACACATTTTAGGAAGATTTCTCTCCTTTTACCCCTTGTAAAAATTCAATAACTGGGTCTACAAGAACATGCGAGTGTAAAAAATGAAGATTTTGAATTTTCTTCTTCAATTTGCTGCTATTCCTGTGAAACACCTAAAGGGTTAACAAACCTTTTGAATGTCATTTTGAATACTTTGAGGGGTGCAGTTTTTATAATGGGGTCATTTTGGGGGTATTTCTAATAAGAAGGCCCTTCAAATCCCCTTCAAAACAGAACTGGTCCCTGAAAAATTTCGATTTTGAAAATTTTGTGAAAAATCGGAAAATTGATGCTATACTTTGAAGCCCTCTGATGTCTTCCAAAAGTAAAAGCATGTCAACTTTATGATGGAAACATAAAGTAGACATATTGTATATGTGAATCAATATATAATTTATTTGGAATATTCATTTTCCTTACAAGCAGAGAGCTTCAAAGTTAAAAAAAAAAATGCGAAATTTTTTATTTTTTCATCAAATTTTGGAATTTTTCACCAAGTAATGATGCAAGTATCGACAAAATTTTACCACTAACATAAAGTAGAATATGTCACGAAAAAACAGTCTCGGAATCAGAATGAAAGGTAAAAGCAAAAAATGGCCGTGTCCTACAGTGAAAATTGGCTGGGTCCTTAAGGGGTTAAAGTCCCTGATTATTACCACCTCATTCTGATTTGCTGCCTTGTTTATTTGCCTCAGTAATTGATCTTCTGCCTCTTCCATTATATTTGGCAGCTTATTACAAACCCCCATCAGAATTTAATTTTTAGCTCCGTATATTTCACCAGAGCTTCACAGTCCTCTTCCATTCCTTCATGACAAGTGACAACATCATGGAGCTGGTGTTAGATACCTTGCACTTCCCCGCTTTTTATTTGAGGATGCCCTACAGATTATTATTATTTTATAGCCTATTAGGCCTATATAGATAGATTATCTTTCAAACCCTCTTTTTTTAATTACATAGTCACAGAGTTTCTAAGCTTGGAAATATAGTAGTAAAAGCAAAACCCGGGCTGATGTAGCGTGAAACAATTGTTGCCCTCCACCTGTGTTCTCCCCTGCCTCACATCCGTGACCCTCTCTCTCCCTTGCATCTGTCTCGTGTATGTTACATGTATCGCAGTATCCTGGAATAAAGTGAACAGAAGGAATTTTGGGTGAGTGCTCCATCACTACGTCTTGGTTTTACTACTATATGTGCAATATCTTCTAGCACTTTATGTAGAGAACCACCTGCATCCTTTAATCAGGACTGTTTGTCTATTTGTTCACTGGTGGATGCCGTGTTTTGTTTTTTTTTTACATTTATTATTATTTTTTTTTTTTTTTTGTATTACCTTGTCTCTACATGTAAGAAGTTGTTTCAAGGTTTAGGTACACTTTAAGACAGAATGGTTTTCACTAAAAGATTCATGGCCTTTAACATTTGCATTTTATTGGGCAATAATAGGAGGCTTTGATATTAATAAGGTGTGTGCCACTGTAATACTTTTATGTTCTGAAAGCTCCCTGCAAAAATTGGAGCAAAGGTATCTAGACATTTGGTGGGGCCCTGCCCTGGCACGCTAGTATATACACGACTGTTTACCCAGCAAAGTTTAAAACTACAACAAAATCTTATGCAATAGCACTGTCTTTCGATACAAACGCAACAAGATACTTTTGGCAGTCATAATCCTGTACAAAGAGACTGGTTTATTGCATGTGTTTAATTTCTAAACAATAATAGGGACAGTGAGTACCTAAGGGCACAGTAAGGAACTGCTGCCAGCAGTGTCCAGTTTATGTGAATCTTTCCTTGGTATCCAGATCGCTGCATTCACTAAGGTGACCGAGGAATGTGCTTATTACTGCAGTCTTGCTAAACCACGCTTTTCGTTTGTTCACCTTGTGTCAATGTTTAAACACCTAATTCTCTCATAATGAAATACATGAAAATTTTGCAGGGCCAGAATGTTCTGGTAAGACCCATTCAGTATTCTACATCTAAAGTGCCTCTGCAGAATCAGCTTAAAGACCCATGTACACTGAGATGGCTGTGTAATTGATCATGTATGGTGCCAATGTAATTATGGGAACCATTATAAAATGTTTAAAGGGGTATTCCGGCCATAGACATCTTATCCTCCTTATAGGCATGAATGGAGGAGACGTGGTGTGACATCACAAGGGGGCATGGCGTGACCTCACTTCCTTAGTTCTGGAAATACAGAGGTTTCCAGGACTGGAGCAGCAGCCCAGCATAGAATGCGGGTGCTGCATGGAGATCGCGCAATCCTAGTGGCGGCCCTCCCACAATCAGACATCTTATCCCCTATCATTTAGATAGGGGATAAGAGGTCTATGGCTGGAATAACCCTTTAATAGCCGAACTATATCTGAATCATTGATCCAAGGAAAAGGATAGTGGAATCCTGGTTCCACGAAGAAGCGGTGCTTGGTAGCGCTCGTTTCCAGCGGGAGACGAAAGATTGTAGTCTACGAACTCGGGTATGGTATAAAGAGAAAAGTCTTTATTCGCACATGCAGTAACAAAGGGATAACGCGTTTCGAGGGGCGGAGACCCCCTCTTCGTCAGATCCAATCATATGTTGGGATAGATTCCCGTCCCATTTATACAAAAAAAGCCCGCGAAATAGTACATACTGGCGAATCAAATTGCGTTGCACAATATACATCATATTTAAATGTACATATCAATAATCAATAATATGTATAAACATTAAAAAGATAAAAAGAGTTCCCGCTGGAAAAAGAGGAAGGGGAAAGATCAGAGGAAACTATAATGATAGTATGCTCACTCATAGATCCTAGATTGAGGGTTCGGGTGGCTCCTTTGTTGGGGCCGCCAATGGTTGTAATGAAGCTCAGTGGTCCAGTGCCGTGGTTCCTGATGAGATGAAAAAACGCACAGCAGAGGAGGAACTGGCCACACAAGAAATGGGAGACCCGTTCTCCCGGCCGAGAGTTGCTCCGGGTAGATGTCGGATCATCGCGTCGGCGGAGCTCCATGGGACACACTGCACCTGACATTCTCTAGGTTAGAAGGCACGGAGGATAGGAGGGATCGCGGACTCGAAAAGCAGTGGCTCAGCTGCACGGAGCGGTAAGTGGGGTTTACTCTGTCTTACTATCATATCCATTGCAAAATGCAGTGTCCATCCTTGAGAGGTGTTTTTGAGTCGTATAGTCATATTGGTGAATTTCTTTTAGATATTGGTCGTCTGCTCGCTCTTCTTGAGTCCTGAGGTGTTCCTTATTTGTGATGATTCACACACCTGGATATCAGGTTTTATTGGACATAGTCCCATTGATTCAGTGTATAAGTTCTACTGCCTCATTAAGACCATACGATTGAAGTGATTCCAGCCTATATATCCAGAACATTTCCCTCTTTGCTAGGGCTTCTGGACGATTGGTGATATGGTTGGGAATGTGATCAATTGGAATAATGGAGAATGGATTTGCAATATCTTTGTGTCTTAAAGTGATGTGCCGTGACAGGCTGTGTTTCATGTAGCCCTTCTTGATGTTACTTCTATGTTGGTTGGTCCTTAGATGCAGTTTCTGTGACGTGCGACCAACATATTGTAAACCGCAGCAACAGTTGATTAGGTAGATCACATATTGGGACTGACAGGTAAGATGGAATTGTATGTTGAATTTTTCTCCTGTGTGATGACTTGAAAAGGAGGTATTAGGTTTGGTTATTGTTTTGCAGCACAGGCATCTTTTGGTGTTGCATCTGAATGCCCCTTTCTTTTGGCTCGTTTCCATAGTTGATGTTGCTTTTTTCTTTTGTTTTTTGAGGCGGCTCGGAGCCAACATGTTTTTTAGGGAGGGGGCCCTTCTGAAGGTCATTGAAGGTTGTGTGGGTAAAATATCTTTGAGGTACGGATCGCATCTCAAGAGGCCCCAATGTTTTTTTAGGATGTTCCTAATTTTCGAATGGCCGGTTGAATAGGTGGTGATAAAGTTGCCGGCGTATTTCTTAGTATTTAAGATCTTTGCTAGACCGGTCTGTCTATTGGTGGTTTCATTCATTTGTTCATCCTTAGTTTCCACCTTCATTTCTTTAGGTATCTGTGATGAAGCTAAACAGTCGTCCTGTGTGAGTAGCAAAGTTTTGTGATATGCATTCTCTACCAAGGATTTAGGATATCCTTTCACTTTAAAACGTTTTTTTAGGGTTTTGGATTGCCTGATGAAAGTTCTTGTCTCCGTGCAATTTTTCCTGATTCGTCGGAATTGACTGTATGGAATATTAAGTTTCCATTTATTGTAATGGCCGCTTAGAAATGGAACATAACTGTTCGAATCCACTGGCTTGAAATGAGTAGAAGTGATGATTTGGTTATTTGTATGTGAGATTTGGAGGTCTAGAAATTCAATGGACATGCTTGAAATATTCGGGGTTAAAGTAATGCCCCAGTTGTTTCCATTAATTTCTTTGATTAGTGTTTCCAGTTCTTCTGGGGAGCCTCTCCACAGTAAGAACAAATCATCTATATATCTTTTATAGATGACTGTGTTGTTCTGGAATAAGGGGTTCTTTCTGAGGAACCTGTCTTCAAATTGGCCCATAAAGAGATTGGCATATGACGGGGCGACTCTAGTCCCCATGGCCGTTCCTTTTATTTGGTGGAAGGTCGCCCCGTCGTATGTAAAAAAATTATTCTTTAGAATGGTTTCTAGACACTTCATGAGAAATGAGGTCTGTTCCGGTGGCATAATGGGATCATTGTCTAAGTAAAAAGCCGTACATGCTAAGCCCAGATCATGTTTTATATTGGAGTATAATGCTGATACGTCCATAGTAACCAGCAGCATGCCTTCCTCCCATGTGACATCTTTGAGGGTGGTAATTAATTGGTCCGAGTTTTTTAAATAGCTGGGTAGTTTTTGAACATAGGGTTGGAGTATCAGATCAAGATACTGTGAGATGTTGCTGGTTATACTGTCTATGCCCGATATGATGGGTCTTCCGGGTCGGTGTATCTGATCTTTATGAATTTTAGGCAGATGGTAATAAAATGCCATTTTTGGATTGGGTATCCATAGAAAGAGTTTTTCTTTTTTCGTAAGTATTTTATGTTGTAAGCCCTCCTCTAGGAGGGTGGATATTTGGATTTTTAGTTTTGGTAAGGGGTCGTTCACTACTCGTTGGTAGTAGGAGGTGTCTCCTAGTATTTTCCAGGCTTCAATGTTATAGTCATTGTAGTTCTGAATAACAACTCCGCCACCTTTGTCCGCAGGGCGGACCACAATGTCCGTATTGTCCTGTAGAGTTTTCAATGATGTTTGTTCATTTTTTGAGAGGTGTCCCTCTTTGGAATAGGAGGGAAATTTATCCGGGAGGGATTTGAATTCCTCTGCTACGGAATCGTGGAATGCCCTTAATAGATGTCCCTGGCTGTTTGTTGAGTAAAATTTATGTCAGGTGCAGTGTGTCCCATGGAGCTCCGCCGACGCGATGATCCGACATCTACCCGGAGCAACTCTCGGCCGGGAGAACGGGTCTCCCATTTCTTGTGTGGCCAGTTCCTCCTCTGCTGTGCGTTTTTTCATCTCATCAGGAACCACGGCACTGGACCACTGAGCTTCATTACAACCATTGGCGGCCCCAACAAAGGAGCCACCCGAACCCTCAATCTAGGATCTATGAGTGAGCATACTATCATTATAGTTTCCTCTGATCTTTCCCCTTCCTCTTTTTCCAGCGGGAACTCTTTTTATCTTTTTAATGTTTATACATATTATTGATTATTGATATGTACATTTAAATATGATGTATATTGTGCAACGCAATTTGATTCGCCAGTATGTACTATTTCGCGGGCTTTTTTTGTATAAATGGGACGGGAATCTATCCCAACATATGATTGGATCTGACGAAGAGGGGGTCTCCGCCCCTCGAAACGTGTTATCCCTTTGTTACTGCATGTGCGAATAAAGACTTTTCTCTTTATACCATACCCGAGTTCGTAGACTACAATCTTTCGTCTCCCGCTGGAAACGAGCGCTACCAAGCACCGCTTCTTCGTGGAACCAGGATTCCACTATCCTTTTCCTTATATCAGACGTCCAGGACCAGTTCCCGAGACGAACGGGTGCCCAGCAGCTCTTCCACCACTACCTCCCAGGGATCTGGGGAATAAGCCTTCAACGGTGTTGTGTCTGTAACACAACACCCCCAGGTGAGCGCACCAGTCCTTGTTCACCTGTGTATCTCCTATACATACAGAATCATGGCACATTAGTGCGCTCTCTTTTCTGTTTCTTTTTTTGCATATTACTTGAATCATTGATCCATTACATATGGACATATATTATCCAGACTGAGCAGGCATAACTAGTTGATGGTGCCTGGAAAACATTCTATATGACACCGATTATATATAAGCACACCCTAGTATATATATGCCCTAGTAAATAAGGAGCTTGATCCCTTTTTGAAGTTGGGGAAAGTTGGGGTAAATTTTTAAGTATAAAAAAAATCACAGAGAATGTATTTGCTAATTCACTGGGGTGCCATCTAGTGGTCTCTTAAAGATTACTGTAGTGGTCTATGTACAGAATAATCATAAGTCTTAGAGTAGTTGTCAGAAAAATGTGGCAAGGAGGGAGATTTCTTGATTTGGTTGCAGTTTGGAGCCACATAATTAAATCAAGTGTACTAAGCACATTGCTAGTAAAATCTATGCAAGGTTCTTTTTGAACAAATATTCTTTATTGATCCTTCTCATTTTCTGTTCTCAGTGTGTAACTGTGGCAAAGACACAGCCTGTACGAGCAGTGGAGACTGCTGTCACCCCGAGTGTCTGGGAGGCTGCAGTTCCCCTGGAGACAGTGAGACCTGTGTGGCATGTCGTAATTTCTTCTTCAACGGTCAGTGCTTGCCTTCCTGCCCAGCCAACACCTACGAATATGAGGGTTGGAGATGTATCACAGCAGAGTATTGTGCCAGCTTGGTCAAAGTCTCGGAAAACCCAAGGGAGTCTTTCAAGTTTGTCATCTATGAGAATCGATGTCTCTCTGAGTGTCCATCGGGATACACCAGGAATGAGAGCAGGTTAGTGTCTGTCTAAAAAAAAAAAAAAAAAAAAAAAAAAAAAAAAAAGTCAAAGCAATTATAATTCTATTCCTCAACATAATTTATTTTGAAAAGCTGAGTGAAAACAAAAATGGCTACCATTTTAGATCCAGCAAGGGCAGGCTTCATTTCAGGCATTTAAATTGCCCACTGCCAATTCTGGCCCCTATGAAATATATGCCACAATTGCCAGGTAGGCAGTCACACGGGTTGTCATCAAGCTTTACTGGTAACTCCTGCTCCACTTGTCTACCCAAATAATTTCAAACTATGGACCCCACAGAAACAATATCCTAGTCCATTGCTTTTGTCTAGCATTGAAGCTGCTGTGGTAGATGCTGATTTTTGGAAAAAACTCTTTTTAAGTTTACATTTTTTTTATTGTAACCACTAATGGTTCCACAAGAGCTTATTGTAGAGGATCTCACTCCTGAAACCCCTCATCATTAACTCCTTTCACTTAGGCAGCCCCTAGTTGGGGGGTTTAAATTGGAAAGTCCCTTCTAACTTTTTAAGCTCAGCATAGTCCAGCCACCATGGTGTTAATCCCAAAATATTTAGTATTTTATACAGAAAGCTCTTATTATATTATATTACAGTATTGTCTGCCATAAGTGTGAAGGCCACTGCCCGAAAGTTTGCAAAGTTGGGACTAAAGCCATCGACTCCATGGAGACTGCAAATGAGCTGACTGGCTGCACCTGCATTGAAGGAAGTCTGATCTTCAATATCCGCCGGGGCAGTACGTATCTCTGCTATAAAGTGTAACTTTCATTTATAAGAATAAAAAATAAAAAATCTGTATGGTTGTATTAGAATAACCCTTAAGAGTGCTCTCCCTGTTGTTATGGAGCCCCTTCCATGGCGCTTAGCTATTTCTCATTGTCTCCATTTTAGTGGGCTTTACCAGAGCTGGGCTGTTTGCTAGTAGTAAACACACAGTTATTTCTTTTCATACTTCTCAAGCCAATCACAGCACAACACATCACCTACTCCTCTCTGCTATTGGATGATGTAGTGCTGGAGAACGTTCTCTAAACAGGCTCGCGCTATGCTGGGTTAATGATTTACACAGTAGACTATTATAAATATCATATGGAGGGAGAAGGGACTACTGGCACTAGGTTTTTGCAAAGTGCTATACGAGCAGGCCTGAGAAAAACAGCAGGGCAGCGCGGGGCTGAGGATGTTTTTAGAAACAAATTTCTCCTAACAGTGAGTTGCAAGGAAGGGAGAATCCTAGTGGCTGAGACTTTAAAGAAGTGTGTTGGTGGTAGAGGCATAGCTTAAAGTCCCTGTGCCCCAATGCAAGATCTGCAGAGAAGTATGAAAGACAAAAAGGGACAATGCGCCTATCTATGTGCCGTTATCCTTATTACAAGTGACAGGTGAGGAAGTGTAAGGAATGCTCTCACCTGGTGGTGTTATGCTGAGAGCATAACACCTGTTGCAGCTTGAAGGGGCCCAACTGGTGTGGGTAAGTGGAAATCCACGGTGTGCTGCCCGGATCCACCCATACGGCCGGACGGTCTGAGAGTATGAGTGGTAGCGGGGAAAAAGGAATCCGATCCTGGCGCTCACCTGTGCGGCAGCTGAGGAAATTATGTCAGGAGCCGTGATGAGGTAAAAGATGCACTTTATTTTGAATAAAGCAGGGACTACGCGTTGCGAGGGGACAGGCTCCCCTCTTCCTCAGGTCCAATCATGATGATTGGACCTGAGGAAGAGGGGAGCCTGTCCCCTCGCAACGCGTAGTCCCTGCTTTATTCAAAATAAAGTGCATCTTTTACCTCATCACGGCTCCTGACATCATTTCCTCAGCTGCCGCACAGGTGAGCGCCAGGATCGGATTCCTTTTTCCCCGCTACCACCAATGCAAGATCTGTAACAGAACCCCCACATACCATGTGTGCTAATTATAATACTGGCTTTCATTTATTTTACAAAGTGCCCTTTCAAACCTTCTGATGCACTATGTCTGACTGACATCTTTGCACACCTATAGCTATGCCCATGGCCTAAGTTTAGTCTTAATCCTTCTACTTTCACAAAAAGTTCCTGTTTACTTTTCTTTCAGATAACCTGGCTACCGAGCTCCAGAGAAGTTTGGGTCTTATTGAGACCATCACCGGCTTCCTGAAAATAAAGCATTCCTTTGCTTTGGTGTCCCTGTCCTTTCTCAAAAATTTAAAACTGATCAGAGGAGATGCCATGGTGGATGGGTAAGGGAATGTCTAGAATGTTCATGCGGATATGCAAAAAACAAACAAAACAAAAAAAAGAAACATAAAAAATAATCTAATTTTAAAAAAGTATAAAAATTGTAGATCATAATTTTTGGTGGGGGGGCTTTGGTAGCAACATTTTTGTTCTGAAGTTAGATTTTCAGTTTAAGTAATTTTCATTCAGGTTTTTCAAACTTAAAATTGAAATTAAGGAACCAGAAGACTCCAGGGCATGAATTTAGTTCTGTTCTGAAATCTGTTCTTTCTGATGTCTTCCAGAAATTACACATTGTATGTGTTGGACAATCTAAACTTACAACAATTATGGGATCCAAACCATGAGAGCCTCTCTATTCCCACTGGAAAACTATACTTTGCCTTCAACCCCAAACTCTGCTTGTCAGAGATCTACCACACAGAAGACCTAACTGGAACAAAGGGGAGACAAAACAAAGCTGACATCAATCCCCGTACTAATGGAGACCGGGCCTCATGTGAGATATTTCTGTTTTAATAAAGAAAACCCATCTCAAACATTTATTGGTAATCTAGTGAGATTTTGAGGAATTTCATTGGCATATGAAAATCCTGCAGATTATCTAAAAATATCAGACACTAAGTTCTTTTATGGTGGCATTCACCTTTTATGGTATTTTTGATTTCATGGGTTTACCTTCACCTCCTGTTCTATCACTATTTAGTTTAAAATACCCCTCTGTGGTATACTCATTTTAAACATTGCATTTTCATCACAGGCAAGACTGAAACATTAAAATTTGTGACAAATATGACTGAATCAGACCGCATCTTCCTAAAATGGCAGCGCTATAAGCCAGATAAAACTGATCTCATGAGCTTCGTTGTCCTCTACAAAGAATCGTAAGTTGGCATGTATAATAAGTAAAATGGTAATAATTCTTGAGTGCACAAATACCCTTGAAGCATACTCCAGCCGTAAACCAAACTCCAAAATCCATATGTGGTGTTTTATAAGTAAGTTCTGAGTGTGCAATCCAGCCTTCTTTCTTCAGCTTGCTTGATAAAATTTTTAAAAATATTTGGTGTTTTTTTTCCAACTTTGCATTTTATAAACTATATTGTAAAATAATCCGGAAATCCTGTGGGTTTACTCTGGCTGCTAGGACAAATGATAAGCTGACACTTCCTGTTCTATAAAGATCACTTTTCAGCAGTATCTTCTTTATCATCACATACAGAATTACAGTAATGTATGACACCAGTATGTAGATAAGATGTGATCAGGCCATTCACAATAGAGATCATCCTCTTTTCTTTTCACAAAGACTTGTGCACAGGCCACAGAGCAAAGATAGAAAACCTTCCCAAGAAAGTGAACAGGATCAGCTAGGGTCATTATTAAGGCTGCTCCCATAATAATGTATTCGAAATGAAAATACACAATTTCCAATCAGATTAGAAAAATCTTTTATCTTGTTTTAATCAATAAATAAATAAATAAATAAAATTGTAGTGGTCTGCCAGTCATGTTGGCTCTTTATTAGTGTTGCTCGCGAATATTCGTAATGCGAATTTTATTCGCGAATATCGCATATTCGCGAATATAGCACTATATATTCGTAATTACGAATATTCGTTTTTTGTTTTTTTTTGTTTTTTTTCACAGTACACATCACAGTGATCATCCCTCTCTGCTTCCAGCTTGTGTGGTGTAAAGAAGGCTGTAATACTACTGTGTGAGACTGGCGTGCGAATTTTCGTATATGCGAATTTTCGCTTATGCTAATTTTTGTATATGCAAATTTTCGCATATGTTAATTTTCGCATATGTGAAAATAAAACGAGAATGTTACGAATATGCGAATTTAGCTAATATATGCCTAATATTCGTCCATATATTCGCAAATTCGAATATGGCCTATGCCGCTCAACACTACTCTTTATGAGGCTAATTTCTGTGTCCGCTGATAACCTAAAAGCTTCTCATCCTGTCATTCACCTTTCTTACTCTGCAGAAACCTGTTTTATTGAATCTCTCTCTACTGGTTGGCCTTGGGTATCAGTATGTGCAACCACAAATGATAGCATTTTATTGAATGTCATGAAGAAGAATTACTTTTCATTCTCATATGAAGAAATTAATAGGTGTTAATCATTTGTGGTCATTTTACATAGTCTCACCATATTAATCCACTAACATAATGCTTTCCAAAATGTTTTCCCTTGCATGGTCTATAGACCTTTCCAGAACATAACAGAGTATCTTGGACAAGATGCCTGTGGTGCCAACAGCTGGAATGTTGTAGACGTAGAGCTACCTTGGAACACTGAGCAAGAGCCAAGTATTACATTACTAAACTTAAAACCTTGGACACAGTATGCAATATATGTCCGGGCCATTTCTTTGACTACAGCGGAGGAAGGACAGAGCTTTGGTGCTCAGAGTGATATTGTTTACATATGGACCAAACCAGCAGGTTAGATCATAGTGTATGTTTGATATCTTGCTTGATTAATTTTATTTACATCGAAGGATCTTTACTGTTACTGTCAGGGCTGACATGTATAACCAAAGTCTCTATGAAGCCATTAGGTAAGAGGGTTCCAAAAGTGGACTCAGGTTATTAGGTACAGAATTTTTTGAATCCATCATGTATAAAAGTTACTTTTCCAAAGGTAAAGCCATCCAATTTGTTGGGCTGCAATATTTTTTAAGGGAATTAGATCATTTTTGATGACACATCATGTTTGTTTTTATATTATACACAATTTTAAAAAAATGTTGGTGTTTTTTTTTCCAACTTTGCATTTTATAAACTATATTGTAAAATAATCCGGAAATCCTGTGGATTTACTCTGGCTGCTAGGACAAATGATAAGCTGACACTTCCTGTTCTATAAAGATCAATTTTCAGCAGTATCTTCTTTATCATCACATACTGAATTAAAGTAATGTATGACACCAGTATGTAGATAAGATGTGATCAGGCCATTCACAATAGAGCTCATCCTCTTTTCTTTTCACAAAGACTTGTGCACAGGCCACAGAGCAAAGATAGAAAACCTTCCCAAGAAAGTGAACAGGATCGGCTAGGGTCATTATTAAGGCTGCTCCCATAATAATGTATTAAAAAATGAAAATACACAATTTCCAATCAGATTAGAAAAATCTTTTATCTTGTTTTAATCAGTTAAACATGTAGGTTAGGGCTGGTTCACATCACGTTTTCCGCAATACGGGACCGAATACGGCAGGGGAGAGCTAAAAACTAGCGCTCCCATATTCAGCTGTATGCGGTCCCGTATGTAATTCATTTCAATGAGCCGGCCAGAGTGAAACATTCGGTCCGGTTGGCTCATTTTTCCCCCGTATGCGCTTTTACAACCGGACCTAAAACTGGTCAACCACGGTTTTGAGTACGGTTGTAAAAGCGCATACGGGGGAAAAATGACCCGACCGGTCCGAACGTTTCACTCCGGCCGGCTCATTGAAATGAATTACATACGGGACCGCATACAGCTCAATAAGGGAGCGCTAGTTTTTAGCTCTCCCCTGCCGTATGCGGTCCCGTATTGCGGAAAACGTGATGTGAACCAGCCCTTTTTCAGTCTCTAACTTCTTGCATGAACTTCTTATGTTTACAGCACCAACCATTCCTCAAGATGTTATGATCATGTCCAACTCCTCATCTCATCTAATTGTTCGATGGAAGCCTCCAACACAACGAAATGGGAATCTAAGTTATTACCTGGTGCTCTGGCAGCAGATGGTGGAAGATCATGAACTGTATCGCAATGATTACTGTACTAAAGGTTTGTATGTGACCTCGTAACACACTAAAGTAGGAGTTCAGTGGATGGTCTGGAATGTTTACTTATGTTTTGTGTGGTGGCCTTAATTATTAGTTCATAGGTTTCATAAAGTTTAGGGTTAACCATCAAAATGTAACAGTTAGCCATAATTTTACGGTATAAATATTTTTATTCTGTTTTATTTTTATTTGAAGTTAACTTTGCTTTTCCAATATGTACAATTTGCAACTTTGAGATTTTTAGTTACTGCTTATTACCCAGTACACACAAGTTAAACTGTACACTAAAATTTGTGAATAATCATGGACCAGTTTTCTACAATTTTCTACATAGAAAATACATACTTTACTTCAATTTTCTATATAATTTGCATAATTTGATCCTTAGTGTGTCCATTTAAAGGGGTACTCTGCCCAAAGGATAGGGGATAAGTTGTCAGATTGCCGGGGTCCCGCTGCTGGGGACCCCGGGGATCGCTGCTGCAGCACCCCGCTATCATTACTGTGCAGAGCGAGAGCACTCTGCACGTAATGACGGGCAATGCAGGGGCCGGAGCATCGTTACGTCACGGCTCCGCCCCTCGTGACGTCACAGCCTGCCCCCGTCAATACAAGTCTATGGGAGGGGGCGTGGCGGTCGTCACGCCCCCTTCCATAGACTTGCATTAAGGGGACGGGCTGTGATGTCATGAGAGGCGGAGCCATGATGTCACTCTGCTCCGGCCCCTGTATCGCCCGTCATTGCGCACAGAGCGAACTCGCTCTGTGCAGTAATGATGGTGGGGTGCCGCAGTGGCGATCCCCAGGGTCCCCAGCAGCGGGACCGCGGCGAGCTAACATCTTATCCCCTATCCTTTGGATAGGGGATAAGATGCCAGGGGCGGAGTACCCCTTTAAGTGTGAATGCATTAACTTACTTTAGAGGAATATTTATTTTGTCTGCACTCTATGACTTCTAGGGTTGGGGTTACATAAAACAACTATTAAAATCGGCCCTGATACTAAGGTTTCCTGTAGCTATTGGAATGGTAAACTACATTTGTTTTCAAATAGGAATCTACACTATCAACAAATATATCTATCTATATATGTGGTAGCCCTTGGGGGTGTTGGTAGTGGGGGTATTGTTTCGATAAATGAGGGGTTAATGTTAACCCTGCAGTTCGTGACGCCAGGCTGGGGGCTAGTATGCTGAGGTAATTCTCTGGCCTATCGCTGCCCTTCCCAGTAACGATAGGTGCATATATAAAAATGACTGAAGGTCCACAAGGTACTTGAACTTGAACAAACTTTACTGAAAGGCTTGCGGTATGTCCAATGCACAATAACAGTCTCAGGAATACAGTCTCTATATGGTGCAATGACTGACAGTTGTTGCGGACCTTGGCTTTTAGATACAGTCTCTGAATTTAGGGTAATATTTGCAGATCCGTCCGGATTTAGGGGTTTGCTAAGGTCCGGTGATCATGCAGAGTGCTTAGGGATTGATACACTCTCAATTTAGAATCAATCAGCCGTTGCCGCAAGGCTCGGGCCTAACTCACTGCGGGAGATAGCGGTATAGATCCTTCCTCGTCAGGAGCGCAGAAGCAAAGAGAAAGAGTAATGGCCGCCGCTCCCTTATATGGGCAGGGCAGGGCCGTTTTGGATTGGTCACAGTAACTGTCACTCACCGTTACAAGGAGTGATGGGTAGCATACGTCACAGGGACCTCCAAAGGTCCTAAAGCAGAAACCATAGAGTTTTCACGATCACGTGACCCGCAGGTCCTGCTATGCTGTATACAGGTAATTAACTATTTATAGACATTGATATCATATTCACATGCATCCTAAATAAACTATTAGCTTAATAACTATCTAGATGAGAGGTGACCAGGGGTGAACTAGACAATCAGGACCTCGACGTCCTAGGGACTCTGGCTAAGGGGACCCACACACGCAGGTACCGGATAGGATACGGTACCGGGACACCACATATATATGGAGAGAGAGATCCCGTCCCCATATCCCGTCCCCATATCCTGTCCTCATATCTCGTCCTCATATCCTGACCTCCTATCCTGTCCTCAAATCTCAACTTTATATCCCCTCCTCATATCTCAACCTCATATCCCATTCTCATATCTTGATTTCCAATCCCGACCTCCAGTCGCGACCTCCAATCCCGTCCGCCTATCCCGACCGCCTATCCCGACCTCCTATCTTTGCGAGATGGGGTGTGGCTTGCAAGCCAGATTGACACATTTACCAGGAGATGCCGAGTGGAGATTGTGGAGTAAGGTACTGGAAGTCCCATATACTCGCATGGGACTTGAAACAAAAACCCATCATTTATATAAGGGTGTATGTAAAGGTTAATTTAACTATCATATCTTTTTATTTGACATATAAGTAATATGTGTACCAGGTATTATTGAAATATCTCCAGCCGTTCGGAAGTTATGTAGGAACATACATTTCCCACTGATTTGCATGGGACTTAAAATAAAAACCCTGGCCCTCACAAAGGGGAGTACTTAAAGGTTGAACTAACTATCCTATATTTTAAGTGGACATATAAGTAACATTTGACCAAGTATTATTGAAATATCTCCAGCCGTTTGGAAGTTATGCAGTTACATATATTCCCCATAGATTTGTATGGGACTTTAAACAAAAACCCAGACCCTGGCAAATGAGGTTGAGTAAGGGTTAAATCACCTATCCTATCTTTGTTGTTGACATATAAGTAACATGTGTGCCAAGTTTCATGTTAACATCTTTAGCCGTTTGGACGGGATGCCGGAACACACACACACATTGAGTTTTATATATATATTAGATAGATAGATGACACATGCTGCTCTAGACAGAGGTCCAGTTTGCTAAATGTCCTTCATATATTTTTTCATATCAGAATTGCTTTGTTCAAATGTCCATGATAGTTTGATTCTCTAATTTCCACAACTGTCCTCCTCTTGCTCTTGTCACAAAAGTCCCCCTAAATCCTTGTTATGCAGGTTTGAAGCTTCCTACCAGCAGTGCTGATACCAGGTTTGATAATGATGAAGAGGACAATCCAGATGCTGAAGATAAATGTTGTCCATGTCAAAAAAATGGTGACCAGTTGGTAAACATAAATGAGGAGTTCTTTCAAAAGAAGTTTGAGAACTTTCTGAGAAACACTATCTTCATACCAAAGTAAGTTAAACTTTTCATAAATGAATGGAAAGCTTTGTAATGTGTCTTACTTCCTGCCCCCCCCCCCCCCCCCCCATCCTAAACTTGTCACTCGATGAAAAGCAGCTCAAGTCCATCTTAAGAGCGGGAAGAGAGAATCTGTTCACTGAGGGAACAAGTTAGATGCTGACCATAGAAGTCTATAGAGAGGGGAGGGGGCATGGTTGGAGAGAGCCAGAAGTGGGCGGAGAATATAGAAGCTTATAGTAGTTATTAGGCCTTACTCCAGTGCTGGACTTAAAGCTTAGATTGCTTAGACTGTGTGTTATAAAGGAGAACACAATACCCACTTCTATGTGTGTTCAGTGTATGGGAGATGTCATAAAGGTTAGTTTTCACCCCCATGTCCAGGAACAACTGAAAATTAGAGATGAAGCAAGGAGAGCATAAATCTGGAGAAAATGCCAAATAGAAGTTATATTGTAGCCCAAAATATTGCTACTCCTCATGTACAAACACATTTAATAGCTTATCCTCAGCAGTTACTGGAAATTACAGGTAGGCTTTAACATTTTACTAAGCCAGATAGCCAGCTCCTTCTTAATAACATATAAGGAATATTGCGTGTGACAGGAACATTGCACAAAGCTTTGCTTGATCTTCAACAGTCAAAATATGAAAATAAAACCAATGTAAACAGTCTACAGATTTAGTCTGTATACAGTCTGTATACAGTCTACAGTCTGCAGTTCCTGACTGCAAAGCTCCCATATGATCCAGATGTTTGTTCAACCTGTACTAGGGCAGCTAATGATCCAGTATTTTATTGGTCCATGAATTAGTTTATTATTATGCACACTGATCAGCCATAACATTAAAACCTATTTTTAACAACCAATCATGACCCAGCAATTTTATTATATTTTTTTCTTTTTTGACTCACATATTTTTTTTTTTTTACTCCTCACTCCCCAAGACCCTAAACTTAACTTTTTTTTTTTTTACAGTATTTTATTAGAAAAATGGGAAAAAGTGAGTGACTGAAATTTTTATTTGGGAAGGGGAGGGGGGGTAAAAAACATTTGTAATAATTTTTTTTCACTTTTTATGACACATTATTTGCCCCCCCAGGGGCCTATTATAAGCCATCAGAAGATGGCTTACATAGATCAATGTAAGCCATCTGTAACTTACATGGATCCATGCTATTTGCTCTCAATTTCCAGGATCCAGGGAAGGCCAAGGAGCAGAAGTAAGTCCCTGGGCTTCCCTAGCAACCCATTGTCTCCCTTGTGGGGGATGATGGGACCACTAGACACCTGGGAACATCGGCATTCAATGTTTAAATGCCGTGATCTGTAGAGATCACAGAATTTAACCAGTTAAATGATGGACATTGGAGCAATATCCGATTTATGTTATTACCAGCAGATGTCAGGGGCATATCCCAGTTATGACACTGACCCACGGGCCTGCGTTACATGTATGTCATGGGTCGGAAAGGGGGTTTAAATCCGAATAGTGTTTAAGGTTCCACTTGTGCCTCAAAAAAACAGCTGCGGGAATGCATACTGGTAATATATAACTCTATTTATTTATAGGCCTCCATGGAAAGTGACTTTAATCAGCAAGAATAATCAGAGGTGAGCTAGATCGCCCTTTCTAGAAGTGATTATAACCCTTCAGTTGTGGCAAGTTCAGTGTATGTAGTCTTTACAATGTGAGCCCCTGTTCTCTGTAAGGGTGTACATATATTTTGGGACCTTACCTGATTTTTCGGAATTGAAATCCAGAACAAATCTATAATGCCCTCACCAATTGTGAAGCATAATCAGAACTATAAGCAGGATATAAACACAGAAGAGTACCCCTTACTAGACCCTACTAGACCTAAAAATTTAAACTCTGATTTGCTAGTCTGCAACTTTGCCAATGCTAAAATGATTATCATAGATCCAGGAGCTAGGCTTACGCTTTGCATTTCTGCTTTCTAATCTGGTACCTTTAGGCGTCTTCGGGTGGCATTGCATGAGTACGCTACTTAAATACAACCCTTCTAACTTGCATTAAGTCTTGCCTTTCATTTAATCATGGTTATTTATTGTATGTCTATGGGAGAGCCGGAGATACAGCATTCACGTATCTCCAGCTCTCCCATAAAGTTACATAGAGGGGCGTGTCAGCCACCACTGTGGTCGACAGTAATCCATGCATGGAGCGGAGGTCACTACTGCATGGAGAGAGCCGGGGTGCCAGGCAGGAGATCCTCTAATATAAGGTCATATCCATGGACAACATGATGGTACTGCTTTCACATGGTTAGGGAACCTTGAAAAAGGAAAATCTTTAGTGGTTGGCTCTAAAAGTATTTTTTGGGAAATAACCCAATGTAAATTCTCTTCTGGCAACACACCTAAAAAAAATCTCTGAATTAACAGCCCAACTATCTGAGCAGAGATTTGCACCCTAGGGAAATAGTCCTTAAGCAAGCAGGCCTTTCATCAGGGCCCAACCTAAGGTCTTGGACACCTAGTTGCTGAATTATTTTTGGTGCCTCTAGGTAAGTGTGGCTATGATGAGAAGAGCATGTCTAGTTTTCTAAACACCTCATGGACACAAGGCGGCAGCAGGCAGCTGTTGGAATAGTGGGTAGGAGACATCGTTACATTCTTTGTGTATTCAGGATTCGTAATGTCTCACTAGAAAAGTTAATACATGCAATACTTGCTATAATACAAAATTTGCTATGCATGGTTTGGACAATTGTTGTAATACTGCCAGAGGGATTTTTATTTCTTTAAATTCGAAGTTAAACATTTTTCTCTTATGGCTAGTTGGCCCTTATGTTTGATAAAGAAATTTCATCCACAATTGGTAAACATTGAACTGTTAGTGCCACAATGACTGGTAGCTGACCCAGTTTTACTACATACATTTGAAAAAATTCTCTACATAAACTGAATTTTGATTCTTTGGGGGAGGAGGTGGTAGAATGGTAATTTCAGCTTGCAGATTCTTAAAAGAAGATGCAGACATAAGATTGCAGTTGTAATCGCTCCTACTTCTAACCTGAGCGCTAGAGATGAGCGAACTTTAGAAAAATTTGATTCGGACAATTTGCCCAATTTTTCGAAAAAAACGTGGTTCGATCCGAATTTATTCGTGGTGAATCTATATTAAAAATTGCTATTTCTGGACTACAGAGAGCCTCAATACGGGTGTAGAACACTTTGCTTTGTTCTAACACGCATATGGGGTGTGCTGGGGTAGTGAAATAATACTTTTATTCAGTATGACATGCATATTACAGGCATCGCTATTAGAATCGCTGCCACAGAGCGGCACAATTGAAGAGCCTGGAGGTGGCATCAGTATGAGGAGACCATATAGTGGCTGAATGATACACGTGGAGGTGTTGGCAGCATGAGGAGACCATATAGTGGCTGAATGACACAGCATGGAGGTGTTGGCAGCATGAGGAGACCAAATAGTGGCTGAATTACACAGCGTGGCGGTATTGGCAGCATGAGGAGACCATATAGTTGCTAAATGACACAGTGTGGAGGTGTTGGCAGCATGAGAAAGACAATATAGTGGCTAAACGACACAGCTCTGATTGTAATGGATGTATATTTGAGTGTGTGTGTATATGTATATATATATATAATGTGTGTGTGTGTATGTATGTTTATGTACGTTTATGCATAAAATGCCCATTTTGCACAAAGCCACCCATCCCCCTCATGTTACTCTGCTCCTTGCTCATTTCCCCACCCCCCTCCCCCTCATCTGTTCACCCCCTCCCATCGAGTAGAATTCCTGGACAAAGACTTCATAGCACACCAAACATTTCAGGACAAGCATACCTTATATGGTATGCCACAGCTACCCTTATTGCCCTAGTGAGAATGGGAACTTATGCTAAATACAGAGGTTATATAACCAAGTGAACAGCCTAATGAAGGGGAGAAGTATTTGAAACTGACATGGCTCCATTTGATTTACTTTGGTGTACACGTTCTGATTTGGCCGGGAGTAAGATAGTTACAAGGTAACTGATAAAATCCATATCAGCATGTGGCTGAAGCATGAGGAGACCATATAGAGGCTGAATGACACAGCGTGAATGTGTTGGCAGCATGAGGAGACCATATAGTGGCTAAATAAGAGAGCATGGAGGTGTTTTGGGAGCATGAGGAGACCATAAAGTGGCTGAATGACAAAGCTTGGATGTGGCTGAAGCATTAGGAGACCATATAGTGGCTGAATGACAAAGCTTGGGGGTATTGGCAGCATAAGGAGACCATATAGTTGCTGAATGACACAGCCTGGAGCGGACAGCAGCATGTCTAGACACTGGGGCTTCACAATCCCTAAGATTAAAAGAAGAATTTTGAAATTTAAATTGAAGATTTATGGTAGCTACTGCTGTCAAGGATCGACCGAGGAGAGGCATTAAAATCTGAGTGACTGCTGCTGCATATGGCTGAGGACCGGCGCAAGAGATTCACACCAGACATAGGATGTTGGTATAATATCTCCCTTCTCTCAGCATACTCCCTAAGGAGCTGACCCCAAGGATTTCTGATTTAATCCAGGAAGTCCAGTTGGTTTTTAAATTGTGCAAAGAAGGAGGTTTATTTATGACATCACAATTAGCATGTTACGTTATGATTGGTTGTTCGATTATTGTGTCCGTATATATTAGCATATCTAGTTTCCATTAATTTCTTTCTTGGCCAAAGTTCATTTATGCAGCCCTCTCGCTCTAATACTGGAAAATTACAGTTCTTTGTCCTTCTTATACAATCTGCATCTTTCCTCAAATGTTTTGACTTCCGAAGTCTCATCTTGGACCTTCTAGCGTTGTTCCAAGGTTATTTAGTCACGAGCAGATTGCAAGCTCAGGGACATGGTGCATAGTTAAAAAAGTAGGTAACAGATATCTTATTTTTTTCAGCATTAAAAATGACATATAAATAAAGAAGTATTATATATAGGCAGTCAGAATAATTTTGATCAACTTGACACTGCTACCATAAAAATTTTTTAGGCCCAGCAGCATCAGGAAACCATATATTAGCTGAATGACACAGCCTGGAGATGGCTGAAGCATGAGGAGACCATTCAAATTTAAGATTTTGAAATTGAAATTTTGATTCCCAAGTTTGTGTCCCGGGCCCCGCCGTGTGGGTACAAAGGGACAAATCTAACAAGGAGGCACATGGCAGCACAATGACAGAGCCTGGAGATGGCATCAGTATGAGGAGTTCATATAGTGGCTGAATGGCACAGCCTGGAGTTGGCTGAAGCATGAGAAGAGACCATATAGTGGCTGAATGAGACAGTCTGGAGGTGGCATCAGTATGAGAAGAACATATAGTGCTTAATGACTGCCTGGAGTTTGTGGCAGCAAGGGGAGGCCATATAGTGGCTGAATGACACAGCTTGGATGTGGCTGAAGCATGAGGAGACCATATAGTGGCTGAATGACACAGCATGGTGGTGTTGGCAGCATGAGGAGACCATATAGTTGCTGAATGACACAGCCTGGAGCTGGCAGCAGCCTGAGTAGACACTAGGGCTTCACAATAACTAAGGTTAAAAGATGAATTTTACTAGTGCTACCATAAATTTTTTTTAGGCCTAGGCTCAGGCCCAGAAGCATCAGTAAACCATATATTGGCTGAAGCATGGGAAGAGACCATATAGTGGCTGAATGAGACAGCTTGGAGGTGGCAGCAGCAGTTTCATGAGTCCTGAAAGTGACCCGTGACAGAGGGGTGCGGTACCCAGTGATGAAGGTGGGTGAAAAAAAGGTCTGATGTGGAGGAATGTTTGTAACTCAGGAGCAGCGCCTTAAATCGGTTTGGCACTATCCATATTTGTGAAGTGTTGGTGTGGCTCCATGGTCAATCTACCCTGATGCATCAGGCATTGGTGGTTGGAAATCCTGGATGATCCATGCCTGATTTATCTTCACAAAGGTCAGTCTCTCCACATTTTTCGTGGACAGAAGAGTTCTCCTTGGGGTGACTATGGCCCCCGCCGCTCTAAACACCTGCTCTGATGGCACACTACTGGCCGGGCAGGACAGCTTTTCCAGGGAAAACTGCTAGTTGCAGCCACAAATCAAGTTTGGCTGCCCAGAAGTCCAGCGGATCTTCAAGATGTGTTGACATGGGCATGTCGGGGTATGCCACCACCTGCTGGTTCAGGTCCTGCTCCTGGTGTACCTGCTGCTGATGAGTTGCTTCACTATGCGGGTGAAGAAAGCTACTGATCAGAGACTGTAGACTCGGGCTGCTGCTGATGGAGCTGGTACTGCTCCTGCCACCTGACCCCTCCTTAGCAGCCATGGCAGTGGAAGGCGAGAGGATTGACAATGGCACCGATAGGAATCGGCCAACTGACTACATAGGATGCCTCTGTAGTAGGTCGCTTTGTCCTCCCTCCCTCCTCGCTTTGTGTATAAAAGGCCCGTATTTTGTGGTTGTATCGAGGGTCCAAGAAGGTGGAGATCCAGAAGTCATCCCGCTGCCGAATGGTGACAATTCGGCTGTCACTACGCAAGCAAGTGAGCATGCATTGTGCCATTTGTGCAAGTGACTCGGAGGGACTCCCTACCTCCATCTCCACTGCATACTGCCACAGTGTGTCTGGGTCCTGTCTCGCCTTCCTCATAACCCGCTAGCTCCTCTGGCTGCTCCTGCTCCTCCTCTCCTGTCAGATTACTAGAAACACTGCCGTTTGGCGAAACCTAAACTGTGCTCCTCCCCCTCCTCCAGTACTTCCCCCACAGGGCTCAAGTGGCCGTGAGATGTAGGCGCCACATCTCCAGTGCCCTGACCAGCCATAATTTCCAATACTTGTTTTAAGAAATGAAGCAGTGGAATGACGTTGTTCATCCCATAATCCTGGCAATTTACTAATAATGTGGCAGCTCAAGGATGGTGTGCTTTGCGGTGTACAAGCGGCTGAAGTGCATGCAAAGTTTAATTCCCATTGTTTAGATGTCTTGCAAATGGGGGGGGGGGGACACTTCAGGAACAGCTTCACAATTAAATTGAACACGTGTGCAATGCAGGGCGCATGGCTCATCCTTCCCAGTTGCAGCGTATGCAAGATGTTCTTCCCGTTGTCAGTCACCATGGTTCCCATTTCCAGTTTTCATGGAGTAAGCCATTCTCCAATTTCTTTACAAATTACTTTTCAGTTCCTACCCTGTGTGTCTCTTTTTGCCAAGGCAAACCATGTGAAGAACAGAGTGACACCGCCGTGCCCTGCACACATGGTATGCTGAGGGGCCACTGAGACTTGTCTGGGCAGTGGAGGCTGAGGACACGGAGGATGAGGAGGTGGGGTTTGCACACTGTCAAAGGACCAATGGCCTGAGAGCGTGGAGGAGGAAGCTGCGTGACCTGACCAAGTTGGTGTTGTGGCTGTGCAGGAACCACATTCACCCAGTGAGCCGTAAAGGACAGGTACTGTCCCGACCTTAGTTACAGCTCCAGACATCGGCACTGCCGTGCACTTTGATACACACAGACAGGCTCAAGGACTGGACTACCTTCTCTTCCACAATTGTGCAAGGCTGGTACTGCCTTCTTCGCAAAGAAATGACTGCTTGGCTCTCTCCACCACTTGAAAAGGGAAGGACTGCAGCACAAGCAACTTGGACAGGAGCACATTCAGCTTCTGTGGCATTGGATGAGTGGGCGAATACTGTTGTCTCTTGGACATGGCTTCACCGATGGATTGTTGGCAGAATGGCTGACTAAAAGTAGGATGAGCAGGAGCATCTGGAGCAACAGTAGGAGGGTATGACACACAGCTCCCTTCGACTGAGGTGGTGGAGCCTTGGCTGGCTGAAAGAGGGAGCCGTGTGCCACTGGGTGATGCAGCAGACTGGACCACTAAATCAGAACCACAGTTCTCTTAGGCTGCTTTATGGTGGCGAAGCATATGTTGACGCAGGGCCGTGGTGCCAACATTGGGACCCTGGTCATGCTTCACCTTATGCCGACATATCTTGCATATGGCTATGTGAACCTCCTCCCGATGCTTGATAAAAAAAACTGCCACACCGCCGAATAGCTGATTTTCCCACCAACAGTCCGCACTAATTGACTGCTACTGCCGCCGTCTCCAGGAACCCCTGTTCCACTACCTCCCAGGAAGGTAGGCTGCCGTGAAGCAGGTAGTCTCCCCGGGGCACGTTTGGCTCCAGAATTTCCACTTCTGCCACCATGCTGACTGCCGACCATGCTACCACCTTGCTGGCTCAGCTGCTGCCTCATGGGCAACCTGCAACTGATGATGAGGAGGATGAGGAGGAGGAGGATGAGGAGGAGGAGGAGGAGGATGAGGAGGAGGAGGAGGAGGAGGATGAGGATGAGGATGAGGATGATGAGGATGAGGATGATGAGGAGGAGGATGAGGAGGATGAGGATGATGAGGATGAGGATGATGAGGATGAGGAGGAGGAGGATGATGAGGAGGAGGATGATGAGGAGGAGGATGATGATGATGAGGAGGAGGATGATGAGGAGGAGGAGGATGATGAGGAGGAGGATGATGAGGAGGAGGATGATGAGGAGGAGGATGATGAGGAGGAGGAGGAGGATGATGAGGAGGAGGAGGAGGAGGAGGAGGAGGATGAGGAGGAGGAGGAGGAGGAGGAGGAGGAGGAGGATGAGGATGATGAGGATGAGGAGGAGGAGGATGATGAGGAGGAGGATGATGAGGAGGAGGAGGATGATGATGAGGAGGAGGATGATGAGGAGGAGGATGATGAGGAGGAGGATGATGAGGAGGAGGAGGAGGATGATGAGGAGGAGGAGGAGGAGGAGGAGGAGGAGGAGGAGGAGGATGATGAGGAGGAGGAGGAGGAGGAGGAGGAGGAGGATGATGATGATGATGATGAGGAGGATGATGATGAGGATGGAGGATTGATGGAGGATGGAGGATGGAGGATGGATGGAGGATGGAGGATGGAGGATGGATGATGGATGGAGGATGGATGATTATGGATGGATGATTGAGGATGGATGATTATGGATGGATGATTGAGGATGGATGATGGAGGATGGATGATTGAGGATGGATGATGGAGGATGGATGATTGAGGATGGATGATGGAGGATGGATGATTGAGGATGGATGATGGAGGATGGATGATGGAGGATGGATGATTATGGATGGATGATGGAGGATGGATGATTATGGATTGAGGATGGATGATTGAGGATGGATGATTGAGGATGGATGATTGAGGATGGATGATTGAGGATGGATGATTGAGGATGGATGATTGAGGATGGATGATTGAGGATGGATGATTGAGGATGGATGATTGAGGATGGATGATTGAGGATGGATGATTGATGGAGGATGGATGATTGATGGAGGATGGATGATTGATGGAGGATGGATGATGGAGGATGGATGATGGAGGATGGATGATGGAGGATGGATGATTGGAGGATGGATGATTGATGGATGGATGATTGATGGATGGATGATTGATGGATGGATGATTGATGGATGGATGATGGATGGATGGATGATGGATGGATGATGGATGATGCCCCTTCTACACCCAGCTCCCATTTGCGATCGCCTTAATCGTCATATACCAGTGTCTGCACGTCACTGATGTCCTCCTCAGGTTCCTCAACAGTGTCTGCTTCAGGACCCTGAACCCTGTTAATATTGTCTCCTATGTCACTCTCCTCATGACTACTTGCCAGCCTAGCGGAGGAAGCGGCGGATGTCTCCTCCACTTGTTGGCTGGGCAGTAGCTGCTGACTGTCCTCTATTAGATCGTCCTCAGTGAATAGTGGAGCTGAACCCACAGCATAAGATACTTCTGAAGGAGAAGGAACAGCACAGGACAGGGACTGATCCCAGGCCATGCCAACTAAGGGTTATGTCTGAGGAACCCACCGACTCTTGACTGGGTCAGATATCAGATGTCACTTGTGATGAAGTGGATGACCGTGTTAACAAATCAATGACGGCAGTTGGGTTGCTGGTCGAGACACGACCGCTAGCTGATATCGGGAGCTCAGGCCTCTTGCTGCGACTCCTGCTGCCACTAGGCCCTAGTCTGCTGCAACCTCTGCCTGATGAATTTAGGCCTCTGCCACTCCTCTGCGCATGTCCTGGCACTTCTCTGCCTGACATACTTAGTGCATATGTGAGGGAAGTACAATACGCTATACTATGCATAAAACAGTATTTGTCTAGAAAAGAAGTAGGTGTGTGCTTTCGCCTGGACTCTCACAGTATCTAGGCCCTTGACAGATTAACAGGTACAAAATAGTACACTACTTAGATGTAGGTATGTGGTATGCACTTATGAGGGCAGAAAAATGCTGTACAGCACCAGCAGAACACAACAGTGCTGCAGCACAAAAGAGCAGTGTACTAAACAAAAAAATTGCACTCTGTCCAAGACTATTAGGAATGGACTGCTGGGTATTATACCGTCTACAGACTAAAACCCAAAAAACAAGAGCAAATAGTCATTAATAGAGATATGAAATAGTTTATTGGTATACATTAAAAACCAAACACACATGTATGGGGAAATCAAGAACAGACAGTATCACCGGACTCCCTGCATCAGGGATATAAATCATGGGGCATAAAGCATGTTATGATAATATTGTAAATAAATATGCATAAGCATCGGTCAAAACAAAGTTGATCACAATACAGGTAATGTACATGCATCAAGTGCATATAAAGATAAGGTGCTACATGCTGGTACACATATAAGACAGCCAAATAAAGTGCATGAGGTAATAAATAACAATTGACAAGAACAATATTGACTGCTTGGCTCTCTCCAGTAAGCCTAGTTCATGAAATTCGTAACTAATTCGTGTTAGTCAGCTTTGATTCGCTCATCTATACTGAACGCTATTGCATGATTGTTCCTATGTACCCTCATGGAACTTTGCTTTTTTTTTTTAAATGCTTGCTTAAAATATGCTTTAAAAAGCTGCTTTGACTTTCAATATGGCTTAATGACAGTTTAGAAAAAGGATTCGGTCAAAAATTTTATCTTTTTATTGGCATAAATATTAAAAAAAACCCTACAAATGGATCTGACTCTCACTGCAAATGCTTCGGAAGGCTTTTCTGACTGGCTTGGCTAGGAGTGGTCTGTGTGTAGCAGTCAGGTAATTAACCTCCTTAGCGGTTATCCCGAGCGTGACTCGGGGTTAATTTTCCCTGCCAGGAGCGGTAACCCCGAGTCCCGCTCTGGGTAGAATTGCAGAGTTGCCGGCCGGGCTGCACGATATATCGCAAAAGCAATCGAATCACGATTTTTGCTTTTTGCGATATAGCGATACGGCCCCCCCGGGAAAACATGCGATTATCTGCTCGGGTTGGCTCCCGTGGTGGGGGCCGGCCTAAGCAGGTAAAGACAAATACTAAAAGTCATTGTTTTTCAACCAGGGGGCCTCCAGATGTTGCAAAACTACATCTCTCAGCATGCCCAAACAGCCAAAGGCTGTCTGGCCATGCTGGGAGTAGTATTTTAACAACAGCTAGAGGCACCCTGGTAGAAAAACACTGAGCTAAGTGTAAAAGGCCACCAGGAGGAAAATAATAAAACCTTCTGCTCACCTAGTCCCTGCAGATGCCGTTCCCCTCCGTGCGCTCCGGTCCCTGCTCTCTTCTTTATTCATCTTCTAGGACCTTTCCCTTTTCAGCCAATCACCGGCCGCAGTGGTGTCTAGTGTTGAGCGGCATAGGCCATATTCGAATTCGCGAATATTCGTGAATATATGGATGAATATTCGTCATGTATTCGCGAATATTCGCATATTCGTAATATTCTCGATTTATTTTCGCACATGCGAAAATTAACATATGCAAAAATTAGCATATACCTTAATTAACATATGCGAAAATTCGCATATGCAAAGTTTCGCATATGCGAAAATTCGCACACCGGTCTCACACAGTAGTATTAGAGCCTTCTTTACACCACACAAGCTGGAAGCAGAAAGGGATGATCACTGTGATGTGTACTGTGAAAAAAAAATTCAGTTTAAAAAAATAAATAAATAACGAATATTCGTAATCACGAATATATAGTGCTATGTTCGCGAAAATTCGCGAATTCGCGAATAAAATTCGCATTGCGAATATTCGCGAGCAACAATAGTGTTGTCAAGCCAGTGATTGGCTGAAGGGGAAAGGACTTGTTCTGCATCAAATACACTAGGTTTGAAATCTGCCCGGCAAACCTAGTGTGTGTTGCTGCAGGACAAGGTGACAAGGGGGGAAGAATGTGATAAGGGGGTGGGGAATGTGACATGGAGGGAGGAAGAATGTGACCAAGGGGGGAATGTGACAAGGGGGGGATGTGACATGGAGGGGAGGGATGTGACAAGGTGGAAGAGAATGTGATAAGTGGCGGAATGTGACAAGGGAGGGGAAATGTGACGGGGGAGAGGTGAAATGGGCGGGGGGAGATATTAAATTTCAATGCAAAAAATTGTACAGCTTTTGGTACAAATTTCCACACATAATCATACCACCAGGGAGTTTAAGGTACTCCAGTGTAAAACTTTTTTTTTATCAACTGGTGCCAGTAAGTTAAACAAATTTGTAAATTACTTCTATTAAAAAATCTTAATCCTTCCAATCCTTCCAGTACTTCTTAGCTGCGGAATACTAAAGAGGAAATGTCTTTCCTTTTAGAACACAGACCTCTGCTGAATCACGAGCACAGTGCTCTCTGCTGACATCTCTGTCCATTTTAGGAACTGTCTAGAGCATGGGTAATTTCTCCTACTCTGGATAGTTCCTAAAATGGACAGAGATGTCAGCAGAGAGCACTTTGCTCGTGATTTAGCAGAGAGCTCTGTGTTCCAAAAAGAAAATTAATTTCCTCTGTAATATTCAGTAGCTAATAAGTACTAGAAGATTTTTTAATAGAAGTAATTTGTAAATCTGTTCAACTTTCTGGCACCAGTTGATAAAAAAATAAAAAAATAAAGTTTACCCACCGGAGTACCCCTTTAATTATCTGACTGCTACACACAGACCACTCCTAGCCAAGCCAGTCAGAAAAGCCTTCCAAAGCATTTCCAGTGAGGGTCAGATCCATTTAACCCCTTAAGGACCAGGCCATTTTACACCTTAGGACCGGAGCGTTTTTTGAACATCTGACCACTGTCACTTTAAACATTAATAACTCTGGAATGCTTTTACCTATCATTCCGATTTCAAGACTGTTTTTTCTTGACATATTCTACTTTATGTTATTGGTAAAATTTTGTCGATACTTGCATCATTTCTTAGTGAAAAATTCCAAAATTTGCTGAAAAAATTGAAAATTTTGCATTTTTCTAACTTTGAAGCTCTCTGCTTGTAAGGAAAATGGATATTCCAAATAAAAAAAAAATTTATTCACAAATACAATATGTCTACTTTATGTTTGCATCATAAAATTGATGTGTTTTTACTTTTGGAAGACACCAGAGGGCTTCAAAGTTAAGCAGCAATTTTCCAATTTTTCACAAAATTTTCAAACTCACTATTTTTCAGGGACCAGTTCAGGTTTGAAGTGGATTTGCAGGGTCTTCATATTAGAAATACTCCACAAATGACCCCATTATAAAAACTGTACCCCCCAAAGTATTCAAAATGACATTCAGTCAGCGTTTTAACCCTTTAGGTGTTTCACAGGAATAGCAGCAAAGTGAAGGACAAAATTCACAATCTTCATTTTTTACACTCGCATGTTCTTGTAGACCCAATTTTTGAATTTTTACAAGGGGTAAAAGGAGAAAATTTATACTTATATTTGTAGCACAATTTCTCTCGAGTAAGGACATACCTCATATGTCCATGAAAAGTGTTCAGCGGGCGCAGTAGAGGGCTCAGAAGGGAAGGAGCGACAAGGGGATTTTGGAGAGTATGTTTTTCTGAAATTGTTTTTGGGGGGCATGTTGCATTTAGGAAGCCCCTATGGTACCAGAACAGCAAAAAATCCCCACATGGCATACCATTTTGGAAACTAGACCCCTTGGGGAACGTCACAAGGGGTAAAGTGAACCTTAATACCCCACAGGTGTTTCACGACTTTTGCATATGTAAAAAAATATATATATATGCTCAGAAGAGAAGGAGTCATATTTGGCTTTTGGAGAGCAAATTTTGCTCGGGGGGCATGTCGCATTTAGGAAGCCCCTATGGTGCCAGGACAGCAAAATAACCCCAACATGGCATACCATTTTGGAAACTAGACCCCTTGAGGAACGTAACAAGGGGTACAGTGAGCATTTACCCCCCCACTGGTGTCTGTCAGAACTTTGGAACAGTGGGCTATACAACATTTTTTAATTTGCACAGCCCACTGTTCCAAAGATATGTCAGACACCAGTGGGGTGTAAATTCTCACTGCACCCCTCATTACATACCGTGAGGGGTGTAGTTTCGCAAATGGGTTCACATGTGGTTTTTTTTTTTGCGTTTGTCAAAACCGCTGTAACAATCAGCCACCCCTGTGCAAATCACCTCAAATGTACATGGTGCACTCTCCCTTCTGGGCTTTGTGCGCCCCCAGAGCACTTTGCGCCCACTTATGGGGTATCTCCGTAGTCGGGAGAAATTGCATTACAAATTTTGGGGGGCGTTTTTCCCTTTTACCTCTTGTCAAAATGAAAAGTATAGGGCAACACCAGCATGTTAGTGTAAAAAATTTATTTTTTTACACTAACATGCTGTTGTAGACCCCAACTTCACCTTTTCATAAGGGGTTAAAGGAGAAAAAGCCCCCCAAAATTTGTAACACAATTTCTCCCGAGTATGGCGATACCCCATATGTGACCCTAAATTGTTGCCTTGAAATAAGACAGGGCTCCAAAGTGAGAGCGCCATGCGCATTTGAGGCCTGAATTAGGGATTTGCATTGGGGTGGACATAGGGGTATTCTACGCCAGTGATTCCCAAACAGGGTGCCTCCAGCTGTTGCAAAACTCCCAGCATGCTTGGACAGTCAACGGCTGTCCGGTAATACTGGGAGTTGTTGTTTTGCAACAGCTGGAGGCTCCATTTTGGAAACAGTGGCATACCGGACGTTTTTCATTTTTATTGGGGAGGGGAGGGGGGCTGTGTAGGGGTATGTGTATATGTAGTGTTTTTTTTACTTTTTATTTTATTTTGTGGTAGTGTAGTGTTTTTAGGGTACAGTCGCACGGGCGGGGGATTACAGCGAGTTCCCGTTGCGAGTTTGAGCTGCAGCGCACAATTTGCTGCATCGCAAACTTGCAGCCTGATACTCACTGTAAGCCCCCTGCCCATGTGAATGTACCCTGTACATTCACAGGGGGGAGGGGACCTCCAGCTGTTACAAAACTACAACTCCCAGCATGCACAGTTTATCAGTGCATGCTGGTAGTTATAGTTTTGCAACAGCTGGAGGCGCACGGTTGGGAAACACTGAGTTAGGAAACAGACAATGTTTCCCAACCAGTGTGCCTCCTGTTGTTGCAAAACCACAACTCCCAGCATTCTCAGGCATGCTGGGAGTAGTAGTTCGGCAACATCTTTAGAGCCAGATGTTGCTGAACTACAACTCCCAGCATGCTGGGAGTTGTAGTTTTGCAACATCTGGAGGACTAGTTTGCAGACCACTAATACAGTGATTCCCAATCTGTGCCCTTCCAAATGTTGCAAAACTACAACTCGCAGTATGCCAAAACTGTCAAGGCATGCTGGGAGTTGTAGTTCTGCAACATCTGAAGGGCCAGATGTTACAGAACTACAACTCCCAGCATGCCTGGACAGTAAGGGCATGCTGAGGATGTGTAGTTTTGCAACATCTGGAAGAGCACAGTGGTCTCCAAACTGTGGACCTCCAGATGTTGCAAAACTGCAACTCCCAGCATGCCCAGACGCCAAGCGCTGTCTGGGCATGCTGGGAGTTGTAGTATACAGGGTCCCATTACAGCAATGCATGTCGCTTTACGGCGACGTGCATTGCTGTAAAGGGCCCGACCGCGGCTGAAGATCAACTCACCTGTCGCCGCCGCCGCCGCCATCTTCCTCGCCGGGATTCGGGTCTTCAGGGACGAGGTAAGTACCAGGGCCGGTCCCCAGCACTCCCCCGTCCCCCGCCGCGTCCTCCGGTCTTCCTCCCGTCCACTCCGGACTTTCAGGGGCCGGGCAGGACGGGAGGAAGTAACCGCCCCCCCTCCTGCGATTGGTCGGTTAGTTAACCGACGGATCGCAGGGGATCGGAGGAGGTGGCAGGCTTGCCACCTCGCTCCGATACTTCAGCATGGTCCTGGCTGTCTGTGACAGCCGGGATCATGCGAAATTACCGGGCGGTCGGGTCCCAGAGACCCGATCAGCCCGGTATCGCCGCAGATCGCAAGGGCGATTTCCCTTGCGATTTGCGGCGATCGCCGACATGGGGGGCCTACATAGCCCCCCTCGGCGTTTGCCCTGGATGCCTGCTGAAGGATTTCAGCAGCCATCCAGTTCCGATCTCTGCCCGGCGAGCGGCAGAGATCGGAAATACAACAGGACGTTCTCTAACGTCCTTGGGCATTAAAGCCCAGGTAGTGAGGACGTTAGAGAACGTCCTATGTCCTTAACAGGTTAAAGGGGTACGCTGCTGTAAAACATTTCTTTATTTTTATTTTTTTTTCAATTGGTGGCAGAAAGTTAATAAGATTTGTAAATTACTTCTATTAAAAAATCTTAATCCTTCCAGTACTTATCAGCTTCTGAGTATGCAGAAAGGAAGTTTCTGTAGGAAGTTCTTTTCTTTTTAAAAATTTCTTTCTGTCTGACCACAGTGCTCTCTTTTGACACCTCTGTCCATGTCAGGAACTGTCCAGAGCAAGATAGGTTTACTAGGAAATATACAGTAATCAGTAATGCCATATAGGTCTAACAGTATTAGTTGGGTCAGCACATGAAACATAATAACTTAAATCAACACAATACCTAGTTGTGACATGCTGACGGCTTGCAGGAGGTTGCAGGATTATGACTGGGAAGCCGTCAGCATGTCACAACTAGGTATTGTGTTGATTTAAGTTATTATGTTTCATGTGCTGACCCAACTAATACTGTTAGACCTATATGGCATTACTGATTACTGTATATTTCCTAGTGATATCCTGCTTAGCTTTGTTTTGGGGGTTTTTAAGGGTGGGTTATTTTATGGGTGTTTTTTCTACCTGTTTTTGTATACATAATAAAGAGAAATTTTTTTGACTATATCTTTGGGCTAATTTTGTAGGTTATTGATTAAATTATTAGCCGCGTTGGGCTTGTAGGTAATACAAGATAGGTTTACTATGGGGATTTGCTACTACTCTGGAAAGTTTATTAAATATACAGTGGTGTCGGCAGAGAGCACTGTTGTCAGTACTTGGCATTCAGCAGCTAAGTACTGGAAGGATTAAGATTTTTTTAACTCCTTAAGGACACAGGGCATACCTGTATGCCCTGCGCCCTTTCTATAATGCGGGGTCACGCCGCATGTAAAGTTACAAAAATGCACTCCCAGCAGCTCAGTTGGGCTGATCAGGACCACAGCATGAGATCCCTTACCTGCCTCCTCAGTGTCCGATCGCTGAATGATTGCTCCGTGCCTGAGATTCAGGCAAAAGCAGTCAAGCGGTGATAACACTGATCTATGCTATGGTGTAGCATTGATCAGTGTAAGAGATCTGTGTATTGCATGTTATAGCCCCCTATGGGGCTATAACAGTGCAAAAAAAAAAAAAAAAGGTCACCCCCCTCTTCCCATTTAAAAAAAAAAAAGTGTAAATAAACATGTGGTATGGCCGCGTGCATAAATGTCCGATCTATAAACATATATAATAAATTCAAGTAGACAAAACAGACATGGTCGCACAATTTGTATTTTGATCTACTTGCTTTTCAGCATAAATTCTAAAACTAACAGGTTGTTAGTATACATTTTGATCAAAAAGTACAAGCCCACTCGCCACATCAAGGCCACCTATTTAGAGTGGGTCCCTAACATCCCTAGCATAAAATGGCATAGCACTGGGCGGCGACCCCCACCGCCGCAACACCAGTGCCCACAGGGTGAACGACCCACTGGTAGTGATGTCCCAAATAGTTCACAGGCGAATAGTTCCCAGAAAACATAGCTTGTTCGCGTTCTCCGCAGCGGGCGAACATATGCAATGTTCGGTTCGCCCCCTATTCATCATCATTGAGTAAACTTTGACCCTGTACCTCAGTCAGCAGACACATTCCAGCCAATCAGCAGCAGACCCTCCCTCCCAGTCCCTCCCACCTCCTGGACGACATCCATTTTAGATTCATTCTGAAGCTGCATTCTTAGTGAGAGGAGGGACAGTGTAGCTGCTGCTGATTTTAATAGGGATATCGATAGCAAGGCTAGTGTTTTCAGTGTCCACTACAGTCCTGAAGGACTCATCTGATCTCTGCTGTAAGGACAGCACCCCAAAACGCCCTTTTGAGGGCTAGAATATCAGTCTGCTTTTTTTCCCCCCTGTGTAATCTAATTGCAGTTGCCTGCCTGCCAGCGTGTGTGTCAGGCTCACAGCGTATACGGTGCCCACTTGCCCAGTGCCACCACTCATATCTGGTATCACAATAGCTTGCATTTAAAATAAAACAAAAAACTTTTTTGACTGTAATATAATAGCAGTCAGTTTCCTTGCCACGTGTGCGTTTCAGGACCTGCCAGGGCACAGTGTCACACCAGTGCAACTCATATCTGGTGTAACAGTAGTGTACATTTAAAAAAAAATACAATTTTGACTGTAATAGATTGAATAGCAGTTAGTTGTCTGCAAGCGTGTGTGTCTGGCCTACAGCGTCTACTCTGCCAACTTCTGCCAGTGCACAGTGCCACTCATATCTGTTGTCACAGTAGCTTGCACATATAGTACCACTAATCGAAAAAAAAAATGACAGGCAGAGGCAGGCCAACCTGCAGGGGCCGTCGTGGTGCTGTAATTCCCTTTTGGCCCTAGAATAATGCCCAGTGTTCAGAGGCCACGTACCCTGAACTCGAAAAGTTATGAGGACATAGTTGACTGGCTAACACAGGACACCCAATCTTCTACAGCTTCTGCTCAGAACCTTGACACACCATCCTCCTCCAGCTTAGCTTCGGGCACCTTTCAAGTTACCACTCGGCCGCCTGCCGCCACCACAAACACTAGCACCACAGCCGCTTCACTTGATCTGTCAGGGGAGTTATTTACACCTCAGTTGGAAGAAATGAGTGATGCGCAACCATTATTGCCAGAGGATGTAGATAACAGGGATATGTCTCAGTCAGGCAGCATTACACACATGGACGTACGGTGTGATGATGATGATGTTGTACCCGCTGCTGCTTCCTTTGCTGAGTTGTCAGATACAAGTGAAGCGGTTGATGATGACGATGCATCTGTGGATGTCCCGTGGGTGCCCGCTAGAAGAGAAGAAGAACAGGGGGAAAGTTCAGATGGGGAGACAGAGAGGAAGAGGAGACGAGCTGGAAGCAGGGGGAGGTCGTTGCAAGGAGCTAGTGGCACAGTCAGACAGCATGCATCGGCACCCGGGGTCAGCCAGACAGCATGCCAATCAAGGCATGCTGTTGCCACCACCAGAATGCCGTCATTGCAGAGCTCAGCAGTGCAGTTTTTTGTGTGTCTGCCTCTGACTTCTCACAACTCAGTTTCTTTTGGCACAGGTTGCAAATGGCATCGCTGTTGTCAAACACCCACCTAGGTACAACAGCTTTGCGAAGGAAAATGATCACACATCACAAACGCCTATGGGATCAACACATGAGTACAAGCAGCACACAAACTCAAAGCCGCCATCCTCCTCCTGGTCCAGCATCTTCAGCCACATCAAACACTGCTGTCCTCCTTGCCCCCTCTTAACCATCCGATACTCCGTCTCTCGCCTTGAGAAGTTCCTGCTCATATGGCCACAGTCAGGTGTCTGTCAAGGACATGTTTGAGCGTTAGAAGCCAATGTCACAAAGTCACCCCCTTGCCAGACGTCTGACAGCTGGCTTGTCTGAACTTAGCCCACCAGCTTTTCCCATACAAGCTGGTGGAGTCTGAGGCGTTCAAAAAATTTGTAGCTATTGGGACACCGCAGTGGAAGGTACCTGGCCAAAATTTCTTTGCACAAAAGGCAATCCCCAACCTGTACTCGATTGTGCAAAAGGAAGTAATGGCATGTCTGGCACACAGTATTGGGGCAAGAGTCCATCTGACCACTGATACCTGGTCTGCAAAGCATGGTCAGGGCGGGTATATCACCTACACTGTGCATTGGGTAAACCTGCTGATGGCTGCCAAGCATGGAATGTGTGGCTCTGCAGAGGAGTTGGTGACACTGCCACGACTTGCAGGCAGGCCTGCTGCCACCTCTTCTACTCCTCCTACTCCATCCTCTTCCATAACCTCTTCGGCTGAGTCCTCTTCTGCTGCTGCGTCTTGCTCCACATCAACGGCACCCCCCCAGCTCCCCAGGTACTATTCCACATCCCGGATATGGCAGTGTCCCGCCGTCTTGGGGTTGACTTGCCTGAAAGCAGAGAGTCACACCGCACCAGCACTCCTGTCCGCGGCTTTGAGAAGGAGGAGGAGGAGGAAGACCAACCACAACAGGTATCCCAGGGTGCTCGTTGTCACCTATCTGGTACCTGTGGTGTTGTACGTGGCAGGGGGGAAAAACATACCTTCACTGAGATCACTGAGGACGAGGAATGGGACATCAGTAGCTCGGCAAACAACCTTGTGCAAATAGGGTCTTTCATACTGTCGTGCCTGTTGAGGGACCCTCGTATAAAAAGGCTGAAGGAGAACGACCTGTACTGGGTGTCCATGCTACTAGACCCCCCGGTACAAGCAGAAAGTGCATGAAATGTTACCGAATTACCGCAAGGCGGAAAGGATGCAGCCGTTCCAAAATAAATTAAAAAGTATGCTTCACACAGCAAATAAGGGTGATGTCACAGCACAACGGGAATCTAACAGGGGAAGAGGTGAAAGTAATCATCCTCCTCCTCCCACGCCTGCAAGGACAGGACGCTTTACAGAAGTAAAGTTGATGGAGGACATGCAGAGCTTTTTAAGTCCTACGCATCACCACAGCCCTTTGGGGTCCACCCTCCGAGAACGTCTCGACCGACAGGTAGCAGACTACCTCGCCTTAACTGCAGATATCGACACTCTGAGGAGCGATGAACCCCTTGACTACTGGGTGTGCAGGCTTGACCTGTGGCCTGAGCTATCCCAATTTGCGATAGAACTTCTGGCCTGCCCCGCTTCAAGTGTCCTGTCAGAAAGGATCTTCAGTGCAGCAGGAGGTATTGTCACTGAGAAGAGAAGTCGCCTAGGTAAAAAAAAGTCTAGATTACCTCACCTTTATTAAAATGAAGGGACTGACAGTGGGCGATACATTCGACTAAAGAAGGCCTGATGAGATGATCTGCCTTGGGCTAAGAATGGTCCACACGCTGCTGTATGTTATCTCTGAATGCCGGATTACTTGCGTGACTTATCCGCCACTAGCTAGGGTTCAAGCCGCAATGTTTTAGGGCACTTTCCTGGGAAACAAACATCAATTTTTCTGGCTGTTGCTACAGCAGCGGCTGCAACAATACCTAATTTTTCAGCCATGTGTACATGCCTAATTTTTCTGGCCTCTGGTGCTGCACTGTGGCTTCAAAAACCAAACCAAAAACAAAAGGCACATAACTGGGATTAAACTGTGTTAAGTAGTACTATTCTAATCAGTTTAATCCCTGTTACGTCCCCTATCAGGCGTGTATATGGCATCAATTTTAGGAACCGGGAGATGGAAAAAGATGCTTGGTCGGTCCCCCTACTTCAAATTTGGCGCACTGCGTGTGCAATTTAATGTGCCACCAGATAGGAATAGTACTACTTAACACACCACTCCTATCTGGTGGCACATTAGATTGCACGCACAGTGCCTCAAATTTCAAGTAGGAGGACCAACCAAGCATCTTTTTCCATCTCCCAGTTCCTAAAATCAATGTCATATACACGTCCCCTGAAAGGGGATGTAACAGGGATTAAACTGAATAGTACTACTTAACACACCTTATAATAACGCAGAGAGAGGCAACGCAGTGAGAAGAGTCTGAAGAAGAGGAGTCAGAGGAGGATGGTGGCTTTGAGGAGGTGGAAGACCAAACACAGCAGGCATCCCAGGGGGCTTGTTGTCACCTTTCGGGGACCCTTGGTGTTGTACGTGGCTGGGTGGAGGAAGAGACCTTCAATGACATCAGTGAGGACAAGGAACGGGACATGGCTAGCTTGGTATCCAACCTTGTGCAAATGGGGAGTTTGCGGTTGTTCAAATGGACTGTTTGCGGTTGTTTGCAGTGCGTTAAACGGGGAGTTTGGTCTGTCACTGCGAAGCGGGCGTAACCCTTACACTACCTGATCGATACAACATCATACCTGATGTTTTAAAGCACGTTATTCCAAACAATTTAGAAATGTTAGGTGATTGATGCCCTTTATGGATTAAAACCAGACTCTGGATCAACTATGTAATTTTCCATGGGAGTTTTGCCATGGATCCCCCTCCGGCATGCCACAGTCCAGGTGTTAGTCCCCTTGAAACAACTTTACCATCACTATTGTGGCCAGAAAGAGTCCCTGGGGGTTTTAAAAGTCGCCTGCCTATTGAAGTCTATGGCGGTTCGCCCCTTCGCGAACATTTGCGGAAATTCGCATTCTCTGTTCATGAACAGAAAATTTTATGTTCACGACATGACTACCCACAGGCAAAGCAGCCCCAATGCCACTCAAACCAGTCCCAGGGCCGTGCCTCCCCATAGACACTGTGCCATGGCAGCAACGGACGCCGCACAGTACCACACCAGTGTGAACAAGGTGTAAAAGCTCACTTACCATGTGCTTCCAGTCAGACTGGGAAGCTGCCAGAAAGGAAGGGGGCCCTGTGCAGCTTCCTGCTAATTTTATATAGGGATGTGCTGAGGAGGGGGGGGGGGGGAGGGTAGAGTGCAGACCAAGTAAAAACAAAAAAAAAAGAGGGGGATAGAAAACACAATTTGAATTCAAGTAGAGAAAACAGACATGGTCGCACATCTGTTTTCTCTACTTGAATAAAAATATAGAGTTACTTAAACTGCACGGTCAATGTTGTACGTGCCAAAAAATTCCAAAGTCCGAAATGGCATATTTTTGGTCACTTTTTATACCAAAAAAGTCAGATCAAAACAAAAATCAACGAAAAAACTTCAGATCACGGCGCAAAGAATGAGCCCTCATACCGCCCCATACACAGGAGTCAGAAGATGACAATTTTAAACGTACAAATTTTCCTGCATGTATTAGATTTTTTCCAGAAGTAAGACAAAATCGAATCTATGAAAGTAGGGTACAGTATGGACCTACAGAATAAATATATGGTGTCCTTTTTACAGAAAAGTGCACTGCGTAGAATCTGAAGCTCCCAAAAGTTACAAATTGGCGTTTTTTTTTTCTTCAAATTTTACCCCACAAATATTTTTCTGGGTTCGCCGTACATTTTGTGGTGAAATGATTGATGTCATTAGTACAATTGGTGGCACAAAACAATAAGCCCTCATATGAGTCTGTAGGTGCAAAATTGAAAGCATTATGATTTTTAGAAGGTGATGAGGAAAAAAACAAAAGTGCAAACAAAAATGGAAAAAATCCGTGGTCCTTAACCCCTTAAGGACCAAGGACGTACCGGTTCGTCCTTGGGCCTGCTCCCGTGATATAACGCGGGGTTACACGGTAACCCCGCATCATATCACGGCGGGCCCGGTGTCATAGTGAAGCCGGGACCCGCCTCTAATAGCGCGCGGCCACGTGAGAGCTGAGCCACTTGGCTAAAAGTGAAAGTAAAAACTGCCGGTTAGCTCAGTGGGCTGTTCGGGATAGCCGCGGCGAAATCGCGGCATCCTGAACAGCTTGCAGGACAGCCGGAGGGTCCCTACCTGCCTCCTCACTGTCCGATCGCCGAATGACTGCTCAGTGCCTGAGATCCAGGCATGAGCAGTCAAGCGGCAGAATCATCGATCACTGGTTTCCTATGAGAAACCAGTGATCAATGATGATCAGTGTGTGCAGTGTTATAGGTCCCTATGGGAGCTATAACACTGCCAAGAAAAAGTAAAAAAAAAGTGAATAAAGATCATTTAACCCCTCCCCTATTAAAAGTTTAAATCACCCCACTTTTCCTATAAAAAAAACAGTGTAAATAAAAATAAACATATATGGTATCACCGCGTGCAGAAAGGTCCGAAATATAAAAATATATCGTTAATTAATCCGCTCAGTCAATGGCGTACGCGCAAAAAAATTCCAAAGTCCAAAATAGTGCATTTTTGGTCACTTTTTAGATAATTTAAAAATGAATAAAAAGTGATCAATAAGTCCTATCAATGCAAAAATGGTACCGTTAAAAACTTCAGATCACGTCGCAAAAAATGAGCCCTCATACCGCCGCATACACGGAAAAATAAAAAAGTTATAGGGGTCAGAAGATGACAATTTTAAATGTATTAATTTTCCTGCATGTGGTTATGATTTTTTCCAGAAGTACGACAAAATCAAACCTATAGAAGTAGGGTATCATTTTAATCGTATGGACCTACAGAATAAAGATAAGGTGTTATTTTTACCAAAAAATGTACTACGTAGAAACGGAAGCCCCCAAAAGTTACAAAACTGCAGGTTTTTTTTTCAATTTTGACGCACAATGATTTTTTTTTCCGTTTCACCGTAGATTTTTGGGCAAAATGACTGACGTCATTACAAATTAGAATTGGTGGCGCAAAAAAATAAGCTATCATATGGATTTTTAGGTGCAAAATTGAGAGTTATGAGTTTTTTAAAGGCAAGGAGCAAAAAACGAAAATGCAAAAATGGGAAAAACCCCGGTCGTTAAGGGGTTAATAGAAGTAATTTACAAATCTGTTTAACTTTCTGGCAACAGCTGATTTTTAATAAAAAATTCCAGCAGAGTACCCCTTTAAGGTAAAATGGACTATCTATTTAATTCTCTTACTGACAATTCACTTTATGTTTTTGACTTCTCGAATATTCTCAGGTCTCAAAAGAAGAGAAGGGATGTGTCTGAAATACTCGGAGAAGCTCAAGGAAATATTTCATTAGTGGAGGGAACTGTAAGTCACACCATCAACAACACTGCAATGGAGTCCAAGCCTTATACCTACAAGGACAAGATCTTCCGTGACCGAATGGTTATATCTAACCTTAGACACTTCACAGAGTATAGGATTGACATTCATGCTTGTAACCACGCTGCAGACAATGTTGGATGCAGTGCCGCAACCTTTGTATTTGCCAGAACTATGCCTAACCGTAAGTACAAATTTAAAAAAAAACTGCTAAACAATTGACCTGCAGCAAAACTACAAATTTCTACAAATTGCCGTAGTTTTGCAGTGCAGTATTTGATGGTAAAAAAAGAGTAAGACATGAACTGCACTACAGATTGGATGTTGTAGATAAGTTCAATTGTGTTAGTCTTATTGTTATCCACAAGTCACAAGTCTAGACTATGTATTATTGCTAAACAATGTAGGAATCCAATATAAAAGATAGTGTAGCTCACTCAGTGAGAACATATACCTGAGGTGAACTGGTGTTACCTTCACCCAAAGGTCTAAAAATGCAGAAAAATATATATATAGTTGATAAGACAACTAGATACCAGTCCTCAACGTATATGTGAAGGTATAGTAAAGAATAGAAAGTGATCCAGATAACAATTAAATATATTTATTAGGAAGTATATGGTGGTCGCTGGTATCAAATATACATGCAGGGCCCTTGCATGGGACACAGACACAGCATAATATTGAATTATAATAAAACAGTATATTAAAAATGTATTTAAAATAAAATAAAAATACAAATAAAAACTTTTAGTATTTATATTTTAGTATAATAATGAAATTAAGAGGTACTATAAATGTGCTTTCACTGCTCGGTTGGTCAAATGTCTCTTGAAAGTACAATAGAGCAAATCCAATAACTGGATATGTTATGCTGACAACGGATTATCCTGTATTTAAACATTCTCAGTAAATAGCTTTTCAGTGTTGTATATCCAGTGTTGGTGATACAGTGTCAATATACGGTATGGCAGCCGTTAGTGGTACAGTGTTGCAAACTGTATCAAGAAATAAAGTCCGGTGCAGAGCACCACTCACCACCCTTTAACTCGCTGGTATCGCTGTCGGCACTGAAGAAGCTTGTTCGGTGATGCAGTGTGGGAGTATCAGACCTCCGGCAGTATCGGTCTCTGTCTCCTGTATCCGGCGATGCTGTAAGCAGCGCTGTGGGTACGTTGATGGTTACTTGCTTTCAAGGTCCGCGGCTGGCACGGATGGCTCCGGCCTCACAGATATGCCGAGGGTCCTTAGTTGATGGAATCAGATGGCGCAAATAGCAGTATAGCCAGGGCAGCGGTGGGTAAGTGTGCAGCGTGCCTCGTGTGATCAAGCGCTTATCGTGCGCAGAGTAGCAGTGAGGTAGCTGTGGTCCCAAAGTTGAGGTCTCCAGCAGTTGCAAATGAAATTCTGTAATCAGCTGGATTTTTTGGAATAGATATGGATAGATGCAAGGATTACAAACAATTCTAGACGCGTTTCAAGGCCGCGGGCCTTTTCTTCTCCTCTACTGAAGAAAAGGCCCTCGGCCTTAAAACGCATCTAGAATTGTTTGTAATCCTTGCATCTATCCACATCTATTCCAAAAAATCCAGCTGATTACAGAATTTCATTTGCAACTGCTGGAGACCTCAACTTTGGGACCACAGCTACCTCACTGCTACTCTGCGCGCGATAAGCACTTGTTATTAACATTTGACCGCTAAGCGGTCACTGAGACCCTAAATTTCCCACCCAATATAAAACTTAACGTTTAATGAGCCAAGATTAAAATAACCTCACACATATTGATCCATAGTGCATTGATTGGCATGACACTGCATGCTATAGTGAGTGAAATGAAAAGATAGATTGTGGCTGCAGTCCACAATCTATAGTGTGAGACAATTAAAAATCTAACACATTGCCCGCCCGCCCGACGTTTCGCCACAGGCTGTGGCTTTATCAAGGGCTAAGAGGCAAATGGCCATTTGCCTCTTAGCCCTTGATAAAGCCACAGCCTGTGGCGAAACGTCGGGCGGGCGGGCAATGTGTTAGATTTTTAATTGTCTCACACTATAGATTGTGGACTGCAGCCACAATCTATCTTTTCATTTCACTCACTATAGCATGCAGTGTCATGCCAATCAATGCACTATGGATCAATATGTGTGAGGTTATTTTAATCTTGGCTCATTAAACGTTAAGTTTTATATTGGGTGGGAAATTTAGGGTCTCAGTGACCGCTTAGCGGTCAAATGTTAATAATATTGGATTCACCCTCCATCCATAGGTCCCCTTTGTTGCGATAAGCACTTGATCACACGAGGCACGCTGCACGCTGCAAACTTACCCACCGCTGCCCTGGCTATACTGCTCTTTGCGCCATCTGATTCCATCAACCAAGGACCCTCGGCATATCTGTGAGGCCGGAGCCATCCGTGCCAGCCGTGAACCTTGAAAGCAAGTAACCATCAACGTACCCACAGCGCTGCTTACAGCATCGCCGGATACAGGAGACATAGACCGATACTGCCGGAGGTCTGATACTCCCACACTGCATCACCGAACAAGCTTCTTCAGTGCCGACAGCGATACCAGCGAGTTAAAGGGTGGTGAGTGGTGCTCTGCACCGGACTTTATTTCTTGATACAGTTTGCAACACTGTACCACTAACGGCTGTCATACCGTATATTGACACTGTATCACCAACACTGGATATACAACACTGAAAAGCTATTTACTGAGACTGTTTAAATACAGGATAATCCGTTGTCAGCATAACATATTCAGTTATTGGATTTGCTCTATTGTACTTTCAAGAGACATTTGACCAACCGAGCAGTGAAAGCACATTTATAGTACCTCTTAATTTCATTATTATACTAAAATATAAATGCAAGTTTTTATTTGTATTTTAATTTTATTTTAAATACATTTTTAATATACTGTTTTATTATAATTCAATATTACGCTGTGTCTATGTCCCATGCAAGGGCCCTGCATGGATATTTGATACCAGTGACCACCATATACTTCCTAATAAATATATTTAATTGTTATCTGGATCACTTTCTATTCTTTACTATACCTTCACATATACCTTGAGGACTGGTATCTAGTTGTCTTATCAACTATATATATTTTTTTTCTAATGTAGGAATCCAGTTGGTTCCTTTTTCTTGCAACAGTATGTACTAACTTTGACTCTGTTACATGTCAATGAAATCTGTAGGCGTAATGTTGTTGTTCTCCATTTGTGTTTTGTGCTTGAATTTTCTGTATCTTATTGTTGTATGTCAACACATATCGCAATCTCAGAATGTGCTACAGCACAGTAACTGTAATGTTCATTGACAAGTTTGTCTAGGTTTTGCTAAACTATTGACATCTTTGCACTGTTATTCAAATTTTGAAAATATCTTAGGTTTTCCTATTTCTTCTAGGCCAGATTTGCTAAAACATTTGTTTCCTCATTCTTAATGCAAATTTAGATTAGACAAGAATGTGCTATTCATTTATCTCAGGTTTGTTGAATGTTGAATGGTAAATCTGCAAAGTGTGTGTGTTGTGTGTTGTGCGTTGTGGAACACTGAGGGGGTGGAGGATCACACAGGTACTGCTTTTCCACCTCAAACCTTGAACTAAGCGTAGCACGGTTGTATCAGTTTTTTACCCCAAAGTGTTCCTTAAAGGGGTATTCCAGGCAAAAACTTTTTTTTATATATCAACTGGCTCCGGAAAGTTAAACAGATTTGTAAATTACTTCTATTAAAAAATCTTAATCCTTCCAATAGTTAATAGCTTCTGAAGTTTTCTGTCTAACTGCTCAATGATGATGTCATGTCCCGGGAGCTGTGCATGATGGGAAAATATCCCCATAGAAGCTGCACAGCTCCTGGGACGTGAGTCATCAGAAAGCAGTTAGACAGAAAACAGCAACTCAACTTCAGAAGCCAATAACTATTGGAAGGATTAAGATTTTTTAATAGAAGTAATTTACAAATCTGTTTAACTTTCCGGAGCCAGTTGATGTATAAAAAAAAATGTTTTGGCCTGGAATACCCCTTTAAAGGTCTAATCACATGTACAGTATCCTAATTGGGTCATATTAAGTAGTTTATATACAGTTTAGGTAGAAAGGTTTGTTTATTATTAATCATTAATGATAAAAATATTAAATATGTCTTTTTTTTTTTTTTTAAAGCACATGCTGATAACATTGCTGGTAACATTACTTGGACACCCACAGGACATAATACCATACTAATGAAGTGGGAAGAACCAGAAAATCCCAATGGTTTAATCTTAAAGTATGAGATAAAGTACAAGCGGGAACATGATGTAAGAGCCTGCAACAGGGAGGGAACTGTTGTTTCTGTATCTCACATAGGCTTTTAGAGAATTTGGTCTCCATTTACCTCTCCCTGTCCTAAACAGAGACCAAAAGAACACAGGAGATCTTTGTTTTCATGATCAGTGGGGCTGCCAACTCCAACCCCTGCCAAACTAAAACTTTTCACCTAGCCTCATAAATGTATCTCTATTAACGATAATATATTTGTCTTAAATTTCTTCAGTCTCTGATGCCTGTATATATTTTAAACAACTTGATTCTTTCAGGAAGGACCTTCAACGGTGGTATGTGTCTCCCGCCAGAAATTCCAAAGATACAAGGGTATCCACATGACTCTTGTTCAACCTGGGAACTATTCAGCTCGCATCAGAGCCACGTCCTTGGCAGGCAATGGGTCATGGACAGAGCCTATTGTCTTCTTTGTGCTTGGCCCAAGTTAGTTGACTTTAATATCTACATAACATTGTTTCTAAAATAAGTGATTTAAAAAAATATATTTTTGACAGTATTAAAGGGGTTGTACTTTTTCTCTCCTCAGCCTTATCTGACAAATGTGTAACCCTTTTATGTCAGAGTAACTCAAAATGGTCATACAGAAAAATATGGTTGGGTGAACTGTAAAAATAAATAGAGTGGAATCCAGATAGAACTAACAAATGTTCACCACACTTTAATGGCAAATTCTACTTCCAGTTCTTCTCTTTATGATGGTAAACATTATAGAGTTTGTTATCGATTCTGTTTGGCTGAAGGGTAGTTATGTAGTGCTTTTAGTGGCATTATTTGGTCAGTTCTGAAAAAATATTTATTAATCAAAATTTATCAACATTAACCTTTATAATGTGTGTGATATCTTGTTTTCTGCAGAAGAATCCCAGTCTGAGAACTTTTACCTTCTCCTCAAAGTGATGCCAATATTACTTTTGCTGATTATCGTTTGCCTAGGTCTGTTCATCTTCTTCCACAATAAGAAAGGGTAAGTTACAACTACAAAAATTATCAAGAGAGGACCAATAAGTCTCTCTGTAGACAGATCTCTAAGAAGAGAACACCGCAAGACACTCCCTTGACATCGTGCGTGTTCACCTGTGGTTCACATGTGACACTTTTGTAATTTATTTCGAAAGCAAGTATGTGACAGTAAGGGTACAGACTGGTTCTGACATCCACCTGATCATTCTTCACAAGTAACAATAAACAGAAGTTTATTTTTGGGATTGGCTTAGTTTTCTGAAAATACCTGGGAGTAGTCTGCCAAATGGAGTGAAAGGGGATAGAAAGTCTTTTTATTTAAATTTTTTATAATTTACTTTCAGTAAAAACTTGTAAAAGCCTGTTATAGCTGGTGTCTGCCTCTCAGATGTTAGATACAGTAAATAGGTTTCATTATGTCATCAATCAAAGGATATGTAATTTCTATTGCTAAAAGATCAGATTTATATCAAGTTACTGAAACAACCCTATCTTTTGTCCCTTTTTTGAAATTTCTGAATTTCAGGTGTATATAGTGTTAGCTGTAGTGCTACAAAAAAAATATATGTACCCCTTGTTCATCTGCTTCTAGTCCCAGCTGATGGTCTCTTCTTACTGCTTCCAAGATGAGAGTTTGGAGCAGGTCCTGCCCTCTCAGTCAATCACTGGCTTTAGAGATGTCCATATCTTCCAGTGATTAGCTGAGCAGGCAGGTCCTGCTCCAAGCTTTTGTCTCTAAAACCGGCAGAGGAGATGAGTGGCAGAAGGCTGGAAGTAGACAAAGGAGCTGCAGCAGTGCACATGAGGAGATATGTAATAGTATGACTTGCCTCACTGTCAAGCTGGGCATATTAGCTTTTTAAGACATGCTGGTTTTTAAACAGTTTTCCAGTGAAAATTTTTATTACTATTCATAGGATAGGAGATAAGTACCTTATCCCAGCCATCCCAGGAATTACAGATATTAGAGCAGGGGACCCATCAACACCTTGTAACACTACAAGAAACTACATTAAAAGTGTCTGGAGAACCCACCAAAAGGCAAAAAAAAAAATTAAGCCCATAAAAAGTAAAACAAAGTGGTGGTGGTGGTGGGGTAGTTATAATAACAAATGTTGAGAGACATAATATGGCAAAAAGTCTCAATGTGGACAGTGTCTGTCCACTCTGGGTTCACTTCAGTATTAGGAAATGCTCAACCATTAAGCATAGGTCATAGAAAGAGAAAAAAAAAAACAAAGGGATTTCTTGCAAGTATCATTGGAAGATGCATAAAATCGTGGGTATGGGCTGATACCACTAGAAGGGGACATGAAGAAAGCAAGTTTTAGATTCCTCTGCACAGCCTATATCACTACTGCAAGCACTGAGCTAGTTAGTTTTGGTTTGATGTCCATGGGAGGCAGAACCCTCCTCCTTGGCAGGTGTGCTACAGTTTTTTTTTTAGTTTATTCCTTTTTTTCTTTTTACGTGGTGATTGAGGTTTAACCTGTCACCCAATTAAGGGTAGGGCAGGGGGGGGGGGGGGGTCTTCAGTGTGGGCTGCCATGTTAGACATAATCTACCCTGAGGGGGCTAGAAACAGAAGACCAGTCTGTGCCCTGCACTGTTCTTATCTTCTCAACTGGTAACGTATCCCCCTTCTTTGATGCCGCTGATGTGAGTGCCGATACCCCACTATTAGTGTGAAGGGTGATCCTACGCTCACCTGAAGATGCTGGACAGGTGAGTATAGACCAAGCCAGGGAACCACCCTTTCCAGAACCTTTTCAAAGGAGATACCTTTGCTGCCCTTTTCCATCCTTCCTTTGCATTGTGGTCCAGTGGTCTTCTTCTCCCTGGCCTTCCCATGCAGCGTCTGGGCATTCTAGGGTCAGTTACTTTCTATCCACCTCTCTGTCTGGTTGCTTCCCTCTCCTTACCCTTTCCATATTCCCCTGCTTCGGTCCCATCTGGTGCAGTCTCGGGTAGGTTGTATACTGTGCAGCCCTTCAGTCTACCTGCTTTCTGTCAGATGTGGTTGCGGGCTTGTTCTTCTCCATTTGGCTGCCACCTGAAATACAGCCCCCCTCTTTAGGCCTGTCTAGGCTGAATCTTCAAGGGTGTGTGTCCTTGTGCACAGCGCTTATAGCATAGCAGCACACTCTCTCACATGCTATTGGTGCTGTGCATGCCATTACCCTGCCTACTACATACCTTCTTTCCTTCCCATTCTGGTGCTGACATTGTTCTTGCTCATGCATGCCATCTAATGTACATAATGAGCATGACCCTCCATATGGGTTATGCACTATATTCTGTATGCCATTCTTGCAGCCCCTATAAGCGGTCATGATACAGCTCCCCTGCCTAAACAGCATTTTAACAATCTTCCTCTGCAAACAAAAACATGCTGCATTTCTTTTTATTCTCTTCCATGTCTCTTTTACACCCTTCCTTAGTCCTAGGGAGACTGTTTGTTTTATTTTGTCACACAGAATACCTGCCACAGAAACCTTCATAGTCTTATAGCCCCTCTTGCAGACAGTATACCAGTGTTAGGAAGGTTACACTTTGCTGCAATTTGGAGCAATTGATGTGGCTACACAGCTACTGCACATTTTCATAGCCATACATAGTGTTCAGCAGATTATTCACTGCTACTCTTAGGGGAACGGGACATTGCTGTGATAACTAACATATTACCCCCTTTCATAGGCGGAGTAATAGTGCTATGGAGGTGGCTCTCTGCTGCTGCATGGGGCACCTGACATTGCCATGCAGGCACACTGCCCCTTCCATTGGTGAAGAACTAATGTTGCTCCATGGATCTCTACTGCTACGTGGAATACCTAATACAAATGTGAACAGCTTCAGAGAAGGTGACGCGGAGTGACAGCCGCCTCACCTTCCCTGAAGCTGTTCACATTTTTATCCATTCGCTCTGACAGGAGGGCTGCTGAGGGATCACACACACTATTTCTACCTTTTCCCACTGTTGTGTATGGTCTACACAACCTGCTTTGGTAAGCATGCATTTCTGATTCTCCAAGGATATCATTATTGAGATCAATTCACACTATGGAGCGCTCCTGCTTTTTATCTTACGTAGAAGACCTGACCCTGCTATGCAGATGGACATATTACCCCCTTCCTTAAATGGAGTAATAGTGTTGATGGCTCTCTACAGCTCCATTCTACTCTTGGCATGGCTTAAATATTCTGCTGTTGGCATGGCTTAAACTTGGCGAGTCCTTAAATATTAAAAATAGGGGATTGTCCATTACATAATCTAATTCCCTTTAGAACATTTGGGTGAATGTCATCTGGATGTAGTGATTTGCCTATATTGATTTTTTTTAAGGTGTCACTGCACTTCTTCCTGGGTTAGACAGGTGATATGTACATCCAGTGATAGCTATCATCCAACCATGCCGCTGTTATTCCCAGTATGTCATTATTTTCCTCTGACATGATCAACTTCAGGTCAGTTTTCTAACATTAATCACTATGCAATTTAAAGGTGTATGATTTATTTTCTATTATGCCTATCCTTTTTAACAATTCTAACCTCACCCTCTACGCCCAGGTTCATGGATATTAGATTTCAATTTACATTAAATTGTCCTCTACTTTTTGGTGTTTTGTGACGGGTGTAGGTTGATGGGGCAGATGGTATAGCCCAGGGGCAAGGTGTTATTAACCCCTAATTTTCATGACGCCTGAGTGTTTGTTTTTTCCGGTAACCACCCAAATGGTAGCACTGCTATCCCAAGGTTAGGAGAGTTAACCAGTAACACGGAAAGGGCCTTGCAGTACTACATAGTAACATAGTAACAGGGTTCATAAGGTTGAAAAAAGACCAGAGTCCATCAAGTTCAACCTATAACCCTAATAAGTCCCTATTGAGTTGGGTTGATCCAGAGGAAGGCAAAAAACCCTCATACTAGAGGTAAAAATTCCTTCCCGACTCCAAATATGGCAGTCAGAATAAATCCCTGGATCAACGTTCTGTCCCTATAAATCTAGTATACATAACCAGCGATGTTATAACTCTCCAAAAATGCATCCAGACCCTTTTTGAACTCTATTACAGAGTTCATCATGACCACCTCCTCCGGGAAAGAATTCCACAGTCATGCTGCTCTTACAGTAAAGAACCCCTGTCTGTGCAGCTGTAGAAACTTTCTTTCCTCTAGACATAGAGGATGCCCCCTTGTTATTGATACAGTCCTGGGTATAAATAGATCATAGGAGAGATCTCTGTACTGTCCCCTGATACATTTATACATAGTTATTAGGTCTCCCCTAAGCCTTCTTTTTTCTAAACTAAATAACCCTAATTCTTATCTTTCTGGGTACTGTAGTCCCATTCCCCGTATTAATCTGGTTGCCCGACCTTTTGGGTCAGACTTCAATACAGCCACTCTGACTATAATTGACTAGACTAGTGACTTGACTTTGGTAGACACAGCAGACATAGATGAGTTTAGTTACTGACAATGTGGCTGGGGTGCAGGCTTTATGGCCTCCAGGTGTACTGGACACAGGATCTGCGATGTCTATGCTTTGCTGTTCCTCAGCAGGAGAGTGATGGTGTAAGAGCAAAGAATCAGATTGTAATGGCTTCCCCTCTTATAAAGGGGGGCTGAGCCAGAAGCCCATAGGTCAAGCTGCAGGTCAGGTGGTCAACTGGTGCTCTTTGGGTAACAAACGCATCATGTGAACATAACATGCAATATCTCCAAAGGTCCTTAAAGGTCCTTTATACTTTATATACCTATACATAACATTAGGCACTATATTTACAACACTATACATAATATTAAACTTACTAATATGGGGGAGACATTGCAGGAGAGCCCCTAGGACAATGAGGGACTCAACCTGGCAGGGCCTAAGCACTGTACAGGAGTATATCCTGTACTGGGACATTACATTGGGATTTCTTCTCCACTTGCCATCTTCTCCCCTAGCACAGCTGCACCCTCCTAATTGAGGTGCAGCCCATCCCTACTGTGGAGCCTGTAGCTCTGAAATTTTGCGCCACCTACCTCTTACTGTCATTGTTGCGAATGTGGACCACGATTGCTTGGTCTTCTCCAACCTCTGTTACCTGTCGACCCAATCTGCACTTTGCGAACCCGAGTCTCAGGAAGACAACACACTGTTCGGTGATTCCAGTGATTCCACTGTTCCCCACTATCAGCACCTGTCCGGTCTGCCTGCACTCCTCCTCCCCTCCTTACTGGATCATACACCCTTCTGTCTTTCAGTTCAGAGTTAGCACAGCTGCAGAAAAACACTGCCTCTAATATCCCCCTCATCTGCCAACCGGGCAAACTTGTTGTGAAGTGCCAGATTAGGATAAGCCTTTCTCACATTCTTCCCTCCTCATTTTGTGACCCAGGTAGTTGCCTAATTGTTCCCAGAGTGCTTGCCCAGTGAGAGGCAGACTTCTCTCCATGTTGTCAATGTAACTCAATCCAAGGAGTCTCAGCACATGGTAATTCTCTTGCAAAGGGTTTATTCAGCTTAGCATAGCTGGGCGTTACTGCACACGTATTGGCTCAAATCTGAGCCTTTCAGTAGCTAGTATTCTCATCGGAAATTGCATCATTGAAACATAACAGAAAAGGGGCGTAACATAATAAACCTAGCGGAATGGACCTCGTATTATGAATCAAAATAATATTATGATAGTATAAAATAACATAAATTTACATTCACAGTGTAGGCAAATGTAAATATTATATAACATAAATAAGGAAAGTAAAAAATGGTAAATAAACAAGCATACTGCACATTACACATTTTGTGAAATCTCATCACGATTAAGACCTTTTGGAAACACTGTATTTAGTGTATGAATCCAATATGCTTCATGATAGCGGAGAAACTACCAATATTTGCTTATTCTACTTTATTCCTAATATTAGGAATAAATTAGTAAAAGCAGATTTTGGGAGTCAGACTAAAAGATCGCATCAACACTTTATATCTAACCGTAAAAATGGGACATTCCCATGTGTACATTGTACACACTGTTCCAATATACTTAAAGGCGATTAGATTTTTCATCCACATCGAGGCACACCATGTAAAATTAAAGGCTACTACACATGCGATACATCGAATGTAGTATATGCGCTAAAATGCCCATGTGGATTACTCTACATAGGTGAGACTTCCCAATGGATGAAAGACCGTTTAAGCAAACATAAGTAGACTATTCGCTGCAAAAACTTACTCCTCCCAGTACCTCACCATTTTCATGAAAAAGGACACAGTATATCCCAATTACGGTTCCAGATCTTGAAACAGGTTAGATATCCAAGACGTGGTGGCGATATCAAAAAGCTCCCGTGAAGCGTATTGGATTCACACACTAAATACAGTGTTTCCAAAAGCCTTAATCATGATTATGAGATTCCACAAAATGTGTGCAGTGTAGTTTGCTTGCTTGATTACCATTTTTTACTTTCCTTACAGACCCAGCAGAGACCCACTTGAAAGTTCAGCATATGGATATCCTGATTGTGAGATTTATGTTTATACATCATATACATTTGATTGCACGTTGAATGTAAATTGATGTTACTTTATACTAATATCGTTTTGATTCATAGTACGAGGTCCATTCCATTATTTTCATTATTATTAGGTTATGTTATGCCCCTTTTCTGTGATGTTTAAATGATGTCATTTCCGCTGTGAATACTAGCTGTTGAAAGGCTCAGGTGTGAGCCGATACATTTGCAGTAACGCCCAGCTATGCTAAGCTGAATAAACCCATTTCAAGAGAATTACCTTTTGCTGAGACTCTTTCCTTGGATTGTATTGATTTACTACGTGCACCGGGTGAGCCGCAGTGCCGACCGTTTCCATTGGTCATAGTAACTCAGTCTTGCCAATTGCTTCTTTAGATCCAGGATCTGGGCTTCCACCAAATTAACAACAATTTCCACACTCCTTGCAGCAATGTGCACATTCAAACCTCTGTTCAAGGATTGCATACATCGAGCAAGATGCTCGCTAGATAGCAGAGTCAAATGTGAAGGACATTTTGGTGATGGGGACAGCACAACTATCAACTAGACAGAATGAGACAATAAATAATACAATTATTCCATTGACTCTCCTGTAAACTCCCTGACTCTGAAGTTCCTTAACATTTAATCCCCACACTTCATATTCACACACAATTTGTATGTAACACACAATAGCAAGCTCACTCACTTGGTGCCTTTGTTTTCTTTTAACCCCTTAAGGACCCATGACATACCGGTACGTCATGAGTCCGCTCCCGATCTATAACGCAGGGCCACGGCGTGGCCCCGCGTCATAGTGGGTCGGGCCCGGCCTCTTACAACGGCCTGGACCCGTGGCTAATAGCGCGCGGCATTGATCGCGCTGCCGCGCTCTATTAACCCTTTAGACGCGGCGTTCAAAGTTGAGCGCAGCGTCTAAAGTGAAAGTGAAACCATGCCGGTTAGCTCTGAGAGCTGTTCGGGATCGCCGCGGCGTAATCGCGGCATCCCGAACAGCTGCAGGACACGAGGAGGGTCTCCTACCTTGCCTCCTGGTGTCCGATCGCCGAATGATTGCTCAGTGCCTGAGATCCAGGCATGAGCAGTCAAGCGGCAGAATCATCGATCAGTGGTTTCTTATGAGAAACCACTGATCAATGTTAAAGATCAGTGAGTGCAGTGTTATAGGTCCCTATGGGAGCTATAACACTGCAAAAAAAGTGTAAATAAAAGTGTAAATAAAAATAAAAATAAACATATGTGGTATCGCCGAGTGCGGAAATGTCCGAATTATAAAAATATATTGTTAATTAAACCGCACGGTCAATGGCGTGCACGCAAAAAAATACCAAAGTCCAAAATAGTGCATTTTTGGTCACTTTTTATAAAATGAATCAATATAATGAATCACGATCAATAAGTCCTATCAATGCAAAAATGGTACTGCTAAAAACTTTAGATCACAGCAAATGCACAAAATCTTAGCTTTAATACCTCAGTATATGCAAGAAAAGTAGTGCAATGCACATAAATACTTTGCAAAAACTCTCCAGTACACATTTTATGCAGTCAAAAAACTTTTTGCCACACAACAACTTTCTTAGGCTAGAACCTGGACCATTGATACTAGGACACTTCATCTTCTGTTATTTTCCTTATTGGTTGGTATGGGTTCAGGACCTCTTTAGTCTTACCATACTGTGTGATTGATCTTCATTCCGGGAGAGAATATCCTTGATTCTTAATCCAGTTCAGGGCCTTTTCCTTACTTGTATTTCTAAGGTTATTTCTCGGGAAGAATAACCCTACATCTATGTAGAACACTTCCAGGGGTTCTGAATGATTCACTGGTATAAGTCTTCAGTCTGGCTGGATCGTTCGAGGCCTAACAGTCAGCTCTAGACTGCAAATCTTTCCACTTTTTGTGCATTTTTTCCACATCCTTTTTCTGGTGGTCTCATCTTTCTGACAGGTTTTGTAGCAGTAGATCCTCCCAGCTATTCTCTTTACTTCACTGGTTATTCGGCTAGTCCAGTCAGTTTGTGTCCTCCCACTGGTCTAGCTCTTCATCTGCTTTTTCCATGCATTAGGAAGATCATTGCACAGACTGTTTCTCCGAAACTGAGTGTCAGCTAAGCTAATCAGCTGAGTATGCGTTCTTCTTCACATTTATGATACATATCTCTGTAGGGTGCTTCGGTGTTCTCCAGATTGACATCTTCTGCAGACTAGCAGTTTTGTGTATCTGTTCTATATATCCCTCCTCCCAGGGACTTCATTGGGAAATTCCACAGTTTTGTGTTCCCCAATGATACAAGAAAATGGGATGTGTGTTCTGGCCTGCAGCAGCTGTATCCCCCACCCAGCTCCCACCCTGTTTTTACTTTTACATCTTTTTTTCTTTTGGCCTCTCCTGTTGCTCATCTTAGCTCTGTGCCTGAAGGAGGGAATAACCCTTTCCTGATTATTGTTTCTGCCTAGTGGCATCAGCCTATACCCACTGCTTTCTGTGTCCCACAATAAACAAAGTGGGAAAAGGATTTTACACACAAATCCAATTTTTGCTGTTTTCCAGACTGGGACAGACCAGTAAGCAATGCTATGTTTTTTGTGGCATTTAAATTTTTTAACCTAATATTGGAGTACCCTTTTAATGAACATTTACACTCTCTCACTGCCAGTCTGGTATTTCAAGATTCACTTGGGCAGAGAACCACTAAAACTTATGTAGAAAATGACTATTAAGGCTGTTTAACATCTTTGAAATATATACTGTATGGAGTGTAATATACAGTTACTTAGTTAAGGTTGAAAAAAAAAGTCTTTAAAGTTTAAAAGAGTTATTGGTATTACAGCTCGGTTCCATTGAAGTAAATGGAGACAAGTTGTAATACCACACACCACCTGAGGACATGAGTGGCACTGTTTTTGGACATTATTAGCTCTATTTTTCTATTCCCAGATAACCCCTTTAACTCCTTGGGGACGGAGCCCATTATAACCCTAAGGACAGGAGCATTTTTTGCAATTCTGTCATTTTAAGCATTAATAACTCTGGGATGCTTTTACTTTTCATTCTGATTCTGAGATTGTTTTTTCGTGACCTATTCTACTTTATGTAAGTGGTAAATTTTTGTCGATACTTGCATCATTTCTTGGTGAAAAATTCCAAAAGTTGATGAAAAAATTGAAAATTTTGCATTTTTCTAACTTTGAAGCTCTCTGCTTGTAAGGAAAATAAACATTCTAAATAAATAATATTTTGATTCACATATACAATATGTCTACTTCATGTTTGCATCATAAAGTTGACATGTTTTTACTTTTGGAAAACATCAGAGGGCTTAAAAGTTCAGAAGCAATTTTCCAATTTTTCACAAAATTTTCAAAATCGGAATTTTTTTAGGGGCCAGTTCAGTTTTGAAGTGGATTTGAAGGGCCTTCATATTAGAAATACCCCATAAATGACCCCATTATAAAAACTGCACCCCTCAAAGTATTCAAAATGACATTCAGTAAGTTTGTTAACCCTTTAGGTGTTTCACAGGAATAGCAGCAAAGTGAAGGAGAAAATTCAAAATCTTCATTTTTTACACTCGCATGTTCTTGTAGACCCAGTTTTTGAAATTTTACAAGGGGTAAAAGGAGAAAAAGCCCCCAAAATTTTTAAGTGCAGGTTTTTTCCCCAAATTTACAATTTCTACGAAGGGTAATGGGAGAAAAATCTCCCCAAAATTTGTAACGCAATTTCTCCCGAGTACGGAGATACCCCATATGTGGCCCTAAACTGTTGCCTTGAAATACGACAGGGCTCTGAAGTGCGCATTTGAGGCCTGAATAAGGAATTTGCAGTAGGGGTGGACCCGGTTACAAGGATGGGGCTTGTCTCCACCAAAACCCTACAGCAGTGTCTCCCACAGGGTGCCTCCAGCTGTTGCAAGACTCCCAGCCTGCCAGGACAGTCTATGGCTTTGTTGTGGTTTTGCCACAGCTGGAGGCGCCGTTTAGGAAACACTGCCGTATGAGACGTTTTTCACTTTTATTGGGGGGGGGGGGGGTGTGTAAGGGGGTGTATATGTAGTGTTTTACTTTTTATTATTTGTTAGTGTAGTGTTTTTAGGGTACATTCACACAGGTAGGGGTTCACAGTAAGTTTCCTTGAAGGAAACCCACTGTAAACCCGCCCGTGGGAATGTACCCTGTACATTCACATGGGGGGGTGGGGGGCGCCCCAAGGAGGGGGGGCACCCCAAACCTTCAGCTGTGGCAAAATGACAACTCCCAGAATGCACTGACAGACCATACATGCTGGGAGTTGTAGTTTTACAACAGCTGTAGGCACACTGGTGGGGAACCACTGAGTTAGAAAACAGACTAGCTCAGTGATTCCAACCCATGTGCCTCCAGCTGTTGCAAGACAACTCCCAGCATGTACGGTCTGTCAGTGCACTCTGGGAGTTGTAGTTTTGCAACAGCTGGAGGCACACGGGTTGGAACCACTGAGTTAGGAAACAGACTCTAGCTCAGTGTTTCCCAACCAGTGTGCCTACAGCTGTTGCAAAACTACAATTCCCAGCATGCCCGTACAGTCGGGGATGCTGGGCGTGTAGTTCTGCAATATCTGGCCCTTCAGATATTGCAGAACTACAACTCCCAGCATGCCTGGACAGTCTGGGCATGCTAGGAGTTGTAGTTATACAACAACTGGAGAAGAACAGTGGCCTCCAAACTGTAGCCCTCCAGATGTTGCAAAACTACAACTCCAAGCATGCCCAGACTGTCCAGGCATGCTGGGAGTTGTAGTTCTGCAACATCTGAAGGGCCAGATATTGAAGAACTACACGCCCAGCATCCCTGACTGTCTGGGCATGCTGGGAGTTGTAGTTTTGCAACATCTGGAGGGCTACAGTTTGGAGACCACCATACAGTGGTCTCCAAACTGTGCCACTTCAGATGTTGCAAAACTACAACTCCCAGCATGCCCAGACAGTCAGTGCATGCTGGGAGTTGTAGTTTTGAAACATCTGGAGGACCACAGTTTAGAGACCACTACACAGTGGTCTCCAAACTGTGACCCTCCAGATGTTGCAAAAGTACAACTCCCAGCATGCCCAGACAGCCTTTGACTGTGTGGGCATGCTGGGAGTTGTAGTTTTGCAGCTTTTAGAAGGCCACAGTGAAGATCACTTACCGCGATCTTCACTGCAGCCTTCTCAGCCGCACTTTCCGGCCGCCGCTCCTCCTGCTCGCGCCGCTGCTCCGGGATGCCGCCTCCTCCTCCGGTCCGGGTAAGCCGGGCCATGTCCCCCACCTCGCTGCCCGTGTTCCCCCCGCTCTGTACTGACTTCGATCGGTGCGCAGAGCGGGGGGAAATGAACAGTAACCCCCCACCCCCCTCCTGCCATTGGTGGTCAGCCTGACTGACCAATGGCAGGGAATAGGAGGGGGTGGCAACATTGCCACCTCGCTTCTATGCTTTAGGCTGGTCGGAGCTGTCTCTGACAGCTCCGATCAGTCTTATTTTCCGGGAGATCCGGTCACCAGTGACCCGATTTGCCCGGATCGCGGCAAATCGCAGGTCTGAATTGACCTGCGATTTGCTGCGATCGCCGATATGGGGGGGGGGTCTCAGGACCCCCCTAGGCATTGCCACGGGATGCCTGCTGATAGATATCAGCAGGCATCCCTGTCCGATCACCGCCCGGCGAGCGGCAGTGATCGGAAATGCCGAGGGCGTATGGATACGCCCTCCGTCCTTAAGTGACGGGACGCGAGGGCATATGCATACGCCCTTCGTCCCCAAGGAGTTAAGTCCAACCTCTATATTGATTCAGAGGAAGGCAAAACAAATCCCAGTAATGCAGACACCAATTGCCCCATACCAGAGGTAAAAGTGTGATTGCCAAAATTGGTGTTTAGAAGGAGAGGAGAGGTTTTCTATGGGGATTTGCTCCTACTCTGAACAGTTCCTGAAATGGACAGAGGTGTCAGCAGAGAGCTCTTTGGTCAGACAGAAAGGAAATTAAAAAAGAAAATAACTTTCTGTGGATCATACAGCTGCTGATAACAACCGGAAGGATTAAGATTTTTAATAGAAGTAATTTACAAATCTGTTTAATTTTCTGGCACCAGTTGATTTAAAAAATAAATAAAAATGTTTTCTAGTGGAGTACCCCTTTAACCTCTTCAGGACCCATGACGTATGCATACGTCATCACACCCTGGGTCTTAAGGACCCATGACGTATGCATACGTCATGTCTTTTCCTGGTCTCCGCCGCTCACCCGGCGGAGATCGGAAGCGGATCCCTGCTGAAATCCTTCAGCAGGGATCCAGGGCAAACACCGAGGGGGGCCATGTATGCCCCCCATGTCGGCGATCGCCGCAAATCGCAAGGGAAATCGCCCTTGCGATCTGCGGCGATACCGGGCTGATGGGGTCTCTGGGACCCGACCGCCCGGTAATTTCGCATGATCCCGGCTGTCACAGACAGCCAGGACCATGCTGGAGCCTAGGAGCGAGGTGGCAAGCCGGCCACCTCCTCCGATCCCCTGCGATCTGTCGGTTAGTTAACCAACCAATCGCAGGAGGGGGGGCGGTTACTTCCTCCCGTCCTGCCCGGCTCCTTGAAGTCCGGAGAGGACGGGAGGAAGACCGGAGGATGCGGCGGGGGACGGGGGAGTGCTGGGGACCAGCCCCGGTACTTACCTCGTCCCTGAAGACCCGGATCCCAGCGATGAAGGCGGCGACAGGTGAGTAGATCTTCAGCCGCGGTCGGGCCCTTTACAGCAATGCACGTCGCCGTAAAGCGACATGCATTGCTGTATTGGGACCCTATATACTACAACTCCCAGCATGCCCAGACAGCCCTTGGCGTCTGGGCATGCTGGGAGTTGCAGTTTTGCAACATCTGGAGGTCCACAGTTTGGAGACCACTGTGCCCTTCCAGATGTTGCAAAACTACACATTCTCAGCATGCCCTTACTGTCCAGGCATGCTGGGAGTTGTAGTTCTGTAACATCTGGCCCTTCAGATGTTGCAGAACTACAACTCCCAGCATGCCTTGACAGTTTTGGCATACTGGGAGTTGTAGTTTTGCAACATCTGGAAGTGGTCTGCAAACTGTAGTCCTCCAGATGTTGCAAACTACAACTCCAAGCATGCTGGGAGTTGTAGTTCGGCAACATCTGGCTCTAAAGATGTTGCCGAACTACTACTCCCAGCATGCCTGAGAATGTTTGGGAGTTGTGGTTTTGCAACAACAGGAGGCACACTGGTTGGGAAACATTGTCTGTTTCCTAACGCAGTGTTTCCCAACCCGTGTGCCTCCAGCTGTTGCAAAACTATAACTACCAGCATGCACTGATAGACTGTGCATGCTGGGAGTTGTAGTTTTGCAACAGCTGGAGGTCCCCCCCTTGTGAATGTACAGGGTACATTCACATGGGCAGGGGGCTTACAGTGAGTATCAGGCTGCAAGTTTGCGATGCAGCAAATTTTGCGCGGCAGCTCAAACTCGCAGCGGGAAAATCGCTGTAACCCCCCCCCCCCCCGCCCGTGTGACTGTACCCTAAAAACACTACACTAACACAAAATAAAATAAAAAGTAAAAAACACTACATATACACTTACCCCTACACAGCCCCCCTCCCCAATAAAAATGAAAAACGTCTGGTACGCCACTGTTTTCAAAATGGAGCCTCCAGCTGTTGCAAAACAACAACTCCCAGTATTGCCGGACAGCCGTTGACTGTCCAAGCATGCTGGGAGTTTTGCAACAGCTGGAGGCACCCTGTTTGGGAATCTCTGGCGTAGAATACCCCTATGTCCACCCCAATGCAAATCCCTAATTCAGGCCTCAAATGCACATGGCGCTCTCACTTCGGAGCCCTGTCGTATTTCAAGGCAACAGTTTAGGGTCACATATGGGGTATCACCGTACTCGGGAGAAATTGCCTAACAAATCTTGGGGGTCTTTTTCTCCTTTCACCCCTTATGAAAAGGTGAAATTGAGGTCTACACCAGCATGTTAGTGTAAAAAAATAAATTTTTTACACTAACATGCTGGTGTTGCCCTATACTTTTCATTTTGACAAGAGGTAAAAGGGAAAAACGCCCCCCAAAATTTGTAATGCAACGTCTCCCGACTACGGAGATACCCCATATGTGGGCGCAAAGTGCTCTGGAGGCGCACAACAAGGCTCAGAAGGGAGAGTGCACCATGTACATTTGAGGTGATTTTCACAGGGGTTGCTGATTGTTACAGCGGTTTTGACAAACGCAAAAAAAAATAAAAAAAATAAACACATGTGACCCCATTTCGGAAACTACACCCCTCACGGAGTGTAATGAGGGGTGCAGTGAGAATTTACACCCCACTGGTGTCTGACAGATCTTTGGAACAGTGGGCTGCGCAAATTAAAAATTTTGTACAGCCCACTGTTCCAAAGATCTGACAGACACCAGTGGGGGTAAATGCTCACTGTACCCCTTGTTACGTTCCTCAAGGGGTCTAGTTTCCAAAATGGTATGCCATGTGGGGGTTATTTTGCTGTTCTGGCACCATTGTGGCTTCCTAAATGCGACAAGCCCCCCGAGCAAAATTTGCTCTCAAAAAGCCAAATATGACTCCTTCTCTTCTGAGCATTGTAGTTCGCCCGTAGTGCGCTTCAGGTCAACTTATGGGGTACCTCCATACTCAGAAGAGATGGGGTTACAAATTTGGGGGGCTATTTTCTGCTATTAACCCTTGCAAAAATGTGAAAATTTGGGGGGGAAACACACATTTTAGTGAAAATTTTTTTTTTTTTACGTATGCAAAAGTCGTGAAACCCCTGTGGGGTATTAAGGCTCACTTTATTCCTTGTTATGTTCCTCAAGTGGTCTAGTTTCCAAAATGGTATGGCATGTGGGGATTTTTTGCTGTCCTGGCACCATAGGGGCTTCCTAAATGCGACATGCCCCCGAGCAAAATTTGCTCTCAAAAAGCCAAATATGACTGCTTCTCTTCTGAGCATTGTAGTTCGCCCATAGTGCACTTCATGTCAACTTATGGGGTACCTCCATACTCAGAAGAGATGAGGTTACAAATTTTGGGGGCTATTTTCTGCTATTAACCCTTGCAAAAATGTGAAATTTGGGGGGAAGCACACATTTTATTGAAATTTTTTTTTAATTTTTTTACATATGCAAAAGTCGTGAAACACTTGTGGGGTATTAAGGCTCACTTTATTCCTTGTTACGTTCCTCAAGGGGTCTAGTTTCCAAAATGGTATGCCATGTGTTTTTTTTTTCCTGTTCTGGCACCATAGGGGCTTCCTAAATGCAACATGCCCCCCAAAAACCATTTCAGAAAAACGTACGCTCCAAAATCCCCTTGTCGCTCCTTCCCTTCTGAGCCCTCTACTGCGCCCGCCGAACACTTTACATAGACATATGAGGTATGTGCTTAGTTGAGAGAAATTTGGCAACAAATAGAAGTATACATTTTCTCCTTTTACCCCTTGTAAAAATTCAAAAATTGGGTCTACAAGAACATGCGAGTGTAAAAAATGGAAATTGTGAATTTTCTCCTTCACTTTGCTGCTATTCCTGTGAAACACCTAAAGGGTTAAAATGCTGACTGAATGTCATTTTGAATATTTTGGGGGGTGCAGTTTTTATAATGGGGTCATTTGTGGGGTATTTCTAATATGAAGGCCCTTCAAATCCACTTCAAAACTGAACTGGCCCCTAAAAAAATTCCGATTTTGAAAATTTTGGTCCCTGAAAAATTGGTCCCTGAACTGGTCCCTGAAAAATTGTGATTTTGGAAATTTTGTGAAAAATTGGAAAATTGCTGCTGAACTTTGAAGCCCTCTGGTGTCTTCCAAAAGTAAAAACTCGTCAATTTTATGATGCAAATATAAAGTAGACATATTGTATATGTGAATAAAATAAAATAATATTTGGAATATCCATTTTCATTACAAGCAGAGAGCTTCAAAGTTAGAAAAATGCAACATTTTCAAAATTTTCATCAAATTTTGGGATTTTTTTACCAAGAAAGGATGCAAGTTACCAAAAAATTTTACCACTAAGTTAAAGTAGAATATGTCACGAAAAAAACTATCTCGGAATCAGAATGATAACTAAAAGCATCCCAGAGTTATTAATTTTTAAAGTGACAGTGGTCAGATGTGCAAAAAATGGCCGGGGCCTAAGGTGTAAAGTGGCTGGGTCCTTAAGGGGTTAAGGAAGCATGTTAAGTATTTCATGCAACACTTATTACCTATGCCGGAAAACTCCCTACTGACTGTTGGGGTTACTATTCATATTTTAGAACCATCTGAAACTTTAGTTCCATCCTTTTTAAGGGCAGAGAGATCAGGCAGCCCAAAATAAAAGCCGTATGGGCTAACTAAATCCATTCAGGATTAGAATCTTGTATGCTCCACAGGAAGTTCTTTTCTTTTTTAATTCATTTTCTATCTAACCACAGTGCTGTCTGCTGACACCTCTATATCAGGAACTGTCCAGAGCAGGAGCAAAGCCCCATAGCAAACCTATCCTGCTCTGGACAGTTCCTGACATGAACAGAGGTGTCAGCAGAGAGCACTGTGGTCAGACAGAAAATACATTCAAAAAGAAAAGAACTTCCTCTGTAGTATACATCATCTGATAAATACTGGAAGGATAATGATTTTTAAATTGAAGTTATTTACAAATCTGTTTTAACTTTCTGGCACCAGCTGATTTTAAAAAAAAATTTCCACCGGAGTACCCACTTAAGCCACCATTTATAGGGCGTGGAGTAAGAACTCACAAAATTAAAAACTGCAAAAACAACAATTTGATCCGACCAGGTTGTCAGAACATTGCATGCCTAAAGTTAATAGGGAAAAGGTAGGTGTATCAGTCAGCACCCAGTCTATGTAGGTATAGTGATGATGGGAGGGTTAAAAATAAGAATAACCCTTTAGCGTACCACTGTGTTCCATCCGCACTTCTGCCAATGATAATTGGTAAAACAGAGCGCTACTGTGTCCAAACAGGTCATTGTGAACGTAATTGTCAGCATCTTACAGCTCAGAGTATATGCTAGTAATTAGTTTTTATTAGTATATTGAGCTATAGTCAAACATACCTTTTTATTTCTTTATGATTTATCATGCTGTTCTAAGTTGTATGTAAAAATAATAAATAAATAAATAAAACCTTGGATGCCATGATTATTGAAAAAGTTGTCTGCCAACAATCAGCTAGTTGAAATCTTGGGATAACTCCTTTAAAATTACAGGCCTATAGTTTCCCAGCTCACTTTTTAGCACTTTTATTTTTGCAACATATTTACTACGTGCCCATCCTGTGGAACAATCCTGTTCTACCTGTTTTCATGGCACTGTTGACTATTCTGAATTACTGGATTGAAATAAAAATAGCATAATTCTTTGCCATTTAGTTTTCTAATCCCCAGTTTTAAAGGGTACTTCTCATCAAAAAAACTTTTGATATATTATAGATTAATGTATGCAGAATAACTTTACAATTGCATGTTATTAAAAAATATGCTTCTTTCTATTTAATTTTCCACTTTGAAGAAATAGCATCAATGAAAAATAGCAAACATGGACATCTTTGCAGGCGCATGGACAGCAGTGGATAAAAGTTCATGGAGTCTTCAATACATATAGATGTTTATTTTAAGCACATAAAAGCAACGCGTTTCCTGCCCGTAGCGGGCACTTCATCAGGCAAGTGTGCATGTATACAGGTATCAGAGAAAGCACATTTAAATAGACGGTCCCTACGTACAATCAAAAGGTCAAATCAATTAAGCTATTCTGGACAGGATTACGGAGTCCAGGTGAACACAGTTACGTAACAAAAACATCATACAAATGTCTAAACAAACTTATCACAGATAGAGGTATTATAGTCTCTAGTGGATACAGAGACACAGAAAGTTATAAAATTAAGAAAAAAGGAAAATATGATAGCCGCAGAATCTCCAAGCACTGGCTAGCGGACGGGTTTAGGTTCCGGCTGCCCAGTACTGGAGTAGTCTGATTTTATGAATGAGCGACGCTACAGATACTGTAGCGAGGCTGAGAGTGGGCAGGGCCAGTGCATGCACTGGCTGAATGTGGATTCATGAATGAACGGCGCTATAGATCCTGTGGCGAAGCTAGTGGTAGGTGGAATAGAAAACACACACTGGCTGGATAGAGAGCAGTGATCATGCGCTAATATTAATTAGAGAAATATAGATGGAAAAAACATGTGCTCCGCTAGTTATAGGGGAGCCGGCAGAAAGCTGAGAGTTGCAGGTGAGAAACACGGAGACAAACCCCAATGAATAAAAAGGGTAGTAACCCCTAGCAACCAGGTAATGGTAATTGAAAATCTAAAATCGGGTCTAATGTGGTAAAATCTAATATAGTCTATAGCCTAATGTAATAGACTGGAGGAGGACAGCTCACAAGACTGATGATTGGTACTGTTAAATTCAAAACACATGCATCAACCATGGGCAACAATAATAAACCGGAATAAAAACAATAAAGCTGAGAAAAAGATGCTAGCGTGCCATAGGTAGTAGACACAGGGATATTGATACGTATGTATATGTCTCACTCCATATATATTATAAATAACATTTCAGTATTAGAGGGGTGTGTGTATATATATGTTATTTGATGGTAGAACCATCTCAAAGGCTAAAAATAGGTTAAAGACCTATATAGTGGGATAGATCGGTACAAAGTAAAAAGGAGAGGGGGAGGGAAAAAAATAAAAAAATAAAAAAAGGGCAATAAAAGGATTGATGCACACATACGGGACAGAGATCATTAGCCCACGAACCTGATGGGGAGAATTCCATAAAACTAGATATATAAAAAAAGAGTATGCAAATATGGTATTATATATTAATATAAACCTATAGACGTTAAAACCTAAGAGTATAGAATTACCAATAAAAATGAATGACTCCATGTTCATAAAAAAAAAGGGGGGGGAAGGGAAAGATGGTGAATAAGAGTTAAATATTTGTTATCATATCAGTATGGTCTCAGAAGTTTCATTCAATCCCTGCGGTTGCAACGTGCCACATTTAAAGATCCAAAAAATCTCAAGTCTCTTCAAAACGATTGAAGAAATGAAAAACTAGGGGTCTCCCTACCAGTCCTGGCAGCAAGCATTTCAGACTCATGCTGGAGTCCTAAACACTACGAGCTGCCAGCCTGCTTTGTTCACAAAGGAGAACACTCAGAGCTGCCAGACTGCTTTGTTCACAGCCTGTTTAGCTGTGAACAAAGCAGGCTGGCAGCTCTGAGTGTTTAGGACTCCAGCATGAGTCAGAAATGCTTGCTGACAGGACTGATCGGGAAAAATACAATAGAAAGAAGCATATTTTTCATTAACATGCTATTGGAAAGTTATTCAACATTCATTAATCTAAAATATATCAAAAGTTTATTTGATGAGAGGTACCCTGTAATGCTATATAATTTTAAGCAATATTTTGTTTTATTTGCAGAAAGAATGATGGCTACCCAAGTGGTGCGCTGTATGCCTCTGTTAATCCGGAGTATTTTAGTGCCTCGGAGAGTGAGTATATAACTAAAATTTGGGTTTATATAAGTGACCCAGGGTAGATATCCAAAAACTGACATTTTCACAATGAATGTTTTGGGCACTTAGTGGACAGGGCCTTTGTGGAAGCTTGGTGGACAAAGGCCATAACTAAATGCAGTAGGGTGATCTGGGAAAATGGTAAGGCCTAGACAACCTTTTGTGTGCTTGGTAGACCAGGTCTGTAGAGATGGTCAATGAATGTCTGATTAATTAAATCTTCACCTTTTTCATTTAATACCAACATGAAATTTCTGCAGTTCTAGCAATGTAATTTAAAGTAGATAATGAAACTCTTGTAATATTACAATATTACAGTGTACATTCCTGATGAGTGGGAGTTTCCAAGAGACAAAATTACCATCATCAAAGAGCTTGGACAAGGTTCATTTGGCATGGTGTATGAAGGGGAAGCCAGGGACCTTGTGAAAGGAGAATCGGTGACCAGAGTGGCTCTAAAGACAGTCAATGAATTGGCCACCATGAGAGAGAGGATAGAGTTTTTGAATGAAGCATCTGTGATGAAAGCATTTATCTGTCATCATGTGGTAAGTACCATTCTGTAGCAGGTGCATTCACAATAAAATAGCCATGTTGGATTTTTCAATAAAAGGCTCTCACAATTATTATTTTTTGTATATAAACAGTGTGAGGCTGGTACAATTAAAACACCTAAATTATATCTATATATGTGTGTAAGTTTTTAAATGTTATAATTGGCAGGTTCGTCTACTAGGCGTGGTGTCACAAGGACAACCGGCTTTAGTTATTATGGAGCTCATGACCAGAGGAGATTTGAAAAGTTATCTACGTTCTCTCAGGGGAGATGATGAGGTACAAGCCTTTAGTCCATTCATTCATTTATTCATTCATCTACCTCTTGCTTCTCCAAATTTCCTTTTAACACTTTTTTTTTGGTTCCATAGAATACAGTTAAAGCCACTCCTCCATCATTAAAGGAAATGATCCAAATGGCGGGTGAAATTGCTGACGGGATGGCATATTTGAATGCCAAAAAATTTGTGCATAGAGATTTGGCAGCCCGTAACTGCATGGTATCAGACAACCTTACTGTAAAGATTGGAGGTATGTTGTGGAGTATACAAGAAGACTAGGCTTATAAAACAATTGGGCAATTATATGCATACAGCTACCCTCAACCACCATTATGAACCCATCTACAGGCACTAAATGGGACTTTGGTTGCTCTGGAAACCCGTTAAAGGGGTACTCCCGTGGAAAACTTTTTATTTTTTTAAATCAACTGGTACCAGAAAGTTAAACAGATTTGTAAATGACTTCTATTAAAACATTCTTAATCCTTCCAGTACTTTTTAGGGGCTGTATACTACAGAGCAAATGCTTTTCTTTTTGGATTTCTCTTCTGTCATGACCACAGTGCTCTCTGCTGACCTCTGCATTTTAGGAACTGTCTAGAGCAGCATATGTTTGCAATCGGGATTTTCTCCTGCTCTGGACAGTTCCTAAAATGGACAGCAGAGATCTGCAGAGAGCACTGTGGTCGTGAAAGAAAAGAAATCCGAAAAGAAAAGCATTTCCTCTGTAGTATACAGCCTCCAAAATGTACTGGAAGGATTAAGATTTTTTAAAGGTTCCAGATATTGACATCCAGGACTTAAGGGTCTGGTGGTTGTTTACCACTCTACACCATGTTCTGAAACTTTGGGACAATATCTGCACCCCCTTATTTGCTAACAATGAAGTTCCTCTAGGGAGTCCTTTTGGGAAGATTGGGCCTTTCAGGGCTGAGACTTAATCCTTGACTCTCAAAGATTTATCCTTGACTCTTTGTTCCTGCATGTCAGAGACACGACATAGAGCAAGGCAAATCTTTAATAAAAATGTTAAATTGATTTGTCTTTCTCCTGTATTGTGAATGATTATAAATGATCACCTGGTCTAGTTCCTATGTACTAGAGCCCATGGTTGTCAGACTGGCCCTCCCAAAGACCAAAAAAGATCCAGGTATTACAACAGAACATTAGACAATAATCCTTCTGCTACCAAAACAATTGCAGTATTATATTGTCTGACTTGTTTTGGAGAAATTTGTTAGTCACTGGTACCATGCCATACTACCATATGATTACAAGTATGCCAAAAACATATAGGTTATCAATTGACCTAGTAACTCTGTTATTTTCACTGTAGATTTTGGCATGACGAGAGATATTTATGAAACAGACTACTACCGGAAAGGTGGAAAGTCCCTACTTCCTGTCCGATGGATGTCTCCAGAATCTCTTAAAGATGGAATCTTTACCCCATACTCAGACGTCTGGTATGTCTCTATTGTTTATGAGTTGAAGCTTATTAAGGCTGTTCGACCATAGGGTGTTCTTACACATGGGGTGGTGCATGCAGTTCTACCATAGCTGTTGGCACATGTATTTACTGATTTAAACAGTGGCATGTCCAGGTGATACCCACAAGAAGTTGGTAATCGCAAGGGCTAGTGGCCACAGCTAGCTATTATTGTTGGTGATTCACTGAGGATCTCGGGTGGCACTTGGACTTGCCACTTTTTAAAGCAGCAAGTCCAGATGATGCCTGCAATTGAGAAATGCAGTCAGCAGCTAAAATGTTGGGTTCATCCTGAGAAAATTCTGAAAGGTAAATGTCCTTGCATGGAGCAGAAAAAACCCAGAATTGTCTCTCTTTTCTGTGGAAATTTGTAAAATTATTATCCCATTAACAAACAAGACTTTCTTGATGGATTCCAGTGGAGGATTGATCATGTCCAAATTCAAATCCTCTAAAAAAAAAAAAAAAAAATAATAATAATAAAAAAAAAATACAGAAACTGACAGAAACCATTAACATGTTGCTAATGCTGAGAAAATATTAACTTGTATAATGTATGGCCATTAATGGTTGCACTAATAAAGAATCAGGGTGCTCATCTAACAAACCAATACAGCTGAACCTCACTGACATTGTGTTTTTTTTTATAGGTCTTTTGGGGTAGTCTTGTGGGAAATTGCCACCTTAGCAGAACAGCCTTATCAAGGCTTGGCCAATGAGCAGGTCCTCCATTTTGTTATGGACAGTGGAATTCTGGAAAAGCCTGAAAATTGTCCTGATAGATTGTAAGTGTTATTTAAATCTTCTCTTTGCATTTGAAGACTACCTTTGTCTAAAGGGGGCTTTTTCATTTATTGTCTGGAGGTTTGACAATTTTGAAAATTGGTTATGCATAGAATATTTAAATGTTTATTTTGAAGATTCTGTTGTTCTTGTGTCTTGTGTAGTATTTGGTGTTTTTCCTGATTGTCTCAGTTTTGCTTCCAGACATGAATTGATGCACTGGTGCTGGCAGAAGAATCCCAAAAATCGCCCATGTTTCATTGAGATCTTGGAGAGTATAAAAGAGGATTTACAACCCAGCTTCCAGCAGGTCTCTTTCTTCTACACCACCTACCTTAAACGTAGACAATCAGTTGAAATGTTTGACCTTGAATCAGATCAGACACGGAAGAACCTGTTGGAAAGCTTGCCCCCATCATCTTCTTCATTCATAAATTTTTCACCCTTGCATACAGTTCAGAAGGACGATGCCTTACATGCTATACATTCTAAAAAGAGTCCTAGTGCCAGAAAGAACATTTATCACATGAATGGGAATGCAAAGCACTAAAAGTCTTAACATTTTGACAGTCTGTATGAAACTTCCATGTGAGGCTCTACCCACAGACATGTAATCATGGTAGCAGTCTGTCAATGGTCTGTTAAAGAAATGGAATTGGACTACTCAAATTTGATCAATCTTTAATTATGAGAATAACCCTTGTGACCTAGAACTGCCAAGGTAGTTCTTCACTAGGTATTTAAAGGACTTTACTTTTTGTGGACTTGTTTGGTTTATCTCATGGACTTGGGATGATCTGAAGATATTTTTTCTATGTACAATGAACTTTTTAAGTGCTAGATTTGTATGGTTAAGTTATAGTGTATCTGGATGAGCAAGGATATTAGATGTTTAAACAGTTCTAGACTAAAGCTAAGATCTTTCCTTAACTTCTGACTGTCATCAGAATGATGGTATAGATGCTGCCACCAAGAACTCATTGGTCGACATGTCATCTGGTCTTGACACTTCAGTGTTTTGGTCCTTTTAAGTTCTGATTTTATCTCAGGGATATCCCACATCTTACCTATTTTTGTACTCCTTATTTGGTTGGAGGGTTTGAATGCTGATTACATGGTCATGTCAGATAATTTTTTTACTGACTGACTTTTTTACTGTGGAAAACAATGCAGGAGATGGCCACATTCCTTAGAAAACTTTGTGTCCTACCAAGATGCTAATTTCTTTAAATAAATGTTTTCCAGCACTTAACAAAGGTTAAGGTACTTGATACAGGCTATGATTACAAATGTATTCTCATCTATAAGTATTGCTTCTAAAGCATGGAGCCTTGGGGACTCTGCGTGCCTATGTACAGGCTTGTTCCTCACAGCTTCACTGTGTTATCCATCAGCAGCTTGGGTTAAAGCATAGCAATATAACAATAACAACCAGGCTCTCAATACATAGCTGGTAAGTGGGCCTGATATCGTAAAAAGCTGCCTCTGTAATCCTAGGCACCAACAACTTCCAAGGTGGCTTAAAAGGACCATGATCATTTACAATGTAATATTGTTTCATGAGATAATTGGGCTTCTTTCAAATTAATACATACCCTATATGCCTTGTTAAGATGCATTACTGATAGCAGATAAAGAGAGGTCATGTATCAGTGTCAAACTTCCCTGTGGCTAACTTGGAATCCTTTATGCACTTTAATGACACTACAGAACTGTAATGTAGCAATGCTATGCCAAAGAGGTTTTTTGTAAACCATGTTAAAGACTGTAGCAAAGATGTCTTGTGGTTTATCTTGTATGTTGCTTTTATGCTTAAAATTGGTCTCTTACTATAAAAGGTTGTTTCTATGGCAAGGTATGCAAAAGTAGAAATTTGCTTGATGGTCATGCAAGGCCTTTGCCACAAGAAATGAGAAGGGGGCAAAGTAGCTTTGGCCCCTCCAACCTTAAGCTTTGGGCCAATGGGAGATTGGACCTGTTTTGCTATGGTTTTACTTGAATGCACCACTGTCTGCTCATGATTAATGCTGGACATATACATAGAATAATATTTTCAGGATGAGGAAAAAAAAATGGGATTTGGCCACAGCAACCAAATAAGCTTAATTTTCATATCTTAACCAGCACTGGTAAAGCAGCTGAGCTTTCATTGGTTGCTGTGGGCAAATCAGACAAGCTTTTTTGCATACAGATTGAAAAAGCCTTGCAATTCTCCCCCTTCCAGAGTTTTCCTTTAAATTATTATGCTTCTGAACTATTCTGGTTGAACAGAACAAGAGCCACTGTTTTTCCAGTTGCACAGTTTACCCCTACAATAGTTAGTTCCATCTTTAGATGTCTTAAAGGGGTTATCCAGGATTAGAAAAAAAAAAAAAAACATGCTTGCCTTCTGATTGTATGTGGTGGTATTGCATTTCATTTCCAATAAAGTGAATGAATGGAGTAAAATTGTAATACTTCACACAAACTGAGAACTGGTATGGTGCTGTTTTTGAAAAAAAATTACTGTTCATCCATTCCTGGAAACCCCTTTAAATCTTAAATGCACAGTCCAACACCCATTTTATCATTGCTTTGCTGCACAAAGAGAATACGTGATGACAATGTGACAGACCTTATAAGAGTCTAGCACAGGCTGTGCTAGTGAACACTCAATCTGCCTGTCTCTGTTGTCCTTAACTCCACCCCTTTGCAAGTACATCTGATTGTTCTCTATGTGTAATCCTATAATGTTTGTGCCATGTAAGAATTTTGGATATTTCCTCTTAAGTGCTGTTTTTAAATTTATTTTATTAAACCAAATTATGGACACTTTTAAAATGTATGTATGTTTCCTATTTAAAGGGTACCTGACATATCCCACAAAAAGTGATATGTTACTCAGTACCTAATTCTGGTCGTGTAAAAATGCTTGTGTCTAGCACCTATATTTCTCTGACATACTGTACCTTCTGATGCTCACTTTTCTTGCCCTCCCTCTACATGACCCCCTGAGGGCAAGTCATAGTACAAGGCATGCAACCAGTCCCAGCAGCCACTTCTCACTAACAGTGGCAGAGTGGCTCAGAGGTGGCTCAGGACACAGGAGAGAGTTACGCTGACCCTATAATTCTGGGGACGTCATTACGCTGTGGCAATATCTGTATCTTGATCTTACTACACTTGATCTTAACCAAAAGATTATCTGTTCTTATCAGTTTCGAGTTGGTGTGGAGCTGGTGGGGATGGGTGCTGCATGGAGGGGACAGGTGTACCAGGGCGTTCCGGGTCTGGTTCTGAGGCATCAGTTCGACCGGTACCCCGATGTGACCTGTTCCCTCCGAGTCTCGCCATGAGGCTGAGAGGGTCTAGAGCCGAGGAACTTTAGTGCCTCGGGGAGTGGTGACCCCGAGGTGCCGAAACTCACTGGGAGTATTTGCTCACTGAGTGGAAGCACGGGCACCATGATCTCTTCACCTTGTGGCACTCACCTCTTGATTCCCAACCTTCTGGCTAGGATTAGGGAAATATTTATAGATCCGGCCAGATGTCCGGGCATTATACCTGCACACATTCACTTATTTCTTTCTTTTTGTCACTGTGTCACTTTTTGCGTGTTGTGTGTTCACAGGATTGTTAGGATGCAGTAGCCCTTCTGGGTGTCCCTCCTAAAGGTCTAGGGGAGGTGTGTGTGGCCATCAGGTTCCTCACCTCCCTGCAAAAACCCCGGTTACTCCTGCATGGGCAGGGTACCGACCGTTTACGGCTCTGCAGGCAGATACCTTGGCTAACGCTAAGGGGGTTGCTGGGAGCATTTGTGATCCCTTAGTAGCTTCGGCAAAAAGGGACACCGAACCTGGAACCTTGCAGGCACCTTTTGGTCTGGAGGTGAATGGTACAGCAGCCACTGTGAAGCAAATATGTCACTCCCTCTTAACCCCTTAAGGACTGAGCCCTTTTTCGCAATTCTGACCACCGTCACTTTACGAATTAATAACTCAAACGCTTTTACCAAATATTCTGATTCTGAGATTTTTCTTCTTTATTTTGGTGGTAAATTTTCGGCGTTAATTGCATCCTTTTTTGGTGAAAAATCCCCAAATTTCATGAACATTTTGAATATTTAGCATTTTTCTAACTTTGAAGCTCTCTACTTGTAAGGAAAATGGATATTCCAAATAAATTTTTATTTTTCTTCACAAATACAATATGTCCACTTTATGTTGGCATCATAAAATGGACATATTTTAGCTTTTTGAAAAAATTAGAGGGCTTCAAAGTAGAGCAGCAATTTTCTAAAATTTCATGAAAATTGCTAAATCTGAAGGGACAGATGTTACAGAACTACAACTCCCAGCATGCCTGGGCAGTCGAGGCATGGGATGAGCTATCGTCCCACACGCTCGCTCCTGGCGCCCCGCCAGAACATGTGTCTACTCGCAACCTGAATAAAGAATCCCTGCTTGAAACGGAGTACTGTGAGTGCTCTCGTATTTTTCTTTCTTCTTCACATGTTGAGATTGCCGTATCTTTATAAGAGTTGTGCACCTGGTGAAGTTGCTAATGACAGGAGCTGTTACCATAATCCTGCACCAGCGGAGTAAGCCTATAAAGACCTCATACAGAAAATCGCCAGTGCCAGTATCTGTGTCTTTTGTCTAAACTTATATCAATTTACGTTTCGGCCCTACCAGGACCTTCATCAGAATATTACAGGACGGTGCGGAGAGCAGGAGAAGTCAGCCAAGAGCCGTGCAATATGGAATTATAGTGTGGCCAAAAGCGGCTCTCTTGGCAGACTTCTGCTCTCCGCACCAGTCCTGTAATATTCTGATGAAGGTCCTGGTAGTGCCGAAACATAAATTGATTGACTGTGAAAATAAAACTCTTTGCATTATACATTGGAGTGCCAAGTTTTCTTTACAAGTACTAAAGAGTTGGGATTCCTACTTGCGCACCATTTAACCTCTTCAGGACACAGGGCATATGGATACGCCCAGCATTCCGAGTCCTTAAGGACCGAGGGCGTATCCACACGCCCATGGGAAATCCGGTCCCCAACGCTAGCCGGTTGGGGACCGCAGCCGGATGCCTGCTGAAATCATTCAGCAGGCACCCCGGCACATAGCCCAGGGGGGTCCTGAGACCCCCCCATGTCGGCGATCGGAGAAAATCACATGTCAATTCAGACATGCGATTTTCTCCAATTCCGGGCTGATCACCCGGAAAATAGGGCTGATCGGAGCTGTCAGCAACAGCCCCGATCAGCCTAAGGGATAGGAGTGAGGTCGCAAAGCTGCGATCTCCTCCTATCCCCTGCCATTAGTCAGGAGTTCTGACCATTGGCAGTGCAGAACAGAGGGTTGCCATGGCAACCCCCCATTCTGCACACCTCTGGATGTCGAGGGGATCTGCGAAGAAGATGGAGGCCGTACCTGCAGGAGAAGATGCCTGGGGACCTGGGATCTTTGCTGGAGCCTGCCGGATCCTTGCTCAGGTAGGAAATCGACGGTGGGGGGGGGGGGGGGTGAATTGAAAGTGAAAGTAAAACGATCTTTACTGTGGCAACCACTAGGAAGGCCAAACTGCAACTCCCAGCATGTCCAGACAGCCAAAGGCTGTCTGGGCTTGCTGGGAGTTGTAGTTTGGCAACATCTGGAGGGCTACCATTTGGGCACCACTGTAACAGTGGTCTCCAAACTGTGACCCTCCAGATGTTGCAAAACTACAACTCCCAGCAAGCCCAGACAGCCTTTGGCTGTCTGGGCATGCTGGGAGTTGCAGTTTGGCCTTCCTAGTGGTTGCCACAGTAAAGATCGTTTTACTTTCACTTTCAATTCACCCCCCCCCCCCCCCCCCCACCGTCGATTTCCTACCTGAGCAAGGATCCGGCAGGCTCCAGCAAAGATCCCAGGTCCCCAGGCATCTTCTCCTGCAGGTACGGCCTCCATCTTCTTCGCAGATCCCCTCGACATCCAGAGGTGTGCAGAATGGGGGGTTGCCATGGCAACCCTCTGTTCTGCACTGCCAATGGTCAGAACTCCTGACTAATGGCAGGGGATAGGAGGAGATCGCAGCTTTGCGACCTCACTCCTATCCCTTAGGCTGATCGGGGCTGTTGCTGACAGCTCCGATCAGCCCTATTTTCCGGGTGATCAGCCCGGAATTGGAGAAAATCGCATGTCTGAATTGACATGTGATTTTCTCCGATCGCCGACATGGGGGGGTCTCAGGACCCCCCTGGGCTATGTGCCGGGGTGCCTGCTGAATGATTTCAGCAGGCATCCGGCTGCGGTCCCCAACCGGCTAGCGTTGGGGACCGGATTTCCCATGGGCGTGTGGATACGCCCTCGGTCCTTAAGGACTCGGAATGCTGGGCGTATCCATATGCCCTGTGTCCTGAAGAGGTTAAATGGTGCGCAAGTAGGAATCCCAACTCTTTAGTACTTGTAAAGAAAACTTGGCACTCCAATGTATAATGCAAAGAGTTTTATTTTCACAGTCCTTAAATCAATTTATGTTTCGGCACTACCAGGACCTTCATCAGAATATTACAGGACTGGTGCGGAGAGCAGAAGTCTGCCAAGAGAGCCGCTTTTGGCCACACTATAATTCCATATTGCACGGCTCTTGGCCGACTTCTCCTGCTCTCCGCACCGTCCTGTAATATTCTGATGAAGGTCCTGGTAGGGCCGAAACGTAAATTGATATAAGTTTAGACAAAAGACACAGATACTGGCACTGGCGATTTTCTGTATGAGGTCTTTATAGGCTTACTCCGCTGGTGCAGCATTATGGTAACAGCTCCTGTCATTAGCAACTTCACCAGGTGCACAACTCTTATAGAGATACGGCAATCTCAACATGTGAAGAAGAAAGAAAAATACGAGAGCACTCACAGTACTCCGTTTCAAGCAGGGTTTCTTTATTCAGGTTGCGAGTAGACACATGTTCTGGCGGGGCGCCAGGAGCGAGCGTGTGGGACGATAGCTATTTTGTGCCGATCCCGGCACTTCCTCAGGTCACCCTGAGGATTCCTCAGGTCGGGATTGGCACGAAATAGCTCTCATCCCGTTCCTGGCACCCCGCCAGAACATGTATCTACTCGCAACCTGAATAAAGAAACCCTGCTTGGAACGAAGTACCGTGAGTGCCCTCGTATTTTTCTTTTGATAAATTGATTGAAGGACTGTGAAAATAAAACTCTTTGCATTATACATTGAAGTGCCAAGTTTTCTTTACAGGTACAGGAGCCATACCGCTCTTCATCTGGGGGAGGGGCCTTTGTCTGGCAGCGTAATAGCCTCTAAGCAAATAGCTGGGTCTGCATTTTATTAAATGAAAGACGGAGGCAGAGCGGCTTTACGGAACACGACCCCTTTTCTTGACACTGCCATGCAGTGGGGTAGCTATAGAGTTCGCAAAGGTCGCAATCATGACCGGGCCTCATAGCCAGGGGGGCCAGTAGGGCCCCCTTACCACTACACCGTGTGCTGCAGCACAGGCCCGGGCTTGTCGTTGTCAGAACATTTGCTTTTTTTCAATCATTCATACCAGGCAGTGTGCGGGCCCTTTTAGAATCTTTGCAGGGGTGGATGCACCGCACAGGCATGCACATCTTCTCCATGCCCCTGATGTTGCCCTGCCCCTCATGATATCACAGGCAGACTGCAGTGGCCCTCTTTGCAGCAGCATAACAGCAGCAGTGGAAGAAGCCGCAGCCTCTGCCACCTCATGCTGCAGGAGGGTGAGTGAACTGGCGGGAGCTGGGAGAGAGACCAGAGGATGGTTGGGGACCTGGAGACTAAAGATGGGGTGCAAGGGGGATAAGAAGATGGGGGATGGGGTGAGAAGACTAAGGATGGGGTGAGAAGACTGAGGATGGGGTGCAGGGGGTGAGAAAACTGAGGATGTGGTGCAGGGGGAGGGGCGGTTTGGAGACCAAGGATGGGGTGCTTGTGTGTGATTTGTGTGTATGTGTTTATGATGTGTTTGTGTATGATAGATGTATATGTATGATAGAAGTGTGATCTATCATACACACATCTCATACATGCACACATCTATTATACATACATCATATATATATACACACACACACACACACACACACACACACACACAATCACTCACCCCCCCATCCTTGGTCCTAACTGCACCCCATCCTTAGTTTTCGCACCCCCTGAACCCCATTGTCAGTCTTTTCACCCCATCCCCCTGCACCACATCCTTGGTCTTCTCACCCCATCCCCCGGCACCCCATCCCCCTGCAACCCCTGTATGCATCTATCATGCATATATCTAAAAATATATCAATCAAGAGCACCAATACAATAAAATTAATAAATAAATAAAGATGATAGCATAGTTAGTTCATTTATGCAATCACGAATGTCTCTATTGTAGTAATCCTCAATTTTTCTTTAAGTTCAGGTATTAATTATATATACCAAATAGAATGCATTCCAGTTGTTTAAAAAAAAATGTCACAGGTCGTGCTGGCAGCATGAATTACTTTAATAGTGCATAGAATAAATGTATCGGGTTGGTGTGAATGTATCTCTTACCCACTCCAATAACTGGTCTTATGATGTATGGTATTTGCCACTCGGTGTGGGGGCAGAGCGACTGCTCTCTTGTGGCAGAGATGGAAGATGAGTCCACTCGTCTGATCCATTGCAGCGAGTATGGAGGCTGAGTGATCAGAGTATAGAGATTGCACAGCCTCCATACTCTAAAATTTAGTGTTTGCATAAATGAACTAACTCTATGGTTATACATTTTTTTTTAATTCTATTTTATTGGTGCTTATGATTGATATATTTTTATATATATATATTTTCTATATCGATAAGACACACACATACCTATTATACACACATCTTTCATACATACACACAAATCTATCTTACATACATATACTGTACATCATGCAGCGAGGTGAGGGCTAGGGGAGAATTGGGTCGGGTTGGCCTAGGGCAAAACTAAAATAGGAGGACTTAGGGGTCTGCGGAAAGTGGAGAGGACAGGGGTCTGGAGGAGGACAGTGCAGGGGTGGGATTTAGCTGAAGAAACAGTGTACAGTCTTATTATTACAGGCAGTGTGTGGCAGGGTTATATTTATAGGGTACAGCATGTAGTAGTATTATATTCAGAGGGTACGATGTGTGGCAGTATTAGATTAAGAGGGTACAGTGTCTGACAGTATTATATTCAGGGGGCACAGTATCTGGCAGGTTTATAATGATTATTGTTGTAACACAGAGGTTGTGGATCTGCTGACAGAGGAGCCAATGATGTCCGGGTGTCAGACTCTGCAGAGAAGATGCAGCTGGAAGAAGACAAGGACCAGATGAAGAAGAAAAGGAATGGCAACAGAGAAGACATCACTCAGGTCACTAATATCATTGTATATTCTCCTGACTATCCCATCACTGCTGTAGTCACTTGTTGGTTCTGCGAGGATGATGGTGAAACTGTTCCTCAATCTGTGGCTCTCCAGCTGTTACCAAACTACAACTCCCATAATGTCTGAGGCATAAGTGTTGTAACTTTGCAACAGCTGTATAGCCTGATCGGGGGAGGTCCCAGCGGTAGGACCCCCACCAAAAAAAAGGTCTGCTTATTCTAAAATACCCAGGCCAATTTGTGGTCTCAGTCCTGCCCTGGCGCAAGGGGTAAAGGGGCCCAGGGGCAATTTTTTGCACCGGGCCCGTGGTTTTTAGCCACGCCTCTGCTGTCATGCACAGGGTATGTGGCCTACCGGGAATAGATTTTCAAATCCACTACATGCTCATTCTATTACAGATGTTAACTACAGATTTAATCCCTTTTAATTAAAGGGATAAAATCTGCAATCAATGTGCAGGGACATATGCATGTAAGGCATGCAGATTTTGCATTCAATCTGAGCCCAGTCTTGTAGAACATGCTCACACAGAATTTGGTAATGGCTGTATTGCAAAATAAAAAAATAAAAATCTTCTGTAAAAATTAACTTAATTGAAGGGTTTCTGCTATTGTGTAGAATCTGGGGATCTGCCAGGTTGCCAGCGGAGGTCAAATAGTTATTTTTTTTTTTTTTCTACTTTTGGGCTAACTGACCATACTCCTATTAAAAACTGTGCTAGATGAGAAGCTAAAAATCCAATAATTAATTAGCAATTTGAAAAATTCCACATGATAATTAACTGACACAACAAGGCATAATAATCAACAGTAGCAGATGGGAACAAAGATCAGTATTCTAAATCAATTACTGCATTAATATTTGTGATAGCACTAAATATATAGATACTGGAAATATGTAAATACATAAAACTCCTTCCCGCTACAATAGAAAGCATTTTTTTGTCTTAATTTTTTTCTTCTAAATTAAAACGATCTGGTGGATTCCTCACTCTTGGGGCTATTGACCAGAGGTTGATGGTAAAGACTTTGAGTCTCAGTAGCAGTTTCAGACAGCAATTCATAACCTGATACAACAGGCACAGGCAAGGTAGATGGTATGCTAAGAGGTATTAATTGAGGGATCTTGTGGAAAAACAGATTGTGCAGCAGAAAATCCTCCCATGGAAACTATTATTTCATCAGTTAAAAATGAGAGGTCCGCACAACACAGATGGATCTGACATGCTTCGATCAGTCAATGACCTAAATTGTACATCTATGAGTAATGTAATTGACATGCTGGATACATCTGTGTTGTGTGGACCACTTGTTTTTAACTGATGAAATAAAAACTAAGTTTTTATGGGACACTTTTCCCGTTTACACATAACATTTTAGTGGGCTCCGCTCCAGGCCGTCTGTTCAGAATAAAGTGAATCTGAGGCTAAGTTTCCACTTTTTTTTTTATTTGGCAGTTTTTGGAAAACTGCCACTGCAGTTTTTGAGCCAAAGTAAGAAATGGATCCACAAGGAGGAGAAGTACAAATCCTTCCTTTTATATTTCTCATTCCTTTTGAAAACACTTCTGTCTTTGGCTCAAAAACTGCAGTGGCAGTTTTCCAAAAACTGCCGGAAAAAAAACCAAGTGGAAACTTAGCCTAAGAGGCGAGAGCTGGTTTGCATTGTGCTTTATTGTGCATGTTCTTTTTCATAAGATGAGGCAGGTAGAGAACTTGGCCTAATAGCAAAAAATGGTGAATTCAGCTTCCGGGAAAAGGTATAAAAAGCAGGACTTATAAAACAATTTAAAAACGAAAAACATCTTGTCACTAAAACAAATGAAATATATATGAATAAAGAGAAGGATAGCACTCACCACTTAAAGTAGCTTCAAATGTGATGCTTTATTGCATGTAGATCAGTTGTAGCAGCATACAATAGAAGGCATAAGTGCAGTGGGGGTGCGGACGCCGTAGCGCTCGTGGCAGTGACGACACCTGTTTCTGCCTGTTTACAGGCCCTCAATCATGGCAAAGATACTGCATAAAGCTTAAATACCTTGGGGGAGATTTATCAATACCTTTGGAAAGGAAAAGTTGACAGCAGCAGCAGAAGCATTATTTTATTCCTAACAAAGCCTCTGAGAAATAAAAGAAGCAATCTGATTGGTTGCTATGGGCAACTGGTCAAATTTTCCTCTCCACAGATTTTGATAAATTTCCCCCACTGTGTATGTCAAATGCGCTGGACACACGGCAAGTTCATTGGTCCACACCCACGGGAAACTAGGTGACGTACGGATCAGATTATTGGAAACAGCCGTGCATCCCCAGGCAAACTTGGGAGCAAAATGAGAGCACACTTGGGATGACCGAAATGGAAAAGGACTTAGGAGTCTTAGTTAATAGTAAATTTAGCTGAAGTGGCCAGTGTCGAGCAGCTGCAGCCAAGGCAAATAAAATCATGGGGTGCATCAATAGAGGCATAGATGCCCACGACAAGGAAATAATTCTACCGCTGTACAAATCACTAGTCAGACCACACATAGAATACTGTGAACAGTACTGGGCACCAGTGTACAAGAAAGATATAGTGGAGCTGGAGAGGGTTCAAAGACGGGCAACCAGGGTAATATTGGGAATGGGAGGACTACAGTACCCAGAAAGATTATCAGAATTGGGGTTATTTAGTTTAGAAATAAGAAGGCTTAGGGGAGACCTGATAACTATGTATAAATATATCAGGGGACCGTACAGAGATCTCTCCCATGATCTATTCATACCCAGGACTGTATCTATAACAAGGGGGCATCCTCTACGTCTTGAGGAAAGAAGGTTCTTTACTGTGAGAGCAGTGAGACTGGAATTCTCTGCCTAACTCGGTAAAAGAGTTCAAAAGGGGTCTGGATGCATTTTTGGAGAATAAAAACATTGCTGGTTATGTATAGTGTTGCTCGCGAATATTCGCAATTCGAATTTTATTCGCGAATATCGCATATTCGCGAATTCGCGAATATTCGCGAATATTCGCGAATATAGCGCTATATATTCGTAATTACGAATATTCGTTTTTTTTTTTGTTTTTTTTTTCACAGTACACATCACAGTGATCATCCCTCTCTGCTTCCAGCTTATGTGGTGTAAGAAGGCTCTAATACTACTGTGTGAGACTAGTGTGCGATTTTTCGCATATGCGAAGATTTGCATATGATAATCTTCGCATATGCGAATTTTAGCTTATGTAAATTTTGTATATGTAAATTTTCGCATATTTTAATTTTCGCACACGCGAATATTCGCATATGCGAAAATAAAACGAGAACATTACGAATATGACGAATATTCGTCCATATATTCGCGAATATTCGCAAATTCGAATATGGCCTATGCCGCTCAACACTAGTTATGTATCCTAGATTTATGGGGACAGAACGTTGATCCAGGGATTTATTCTGACTGCCATATTTGGAGTCAGGAAGGAATTTTTACCTCTAGTATGAGGGTTTTTTGCCTTCCTCTGGATCAACTCAGTAGGGACTCATTAGGGATGTAGGTTGAACTTGATGGACTCTGGTCTTTTTTTCAACCTTATGAACTATGTAACTGTGTAAACAGAGTGGAAAAGGTATCATGTGACTTAGGTAACGTGATATATCACAAGGGATATTTAACTTATTTATTGTTCGACAGAGTCTTATGATTAACCCAAATGGAACTACCGCACAGTGTGGATTAAAACCAGATCCGATTGCTTCTTTCATTTTTCAGGGGGGGGGGGGGGGGGGAAGGAGTGGAGACGTGGCGGGGTTTTGCTGCATGTGCGGGTGCTTTAAATGCTTACTAACTTTATTGCAGTGGGCAGAGCAGCGCCCCCATCACGAAGGCAATCTAGGCAGCTTCCTATTTTGCCTATTGTCAGAATTATGGCTGGACTTGCTATTGCAGTCATACTGCTGTGATCTGTAGTGCAGAATCACTAGATACAGAACTGCAAATCAGCATAAGGCTGGGTTCACACTACGTTTTGTCCCATACAGGACTGCATACGGCAGGGGGAGCTGAAAACTTGCGCTCCCGTATGCGGTCCCGTATGTAATTCATTTCAATGAGCTGACCGGAGTGAAACGCTCACTCCAGTCGGCTCATTTTTGCCCCGTAAACAGTTTTCCCACCGCACCTAAAATCGTGGTCGACTACGATTTTAAGTGTGGTGGAAAACCTCATACGGGGCAAAAATTAGCCGACCGGAGTCAGCTCATTGAAATGAATTACATACGGGACCGCATACGGGAGCGCAAGTTTTCAGCTCCCCTGCCATATGCGGTCCCGTATAGGACAAAACGTAGTGTGAACCCAGCCTAACATACAAATGAACTGCTATAATGCTTTGCTTTGTGCTGGAGAATGTGTGAAATCTATCTATGCTTATGCAGTACTGGGATCTGTTGTGCTGCACAATCACTGGACACAGTAATGCAGGTCAGCCCACTGCACGGTGCTTTGCTTTATGTTGTAGTGTGAAATCTTCTTATGTCTGGGCTCAGTCAGTAGTGCAGTCACACTACTGGGATCTGTAGTGCAACAGAATCACTGGTCACAGTAATGCAGGTCAGCCCACTGCACAGTGCTTTGCTTTATGTTGTAGTGTGACATTTTTCTATTGCTGGGTTCTGTAGTGCCACAGTGAGTTATTCCGTGCTTACTGCTCAGCCTGTCTCTCCAAGATGGTAGTACACAACCCAGTATATAGGTTTTAATCTGTCCTTTTAGACCCACCCCTATACTGTCTCCTCATTGGCCTGGGAAGTTGTGTGCAAGCATTGATTGGCTAAACTGTGGTCATGGGATCCTGCTGCTCTTTTTAGGGATACACTGGATACACTAACATCATCTCAGTGTTCCTACTTAATCCTTTGCTGAAATAACATCCTATGCTAAATGCCATGTACCAGAGGAAACATAAATACAAATTCTAAATCAATCACAGCATAATATTAACAATGGCACTAAATATATACATTGCATATATACACACAAATAACAATACCGAATAAACAAAGCCATAGTTCCGGCAGAATGAAAGTGGTAGCAGGTTCCCTTCAAGGGACCTGGATTTATGGTATATAGTGCTGCCGCTACCATATTCTAGAAATATATTATACTATACAGCAGGGGTACTCCACTATTTTTAGTGCAGGTCTGCTTATCCAGGTCTGCCATCCGGTGGAGGTCCGAGCTGAAAGCTAAGGCCTGGTTCACACCTAGCGGCCTCAGTGCCATGAAGGAAAGAGCAAACGAGCGACTGATGTGTAGAGGATGTATGACCTGAATACTGCCACACACTGTACCCCTGAATATAATATTACCACACACTGTACCCCTGAATATAATAATGCCACACACACTGCCTGTGGTATATTACTGCCACACACTATTCCCCTGCAATATTACTGCCATACGCTATTCCCCTGCAATATTACTGCAACACGCTATGCCCCCAAATACATTTTCGACACACACTGTTCCCTGTACCGACTAATTGTACCTCTGTGCCCCAAATAATTGATGCCACTGTTCCCCAGCGTTATTTATGCCACTGTGCCCCAGAATTAATTATGCCACTATGCCCACAGAATTCAGGATGCCATTGTGCCCCCAGAATTCATTATGCCACTATGCCCCCAGAATGAAGGATGCCACTGTGCCCCTATATGAACTTTGCCACTGTTACTCTCCAGCTGTTGCAAACTTCAACTCACATCATGCACAGACAGGAGGTCATGATGGGAGCTGTAGTTCTACAACAACTGGAGAGTCACATTAGGGGGAACACAAATTTGTACCTGAGAACTTTGTCTCCCCATCCCAGGACCCACGCTGCTCTGCTGCTCTGGCCTCTTCTTGTCAGGCCTGGCTAGAGCAGATGATGCAGGCACCGCTAATCGCGCCGCCTGCATCACAGGAGAAGCACCAGGTGACAAGCACAGAGTTTCCTCATTCTGGACTGCAGCTATTCATTTGTATTGGTGTCTTAAAGATACCACTAAAAATCAATAAGGGGAGATCAGGCCCGAGGCCCGGATGACTGGCGGTCCACCAGTTGAATACCCTTGCTATATATGTCTATATGGTAGTGCCACACAATGATGCAGTATCACCATCAATGTAAAGCAACCAGTCTTATTTAACAGTTTCATATAAAGTAACTGTAGTGATTAGAAGCCTTGGTTTCCAATAATCTATGGTGCCCTCTTCAGCAGGTCACACACTGATAAGACAAGCCCTGATTCCTATTATATAATGGCAACTTGTGCCTAGTACCTACATAAGTAAGCAGATTTGATAATCACTAATATGCTCCAGATCAGCCATACATCAGGAACTTCTTTCATGACGGCAACATTTCCTAACAAAGGTCCATATTGTAACAATATTGTTCTTGCCTTTTCTATGAAATGATGATCAATAAAGCCCATCCTGTGACCTCTTACATTACATCATTGCAGTCTTTTTACAGTGTGTCCTGTGTGCAGTCCTGGTCTTGTATTTAGTGTGAAGTAACAGCATATATTTCTCTGTAGACCCTAATAGACACTTTGCCAGTGTCCGTAGAAGAGTTTTTCCACTGACGTAGCTATATTCATCCTATGAACCAGGACATATGTGCTTATTTAGCTCCCTCATCTCCATAGGAAGAGAAGAAGAAAGGATCAAAGATAAACGGGTATGATGTTTACCCAGCACTCAGCACACGTTAGACCTCATCCTGCTGTACAGTACAGGAGTCATTGAATGGTCCTTAGCAACATATCTGAAAAACACACAAGCCTCTGTGTACAATATAGATTTCCTGACACGTCTGGTATTGATATGCCAGCTATTTATAACTTTATACATTGCAAAAAATAAATGATAATGTTTAAAAATAGATTTGTATTTTTAAGTGATCAATAGTCATTTTGTAATTTGTAATTAAATAGCATTACAGGCATTAGCACATCTGCCATGTGGCACCTGGGTTTTCAGTACTCTTCCCGCAGGGCTGCATGAGGTATAGTCATAGGGCCCTCTGACTGGGAAGAGGTTGATGTGCTGGGACAGCCTCTTGTGCTTTCCCGGACTAAAAGGGGTACTGCACTGCTCAGCATTTGGAACAAACTGTTCCGAACGCTGGAGCCGGCAACCGGAATTCGTGATGTCATAGCCCCGCCCTCTCATAATGTCGGCTGTCACGTCCCCTCCCATAAACTTATAGACTTGCATTGAGGGGGCGGGGCTATATCATGAGCTCAGGGCGCCGGCTCCAGCGTTCGGGACAGTTTGTTCCAAACGCTGAGCAGGGGATTACCCCTTAAAGGGGCACTCCCGTGGAAAACTTTTTTTTTAATCAACTGGTGCCAGAAAGTTACTAATGCTGATAAATTTATACGTTTAAAATTGTCATCTTCTGACCCCTATAACTTTTTTATTTTTCCACGTATGGGACGGTATGAGGACTCTTTTTTTGCACCGTGATATGAAGTTTTTAGCGGTACCATTTTTGCATTGATAGGACTTATTGATCGCATTTCCGCACGCAGTGATACCACATATGTATATTTTTATGTACACTGTTTTTTTTTTATGGGAAAAGGGGGGTGATTCAAACTTTTATTAGGGGAGGGGTTAAATGATCTTTATTCACTTTTTTTTCCACTTTTTTTTTGCAGTGTTATAGCTCCCATAGGGACCTATAACACTGCACACACTGATCTTTTACATTGATCACTGGTTTCTCATAAGAAACCAGTGATCGATGATTCTGCCGCTTGACTGCTCATGCCTGGATCTCAGGCACTGAGCAGTCATTCGGCGATCGGACAGCGAGGAGGCAGGTAGGGATCCTCCGGCTGTCCTGTAAGCTGTTTGGGATGCCGCGATTTCGGGGCTATCCCGAACAGCTCCCTGATCTAACCGGCATGGTTTCACTTTCAACTCGCGTTCAACTTTGAACACCGCGTGATCAAGGCCGCGCGCTATTAGCCACGCTATTAGACCCGCAATGATGCTATAGATCGGGAGCTGACTCAGGGCGTACAGGTATGCCCTGGGTCCTTAACAGGTTAAAGGGGTATTCCAGGAAAAAACTTTTTTTTATATATCAACTGGCTCCAGAAAGTTAAACAGATTTGTAAAGTACTTCTATTAAAAAATCTTAATCCTTTCAGCACTTATGAGCGTCTGAAGTTAAGGTTGTTCTTTTCTGTCTAAGTGTTCTCTAATGACACGTGTCTCAGGAACCGCCCAGTTTAGAAGAGATTTACTATGGGGATTTGCTTCTAAACTGGGCGGTTCCCGAGACACGTGCCCCCCAAAATGTGTAACCCTATCTTTTCTGAGTATGGAAATACCCCATGTGTGGATGTCAAGTGCAATTCAGGCGCACTACAATGCTCAGAAGAGAAGGAGTCACATTTGCAAATTTTTCTGAAATGGGGGGCATGTCGCATTTAGGAAGCCCCTATGATGTCAGAACAGCAAAAAAAAAACACATGGCATACTATCAAGGCACGTAACAAGGGGTACAGTGAGCCTTAACACCCACAGGTTTGATAAATGTTCATTAAGTGGGATGTAAAAAGGAAAAAAATTTTTTTTTTTACACTAAAATGCTGGGGTTACCCCAATTTTTTCATTTTCACAAGTGGTAAAAGGAGAAAATGTCATTGTAAATTTGTAAGTACATTTCTTTGGAGTAAGGACATACCTCATATCTGGACGTTAGCAGCTCTGCGGGTGCATGCCGTTCTCTGAGGAGCAGGAGCACAGTCAAGGCCTTGAGCTTCTGCATAGCTGCCTATGGAGCCAGAACAGTGGGAGCCCCCCTCAAGGGACGTTACATGGGGTACAGTAAATAACTACAATGGGGTACAGTGGGACGTAAAATCATAAAAAAAGGTTATGTTCCCAGAATGATGACTCAGAGCTTAGCCAAAACTAAAAAATATGCCCACCCCAAACCCTGTGCTCTGAATCATCATTCTGTGAATATTATGTGTGTGGCCGCCCCTAACCTGTTGCCTCTCAGAGTGCGGTAAATGATGTGTATTTTGAAATTCCTCAAAGGATAAAAGCTTATCATCTTTGTATAAGTGGGTCAATAAAGTAATGTCTTTCTCTACCCATACGTCAAGGTTAGAAATCGTAGTGAAATGCCTGACAGATGGCAAGGTCAAATTGACAAGTGTATTACTGGCGGAATCGGAGCTGCTGTTAGGCCTAATGTTCCATACCTTAATATTGTCATTTTGTTCAATCTAAGAGTGGATTTGTTAATGTTATGGGAATTAATTAGTAAAGTTTTCCAATCCTGTATACCGCACAACGATCCCTCCAGGAGTACCCAAGGTTTCCTGTCAGCTAAAGGCTTCAGCCATTCTAGTGATTGTTTCAGCATGGTGGCCTGTGAGTAAGCTGACAAGTTGGGGAGACCAGCACCTCCATTTTCAGGTCTTTTTGTCATTAGTTCTGCGGATATTCTGGGCCGAGACTTTTGCCAAACAAAGTCTGACATTTGTCTGCGAAGTTTTGTCAATAGACTCTTGGGCAATGCTAGAGGGATCGTCCGCATAAGATACAAAAGTTTTGGCAGTATGAACATTTTGTAAACACTAATCCTCCCAAACCAGCTCCAATAAAATTTACCAAATGAAGCTAAATCTTTTTGTATTGAGGTGTATAGGTTATGGAAGTTCTCAGGGATCAAGTTATTCATGTCTACTGTTCAATTGATTCCTAAATAAGGTAGGGTTGATTTTTCCCACTTATATGGGAATGAATGTTGAATTTGTGTAGCAATGGTTTTTGTCAGCCAGATCTTTAGTATATTAGACTGGATCTGATTAATTATTATTATTATTTTTTTTTTTTAAAGAAGTGTATCTAAACTGAGTGATCATTTCTAAAGAATTTGTATGCTCCTGTTCTATTTATTTCTGTATTGTTCTTTTGGTCTGGTTTGTTATCTATTGGCCAATTCGGTTTTGTGAAAAAATTTTCTTGAAAAATTCAATAAAAAATTATTTGAACCTAACCTGTTGCCTCAAATGCACACCCCGCTCAGGTGCAGAGCGAGCGCTGCGCATTGAGGAAAAAAAAAAAAAAAAGTCCCCGATGACAGTGACTCAGTGACCCATGACCCATTATTTTTTTTTTAAATACCCCCAGAGGTCTTATCAGGTTTTTTTTTTTTTTTTTTTTTTTTTTTTTTTATAAAAGAGTTTTTTTGGGCAATTTAGTGGTTTTATGGGGTTAAAACTTGGAATGTACTCTGGACTTGGTACATTGGGGTCAAATTATGGAAAATTTAAAGGAAGAGGGAAAATGTAGTACTCCATGGAAGTGTGATACTCCCTGAAGCAGTTTTTATTGCAGAGGCCCGGATGATCGGGGCAAGTGTCACACTGAGTGGTGGTGTCCTTCTGAATCCCCCTCTTGTAACACACTCTGCATCTTTTCTGGGTTCTTACCTTCTTTCCAGTGTGGGGGACTTCACCTGGAAAGTGTTGGCCTGGGACGATCCTGGCACCTATAACTTCAGTTCCTTGGGAAGTCTGGCCTGCTCTTTCCCGGTCACCAAAGATCAGGACCTCTAGGACTACTTCTTGTAACTGAAGGTATGTCCCTGTGTTGCCAGCGTTCTGGTACAGTACAAAAGAGTTGTACATGACAACCTGTACCATCTACACCGCAACTTTTTTGTACCATATACGTGTTTTCCGCATGGCCATGTATGGCTTGAGGACTTGATCAGAGATATCAACTCCCCCCATATACTGATTGTAGTCCAGAATACAATCGGGCTTGAGGACCGTTGTTGTGGAACCTCGCACAGGGACAGGTGAGCTGCCGTTACCATGAATTGTGGTCCACATAAGGACATCCCTTTCATCCTTATACTTGACCAGCAACAGGTTTTCATGGGTAAGGGCAAGGGACTCACCCTTGGGAATAGGTGTCTTAACAACATTTTGAGGGAGGCCTCTCTGGTTCTTCCTCCGCACGTTCCCACAAGCAGACGTGGATCTGGCGGCAAGGGATGTGAACAGAGGGCTGCTGGTATAAAAGTTGTCCACGTAAAGGTGGTAACCCTTATCCAGCAATGGGTGCACAAGGTCCCAAACAATTTTCCCGCTAACACCCAGAGTGGTGGAACATTCTGGGGGTTCAATACGGGAATCTCTTCCCTCATATACTTTAAACTTGTAAGTGTACCCGGAGGTACTCTCACAAAGTTTGTAGAGCTTCTTGCCATACTGCGCCCGCTTCAAGGGAATATATTGGCGGAAGATGAGTCTCCCCTTAAAACTGATAAGAGACTCATCTTCCGAGAACTCCCTGAGCGGTACGTAGGCCTCCAAAAATTTGGCCCCAAAGTGATCGATGACCGGCCTCACTTTGTAAAGCCGGTCATAGGCGGGATCACTTCGGGGTGGACATGCCGCATTATCTGCATAATGAAGGCATTTCCAAATGGCCTTGAAGCGCTTCCGTGTCATGACCATACTGTAAAGTGGGGTCTAGTATAGGATGTCCCCGCTTCAGTATTGTCTGACACTGGGCTTTTTGACCAGGCCCATATGCAGCATGAGGCCCCAAAATGTCCACTTTTCTGCTGCATCAATGGCGCACCATTCGTTAGACCTGGCCAAAAAAGAATCTTGGTGGTGGGCGATGAACTGCTGGGCGTACAGATGCGTCTGCTCCACCATGTGATTGACAAAGCTGCCACTGAAAAAATAACTGAAAAAGTCAAATTCAGTGAACCCAGCCGTGTCAATGCGGATTCCGGAGTCGCCAACAAACACCGGAATCCGTGGCTGATAAGCCTCTAGGGGTCTCCAGACAGGTTCACTGGAAGGGGGCTCCAGTACACTTCTCTGGAGGGGTCGGACTCCTAGTACAAGCAGCATGGACGCTTGTACAAGTGTCAGCCACTGGGTCACTATCATGGGGGATGCGTAGCCTTGCCTGGCAGCATCTCCGCCGCCTTCTGGGGGGCTCATCATCAGTACTAGATGATGAGGAGGATGAGGAAGAACACAGGAATGTAGGATCTTCCTCTTCCTCACTGTCAGATTCGGTGTCTGAGACAAGTAAGGCGTATGCCTCCGCTGCCGAAAATGCCCTGTGAGCCATCGCCTTTTTTCGACGGTGGTGGGGGGAGGGGATTATGTAGTGGGTGCTTGGTGTGACTTTATTACATAACGGTGTGTGATTATAAATCACACACCCTTATATGGGGAAAAAAATGCTGCAGCCCAAAAAAAAATTAGGGGGGGTCAAATGCAGCTGAAAAATTGAGGCGGTCGCTTGGGGACCTATTAGGGGGTCGGGGGGCGGGACATTTTTTTTTCCCCCTTTTTTTTTCCTTTTGACTCCTACCTTTCCCTGTTCTGTATTCTGTCCCTGCTCTAAGGGGGAACTTCTTCTCTGAGGGGGCTCCGATCTCAGCAGAGGGGGGGGGGGGTGTCCACGGCTCCTTCTCGCAGCTCTGACCGCTGACTGAACTCAGTGAGCTGGCAGAGCTGCGAGAAGAGGTGGTTAATCCCTCCCCTGTCGGCTGCTATTGTCCAGCCAATAGCAGCGCTCCTGGGGGGAGGGGATGAAATCGCGACCTCCCCATAGATACAGTGGGAGATTGGGGGTGTATTACCATGTATCTCCGGGTCAGTGGGTCACACGTGACCCGCATCACCGGAATCGCAGCAAATCACAGGTGTGAATTTACCTGCGATTTGCGGCGATCGCAGACATGGGAGGGTCTCATGACCCCCCTGGGCATTTCCATGGGATGCCTGCTGAATGATTTCAGCAGGCATCCCAGTCCGATCCCCGCCTGGCGCACGTCATGGGTCCGTAAGACCTAGGGTGTCGTGACGTAGTGGTACGTCATGCGTCCTGTAGGGGTTAAGCTGGTCTTGAATTTGCACAAATCATGCCGCTGGGGGTTTATTACCACATCACCCCCATCTGTTTCCACCCAGCATCTTGTTCTGGTGCTGAACTTAGTTGTGTGAGAAGATCTCACAGGAAAGATCCAGGTGGCTTTCCCAGCTCCTTTCTGAGGCTGTCCCACACAGCCTCCAAAGATGCTTTCCCTGTGCTTGGTTCCTGCTAGGCCTACATACAATCTCGTCCCAACCCACCTCAACCCAAGTTTTGGCCTGACAAGTTAGACAGGACAGGGCTCCGGCCTGTGCCCAATATCTGTTTAGCCATTGTGTGTGCCGAGTCAACTTATGGGTTCTTCCGGATCCCTGCTATGAACTCCTTCCAGGGGTCACATGGCTGCAAAGTTAGGATAATGCATAGCAAGATTAGAGGTTTTCTTCAGTGCAGTGTGCCATATGTGTGCTCACTAGAGATGAGCGAACTTTTCAAAAATTCTATTCAGCCGATTCACTGAATTTTCAGAAAAAGTTTGTTTCGATTATTTGCGTCAAATCTATATTAAAAAAGGCTATTTCTAGCCTACAACGAGCCTCAATAGGGGTATCGAACACTTTGCTGTATTCTAACACGCATATGGAGTGTACTGAAGTAGTGAAATAATACTGTTATTCAGACTGACATGCATATTACCGGCATCGCTTTTAGAATGACTGCTGCATAGAGGCACAATGACAGAGCCTGGAGGTGGCATCAGTGTGAGGAGACCATATAGTGTCTGACACAGCGTGGAGATTTTGGCAGCACGAGGACACCATATAGTGGCTGAATGACACAGCATGGAGGTGTTGGCTGCATGAGGAGACCATATAGTGGCTGAATGGCACAGCGTGGAGGTGTTGGCAGCATGAGGACACCATATAGTGGCTGAATGGCACAGCCAGGAGTTGCCAGCAGCATGAGTAGGCACTAGGCCTTCACAATCCCTAAGATTAAAAGATGAATTTAGAAATCTAAACCAAAGATTTTGGATAACTGGTGCTACCTACCATAACAAATTATGTTAAAAGAGCAATAAACAACAAAAAAATAGCTTTCAAAAAATACAAATCTGATGGGTCAGCTATAACATTTAAACAGTCCAAGGAGCTTAATATATAATCTCTAAATGAGAGACAGGTGGCCAAAGAAAGCAAAACTAATCCTTAATATTTTTTTAGATATATAAATGCAAAAAAAAACAAGGACAGAGCATGTAGGACCCCTTAATAATGATAATGGGGAGGTTGGCACAGGCGATAAAGAGAAAGCAGAGCTTCTGAATGAATTCTTTAGTTCTGTATATACTAAGGAAGAAGGAGCTGACATTGGACAGGTCAGTGCTGGTAACACATCAATTAATGTACTGAACTGGCTTAATGTAGAAATGGTACAAGGTAAGTTAAGTAATATAAATGTAAGCAAATCTCCAGGGCCAGATGGATTGCTCCCAAGAGTTCTTAGAGAACTAAGTTCAGTAATATCTGTACCCCTGTTCATGATATTTAGAGATTCACTGGTGTCTGGTATTGTGCCAAGGGACTGGCGTAAGGTGAATGTGGTGCCAATCTTCAAAAAGGGCTCTAGGTCTTCCCCAGGAAACTATCGACCGGTAAGTATAACGTGCATTGTGGGTAAATTTTTGAAGGACTTATAAGAGATTACATACAGGAATACATAGGGGATAATTGTACTATAAGTGATAGCCAGCATGGGTTTACTAAGGATATAAGTTGTCAAACCAATCTAATTTGCTTTTATGAAGATGTGAGTAGAAGCCTTGACAGAGGAATGGCTGTGGATATAGTGTTTCTGGATTTTGCTAAAGCATTTCATACTGTCCCTCATAGACGTCTGACAGGTAAGTTAAGGTCTTTGGGTTTGGAAACTTTAGTTTGTAACTGGATTGAACACTGGCTCATGGATCGTACCCAGAGAGTGGTGGTCAATGATTCGTACTCTGGTCCCCGGTTATTAGTGGTGTACCCCAAGGTTCAGTACTGGGCCTGCTGTTTAATTTATTTATCAATTATATAGAGGATGGCATTAACAGCTCTGTTTCTATCTTTGCAGATGACACCAAGCTTTGTAGCACAGTACAGTCTATAGAGGATGTGTATAGGTTACAAGATGACTTGGATAGACTAAGTGTCTGGGCATCCACTTGGCAAATGAGGTTCAATGTGGATAAATGTATGTTATGATAAAAGTTATGCATCTGGGTACTAATAACCTGCATTACTTGTAGATCACAGACTTCAGAATAGCATGCAATGTCAGGCTGCTGCTTCCAAGGCCGGCAGGATATTGTCATGTATAAAAAGAGGCATGGACTCGAGGGACAGGGACATAATACTCCCCCTTTATAAAGCATTGGTACGGCCTCACCTGGAATATGCTGTTCAGTTTTGGGCACCAGTCCATAAAAGGGACATTGTGGAGCTGGAAAGGGTGCAGAGACGCGTGACTAAACTAATATTGGGCATGGAACATCTTAGCTATGAGGAGCGATTAAAGGAGTTATAATTGTTTAGTCTTGAGAAGAGACATTTAAGGGGGATATGATAAATGTATATAAGTATATTAATGGCCCATACAAAAAATATGGAGAAAAACTGTTCCAGGTCAAACCCCCCCAAAGGACGAGGGGGCACTCCCTCCGTCTGGAGAAGAAAAGGTTTAGTCTAAAGGGGCGACACGCCTTCTTTACCATAAGAACTGTGAACTTATGGAACAGTCTACCTCAGGAACTGGTCACAGCAGGAAAAATTAACAGCTTTAAAACAGGGTTAGATATATTCCTGGAACAAAATAACATTAATGCTTATGAAGAAATATAAAATCCCATCCCTTCCCCAATATCGCGCCACACCCCTACCCTTCAATTCCCTGGTTGAACTTGATGGACGTATGTCTTTTTTCAATCGTACTATGTAACTATGTAATCCCCAAGAAAAAAACACAAGAATTTTTTTAATTTAAAATGAAGATTTTGGATAGCTGGTGCTACCTATCATAACATTTTAATTCCCAGACCCAGGCCAAGCAGCAGCATCAGTAAACCCTATATTGCCTGAATGACACAGCCTGGAGTTGGCTGAAGCATGAGGAGACCATTGAAATGTATGATTTTTTTTATTTGAAATTTAAATCAAAGTTTTAGTGTCCCAGACCCCGGCGTGTGGTCACAAAGGACCTAATCTAACAACCCCCACAGGGCTCATGTGGCCATGAAATGTAAGTGCAATGTCTCCATTGCCATTGTTTCCAAGACTTTTCGCCAAGGTAAACCATGTAAAGAACAGTGTGACACCACCGTGCCCTGCACACATGGTATGCAGAAGGGCCACTGAGACTTGTCTGTGCAGTGGAGGCTTAGGACACAATGGAGGATGTGGAGGCGGAGTCGCACACTGTCACAGGACCAAAGGGCTGACAGAGTGGAGCAGGAAGCAGCATGAGTACACAAGAGGGGTTCACAACCCCTAAAATTAAAAGGTGAACGTTGAAATCTCTATTGAAGATGCATGTTAGGTAGTGCTACCATCCAAAAATTTAAGGCCCAAGCCCAGAAACATCATGAAGGCAAGTAGTTCCTGAAAGACACAGGAGCAGTCTGGAGTAGGCATCAGCAGTACCCAAGAAGCTTTCATAACCCCTTACATTGCACAATCAGTTTAGAAATTTCAATGAAGCATGTATGTAGCTAGTGCAAACATACAATAACAAATGAGACTCCTCCATGCTAACTAGTTACGCAACCCCCTGCGGTCCGCATCCACCTTCTTAGAGGGACAAGTGGCGTTCAGCCACACGAGATCGAGCAATAACAGGTCTGTGATGCCCTTAGATGTCCGGGGCTGCACGCGCGCTACACTGAACGGAAAAGCGTGTGTCTACCCTTCGCTGACAGGTGCGGGTAACCCGCTGAACCCCGTTCATGATAGAGATCGGGAATTGCAATAATTTCCCATGAACAAGGAATTCCCAGTAAATGCGGGTCATAAGCTCGGATGACCTTGGTACACACCGCCTGTTGTTACTACCAATTGGATGGTTTAATGAGGTCCTGGGATCAGCCCCGGCGGGGTCGGTGATGGCCCTGGCAGAGTGCTGAGAATTTATAGATCAATGTTGAAATTTGCATTAAGCATGTATTTAGCTACTGCTAAACTTCCAAAAATTTAAGGCACAAGGCCAGAAGCATCAGTGAGGCAAGTAGTTCCTGAAAGGCACAGGACCAGTCAGGAGTAGGGATTCGCAGTACCCAAGAGGGTTTCATAACCCCTTACATTTAAAGGTCAATGTTGAAATTTGCATTAAGCATGTATTTAGCTACTGCTAAACATCCAAAAATGTTATGCCGAAGGCCATAAGCATCAGTGAGGCAAGTAGTTCCTGAAAGATACAGGATCAGTCAGGAGCAGGCATTTGCAGTACCCAAGAGGGTTTCATAACCCTAATTGATAACCCAAGAGGGTTTCATAACCATAATTGTGAAGTGTTGTGTAGCAGCATGGTCAATCTACTCTGAGGCATCTGGCATTGGTGGGTGGAAATCCAAGCTGATCCATGCCTGATTCATCTTCACAAAGGTCAGTCTCTCCAAATTCGAGTTCGCCTTGGGGTGACTATGGCCCCGGCTGCACTAAACACCCACTCTGATGGCACACTACTGTCCGGGCAGGACAGCTTTTCCAAGGCAAACTCTGCTAGTTGCGGCCATAAATCAAGTTTAGGCTTCAACACGGGTGCCGGATTTAAATGGCGCAGGTCACAGGACATACAAAGGTAGGTAAAAGCAAGGGTAGTTTATTCTCCCAACATGCAACGCGTTTCACTGCATCAGCAGCTTCATCAGGCATAACAAGAGACACATGGATGGTGAATTTATCCAGGAGGTGAGGAGACACGTCAGAGGGAAAGGAGGGCAAGGGGGAGGGGAACAGGGAAAAGAACTCAGACCTCCTCACCAACAGGCAAATTCTACCTTGATAATATATATAGACAATCATAAAGAATTGTATAATAAAAAAAGCACATGTGAATAACAACTCATAGTAACAAAATTATAAATATAAAAATATCGAAAATGTGCAGAATGAGAGCATAGGGAGTGGTCAAGAATTTTAGCAAGCATTCTCTATGGTCTCATTCAAACCATGCGGTATTAAAGTAGATAAAGTAAAAATCCAATATGATTCCCGATTAATTAAATTCTGAAAATGATTGGGTTTGGATGGAGGGATAGATTCTAAAATAATTGGACGTAAAGACGATGTGTCGCTTTTATGAAAAAGGGTAAAATGACGTGACACACTATGAAGTGTGAATCGGTTCTTAATATTAGATCTATGTTTAGACATGCAACAACGTACTGTTTGAATCGTACATTCGATATATTGCAAGTTGCAACTACAGGATAACAAATATATTGCAAATTGAGTATTACAATTCAAACATTGCTGAATTTTATAAGATTTTTTTGTATAAAGAGAAGAAAATTTATCAACAAATGAATCCATCATACTACAACATAAACAACGGATTTTATTACACGGAGAGCAGCCCCCAAAAGATGATGAGAGTGGCATATTAATAGATGAAATATTTTTTAATCTATTGGGGGCCAATACATTTTGGAGATTTTTTGACCTTCTATAAGTGATGCCCGGTTTAGTGGGGACTATATCCTTGAGGATCGGATCACTCCGAATGATATGCCAATTCCTTTTCAAAATACTGTGTATTAAGGGAGCTGCTCTATTGTAATTAGTGATAAAGTTATATTTAAATTAATTCTTTTCTTTTTTATCTTTCTGTTTGTTAGTAGTAGTCAGATTTATTTGTGTTTTATTTTTCACTCTATGGTATGCCTGTGACAATAATGAAACTGGATAGCCTTTAGATAAAAAACTTTTTTTAAAGTGTGTGCCTGTAAAGAAAAATGGTGATTGGTGGTGCAATTTTTCCGGATTCTGAGATATTGTCCATAAGGGACACCTTTTAACCAACTGGGATAATGAGCACTAGTGTAATCTAAAAAACTATTGACGTCAAAAGATTTAAAGTGAGTTCTGGTATGTATCTGTCCTGTTCTTTTCTCCTGTTTTATATATTTTTATATTTACTTTGTTTTAAGTTTGAAATTTTGCAATGGACTACCTTACGAATAGAACCAATGCACGGGAGAATCTAATTGCACATCTTATTGGCTCTACACCTATAACTAATACACCAAATCATGTATCGGACACTACTGCACTGTCTGAACTGGATCTTAATAACATGACGGAATTGTTTCGGGACTATGAAAAATTATGTAAAGCAGAAATGCAACATAATATTGATGTTTTAATTTTAGAAAAATATCTGGCTAATAATTTTACCCCACGGGGCTTATGTCTCCCATTCGAATCCTCATTTCCAGAGGAACCTGAATTTTCTCAGGAATGGGACAAATATTCTGAAATTTGCTCACAAGGCTTAATGACTAGACTTGTAGCAAAGAGAAGAACTCTTGCTTCCATTTCTTGGCAGCAGGCCACTTCATTGAAACACACATTAGATGCATTTGGTTCCACGGCAGAATTTAAAAAAATGGATTCTTCCGTATACAATCGGTTACACATATTAGAGATCGATATAATTAACAAAAAGGTCCATAAGTTTTATAGAGATAAAAATGATTATTCATGTGGTCAGATCCACAAGTGGCCCAGAAATGGCCCACATGGTAAAAATTCACATATTCCTTCCAATCCAGATATTTGCAGTGTTTACTCTCCATGTATACCTTTTAAACCTAACAATTTACCTTATAGCAATAACAAATATTCTGTTCACACCAGAGTTATCAAAAATTCAGCTTGAGCCCATTCTACTCGATCTCATCAATCTGTTAATCCGGTTACCCCATCCACTGCCAAACCAACATCGTCCACACATTCCTCTACATCCAATACATCCTCAGTTTCTAATCCGGCATCTAACCGGTCTGGTTACACATCTCTCAATTCCTTGCCAGTGGTGACACATACTCACTCTACCCATAAGCCTCACAATATTATACCCGATCAGTCTCTCACCACTTCGGGTACACCCCCTACATCCACTTTTTCATCCATTCTGCAATCATCCACTACCACCCCCACCTCACTCATTCCACATCACACATCAACAACTGATCTCACACTGGACTTTTCCTCCTTACCCATTCATCTCAATATGGTTTGTCCACTCTTACCTCCACTTTCCATTCCCGTTTCACATACATCCCCCGGTCACGATCTCTCCACACTTACATTCCTTAACTCACTACACACACTCACTCTCCGATTCATCATACACTTGACACTCCCTTGTCACACACTTCTTCCATCACATTGTGTCCATCCCCAGTTTCAGATATATCTTTTTTAGATTACCGTTTGGCTCCTGTTCACATACCCAACCCACTGCCGCCCCTTTCCCTCCCACAACACATCACTCACTATATTCCACCCCTCACCAAAACTCCTCTACACAAGTCATCCTTAAAAATAAAAAGCTGTGCAGAGGATGCAGAGGAGGACAATCTCAGAAACATGAGCCCATCTGCTCTCAAAAAGAAAAAAAGAAAACTTTTCAATTTATCATCTCATATTCTGTCAATCAGTGAGATCAATCTTCTTTCTAAGGGATTATCCTTTTGCCCGGTGTCCAATCCCAATCAATTCCAATTATTTCTTGATTTAAATCAATATATTAGAAAACTCACTCTCACAAGACATTTTTCCATTCAGCACAATGTGAACAGGGCTGAAGAATCATCTGTCCAGATTGATAAACCCATTATTTAGGGTGGGAAATACATCATCCCCCCCTGTCATCATCCAGACCCCCATCATTAACACCCTCATCATCATCACCCTGTCATCATCCCCCCTTCATCATCATTACCCTGTCATCATCCCCCCCTTCATCATTACCCTGTCATCATCTCCCCTTCATCATTACCCTGTCATCATCCCCCCCTTCATCATCATTACCCTGTCATCACCCCCCCTTCATCATCATTACCCTGTCATCATCCCCCTTCATCATCACCGCTTGTCAATGTCTGATTTAACAGTGGTCTTCAACCTGCGGACCTCCAGAGTTTCCAAAACTACATCTCCCAGCATGCCCGGACAGCCATCGGCTGTCCGTGCATGCTGGGAGTTGTAGTTTTGAAATATCTGGAGGTCCGCAGGTTGAAGACCACTGCCCGGGCCTTCGTCGTCATCCAGACCCCCTCCCCCTTTAGTTTTGTACTCACCTCCGCTCGGCGGGACGTTAGGGTGAGCTGGTCCGGGCCATCTGTGCTGCAGGGACTGTGCGGTGGGGAGGGAAAGTCATTCCGGGCTGTCCATCTTCACCGGGGGTGCCTCTTCTCCGCGCTTCAGGCCCGGCCCCGGAATAATGGCGTTGCCTTGACGACGACGCACAGGGACGTTCATGAGCAACCTAATGTCCCGCCGAGCGGAGGTGAGTACAAAACTAAAGGGGGGAGGGGGGGAGGGGGTCTGGATAACGACAAAGGCCCGGGCAGTGGTCTTCAACCTGTGGACCTCCAGATGTTTCAAAACTACAACTCCCAGGATGCCCAGACAGCCGATGGCTGTCCGGGCTTTCTGGGAGTTGTAGTTTTGAAACATCTGGAGGTCCGCAGGTTAAAGACCACTGAGGGCGGAGAGTTCACTCGAGTATAAGCCGAGGGGGGTGTTTTCAGCACGAAAAATCGTGCTGAAAAACTTGGCTTATACTCAAGTATATACGCTACACTACACCTTTTAAACACGTAAGTGCTACACCAAGCTCATCCTTCTATCCACCACATCATCGTGGGAATTATCTAGATACTTTTTATTCTGTTGTTATGGCCGAATTTAATCACATAAAAAAAAGGATATTGAATTTTACAGTAATGATAACTTAACTAAGATGGAACGTCAGGCCATCAGTACTTTCCAAAATAATGATCAGATTATTATACGGCCGGCCGAAAAGGGGAAGGGGGGGGGGGGGGGAGAGTATCACTATTCTTAATCATGGGGACTATATCCTGGAGGCTCGGAGAATTCTTTCCGATACAAACTATTATAAAGTTCTTTCTTCGGATCCTTCACAAAATTTTCATGAGATTTACACTAATAACATCAATGTAGCATCCCATAAAAATATTTTCAGTAATAAGGAATTAGCTTTTCTTACAGTGAAACATTTTTCTTTACCCAATTTTTATTATTTACCCAAATTACATAAAAATTCAGTCAGTCCACCTGGTCATCCTCTTATTTCCAGTATTTCTTCTCTTACATCTAATTTGTCCCATTTTGTTGACTTATTTTTGCAACCATATGTTTTAGATTTACCGTCCTATCTTAGAGATTCTTCCCAATTAATTTTTGAGTTACAACAAATCAACTTACCACCATCCTTTTCATTTTTGACCCTTGATGTTTGTTCTTTATATTCTAACATTAACACTGATTTAGGTTTACAAGTTATTAAAGACATTTTATTTGTTGATAATTCTTTACTAGAGATGAGCGAATCGAACTTGACGAACCCGAATTCGTTACGAATTTCATGAAAAATTTGATTCGCAATGAATACGAATATCGCACGAATTGCTTCATTAAACTCCATTTTACAGCGTTCCAGGCTATTGTAGAGCTAAGATGGCGGATTCACATGTGCAGGGGATTATGGGAGGGCGGGAAACAGCGGCGGGAATGAAGGTAGGCGGGCTGACCCTGAACCACATGTGAGATGCAGCCTATCAGTGTTCACTGACCCCTGTGATGTCACAGCCCCTATATAATCGGCGGCCATCTTGCCTCACTTCATTTCATCTATGCACTCAGATGGAGAGGACGGGACTGTGTGTGTGAATAGCTCATACCACAGCGTTACACTGCAACTGCTAGTCACATCAGCATTAGGGAAAGGCAGGAGTGCAGAGTGCTGTGCTGTTACACTGAGAAGGATCATTGATAGCTAAACCTCCTATTCACGTTATTGAACATTGCAGCAGAGAGGGGCAGATAGCTGTGAGCTGCCTCATACAGATCAACAAGCTGCCTGAACTTTCTGAAGCATCTTATCTCCTCCTTTTTCAGCTCTATTGAGTTTTTTTTTTCTCCACAAATCTTCTGCTGCTCAGAATTGTGTGACAGAGTATAATTTAGGGTTTAATCCCTGGATTTTTTTTTTTTGGTGGTGCTGCACTGTTGGGTCCTGCTGCTGTTCAGAAATAAGTGATATTAGTTTGGACTTTAGTGCCTTTTTACCATTTTCACCTGTTACTCTGTCTCTGTGCTAAATTCAGTGTTATACCACACGTTATACACCTGCCGGTGTATTAAAGAAAAACATTTTTTTCCTGAGTACAAATATGCTTTTTCAGTGGCCTTATCATTGCAAAGGGCCTACATACAAGCAAATAGTGTACCATATGCCACCTTTTTTCCTGTCTCTGTGCTAAATTCAGTGTTATACCACACGTTATACACCTGCCGGTGTATTACAGAATTTTTTTTTTTCCTGAGTACAAATACGCTTTACAGTGGCCTTATCATTACAAAGGGCCTAAATACAAGCAAATAGCGTACCATCATAGGCGTGCGCACGGGGTGTGCCGGGTGTGCCTGGGCACACCCTAATCAAGCCCAGGCTCCGTCAAATTCGGGATATCCAGGGAGCGTAGGAATCGGGGGGACACATCCCCCCAGAAAATCATGCAGGGGGACAGATCATGGGGTAATCCTCCCCAGTTCTGCCCGCAGACTTTGCTGTATTATATGCTCTCTGGGTCTATTTAACCCAGGGAGGCATTTATAGCTGTTCACTCTCTGCCGGAGCTTCTGAACTGTGTGCGCACAGAGTTCAGAGAAGGCTGTGACCCCTTCCCAGACGCAGGCACTGATGACGTCAATCATCAGCGCCTGCACTGTCCAGAAGAGAGAACGCGGCCCGGCTCTTCTGGAGATCGCTGCGTGGGACTAGGTGAGTTTTTTTTGTTATTTTCTTTGGTACTTTGGGATGGGGAATCGTGTGGGGTGGTGACCCAGTGGGGTGGGGTGGGCTTTTAGTCACAATACACAGTGTTACTTCACACTTACTCTACTGCAGTTTTTCCCAACCAGGGTGCCTCCAGATGTTGCAAAACTACAACTCCCAGCATGCCTGGACAGCCTTTGGCTGTCCAGGCATGCTGGGAGTTGTAGTTTTGCAACACCTGGAGGCACCCTGGTTGGGAAACACTGCTCTACTGGACCCTTTTCACATAGACACGCTATTATGCAGTTACTTCTATGAATTTTTATTATTGCTCTTTATTTTGCAGTCCAATTATATGTGAGTTAATGTCCTTTGTATGTTTAGTTCACAAATAAAGCAACTGATGGAGTGCACTTCATACAATCATAGATGCAGAGCCTCTAGTGCAGTGGTCTCCAACCTGCGGACCTCCAGATGTTGCAAAACTACAACTCCTAGCATGCCCGGACAGCCAACGGCTGTCAGGGCATGCTGGGAGTTGTAGTTTTGCAACATCTGGAGGTCCGCAGGTTGGAGACCACTGCTCTAGTGTTATTCAAAGTGCATATATAATTAGGGGTTACTGTTTTTTTGTGTGTAAACTGCGCATTCATAAACATAAGATGCATAACTTTGCCTTGATGTCAGGACCCTTCTTGTATTATTGCACAAAGTCCTGTGTATTACATGGGGTTCCTATATTAGCACCAGGTTATGTATTCACTGTTCACTTTATTGCAAATGTCCCAACACTGTGCTATTGCACTAGTGCCCGTCACTCCATTTCCTAATCCACACATGTACACAGCTTCCTTTGTTATGCATTGGCTGCAGATTGTATAACACTATGCCATTGCACTTCGCTGTTTCCTAGTGGTAGCTGGTTTCAAGTATTTGGGCTCCGTTCACATTGCCATAGGCGATCCTACGTGTTTCATCTGCTTTAATTAATCAGGGATCACGTTGTAGCGTGTATTCTTCTAATATCGCTTCCCGGGCCACCAGTGACGGGCACTAATGCAATAGCGCAGTGTTGGGACGTGAACAGTGAATACATTACCTGGTGCTAATATAGGGACCCCATGTAATACACAGGAATTTGTGCAACTATACAAGGGTCCTGACATCAAGGCAAATTTATGCATCTTATGTTTATGAATGCGCAGTTTACACAAAATGTGAAACAGTAACACCTAATTATATGTGCACTATGAATAACACTAGAGGCTATGCATCTATGATTGTATGAAGTGACTCTATCAGTTACTCTATTTGTGAACTAAACATACAAAGTGTGAAGTAACAATGTGTATTGTGATCTGACTTTGCCTACATGCTATCTACCTAGCTATCAACTACCAATCCACCTAGCTACCAACTGACCTAGCTAGCTAAAAACCAACCTACATACCTTATAGGCACTGATTTGAATAGGGACCTTCCATATGATAAAATATACCTTTTATTAAGTTACATTTAACCCCCTTAACGATGAAGGACGTAAATGTATGTCCTGATGACGTGGTACTTGATGCACCAGGACGTACATTTACGTCCTAAGCATAACCATGTTCGGCAGGTCCCGGCTGTTGATCGCAGCCAGGGACCCGCTGGTAATGGCGGACATATACGCGTGCGGCGTGAGTTTGTGCTTTAGGGTGCACACCCTAATGCAATAGGCTGCGCACGCCTATGCGTACCATATACTACCTTTTTTCTGTCTCTGTGCTAAATTCAGTGTTAAACCACATGTTATACACCTGCCGGTGTAATAAAGGAAAAAAAGTTTTTCCTGAGTACAAATACGCTTTTTCAGTGGCATTATCATTGCAAAGGGCCTACATACAAGCAAATAGCGTACCATATACCACCTTTTTTTCTGTCTCTGTGCTAAATTCAGTGTTATACCACACGTTATACACCTGCCGGTGTATTAAAGAAATTTTTTTTTTCCTGAGTAAAAATACGCTTAACAGTGGCCTTATCATTGCAAAGGGCCTAAATACAAGCAAATAGCGTACCATATACCGTATTTATCGGGGTATACCACGCACCGGCCTATAACACGCACCCTCATTTTACCAAGGATATTTGGGTAAAAAAATTTTTTTACCCAAATATCCATGGTAAAATGAGGGTGCGTGTGTGCGCGTGTATACCCCGATATACCCCCAGGAAAGGCAGGGGGAGAGAGGCCGTCGCTGCCCGCTTCTCTTCCCCTGCCTTTCCTGGGGTCTAGAGCGCTGCTGCCGGCCCTTCTCTCCCCCTGGCTATCGGCGCCGCTGCCCGTTCTGTCCCCCTGACTATCGGTGCCGGCGCCCCATTGCCGGTGCCGATAGCCAGGGGGAGAGAAGCGGCGCCGACAGCCAGGGGGAGAGAAGGGGCAGCGGCACCCATTGCCGGTGCCGCTACCCCGTTGCCTCTCCCGATCCCCGGTGGCATAATTACCTGGGTCGGGTCTGCGCTGCTGCAGGCCTCCGGCGCGCGTCCCCTGAGTCGTTGCTTTGCACGGCGCGGCACACTGACGTCATGCGCCGCGCCGTGCAGCGCATAGCAACGACGCCGGGGACCCACGCCGGAGGCCTACAGCAGCGCGGACCCGACCCAGGTAATTATGCCACCGGGGATGGGGGGAGGCAACGGGGCAGCGCCGCCGGCAATGGGTGCCGCTGCCCCTTCTCTCCCCCTGGCTGTCGGCGCTGCTTCTCTCCCCCTGGCTATCGGCGCCGGCAATGGGGCGCCGCCACCGATAGTAAGTGAGACAGAACGGGCAGCGGCGTCGATAGCCAGGGGGAGAGAAGGGCCGGCAGCAGCGCTCTAGACCCCAGGAAAGGCAGGGGGAGAGAAGCGGGCAGCGACGGCCTCTCTCCCCCTTCCCTTTCCTGGGGGTGTATCGGCGTATAACACGCACATAGACTTTAGGCTAACAATTTTAGCCTAACTAATGTTATACGCCGATAAATACAGTACTACCTTTTTTTCTGTCTCTGTGCTAAATTAAGTGTTATACCACACGTTATATACCTGGCGGTGTATTAAAGAAAAAAAAAAAAAAGGTTTTCCTGCGTAAAAATACGCTTTTTCAGTGGCCTTATCATTGCAAAGGGCCTAAATTCAAGCAAATAGTGTACCATATACCACCTTTTTTTCTGTCTCTGTGCTAAATTAAGTGTTTTACCACATGTTATACACCTGCCGGTGTATTTAAAGAAAAAAAAAGTTTTTCCTGCGTACAAATACGCTTAACAGAGCGCTCATCATTGCAAAAAGCATACATACAACCAAGTAGTGTACTATTTAGTACCTGTATTTCTGTCTCGGTGCTAAATTCAGTGCTATTCCACACATTAGTATACACTGGCTGGTGTATACAACAAAGAAAAAAGAGTTTTATTCTGCGTATAAATACGCTTAACAGTGCGCTCATCATTGCAAAGGGCATACATACAACAAAGGAGTGTACTATTTAGTAACTGTTATTCTGTCTAGGGCCTATATACTTTGAAAGGACAGCCGTAAGTAATCGCCTGCTGCTGTTCTATACCCTCATAAACGCAAAGTATGTCAGGCAGGGAAGTGCCAGGACGTGCACAGAGAAGGGGCAGAGGCCTACATACGTCAGGCAGAGTTGGCAGCAGACCTGGGGCGAGTGGCAGCAGGAGTCGCAGCAATAGACCTGAGCTCCCTTTAACACCCAGCGGTCGTGTCGTCGACCAATCTCTCCTCATCAATTGGTTTGCACACTCATCCCCATCATCACAAGCGACATTTGACAATCCCAGTCAAGAGTCGGTGGGTTCCTCAAACACAACCCTCAGTTGGCATGGCCCGGGAGCAGTCCCTGTAATCCCATTGCCTTTGTCCTATGCTGTTTCCTCTCCCAAAGAAGTATCTCATGCTTTGGGTTCAGCTCCACTATTTAGCGAGGACGATGTAATAGAGGACAGTCAGCATCTAATGGGCAGCCAAGAATGTGAGGAGACATGCGTCCCTTGCTCCGCAAGGCGGCCAAGTAGTGATGCGGAGAGTGATGTGGGAGGCGGTGTTTCAATTGCTCAGGGTCCTGAGGCAGACACTGTTGTGGAACACGAGGAGGACATCAGTGACGTGCACACATCTTTTGATGATGATGAAGCCGATCGCAATTGGGAGCCGGGTGCAGAAGCCGGGGCTTCATCATCATCAGGAGAAGATATTTGCTCTTTGTCTATGAGGCAGCAGGGCGGTAGCATGGTTGGCAATCAGCGTGGTGGTGGCAGTAGTGGAAATTCAGGTGCCAAACGTGCCAGGGTGAGACCACCTGCTTCGCGGCAAGCTACCATTCAGGGAGGTAGTGGAACAGGGGTTCCTGGAGACGGCGCCAATTGCAGTGAAATAGTGCGAACTACGGGTAGGAAAATCAGCTACTCTGCGGTGTGGTTGTTCTTCATAAAGAATCTAAAGGACCTTAGCGTAGTCACATGCAAAATCTGTGGGCAGAAAGTGAAGCGTGGCCAGGGTCCCAATCTCGGCACCACGGCCCTACGTCAACACATGATTCTCCACCATAAAGCGGCCTGGGATAACCGTGGCTCCGAGGTAGTGGTCCAGCCTGCCGCATCACCCAGTGGCCATCCACTCCCTCCGTCATCCAGCCAAGGCTCCACCACCTCAGCCGAAGGGAGCATTGTGTCAAACCATCCTTCTTGCGCTCCTGCTTCCTCCGCTCGTAGTCAGCCATTCCGCCAAAAATTGATCGGCGAAGCCATGTCCAAGAGACAACAGTATGCGCCCACTCATCCAACGGCGCAGAAGTTGAATGTGCTCCTGTCCAAGTTGCTGGTGCTGCAGTCCCTCCCTTTCCAACTGGTGGACTCTGCAGCTTTCAGGGAATTGATGGCTTGTGCCGAGCCGAGGTGGAGAGTCCCAAGCCATCATTTCTTTGCAAAGAAGGCAGTACCAGCCCTGCATAAGTTTGTACAAGAGAAGGTGAGCCAGTCCTTGAGCCTGTCGGTGTGTTCAAAAGTGCACGGCAGCGCCGATGTGTGGAGCTGTAACTACGGGCAGGGACAATACATGTCTTTTACGGCCCACTGGGTAAATGTTGTTCCTGCAAAGCCACAGCAGCAACTTGGACAGGTCACACCGCTTCCTCCTCCACGCTCTCGCTCCCAGGCAGTTGGTACTTTTACAGTGTGCGCCTCCTCCTCCTCCCCCGTGTCCTCGGCCTCCACTGCACATCCAAATCTCGGTGGCCCTTCATCGTACCACGTGTGTAGGGCACAGCGGTGTCAAGCCGTCCTTCACATGGTTTGCCTTGGTGAACGGAGTCACACAGGGGAGGAACTGCTGAAGTTCATTAGGGAAGAAATCTGGAAATGGGAACCATGGTGACCGACAATGGGAAGAACATTGTGGCCGCGCTGCAACAAGAAACCATTTGAAGAACATTGTGGCCGCGCTGCGACATGTGAACCATTCGTCCTGCATCGCACACGTGTTGAATCTGGTTGTCAAGAAGTTCATCAAGTCTTCACCCCATTTGCAAGATGTCCTGACAATGGCAAGGAAGCTGTGCATGCACTTCATCCACTCGTACACCGCCAAGCACACTTTGCTTGAGCTGCAGCGTCAGAACGGTATCCCACAACATAGTCTCATTTGTGATGTTGCCACACGTTGGAATTCCACCCTCCAAATGTTGGACAGACTATACGAACAAAGAAAAGCCATCATAAATTTTTTGATGATACAAGCAGATAGGAGTACTCCCCTGTGTAACTTCAATGTGAACGAGTGGCAGCTCATACTTGAAACCTGCCGTTTGCTGAGGCCCTTTGAGGAAGCCACATTTTTTGTTAGTTGCTCGAATTACGCCATGAACGACGTAATTCCACTCCTACATTTACTCCAAAAAATGATTGAAAACATGGCTGGTCACGGCAATGGAGATGTTGCGCCTACATCAGAAGGCTACATCAGTCCTGTGGGGGATGAACTGGAGGAGGATGATGAGGGGCAGAGCGGAGCACAGTTTACGGTGGATGAGATGGCCGGTGTTTCTGGTCATTGGACAGGAGAGGAGGAGCAGGAGCAGCCAGAGGAGCTGGAGGGTTATTACGAGGGAGGCGAGACAGAGGACCCAGACACACCGTGGCAGTATGCAGTGGAGATGGAGGCAGGTAGTCCCAGTGAGTCACTGTCACAAATGGCACGATGCATGCTGAGTTGCTTGCGTAGTGACCCCCGAATTGTCAAAATTCGTCAGCTCGATGACTTCTGGATCTCCACCTTATTAGACCCTCGCTACCGGGCCAGAATGGGGGCCTTTTTTACACCCACTGAGATGGAGGACAAACTGATCTACTTCAGGGAGCTTCTACGTAGTCGGTTAGCTGATGCCTATCGGCCACATGGTCCATCCACTCGCAGGTCTGACTCGGGGGGCGCTGATAAGGGGACAACTATGCTGCCTAATCTGGGGGACATCTATGCTGCCTAATCTGGGGGACAAGTATGCTCCTAATCTGGGGGACATCTATGCTGCCTAATCTGGGTGACATCTATGCTGCCTACTCTGGGGGACAACTATGCTCCTAATCTTGGTGACATCTATGCTGCCTAATCTAGAGGACAAGTATGCTCCTAATCTGGGGGACATCTATGCTGCCTACTCTGGGGGACATCTATGCTGCCTAATCTGGGTGACATCTATGCTGCCTAATCTGGGGGATAACTATGGTCCTAATCTGGGGGACATCTATGCTGCCTAATCTGGGGGACAATTATGCTCCTAATATGGGGAAAACTGAAGCTTCTGGCCTTGGGCCTATAATTTTTTGAAGTTTAGCAGTAGCTAAATACATGCTTAATGCAAATGTAAACATTGATCTTTAAATGTAAGGGGTTATGAAAACCTCTTGGGTACTGCAGATGCATGCTCCAGACTCATTCTGTGTCTTTTAGGAACTGCTTGCCTCCCTGGTGCCTCTGGCCTTGGGCCTTAAATTTGCCTTAAATTTGGATGTTTAGCAGTAGCTAAATACATGCTTAATGCAAATTTCAACAATGATCGTTAAATTCTCGGCGCTCTGCCAGGGCCTACTCCTACCCTGCCTGGGCCGATCCGAGGACCTCACTAACCAACTCACTAACTAATCCAATCGCTTATAGCGACGGGCGGTGTGTACAAAGGGCAGGGACTTAATAAACGCCAGCTTATGACCCTCACTTACTGGTAATTCCTTGTTTTAAGATTAAATAATTGCAATCACAGATCCCTATCATGAACTGGTTTCAGCGTGCAACACGCACCTGTCCTTGAAAGATAGAGACGCTAATCCGTTCAGTGGAGCGCTAGTGCGGCCCAGGACATCTGAGGCCATAACACACCTGTTATTGCTCGATCTCGCAATTGATCGGGCAAGGTAAGGGGTTATTAATGCCTCTTGGGTACTGCTGAGGCCTACTCCAGACTGCTCCTGGTGCAATGTATGGGGTAATTAAACACTCGGGTAGTGTTATTGTTAAATTTACTGGTAATTTTATCAGTAATAAAATTGAATTTTGCAGAATGCTAACCGTTACACAACGGAACGCTTGTTGCGTGTGATTTTTTAATGAAAAAAAATAAAAAATAGATGGAGAGGGATTAACTCTGCTTAATCATTTTTGGCGAATAGAATCCTTTGCCATCTGATTTTTTGGAGACAGATGCACTTACATACATGTAATCATTTTTTTAACCAAATTTCAAACATTGTGTGGTTTATTACTTTTGAGAAGAATGTCTTTGGGTGGTACACCATCCTGCATTATAGAGTCTTCTGAACTGCTGTATATGCGCTTGTTTTTTTAAAAAAAAGGTATTTTGTCCGACAATTTCGATAAAATTTTGCGTTTTTTTGGGGTGGATTGTGAAGCCCGGGTGACGGGTGTGTAGTGTGTACTTGTGCATCAGTCAACTCCAGTCTGTGTCCATTATGCAATATATGGGTTACTGATGCAGCAGAGGTGGGGCCTTGGTCTTGGAATTTCAATTATTTTAAAAAATTTGAACATATTGTGTGGTTTATTATATTATAGAAGAATGTCTTTGGGTGGTCCACCGTCCTGCATTATAGAGTCTTCTGAACTGCTGTATATGCGCTTGTTTTAACAAAAAGGTATTTTGTCAGACAATTTCAAAAAAATTTGCGTTTTTTGGGGGTGGATTGTGAAGCCCGGGTGTGTACTCGTGCATCAGTCAACTCCAGGCTGTGTCTTTCAGGCAATCTATGGGTTACTGATGCAGCTGAGGTGGGGCCTGGGTCTAGGAATTTCAATTATTTTTTTTTAATTCAACAATTGTGTGGTTCATTATTTTTGAGAAGAAAGTCTTTGGGTGGTCCACCGTCCTGCCTTATAGAGTCTTCTGAAATGTTGGATATGCGCTTGTGCTTACACAACATTGTAAATAAAAAAAAAATAATTATACAATTTTGTTGATTTTGGGGCGGATTGTGAAGCTCTGTGTGTACTGGTGCATCAGCCAACTCCAGGCTTTGTCCTTCAGGCAATAAATGGGTTCCTGATGCCGCAGAGGTGGGGCCTGGGTCTGGGAATTTAAAATTTTTGGATTGCGGGTGCTACAAAAAAAGATGGACACACCCTAATCCGTTCAGTGGAGCGCGCCTGCGGCCCCGACATCTGAGGGCATAACACACCTGTTATTGCTCGATCTCAGGAGAAGGGGGTTCATCATCAGGAGAAGAGAGTTGCAGGTTGCCCTTGAGTCAGCAAGGCGGTAGCACGGTTGGCAGTCAGTGTGGTGTGGCAGTAGTGGAAATTCTGGAGCCAAACGTGCACGGGGGAGACCACCTGCTTCGCGGCAGCTTACCTTTCCGGGAGTTAGCGGGTTACCAGCACCGGTCGATGAAAGATAGAGACACGCTAATCCGTTCAGTGGAGCGCGCCTGCGGCCCCGGAAATCAGAGGGCATAACACACCTGGTATTGCTCGATCTCGCAATTGATCGTGCAAAGGTAGGGGGTTATTAAAGCCTCTTGGGTACTGCTGAGGCCTACTCCTGACTGCTCCTGGTGCAATGTATGGGGTAATTAAACACTCGGGTAGTGTTATTGTTAAATTTACTGGTAATTTTATCAGTAATAAAATTGAATTTTGCAGAATGCTAACCGTTACACAATGGAACGCTTGTTGCGTGTGATTTTTTAATGAAAAAAAATAAAAAATAGATGGAGAGGGATTAACTCTGCTTGATCATTTTTGGCGAATAGAATCCTTTGCCATCTGATTTTTTGGAGACAGATGCACTTACACACATGTAATAATTTTTTTAACCAAATTTCAAACATTGTGTGGTTTATTACTTTTGAGAAGAATGTTTTTGGGTGGTCCACCGTCCTGCATTATAGAGTCTTGTGAACTGTTGGATATGCGCTTGTTCTTACACAAAGGTATTTCTTTAAAAAATTTCTAAAATTTTGTTGTTTTTTGGAGGGGATTGTGAAGCCCGGGTGTGTACTCTTGCATCAGCCAACTCCAGGCTGTGTCCTACAGGCAATATATGGGTTACTGATGCCGCAGAGGTGGGGCCTGGGTCTGGAAATTTTTGGATAGCGGGTGCTACCAATGAGAAATCTTTGACAAAAATGTCTCATTGTGTTGATTTTGGAGGGGGGATTGTGAAGCCCTGGTGTGTACTGGTGCATCAGCCAACTCCAGGCTGTGTCCTACAGGCAATATATGGGTTACTGATGGCCCAGAGGTGGGGCCTGGGTCTGGAAATTTCAAATTTTTGGATAGCGGGTGCTACCAATGAGAAATCTTTGTCAAAAATTTCATATATTGTGTTGTTTTTTGGGGGGGGATTGTGAAGCCCTGGTGTGTAGTGTACTAGTGCATCAGCCAACTCCACGCTGTGCAATTCAGCCACTAAATGGTCTCCTCTTACTGCCAACATGTCCGCGCTATGTCATTCAGTCACTATATGGTCTCCTGACACTGATGCCAACACCAGGCTCTGTCATTGTGCTGCTGTGCGGCAGTGATTCTAAGAGTGATGCCGGTAATCTGCATGCTATTCTGAATAACAGTATTATTTCACTACCCCAGCACACTCCATATGCGTTTTAGGACACAGCAAAGTGTTCTATACCCCTATAGAGGCTGTATGTAGGCTAGAAATAGCCTTTTTTAACATCGATTCGCCGCAAATAAATTCGGATCGAAACAAACTTTTCGGGAAAATTCGGCGAATCGGCCGAATCAAATTTTTAAAAAGTTTGCTCATCTCTATTCTTTACATTCCGACCAAGCATTTTTTTTCTTACAATCGATTTCTTTTATTCTCAAACATAAATTTTTTACGTTCAATGACACCATCTATCAACAGATCAGGGGCTGTGCTATGGGGACACGCTTCGCCCCCAGTTATGCTAATTTAGTTATGGGGGCTTTTGAAGCCGCCCACATAGCACAGTCCCTGGTCTTTTCACCACATATATTATTTTTTCCGGTGTTATATTGATGATTTATTTTTTCTCTGGACAGGTACAGAAAAACAAGCTTTTTATTTTGTTAACCACTTAAATTCAAACACTTGGGGTCTACAGTTCAGTATGAATTTTTCTTCTACAAATATTGATTTTCTGGATTTAGAAATTATTAATAACACGGGACAGATACATACCAGAACTCACTTTAAATCTGTTGACGTCAATAGTTTTTTAGATTACACTAGTGCTCATTATCCCAGTTGATTAAAAGGTGTCCCTTATGGACAATATCTCAGAATCCGGAAAAATTGCACCACCAATCACAATTTTTTTTTACAGGCACAAACTTTAAAAAACGGTTTTTATCTAAAGGCTATCCAGTTTCATTATTGTCACAGGCATACCATAGAGTGAAAAATAAAACACAAATAAATCTGACTACTACTAACAAACAAAGATAAAAAAGAAAATAATTCATTTAAATATAACTTTATCACTAATTACAATGGAGCAGCTCCCTTAATACACAGTATTTTGAAAAGGAATTGGCATAACAATCGGAGTGATCCGATCCTCAAGGATATAGTCCCCTCCAAACCGGTCAAAAAATCTCCCAATTTTATTGGCCCCCAATAGATAAAAAAATATTTCATCTATTAATACGCCTCTCTCATCATCTATTGGGGGCTGCTCTCTATGTAATAAATCCGTTGTTTATGTTGTAGTATGATGGATTCATTTGTTGATAAATTTTCTTCTTTTTATACCAAAAAATCTTATAAAATTCAGCAATGTTTGAATTGTAATACTCAATTTGCGATATATTTGTTGTCCTGTAGTTGCAACTTGCAATATATTGGACATATGATTCAAACAGTACGTTGTCGCATGTCTAAACATAGATCTAATATTAAGAACTGATTCACACTTCATAGTTTCCCGTCATTTTACCCTTTTTCATAAATGTGACACATCGTCTTCACGTAAAATTATTTTAGAATCTATCCCTCCATCCAAACCCAATCGTTTTCAGCATTTAATTAATCGGGAATCATTTTGGATTTTTACTTTATCTACTTTAATACCGCATGGTTTGAATGATACCATAGAAAATGCTTGCTAAAATTCTCAACCACTCCCTATGCTCTCATTCTGCTCATTTTCAATATTTTTATATTTAAAATTTTGTTACTATGAGTTGTTATTCACATATGCTCTTTTTTATTATACAATTCTTTATGATTGTCTATATATATATTGTCAAGGTAGATTTTGCCCGTTGGTGAGGAGATAGTCTGAGTTCTTTTCCCTGTTCCCCTCCCCCTTGCCCTCCCTTCCCTCTGATGTGTCTCCTCACCTCCTGGATAAATTCAGTGAAACACTGCTGATGCAGTGAAACACGTTGCATGTTGGGAGAATAAACTACCCTTGCTTTTACCTATCTTTGTATGTCCTGTGACCTGCGCCATTTAAAGCCGGCACCCGTGTCGAAGCCTATCTCTGCAATACCTCTCGTTCAGTCGGCTGGCTGCGAACACTACACGCACTCACCATTGTTGTGTATGAAGTTACACAACATTACAAAGTGAGCCTCCTCCTTAGTGTATATTTTGCCACACAGGCTACTCGTTTATCACACCATGGAGCGCTGTGTTTTTTGTCTTTTCTAGTTATAAATCAAGTTTGGCTGCCCAGAAGTCCAGCGGATCTTCAAGGTTTGTTGGCATGGTTCTGTCTAGGTATGCCACCACCTGCTGGTTCAGGTCCTGCTCCATGTCTACCTGCTGCTGATGAGTTGCTTCACTATGCGGGTGAAGAAAGCTACTCATCACTGACTTTAGACTTTGGCTGTTGATAATGTAGATGCTGCAGCTCCTGCCACCCCTCCCCTCCCCAGCAGCCATGGCAGTGGAAGGTGAGCTCAGTGGGCCCCCTGAGTCAGACTTGCGAGTGGATGGACCATGCCCCCGATAGGCATCAGTCAACTGACTACGTAGAATCTCTCTATAGTAGTTCAGTTTGTCCTCCCTCTCAGTGGGTGTAAAAAAAAAATAGGCCCCCATTCTGTGACGGTAGCGAGGGTCCAATAAGGTGCAGAGCCAGAGGTCATTCCGCTGACGAATTTTGATAATTCGGGGGTCACTACGCAATCAACTGAGAATGCATCGTGCTATTTGCGCCAGTGACTCGGAGGGACTCCCTGCCTCCATCTCCACTGCATACTGCCACGGTGTGTCTGGGCCCTCTGTCTCGCCTTCCTCATAATAACCCTCTAGCTCCTCTAGCTGATTATGCTCCTCCTCTCCTGTCCGATGACTAGAAACACTACCCATCTCATCCAACCTAAACTGTGCTCCACTCTGCCCCTCATCCTCCTCCTCCAGTTCAGCCCCCACAGGGCTCATGTAGCCGTGAGATGTAGGTGCAACGTCTCCATTGCCGTGACCAGCCATCGTTTCAATAATTAGTTGTAGGCAATGTAGGAGTGGAATTATGTTGTTCATCCCGTAATCCAGGCGACTTACAAATAATGTGGCTTCCTCAAAGGGCCTCAGCAAACGGCAGGTGTCACGTATTAGCTGCCACTGGTTCACATTGAAGTTACACAGGGGAGTACCCCTATCTACTTGGATCATCAAGAAATCGGTGATGGCTTTTCTTTGTTCGTATAGTTTATTCAACATATGGAGGGTAGAATTCCAACGTGTGGCAACGTCACAAATAAGACTATGTTGTGGGATACCGTTCTGACACTGCAGCTCAAGGAGGGTGTGTTTTGCGGTGTACCTGGAGACAGCGCCAGTAGCAGTCCATTAGTGCGGACTGTAGGGGGGGGAATCAGCTACTCGGCGGTGTGGCAGTTTTTCATCAGGCATCTGAAGAAGGTTCACGTAGCCACAAGCAAGATATGTCGGCAGAAGGTGAAGCATGGCCAGGGTCCCAATCTCGGCACCACGGCCCTGCATCAACACATGCTTTGCCACCATAAAGTAGCCTGGGAGAACCGTGACTCCGATGTATTGGTCCAGCCTGCTGCATCACCAAGTGGCCATCCGCTCCCTCCTTCATCCAGCCAAGGCTCCACCACCTCAGCCGAACGGAGCTGTGTGCCAAACCCTCCTTCTGTCGCTCCAGATGCTCCTGCTTCTCCCGCTTTTAGTCAGCCATTCTGCCAACAATCCATCGGCAAAGCCATGTCCGAGAGACAACAGTATGCGCCCACTCATCCAATGGCGCAGAAGTTGAATGTGCTCCTGTCTAAGTTGCTGGTGCTGCAGTCTCTCCCTTTTCAAGTGGTGGACTCAGCACCTTTCAGAGAATTGATGGCTTGTGCCGAGCCGAGGTGGAGAGTCCCAAGCCGTCATTTCTTTGCGAAGAAGGCAGTACCAGCCCTGCATCATTTTGTACAAGAGAAGGTGGGCCAGTCCTTGAGCCTGTCGGTGTGTTCAAAAGTGCACGGCAGCGCTGACGTGTAGAGCTGTAACTACGGTCAGGGACAATACTTGTCTTTTACGGCCCACTGGGTAAATGTGGTTCCTGCACAGCCACAGCAGCAACTTGGACAGGTCACACCGCTTCCTCCTCCACGCTCTCGCTCTCAGGCAGTTGGTCCTGTGAGAGTGTGCTACGCCGCCTCTTCATCCTACACCATGTCCTCGGCCTCCACTGCACGTCCACATCTCGGTGGCCCTTTATCGTACCATGTGTGTAGGGCACGGCGGTGTCAAGCTGTTCTTCACATGGTTTGCCTTGGCGAACGGAGTCACACAGGGGTGGAACTGCTAAAATTAATTTGTCAAGAAATCCGAGTATGGCTTACTCCACGAAATCTGGAAATGGAAACCATGGTAACCGACAACGGGAAGAACATCGTGTCCGCACTACAAGGAAGTGTGAAACATGCGCACTGCATGGCACACGTGTTGAATTTGGTTGTCAAGCACTTCCTGAAGTCTTCACCCCATTTGCAAAATATCTTGGCAATGGCAAGGAAACTGTGCATGCACTTCAGCCATTCGTACACGGCAAAGCACACCTTCCATGAGCTGCAGCGTCAGAACTGTATCCCACAACATAGTCTTATTTGTGACGTTGCCACACATTGTAATTCCACCCTCCATATGTTGGACAGACTATACGAACAAAGAAAAGCCATCACCGATTTCTTGATGATCCAAGCAGATAGGAGTACTCCCCTGTGTAACTTCAATGTGAACCAGTGGCAGCTCATACGTGACATCTGCCTTTTGCTGAGGCCCTTTGAGGAAGCCACATTATTTGTAAGTCGCCAGGATTAAGGCATGAACAACGTAATTCCATTCCTACATTTCCTACAACAAATGATTGAAACGATGGCTGGTTACGGCAATGGAGACGTTGCACCTACATCTCACGGCTACATGAGCCCTGTGGGGGCTGAACTGGAGGAGGAGGATGAGGGGCAGAGTGGAGCACAGGTTAGGTTGGATGAGATGGCCAGTGTTTCTAATCATCGGACAGGAGAGGAGGAGCAGGAGCAGCCAGAGGAGCTAGAGCGTTATGAGGAAGGCGAGACAGAGGACCCAGACACACCGTGGCAGTATGCATTGGAGATGGAGGCAGGTAGTCCCTCCGAGTCACTGGCGTAATGGCACGATGCATGCTCAGTTGCTTGCGTAGTGACCCCCGAATTATCAAAATTCGTCAGCGGAATGACTTCTGGATCTCCACCTTATTGAACCCCCGCTACCGTCCCAGAATGGGGGCCTTTTTTACACCCACTGAGAGGGAGGACAAACTGACCTACTACAGAGAGATCCTACGTAGTCAGTTGGCCGATGCCTATCGGCGACATGGCTCATCCACTCGCAGGGCTGACTCGGGGGGCCCTCTGCTCTCATCTTACACTGCCGTAGCTGCTGGGGAGGGGTGGCAGGAGCAGTACCAGCTCCATCAGCAGCAGCCTGAGTCTACAGTCACTGATGAGTAGCTTTCTTCACCTGCATAGTGAAGCAACTCATCAGCAGAAGGTAGACATGGAGCAGGACCTGAACCAGCAGCTGGTGGCATACCTTGACATGGCCATGCCAACAAACATTGAAGATCAACTGGACTTCTGGGCAGCCAAACTTGATTTATGGCCGCAACTAGGAGAGTTTGCCCTGGAAAAGCTGTCCTGCCCGGCCAGTAGTGTGCCATCAGAGTGGGTGTTTAGTGCGGCCGGGGCCATAGTCACCCCAAGGCGAACTCGTCTGTCCACAAAAAATGTGGAGAGACTGACCTTTGTCAAGATGAATCAGGGATGGATAAGCCAGGATTTCCAGCCACCAATGCCAGATGTCTCAGACTAGATTGACCATGCTGCTACACAAACACTTCCCAATTATGGTTATGAAACCCTCTTGGGTTATCAATTAGGGTTATGAAACCCTCTTGGGTACTGCGAATGTCTGCTCCTGACTCATCCTGTGTCTCTTTCAGGAACTACTTGCCTCACTGATGCTTCGGGCCTTGGGCCTTTAATTTTTGGATGTTTAGCAGTAGCTAAATACATGCTTAATGCAAATTTCAACATTGATCTTTAAATGTAAGGGGTTATGAAACCCTCTTGGGTACTGCGAATGCCTGCTCCTGACTCATCCTATGTCTTTCAGGAACTACTTGTCTCCCTGATGCCTCGGGCCTTGGGCCAAAGGGAAGTTTAGAAGATAAAAAAAGGAAAGAGATTGTTTCTAGCATAAAATCACATTTATTGGTGATAAAATTACATTTATTTAAAAACTCTAAAGTGAGGTCTTCGGCAGGGCCCTTGCTTCAGACAACTCACAGTATAGAAATATAGTTCATAAATAGATAAATACTCAGAGATTTCATATATAAATTACACTAAATCACAAGGGGGTTATATTTAGTGAACTAAATATTGTACTTAGTATATGGGACAAGTAGATACTGCGCTCTTGTGCGCACAAAGGTAGAGTCTGACAATTGCTTAACCAGGGTTATAAAGAGGTAAGTAATGTCACAAGTTCAAATGGTGTAGACAATGATGTTAGAGTTAATCCTGTATTGGTTTATAAATCCAAGTTAAGAGGGTTTTTTGCATCGCTGGAGACTCACTGGTATGAGCCCAATGAGCCCTGTCTGCACAGGGTAGATGAAAGACAGTGCGTATCAGCGCTTAGGCATAGACTTCTATACCCCGGCGGTACGGGGACACTGTACAAGAGGGGGATGTGGCGGCACAATGTGCCTCTTACCGGATCAGTTGGTAAGTTTTGCGGAGTCAATCAAAAGAGCGTGGCGGCATTGCAGATCATCCGGCCCTGTGTCTCTCTACCCAAACGGCACGGGGAAGGATGTGAGAGAGCAGTGGGGGTCCGGTGCTGTTGATCACTTGCCGGCAATAGGTTTTAGCTGCGTGTCAATGGCTCTGCTAGGGCAGTGGCAGATTCCAAGTTGTCCCAATACTTGTGCAGGTAAAGTCTTTAAACTGACACGTTTCGGGGAGCCTTGTCCCCTTTTTCAATGGTGCAAATAAAAATGGACACGATTGAGAACTACAGCCTTATATAGCAGGTTTGGAAGACATCATTCAATTGCAGTGTAACACTCGTTTTTTTGGATTTCTATCCCGGGGATAATTAGACTGATTTGAGTCTGCTGTGATTGCTTGGACACAAAGACATGGATAAAACATGGAAAAAAAAAATAAGAAGAGGAAGAAAGGAAAAAGTAAGAATTTTGCACAGAGAAGTTAGATAGTATATAGAAATGGGTTAAAAGAAACTAAGATCAAATATATCAAAAGGTTATAAGTGTTGCAATATAAAACAAATAAATATGTATCTAGTTCAATATGGCTTTGTGTATATGAAAATTATTATCTGTATAGGAGATTTGCTGGAAGTGGGTTAACTATAGATTCATTGGTATGCAAAAGCCCAGCAAACTGTATGGGGGAGATTTATCAAAACCGGCCTAGAGTAAAAGTTGCTGAGTTGAACATAGCAACCAATCAGATTGCTTCTTTCATTTTTTGAAGAGGCCTCAGAAAAATGAAAGAAGCAACCTGATTGGTTGCTATGGGCAACTCAGCAACTTTTCCTCTGGACAGGTTTTGATAAATCTCCCCCTATATATTTAATTGGTAATAGGATGGGGAGATATATATCTATGTTTTAATTAAAATGGTTTAAAAATGTAAAAAATATTTTGAACAAATGTATATATGTGCAGGAGACTATAGTATAATGTGATATCGTATTGTGGAGTTTTGTAGATGTCCAGTGTGTAGGAAACGTACAATGAAGAAATATAAATATATAAAATAATTGAGATATAATATAAAATATAATAATAATATCAAAAAGTAGAAATTTTAAAAATTGATAAAAAAATTATTACATTTAAAAAAACAATGTCAAATCTATATATATATATATATATATATATATATATATTATTTTTATATATATATATATATATATATATATATATAAACTCTGGAAAAAGAAATCTAGAAAAAATGTATAAAAAATGTATGTATATATATACGTCAGATATACTAAGTATGGTTCACAAGAAACCAAAAAATTCTAACTCAGCGTTTAGGCCTTTGGGTTCAAGGCTACCAAATTCATACATTTTTCTCGCCTCCGCTCTGGACATCTGTATAACATAATTGCCCCCTCTCCAATTTCTTTTGATGGTTTGGATTGCGGCAAAAATAAGCCCAGATGGATCTGAGTTGTGATATGCATGAAAGTGAGCCGATAGGGGGTGCTTGTCGTTACTTTTCGTTATATTATAAATGTGCTCTGCAATTCTGTTTTTTAAAGCACGTTTTGTTTGTCCAATATATTGTTTTTGGCAGCTGCATGTTAAAATGTAGATGACACTGTCACGATGCCGGCTGGCAGGAGGTGGATCCTCTGTGCCAGAGAGGGATTGGCGTGGACCGTGCTAGTGGACCGGTTCTAAGTCACTACTGGTGTTCACCAGAGCCCGCCGCAAAGCGGGATGGTCTTGCTGCGGCGGTAGTGACCAGGTCGTATCCACTAGCAACGGCTCAACCTCTCTGACTGCTGAAGATAGGCGCGGTACAAGGGAGTAGACAGAAGCAAGGTCGGACGTAGCAGAAGGTCGGGGCAGGCAGCAAGGATCGTAGTCAGGGGCAACGGCAGGAGGTCTGGAACACAGGCTAGGAACACACAAGGAAACGCTTTCACTGGCACAATGGCAACAAGATCCGGCGAGGGAGTGCAGGGGAAGTGAGGTATACATAGGGAGTGCACAGGTGAACACACTAATTAGAACCACTGTGCCAATCAGCGGCGCAGTGGCCCTTTAAATCGCAGAGACCCGGCGCGCGCGCGCCCTAGGGAGCGGGGCCGCGTGCGCCGGGACAGGACCGACGGAGAGCGAGTCAGGTACGGGAGCCGGGGTGCGCATCGCGAGCGGGCGCCACCCGCATCGCGAATCGCATCCCGGCTGGAGGCAGTATCGCAGCGCACCGGGTCAGTGGATCTGACCGGAGCGCTGCAGTAGCGAGAGTGTAGCGAGCGCTCCGGGGAGGAGCGGGGACCCGGAGTGCTCGGCGTAACAGTACCCCCCCCCCCCTTGGGTCTCCCCCTCTTCTTGGAGCCTGAGAACCTGAGGACCAGACTTTTGTCTAGGATATTGTCCTCAGGTTCCCAGGATCTCTCTTCAGGACCACAGCCCTCCCAATCGACCAAAAAAAAGGTTTTCCCTCTGACCTTCTTGGAGGCCAGTATCTCCTTTACGGAGAAGATGTCCGAGGAAACAGGAGTGGGAGAAACAAGTTTGGGAGAGAAACGGTTGATGATGAGTGGTTTAAGAAGAGAAACGTGAAAGGCATTAGGAATACGAAGAGAAGGAGGAAGAAGAAGTTTGTAAGAGACAGGATTAATCTGGCACAAAATTTTGAAAGGACCAAGATAGCATGGACCCAATTTGTAGCTGGGAACACGGAAGCGGACATATTTAGCGGAGAGCCATACCTTGTCTCCGGGAGAAAAAATAGAGGGAGCTCTTCTTTTCTTATCAGCAAACTTCTTCATGCGTGATGAAGCCTGTAAGAGAGAATTTTGGGTCTCTTTCCATATGGTGGAAAGATCACGAGTTATTTCATCCACAGCGGGCAAACCAGAGGGCAAGGGAGTAGGGAGGGGGGGGAAGAGGGTGACGGCCGTACACCACGAAAAATGGGGATTTGGAAGAAGACTCAGAGACTCTGAAGTTATACGAGAATTCGGCCCATGGTAGAAGATCTGCCCAGTCATCCTGGCGGGAGGAAACAAAATGCCGTAAATAATCACCCAGGACCTGGTTAACTCTTTCTACTTGCCCATTGGACTGAGGATGATAAGCAGAAGAAAAGTTTAATTTAATCTTGAGTTGTTTACAGAGAGCCCTCCAGAATTTTGACACGAATTGGACGCCTCTATCCGAGACGATCTGCGTGGGCAACCCGTGAAGACGAAAAATGTGTACAAAAAATTGTTTTGCCAACTGAGGCGCTGAAGGAAGACCAGGAAGAGGAATAAAATGTGCCATCTTGGAAAATCGATCAACGACCACCCAAACAACAGTGTTGCCACGGGATGGGGGTAAGTCAGTAATAAAGTCCATACCAATCAGAGACCAAGGCTGTTCGGGGACAGGCAGAGGATGAAGAAGACCAGCGGGCTTCTGGCGAGGAGTCTTATCCCGGGCACAGACAGTGCAGGCCCGCACAAAATCAACAACATCCGTCTCCAGAGTCGGCCACCAATAGAAACGAGAGATGAGTTGCACGGATTTCTTGATGCCCGCATGGCCTGCGAGATGGGAGGAGTGACCCCATTTGAGGATTCCAAGGCGTTGGCGTGGAGAGACGAAGGTCTTCCCTGGAGGAGTTTGCCTGATGGAGGCTGGAGAAGTGGAGATCAGGCAGTCAGGAGGAATGATGTGTTGCGGAGAGAGCTCTACTTCCGAGGCATCCGAGGAACGAGAGAGAGCATCGGCCCTAATGTTCTTATCGGCAGGGCGAAAGTGAATTTCAAAATTAAACCGGGCAAAGAACAGAGACCACCTGGCCTGGCGAGGATTCAGCCGTTGGGCAGACTGGAGATAGGAGAGATTCTTGTGATCGGTGTAAATAATAACTGGAAATTTTGATCCCTCCAGCAGATGCCTCCATTCCTCAAGTGCTAATTTAATGGCCAGTAGCTCTCGATCCCCGATGGAGTAGTTCCTCTCCGCCGGAGAAAAGGTCCTAGAAAAAAAAACCACAAGTAACAGCATGCCCGGAAGAATTTTTTTGTAGAAGAACCGCTCCAGCTCCTATTGAGGAGGCATCAACCTCCAATAGGAAGGGTTTAGATGGGTCAGGTCTGGAGAGCACGGGAGCAGAAGAAAAGGCAGACTTGAGCCGTTTAAAGGCGTCTTCCGCTTGAGGAGGCCATGACTTAGGATTGGCATTCTTTTTGGTTAAAGCCACAATAGGAGCCACAATGGTGGAAAAATGTGGAATAAATTGTCTGTAATAATTGGCGAACCCCAAAAAACGTTGGATAGCACGGAGTCCGGAGGGGCGTGGCCAATCTAAGACGGCAGAGAGTTTGTCTGGATCCATTTGTAGTCCCCGGCCAGAGACCAAGTATCCTAGGAAAGGAAGAGATTGACATTCAAACAGACATTTCTCCATTTTGGCATAAAGTTGATTGTCACGAAGTCTCTGAAGAACCATGCGGACATGCTGGCGGTGTTCTTCTAGGTTGGCAGAAAAAATCAGAATATCGTCCAGATACACAACAACACAGGAATATAAGAGATCACGAAAAATGTCATTAACAAAGTCTTGGAAGACGGCAGGGGCGTTGCACAGGCCAAAGGGCATGACCAGATACTCAAAGTGTCCATCTCTAGTATTAAATGCCGTTTTCCATTCATCCCCCTCCCTGATGCGGATGAGATTATAAGCACCTCTTAAATCCAGTTTGGTAAAGATGTGGGCACCTTGGAGGCGATCAAAGAGTTCAGAGATAAGAGGTAGAGGGTAGCGGTTCTTTACCGTGATTTTATTAAGACCGCGGTAGTCAATGCAAGGACGTAGGGAGCCATCTTTTTTGGACACAAAGAAAAATCCAGCTCCGGCAGGAGAGGAGGATTTGCGGATAAAGCCCTTTTTTAAATTTTCCTGGATGTACTCAGACATAGCAAGAGTCTCTGGGGCGGACAGAGGATAAATTCTGCCCCGGGGTGGAGTAGTGCCCGGGAGGAGGTCAATAGGACAGTCATAAGGCCTGTGAGGAGGTAGAGTCTCAGCTTGTTTTTTGAAAAATACATCAGCAAAGTCCATATAGGCCTTAGGGAGACCGGTTACAGGGGGAACCACAGGGTCACGGCAGGGAGTACTGGGAACCGGTTTAAGGCAGTCCTTGAAACAAGAGGTACCCCAACTCTTGATCTCCCCTGTGGACCAATCCAGGGTTGGGGAATGGTGTTGAAGCCAGGGTAGTCCAAGGAGAATTTCAGAAGTGCACTTGGGGAGGACCAAAAACTCAATTATTTCGTGATGAGGTCCGATGCACATTAGGAGGGGCTCCGTGCGGAAACGTATGGTACAGTCCAATCTTTCATTGTTAACACAATTGATGTAGAGGGGTCTGGCGAGACTGGTCACCGGGATGTTGAACCTGTTGATGAGAGAGGCCAAGATAAAATTTCCTGCAGATCCGGAATCCAAGAAGGCCATAGTAGAGAAGGAGAAGGTAGAGGCAGATATCCGCACAGGCACAGTAAGACGTGGAGAAGCAGAGTTGACATCAAGGACTGTCTCACCTTTGTGCGGAGTCAGCGTACGTCTTTCCAGGCGGGGAGGACGGATAGGACAATCCTTCAGGAAGTGTTCGGTACCGGCACAGTACAGGCAGAGATTCTCCATGCGGCGTCGTGTCCTCTCTTGAGGTGTCAGGCGAGACCGGTCAACTTGCATAGCCTCCACGGCGGGAGGCACAGGAACGGATTGCAGGGGACCAGAGGAGAGAGGAGCCGGGGAGAAAAAACGCCTCGTGCGAACAAAGTCCATATCCTGGCGGAGCTCCTGACGCCTTTTGGAAAAACGCATGTCAATGCGAGTGGCTAGATGAATGAGTTCATGTAGGTTAGCAGGGATTTCTCGTGCGGCCAGAACATCTTTAATGTTGCTGGATAGGCCTTTTTTAAAGGTCGCGCAGAGGGCCTCATTATTCCAGGATAGTTCTGAAGCAAGAGTACGGAATTGTACGGCGTACTCGCCAACGGAAGAATTACCCTGGACCAGGTTCAACAGGGCAGTCTCAGCAGAAGAGGCTCGGGCAGGTTCCTCAAAGACACTTCGAATTTCCGAGAAGAAGGAGTGTACAGAGGCAGTGACGGGGTCATTGCGGTCCCAGAGCGGTGTGGCCCATGACAGAGCTTTTCCAGACAGAAGGCTGACTACGAAAGCCACCTTAGACCTTTCAGTAGGAAACTGGTCCGACATCATCTCCAAGTGCAGGGAACATTGAGAAAGAAAGCCACGGCAAAATTTAGAGTCCCCATCAAATTTATCCGGCAAGGATAGTCGTAGGCCTGAAGCGGCCACTCGCTGCGGAGGAGGTGCAGGAGCTGGCGGAGGAGATGGTTGCTGAAGCTGAGGTAGTAGCTGCTGTAGCATCACGGTCAGTTGAGACAGCTGGTGGCCTTGTTGCGCTATCTGTTGTGACTGCTGGGCGACCACCGTGGTGAGGTCGGCGACAACTGGCAGAGGAACTTCAGCGGGATCCATGGCCGGATCTACTGTCACGATGCCGGCTGGCAGGAGGTGGATCCTCTGTGCCAGAGAGGGATTGGCGTGGACCGTGCTAGTGGACCGGTTCTAAGTCACTACTGGTGTTCACCAGAGCCCGCCGCAAAGCGGGATGGTCTTGCTGCGGCGGTAGTGACCAGGTCGTATCCACTAGCAACGGCTCAACCTCTCTGACTGCTGAAGATAGGCGCGGTACAAGGGAGTAGACAGAAGCAAGGTCGGACGTAGCAGAAGGTCGGGGCAGGCAGCAAGGATCGTAGTCGGGGGCAACGGCAAGAGGTCTGGAACACAGGCTAGGAACACACAAGGAAACGCTTTCACTGGCACAATGGCAACAAGATCCGGCGAGGGAGTGAAGGGGAAGTGAGGTATAAATAGGGAGTGCACAGGTGAACACACTAATTGGAACCACTGCGCCAATCAGCGGCGCAGTGGCCCTTTAAATCGCAGAGACCCGGCGCGCGCGCGCCCTAGGGAGCGGGGCCGCGCGCGCCGGGACAGGAAAGACGGAGAGCGAGTCAGGTACGGGAGCCGGGATGCGCATCGCGAGCGGGCGCTACCCGCATCGCGAACCGCATCCCGGCTGGAGACGGTATCGCAGCGCACCGGGTCAGTGGAGCTGCCCGGAGCGCTGCGGTAGCGAGAGAGAAGCGAGCGCTCCGGGGAGGAGCGGGGACCCGGAGCGCTCGGCGTAACATGGTGTATATTAGGGGCCACTTGGATGCTCAAATTAGGTGCCCTTGTAAATACAATTGGTGGTGTGATAGGAAGGGATAGCCCTATGAGTCTATCTTATTGCAGTAAATGACAATTTTTTGAGCAGATCTGTCTAACTTTTTTTGTATTCCTGGTTAAATGGGGGAATTAGACGAGCTTGATTGTCAGTGACTAGTGACTGGGTCTGCTCTTGGAAAAATTCATTCCTGTCTAATTTTTCAACCTTGTTCTTGGAGGTTGTTAGAATTTTGGTTGGATAGTCATTTGCTTCTTTCTGGAACTGTGCATCGTTGGTGCAATTTCTTTTTAGGTAAAGAAAAAATAGGTTTGTGAGATGTACTCTATCTGTTTGTGGTGACCGAGAACTTCAGTCAAGGTATAATCTCCTATATACCCAAATGGCAATTACCGTAGTACGAGAAAGGAAAGAAGGTGAATGGTTCTCTAGGTCTACGGGGATTACTATAGTGATGCTCTGGTGAGATTGAGTGGTGGAGTGGTAGGGTGTTGTCAGTGTGTCTGTATATATGGGATGATGGTTATGGTAGAGTGTTATATATTGTGAATGTGATATGTATGGTAATGAATGTACTAGAGTGTATGGCGGTGTATGAGATGCGTTGAAAATGTATGACAGTGTGTGTGAGTGTGTGTGTATGATGTGTGTATGGCTGAGGCGTGTATGTTAGTGTAGCTGTGATAGAGGTTAGGTGTGATGGGTGATTGTGAAGAGGACAAAGAGAAAAAAGGAGAGAGAAAGAAGGAAAAGTGAATGGTTTGTACTTGGATGCTTAAACAATTTATTTGTTATAAAATGACATACAATATATGGAAAAAAGTGCTGGGCCCTAGCACTTATGTTTTCCAATACACAATAAAACATTATAATAATCAATAAATAACAAATTAATATATATAGTACTACACTGATAATACCAAGTCAAATAATTATACCATAGAGTCAGTATTCAATAGCCATAAAGTCAATAGTTCAAAGCACTGGACAGAAGCTCTGCTTCTCAAGTAACCGATAATAATATTCACGTATGTTGTCCAGTTTGTCCCACTGGACCATGTACCCAAATGGCCAATGCACAGTATCGGTGCTGCGACCGAAAAGAAGTTAGTAAGTTATCCACGGTACTGCGACCGTACTTATGCAGTGTCTCCAATACAAAGGTGAAAGAAACAATCAATTGTAAAGTGAAACAAAGTTATGGAGATAGCGGTACTGCGAGCGTGGGGACAATCTCGTCCCGTAGAAACAATGTATCCGATATAGCAATATTGCGGCTGTGATATGAGAAGGATACAAGCCTGTAGTAGTAAAGCTGTTGGCGGTGCTGCGACCGCGCTGGATACAGCAGAGCGGGAAAGCCGCAGGATGTACTGCGGTCCCGTGGTGGGACAGACAGAGGAGGCTCCAGCAGCTGCAAATATAGGTAAGCAGATAAGGGGGAGAAGATGTCAGGTACTATGTACCGCTCACCCGGTGCTTCCTGTAGCTTCTGCGGTGTCCGTTCTCTCTGCAGGTGAAGAAATTATGCTGTACCGGCCAGCGGTGACCGGAGCTGGTGGTGATGGGCGCGTGTGTGGTCCCGGGCGCACTAGGATGATTTCCTTGGTCTGTGCTTAGCCTCAGGGTTAGATTAGTTGTTGCAGTGCTTGAGAGTAGTAGTGCTTGACATGGTATGCTAGGACTAGACGCGTTTTGGACCTGCTAGGTCCATCCTCAGTAGTCTAATGATCTGCTGCCATGATGGGCCTTAAATACAGTCCAAGTACAATTTTGGAGGGAAACAGAAAAAACAGGGAGGCGGATCCAATTTTGGAAAAACCGGCATGGATCCAGGCTCAGGATAGAGAAATGGTGGGAATAGTAAGCAAAAAGAATAGGAAGTAAAGATACACAAAAAAAAAAAAAAAGTGAGATAAGAATAATGTGTGTTACATGAGGAGGTATAGTAAAAGTGTATATGTGGATGTTCTGTTGGTTTTTGGGAATATTGATAATATATAATGATATGTATTCAATCGTGTATTATGATCTGAGCAGACATAATCAAAATAAATATAATAAATGTAATAAATTTAAAAGCATAAATAAATATGTAGATGGGTATTTTTGATAGTCTTGTGTGGGTGTAACTTTTGTTTGATAATTCCAGTATAGTAGGATATTATTTTCTCTGTGGGGGATGTGTAGACGATAAGTATGAAAATAGATAAGTTATGTGTGGGGGAGTATAGCTGTAGTATAGAGAAGATATATAGAGTAAAAATGTATATATATATATATATATATATATATATATATATATATATATATATATATATATACACATATATATGCATATACATATATGCATATTCACATATGTGCATGGAAACATGAATATAAAAATATAAATATAAAATAAATAAATGTATATAAACATATTTAAGATGTAATATATGTACATGAGAATATAAAAATAATAATATTGATTTAAAATACCGTATATGCCGTCGTATAAGACGACTGGGTGTATAAGACGATCCCCAACTTTTACAGTTAAAATGTAGAGTTTGGGATATACTCGCCATAAAAGACTACCCCTCTACCGCAATGTACAGTACCTTGTAGTTCCCCCCACATCAGGTAGGCAGCATGTTCCCCCACATTAGTAGGCAGCATGTTCCCCCACATTAGGTAGGCAGTATAGTTCCCCCACATTAGGTAGGCAGTATAGTTCCCCCCACATTAGGTAGGCAGTATAGTTCCCCCCACATTAGGCAGGCAGCATGTTCCCCCACATTAGGTAGGCAGTATAGTTCCCCCCCACATTAGGTAGGCAGTATAGTTCCCCCCCCCACATTAGGTAGGCAGAATGTTCCCCCACATTAGGTTGCAGTTCCCCCACATTGGATTGCCAGCTCCCCAACATTAGGTCGGGAGTTCCCCAACATTAGTAGGCAGCTCCCCCACATTAGTAGCAGTTCCCCCCACAATAGTAGACAGTTTCCCCACAATAGTAGGCAGCTCCCCCCACATTTGTAGGCAGCTCCCCCTATAATAGTAGGCATCTCCCCCTATAATAGTAGCCAGCTCCCCCCATAATAGTAGGCAGCTCCCCCCATAATAGTAGACAGCTCCCCCTATAATAGTAGGCAGATCCCCCCATAATAGTAGGCAGCTCCCCCCATAATAGTAGGCAGCTCCCCCCGTAATAGTAGGCAGCTCCCCCTATAATAGTAGGCAGCTCCCCCTATAATAGTAGGCAGCTCCCCCTATAATAGTAGGCAGCTCCCCCCATAATAGTAGGCAGCTCCCCCGATAATAGTAGGCAGCTCCCCCCATAATAGTAGGCAGCTCCCCCCACATTAGGTTGTCAGCTACACCCCCCCCCCCTTCCCCACAGACATACAGCGTCAGCCTCCAGCCATATAAAGTGTATGGCTGGAGGCTGTATGTCTGTACTGCCCCCACTGTGATCCGGTCACCGCTCCTCCGGCCCGTGGTCACATCTACTGCTATGACCTATGGACCATAGCAGGAGGTGTCAGTACCGGGGGAGCGGTGATCGGAACACTGAAGAAGATAACGCGCCGCCGGTCACTTACCATTCCCTGGCCAACGCGCTTCCTCCTGCGATGATCCTGCGGTCCTCCTGGTCCTCCTGCGTCTCTATGGTTGTACGCACGGGACGTCACTGACGTACAACCATAGAGGCGGAGGACCAGGAGGACCGGAGGATCATCGCAGGAGGACGCGCGTTGGCCAGGGAATGGTAAGTGACCGGCGAACACAGGGATGTCCGGGATAGGAATACTTCTTTTGTGTCCGGCCCGGCTCCCGTGTGCGGCTGCAGGCGGGGGCCGGCCATAGCAGGTAAAAACTAATACTGTCTACTAAAAACCAGGGGGCCTCCAGCTGTTGTGAAACTAAAACTCCCAGCATGCCCGGAAAGCCTTTGCCGGTTTGGGCATGCTGGGAGTTGTAGTTTCACAACAGCTGGAGGCCCCCTGGTTTTTAGTATCAGTAATTAGTTTTTACATGCTATGGCCGGCCCCGCCTGCAGCCACACATGGGAGCCGGGCCGGGCAGATAATCATAGGTATTCCTATGCCGGACCCCAGTACCCAGCGTATAAGACGAGCCCCAACTTTTCAGAAGAAAATTCGGGGTTAAAAAGTCGTCTTATACGCCGGGATATACGGTATGTTAAGAATGTGTAATAATAAATATTATTGGTGAATTGGTGTGGAACACATGGATATTGCACTTATTGTAGAAATCCAAAAATTTCTAGGTCTGCATTTAGACCAAAAGGTGTCAGTGTTTGTAGATCATAAATCAGTTTACTTTCTGGTTTGGACATTTTTTTTTTGATGTGGTCGCCTCCTCTCCAATCATGTTTCACTTTTTTTATGGCCGCGAAGGTGAGTCCTGATGGATTCCTATTGTCTTGGTCTCGAAAGTGTGCTGAAAATGAATGTTTGTTGAAGCCTATTTTAATATTGTGGACATGTTCTTGTATTCTCTTCTTGAGGCTTCTTTTTGTGCGTCCCACGTATTGTAATCCACATGGGCATGTAATTGTGTAAATTACAGACATACTGTCACAGGTAAGGAACTTGGTTATTCTGTGTTCTGAACCATTTGATTTGGACACTATTTTCTCAGTTTTTTGGGGAAAATCAGTGAGCCTACAATTTGTACATTTTCCACAGCGGAAAAAACCTTTGTGTTTCAGCCATGTTTCTTTTGTTTTTTGGGTTTCATCCACCTCTGTTTTTTTGTGGTTGGGGCTATTTGTAATTCCAAGTTTGGTGCTTTTGTGTAGATAATTTTAGGTTTGTCTGTTAAAAATTGATTTAAGGCTTTGTCTTGTTGTAGCAATTCCCAATGTCTTTTTATAATATTTTCAATCTGTTTATGCTGGTTGTTGAAAGGTAGGATCATTTTTAGGTTCTGTTCCATAGTTGTAGACTAATTTTTTTGTATAAAATAGTCCTTTCTTTCTTGTTTCCTGATTTTGTATAATGCATCTGTCAATAGTTTTTTTGGGTATTCTTTTTTCATAAATTCTTCTGTTAATAATTTTGCTTCCTTTTCAAAGTCTTCTTCTTTGGTGCAGTTTCTCTTTAGGTACCTGAACTGTCCCTGAGGTACACCCTGGAGCCATCAAGGTAGGTGACAGCTGTTGAAGAGGATGTATGAATTTCTGGCGGTCGGTTTTGTGTATGTTTGACATTTTAAATGACCATTGTTAACAGTGATAAAAAGATCTAAAAATTCAACCTATTCTGTACAAATTTGTGGGGTAAAAAGAAGATTAAAATTGTTGATGTTGAGAGAATCTAAAAATTCGTCCAGCTGGGGTCTTGAGCCTCTCCAGATTAATAAAATGTCGTCTATATAGCGGTACCATAGGACCAGATCTGCGCCAAGCTTCGGACTAAGGGCATGATGTTCCCAAAAACCCATGATGAGATTTGCATAACTTGGCGCAAATCTGATCCCCATGGCCGTGCCAACTTTTTGACGATAAAATTGTTTATTAAAAAAGAAATAGTTGTGTGCTAAAATATACTTAATACTCTCTGTTAAAAAAAAAAACTATTTGGGTGGGAAACAGTTATTCAGCTTGGGTTAAAAAATAGTGTGAGGCTACTATTCCTAGCTCATGATTTATGCAAGTGTAAAGTGAGCTGACATCTAAGGTTCCAATAATCCAATGTTCTTGCCATTCCAGTTCTTCCAAAATTTTTATGGTGTCTGTGGTATCCCGTAGGTATGATGATATTCTTTTTACATATGGCTGTAAAAAATGGTCCACATATTTTGATAGGTTGGACGTGATGGATTGTATGCCTGAGACAATTGGACGTCCAGGAGGGTCTGTTGGATGCTTATGGACTTTGGGGAGGCAATAAAAACCGGAGTCCTTTTCTCTGTCCCTAGTATAAAATCAAATTCGGTCTTGTTTAAAAAAATTTCTTGTAGCGCTGCTTCGCATAAGGATTGTAATTCTTTCATCTATTGTGTGGTGGGATCTTCCGATAGAGGTTCGTATGTGTCTGAATCTTTCAATTGTCTATTGCATTCTTCTACATACTTTTCCGTGTCTAAAATGACAATGGCCCCTCCCTTGTCCGCTGGTCTGATGGTGATGTTATTGTACTCTTGCAATTCTTTTATTGCCAGAATCTCCTTTTTTGTTAGGTTGTTGTTTCTTTGCTTCAAAAGTTTTAGGTGGCATATCTCCTTCTCCACACAATGTCTGAAGGCGTTGATCTCACCTTCAACCTCTTGTGTTGGGTAAAATGTTGACCTTTTCTTTAAATTCGTGTGTACATAATGCTCTGCTGGGGGGTCTCTCCTTTCCAAGGGTTTTTTCAGGAAGTATTTTTTGAGGCTCATATTTCTGATGAATTTTTCAATGCCTACATATATGTCGAATTTGCTCATTTCCTTGGTTGTGGCATATTTTAAATCTTTTTCTAATAATTTTTGTTGGTGTAATGTCAATGTGATTTTACTAAGGTTGATGATTGCTGAATCCAATTCGGTTTTCCCATCTTCTTCTTTTGGTTCGGGGATTCTTCTTGTTCCCAAGTTTCTGTTTCTATGTCTAACTCTCTTTTTCTGCTGTTTTTAGGAACCAAAACAACAAACCGACAACATCACAAAAAAGAAGGAAACTATCACGGTAGCACAAGTGAACCATCAACCAGTAAAAACAACACGCATGATAGCATACATGCAACCAAAGAAAATACAAGAGAAACTCAACCAACATTCCGAAAAAAAAGCAGAAAAAGAGAGTTAGACATAGAAACAGAAACTTGGGAACAAGAAGAAATCAGCAAACAAGAAAGGACTATTTTATACAAAAAAACAAATCTACAACTATGGAACAGAACCTAAAAATTATCCAACCTTTCAACAACCAGCATAAAAAGATTGAAAATATTATAAAGAGACATTGTGAATTGCTACAACAAGACAAAGCCTTAAATCCATTTTTAACAGACAAACCTAAAATTATCTACACAAAAGCACCAAACTTGGGATTACAAATAGCTCCAACCACAAAAAACCAGAGGTGGATGAAACCCAAAAAAACAAAAGAAAAATGGCTGAAACTCAAAGGTTTTTTCCGCTGTGGAAAATGTACAAATTGTAGGCTCACTGATTTTCCCCAAAAAACTGAGAAAATAGTGTCCAAATCAAATGGTTCAGAACACAGAATAACAGAGTTCCTTACCTGTGACAGTATGTCTGTAATTTACACAATTACATGCCCATGTGGATTACAATACGTGGGACGCACAAAAAGAAGCCTCAAGAAGAGAATACAAGAACATGTCCACAATATTAAAATAGGCTTCGACAAACATTCATTATCAGCACACTTTCGAGACAAACACAATAGGAATCCATCAGGACTCACCTTCGCGGCCATAAAAAAAGTGAAACATGATTGGAGAGGAGGCGACCACATAAAAAAAAAATGTCCAAACCAGAAAGTAAACTGATTTATGATCTACAAACACTGATACCTTTTGGTCTAAATGCAGACCTAGAAATTTTTGGATTTCTACAATAAGTGCAATATCCATGTGTTCCACACCAATTCACGAATAATATTTATTATTACACATTTTTTACATATTTTAAATCAATATTATTATTTTTATATTCTCATGTACATATATTACATCTTAAATATGTTTACATACTTTTATTTATTTTATATTTTTTATATTCTATATATTTTTTCTATTCATGTTTCCATGCACATATGTGAATATGCATATATTTATATATGTATATGGATATATGTGTGTGTGTGTATATATATATATATATATATATATATATAAATATATCTATATATATATATATATATATATATATATATATATATACATTTTTACTCTATATATCTTCTCTATACTACAGCTATACTCCCCCACACATAACTTATCTATTTTCATACTTATCGTCTACACATCCCCCACAGAGAAAATAATATCCTACTATACTGGAATGATCAAACAAAAGTTACACCCACACAAGACTATCAAAAATACCCATCTACATTTTTATTTATGCTTCTAAATGTATTACATTTATTATATTTATTTTGATTATGTCTGCTCAGATCATAATACACGATTGAATACAATTCATTATATATTACCAATATTCCCAAAAACCAACATAACATCCACATATACACTTTTACTATACCTCCTCATGTAACACACATTATTCTTATCTCACTTTTTTTTTTTTTGTGTATCTTTACTTCCTATTCTCTTTGCTTACTATTCCCACCATTTCTCTATCCTGAGCCTGGATCCATGCCGGTTTTTCCAAAATTGGATCCGCCTCCCTGTTTTTTCTGTTTCCCTCCAAAATTGTACTTGAACAGTATTTAAGGCCCATCATTGCAGCAGATCATTAGACTACTGAGGAGTCCTAGTATACCAAGTCAAGCACTACTACTCTCAAGCACTGCAACAACTAATCTAACCCTGAGGCTAAGCACAGACCAAGGAAATCATCCTAGTGCCCGGGACCACACACGCGCCCATGACCACCAGCTCCGGGCACCGCTGGCCGGTACAGCATAATTTCTTCACTTGCAGAGAGGACGGACACCGCAGAAGCTACAGGAAGCACCGGGTGAGCGGTACATAGTACCTGACATCTTCTCCCCCTTATCTGCTTACCTATATTTGCAACTGCTGGAGCCTCCTCTGTCTGTCCCACCACGGGACCGCAGTACATCCTGCGGCTTTCCCGCTCTGCTGTATCTAGCGCGGTTGCAGCACCACCAACAGCTATACTACTACAGGCTTGTATCCTCATATCACAGCCGCAATATTGCTGTATCGGATATATTGTTTCTACGGGACGAGATTGTCCCCACGGTCGCAGTACCGCTATATCCATAACTTTGTTTCACTTTAAAATTGATTGTTTCTTTCACCTTTGCATTGGAGACACTGCATAAGTACAGTCGCAGTACCGTGGATAACTTACTAACTTCTTTTCGGTCGCAGCACCGATACTGTGCATTGGCCAATTGGGTACATGGTCCAGTGGGACATACTGGACAATGTACGTGAATATTAACATCAGTTACTTGAGAAGCAGAGCTTCTGTCCAGTGCTTTGAACTATTGACTTTATGGCTATTGAATACTGACTCTATGGTATAATTATTTGACTTGGTATTATCAGTGTAGTACTATAGATATTAATTTGTTTTTTATTGATTATTATTATTTTTTATTGTGTATTGGAAAACATAAGTGCTAGGGCCCAGCACTTTTTTCCATATATTGTATGTCATTTTATAACAAATAAATTGTTTAAATGGGCACTGTCATGAAAAATAATTTTTGATATGTTGTAGTACTCAAGTACTACAACATATCTCTAATATACTTTTATAAAAAAAAATGCTTTTAAAACATTTTAAAAGCAATTTGAAATTCGGCCACTAGGGGGCGCCCTCCTAGTGGCCGAATGCAGTGCGGAGTGACGTCACTGCAAAATTCCGACTGATTCCGGCAGGGCATCAGTCGAAATTTTGCGCAGGCGCAGTAACAGCCAGGGCTCCGCATCGGCTTCCCGCACTCGCCGACGGCCCTGCTGCAAGGTGCGGGCGGCGCGGGGGGTTGGCTGCTACAGCAAGGTGCGGGAAGTGCTGCTCCAAGGTACAGGGGGGATGGGGGGAGCTGCTGCAAGGTGCGGGGCGCTGCTGCAAGGTACGAGCAGGATGGGGGGCGCTGCTGCAAGGTACGGGGGAGAATGGGGGGCGCTGCTGCAAGGTACGGGGGGGGGGATGGGGGTTGTTTGGGTTTACTTACCGAGCGGCAGGAAGAGTCTCCCCCGCACCCGTCCCTCCCGCATCGGCTCCTGGCTCACTCCTTCCCCCATGAAACTCCTGTCCTGGGTGCCTCCAGTTGTTTTACCACTACAACTCCCAGCATGCCCTGACAGCCAATAGATGTCAGGGCATGCTGGGAGTTGTAGTGGTGAAACAGCTGGAGGCACCCTGTTGGGAGAACTAAGGGCGGAAGTCCCCCCCAGCAGGCATCAGTGACGTGGTGCCTGCTGGGGAAGTCTGCCTGGTAGTGAGCACACTACCAGGCAGACTAAATGCCATTTTAAAAATAGTAAAAAAAAAAAAAATAAAGGCAGGGAGGGTGTTAGGGACAGAAGTGCAATAGGCAGGGACAGAAAAAAAAATCATGATGGTGGGAGCTACCCTTTAAGCATCCAAGTACAAACCATTCCACTTTTCCTTCTTTCTCTCTCCTTTTTTCTCTTTGTCCTCTTCACAATCACCCATCACACCTAACCTCTATCACAGCTACACTAACATACACGCCTCAGCCATACACACATCATACACACACACACTCACACACACTGTCATACATTTTCAACACATCTCATACACCGCCATACACTCTAGTACATTCATTACCATACATATCACATTCACAATATATAACACTCTACCATAACCATCATCCCATATATACAGACAACTGACAACACCCTACCACTCCACCACCCAATTTCTTTTTAGTCTCCTATATAGGCTCATGGGTATATTGAGGAGCCATCTGGGTAAGTGGCAGATCGAGAACAGTATATAACTGTTCCTTGACGTGGGTTTAATAAAAGTGCTGCATGTTAGTTTAGTTGGAGTGGAGGTGATGTGGAGGTCAAGAAATTTGACACATGAACTATTAATAGGTGGAGTAAAATTTAAATTCCATGTGTTGTTATTTAAATTAGCAATAAAAGAATTGAGTTCTTCTGCAGACTTATAGCAAATTAAAAAAATATCATCTACGTAGCATCACCAGAGTACCAGGCCCTCACCAAGCTTCGGGGTAATGTTAAGGTGTTCCCAATGGGACATAAATAGGTTGGCATAGCTTGGTGCGAACCTGGTACCCATGGCTGTGCCGTTAATCTGAAAGTAATATTCTTCCTCAAAATAAAAATAGTTATGTGTTAAAATATATTTAATAGCTTCCAAAATAAAACATATCTGCTCTGGTAAAATGTCAGCATTTAAAAGATGATATTCCACTGCGGCTAACCCTAAGTCGTGTTTAATGACCGTATATAGTGAGCTGACGTCTAAAGTGGCTAGTGTATATGTGGGATCCCAGGAAAATTGCTCAATTAATTGTACTACCTGGGTAGTATCTTTCAGATAATAGGGGGTGGTTTGGACGGTTGGCTGGAGGAATTTTTCTATATATTGGGACAAGTTGGTAGCCTATACCAGATATAATTGGTCGACCGGGGGGATGTGTTGGATTCTTGTGGATTTTGGGTATGCAATAGAAAACTGGTAATCTCTCTTGTGTGCCTAGAATACATTTGGCCTCTTTATCTGTTAAAATTGCTTTTTCTTGGGCACGGTCACATCATTTTTTAAGTTCCCTAGAAAATGATGGTAGTTGCTCGCTGTTTAGTTTTTCATATGTGTTGTAGTCTGATAATTGTTTTAAGCATTCCGAATTATAATCCGCTGTATTTAGTACCACTATGGCTCCCCCTTTGTCGGCTGGTCGAATGGTGATCTGAGCATTTTTTCTGTAGTTCTGTAATAGCCAATCTTTCTTTGTGCGTGAGATTTGATTAGTTTTTTTGTTTGGTTGGGAGTTGTGATAATTCACTTGTAACTGCATGTTTAAAAGCAGTTAGGCATGGGCCATCTTCTTGCCTAGGGTAAAAATTTGACTTTAAAGTGTAATTAGTGTGGGTATAGGGATCTGTATTAGGTAACTTAAGTAGAGAGGGGTGTTTGATAAAATATTTTTAGAGACATAATTGTCTAATAAATTTCTCACTGCCCATATATGTGCTGAACTTGTCTAATGGCTGTGTTGGGGCAAATTTTGGACCTTTGTTAATGACAATGGCGCTAGGTTCTACTTTAGTTTCCCTATCTTGGATGGTGGTTGTGTTGATCTTTATTGAAGGGGTTATGAAACCCTCTTGGGTACTGCGAATGCTTGCTCCTGACTCATCCTGTGTCTTTCAGGAACTACTTGCCTCACTGATGCTTCTGGCCTTGGGCCTTTAATTTTTGGATGATTAGCTGAGCGCAGTATGATTCTCCGACCACCGGCAACCAGGAAGAGGATCGCATCGGAGACCGGAGCCGGTTACCGGAGGCCCTGGGGGAGCGGAGGAAGGTATGTACATCTGTATTTTTTTACTGCCGGCAGTATGGGGGACAATTTTTATATTCCGGAGTTCTCCTTTAATTCAAATTTCAACATTGATCTTTAAATGTAAAGGGTTATGAAACCCTCTTGGGTACTGCGAATGCCTGCTCCTGACTCATCCTGTGTCTTTCAGGAACTACTTGCCTCACTGAGGCTTCTGGCCTTGGGCCTTTAATTTTTGGATGTTTAGCACTAGCTTAATACATGCTTAATGCAAATTTCCACATTGATCTTTACTGAAGGGGTTATGAAACCCTCTTGGGTACTGTGAATGCTTGTTCCTGACTCATCCTGTGTCTTTTAGGAACAACTTGCCTCACTGATGCTTCTGGCCTTGGACCTTTAATTTTTGGATGTTTAGCACTAGCTAAATACATGCTTAATGCTAATTTCAACATTGATCTTTAAATGTAAGGGGTTATGAAACGCTCTTGGGTACTGCGAATGCTTGCTCCTGACTCATCCTGTGTCTTTCAGGAACTACTTGCCTCATTGATGCTTCTGGCCTTTTGCCTTTAATTATTGAATGTTTAGCAGTAGCTAAATAAATGCTTAATGCAAATTTCAACAATAATCTTTAAATTCTCGTCACTCTGCCAGGGCCGTCGCCTACCCCACTGGGGCCGATCCGAGGACCTCACTAAACCATCCACTCGGTAGTAGAGACAGGCGATGTGTACAAAGGGCAGGGACTTAATGAACCCAAGCTTATGACCCGCACTTAGTTGGAATTCTTCTTTCATGGCAAATAATTGCAATCCCTGATCCTTATCATGAACGGGGTTCAGCGGCTTACCCGCACCTGACAGTGAAGGATAGACACATGATGGTCCATTCAGTGTAGCGCGCATGCAGCCCCGGACATCTGAGGGCATTACACACCTGTTATTGCTCGATCTCGCGATTGATCGTATGAAAGCCTCTTGGGTACTGCTGATGCCTACTCCTGACTGCTCCTGTGTCTTTCAGGAACTACTTGCCTTCATGATGCTTCTGGGCTTGGGCCTTTCATTTTAGGATTTTTGAAATAGATACATACATGCTTAATTTAAATTTCAACATTTATGGTGCAATGAATGGGGTTATTAAACCCTCTTGGGTACAGTTTTTTTCTGATAATTTTCTCAGCAATAAACTAGAATTTTCCAGAATAATTAATGACCATTACACCATTGAACACTTGTTGTGTGTGATTTTTTTAATTAAAATTTTCAAAAATAATACAGAGAGGGATGAACTCTGCTTCTTTATTTCAGAAAACATTATTTTAGAGAAGAATGTCTTTTTGTGGCCCACCGTCCTGCATTATAGAGTCTTCTGGACTCTTGGATATGCGCTTGTTCTTAAACAAAGGTACGGAAAAAAAAATGGCCGGTCAGGGCAATGGAGACGTTGCGCCTACATCTCACGGCCACATGAGCCCTGTGGGGGCTTGTTAGATTAGGTCCTTTGTACCCACACGCCAGGGTCCTGGACACTAAAAGGTTGATTAAAATTTCAAATAAAAAAATCAGACATTTCAATGGTCTCCTCATGCTGCAGCCAACTCCAGGCTGCGTCATTCAGGTAATATATAGGTAGCACCCGCTGTCCTAAATCTTCTTCCGAATTTTCAGAAATAGTTGTTTTTTTCCTAGGGATTGTGTAGCCCTGGTGTGTACTCATGCATCAGCCAACTCCAGGCTGTGTCATTCAGGCAATACATATAGGTAGCACCCGCTGTCCTAAATCTTCTTCAAAAATGTCAAAAATGGTTGTTTTTTCTTAGGGATTGTGAAGCCCTGGTGTGTACTTATGCTGCTTCCTGCTACACTCTGTCAGCCCGTTGGTCCTGTGACAGTGTGCTACTCCGCCTCCACATCCTCCACTGTGTCCTAACCCTCCACTGCCTGGACAAGTCTCAGTGGCTCTTCAGCATACCATGTGTACAGGGTACGGCTGTGTCACGATGTTCTTCACATGGTTTGCCTTGGCGAAAAGTCTTGGAAACAATGGCCGGTCAGGGCAATGGAGACGTTGCTCCTACATCTCACGGCCACATGAGCACTGTGGGGGCATGTTGGATTTGGTCCTTTGTACCCACGCGCTCTGGGACACTCAAAGTTTGATTTAAATTTCAAATTAAAAAAATCTGACATTTCAATGGTCTCCTCATTCATCAGCCAACTCCAGGCTATGTCATTCAGGCAATATATGGTTTACTGATGGTGCTGCTGGGCCTGGGTCTGGGAATTTCGAATTTTCTCATAGGTAGCACCCGCTATCCAAAATCTTCTTCATAAATTTCAAAAATTGTTGTGTTTTTTGGGGGGGATTGTGAAGCCCTGCTGTGTATTCGTGCATCAGTCAACTCCAGGCTGTGTCATTCAGGCAATATATGGTTTACTGATGCTGCTGCTGGGCCTGGGAATTTCTAATTTTCTCATAGATAGCCCCCGCTATCCAAAATCATCTTCAAAAATTTCTAACATTTTTGTGTTTTTTCTAAGAGATTGTGAAGCCCTGCTGTGTACTCGTGCAGCAGCCAACTCCAGGCTGTGTCATTCAGGCAATATATGGTTTATTGATGGCGCTGGTGGGCCTGGGTCTGGGAATTTCACATTTTCTCATAGGTAGCGCCCGCTATCCAAAATCTTCGATTTAAATTTCTAAATTCATCTTTTAATCTTAGGGATTGTGAAGGCCTAGTGCCTACTCATGCTGCCAACACCTTCGCTATGTCATTCAGCCACTATATGGTCTCCTCATGCTGCGCCAACACCTCCACACTGTGTCATTCAGCCACTATATGGTGTCCTCATGCTTCAGCCTCATCCAAGCTGTGTCATTCAGCCACTTTATGGTGTCCTCATGCTGCCAACACCTCCACGCTGTGCCTTTTAGTCACTATATGGTCTCCTCATGCTGCCAACACCTCCACATTGTGTCATTCAGCCACTATATGGTCTCCTCACACTGATGCCACCACCATTCTCTGTCATTGTGCTGCTGTGCGGCAGTGATTCTAAAAGCGATGCCGGTAATCTGCATGTTATTCTGAATAACAGTATTATTTCACTACCCCAGCACACTCCATATGGGTCTTAGAACAGAACAAAGTGTTCTATACCCCTATAGAGGCTGTATGTAGGCTAGAAATAGCCTTTTTTAATATAGATTCGCCGTGAAAAAATTCGGATTGAAACAAACTTTTTCTGAAGATTTGGGGAAACGGCCGAATCGAATTTTTGAAAAGTTTGCTCATCTCTAGTGGTGACATTAAAAGACTTACTTAAAAAGGAAGCATTTTGGATTAACCGTTTAAACACTATTGAACCCAGAGGCCTCAATCCAGACTATGAACTTAGTCAGATCTTGTAATGTCTTTTCCAAATTTTTTATAATCCTATTCTTTAATTCCCTTTTAGATTCACCACTGATATCTCTGCAAGTATAGAGCACGGTCAGAATGGTTCCTCTTGAATCACTATATAGCCTCAGACCAGGTTGTATTATATACAAGATTGTTCTATTGTATATAATGTATATTATTGTTTATTTATTTATTGTGTTTTGGGATTTGTTCACCACTCCATTATTTGTTAAGGAAAGACACCTTCCGGTTTTTTGACAGGTAGTTTCCACCTATCACCCGAAAGGGGCGGGCTTTCTCCCTCCATATATACCTTCTTACACCTATACTCAGGTAGATCAGTTGATGAAGGCCACGAGGTGGCCGGAACGCGTCCTGCGTGTCGCTACATTGCCATGCCATGCTATGCTGACTTGTGTATAAACACTTCAGGTGATTTGCATCCATTCGTGTGTGCCGGGATTTCTTCCACCTACTGGCTCCCTAGTATCTGACCTGTCCTTTATAAGGGATGAGACAAAAAAAATTGAGATCGTACTAAAGCAATGGAGAAGGTACTGTTCTTACAGAGGAGACTAAATTTCTAAGGAAAGAAGTGGGGGAGTTGAAAGTGAAAGTTATTGATTTATAGGATAGATCTAGAAGATCAAACATCAGGATGACGGGATTCCTGGAGGATTTGGAAAATGGTGACATTAGATCCTTTTGTTCCACTTGGTTAAAAGAACTGGTGGGTCAGCGGGACCTGTGCCCAATATTCGGACTTGAACGAATTCATCGGGTCCCAAGCAGGAGACCCCTGCCTGGTTCCCCCCTAGAACCATTATAGCCAAACTCTTTAGCTCCAATGACCGGGACATTATTATCTGTATGGCACGAGAGAAGGGTCAGCTCTCTTGTGAGGGGGCGAAAGTATCAATATACCCAGAATATGCTAGGGCTACTCAAATAAATAGGGCCTCCTTTAGGGATATAAATAGGCGATTGGCTGCAGCTAAGATACAGTTTTCACTAATATTTCCTGCTAAATTACGTGTGATGTATAATGAAAAGGTTTACCTTTTTACAAAGGATTTGAGGCGGGAAATTGGTTGGATCAGGAGGGGATAAAATGATCATGTGTAGCAGGAAGCTGTCGGTGTGGCGCCCGGATTAGATGGATCTCCTTTATAAGGGTGGTCTTTCTGATTCAGGTGGGGAAATTATATATATATATATATATATATATATGGAATTATTCTGTACAGAAGAGGGGAGGAGGGAGGGGCTAAGTGACGTAGGATAGAGGGCGGCTAAGAGAGTGGCCATATTTGATAGGGTACAAAATTATTTGCCAGCAATTGTCTGTCTGGTTGAATCAAATGTCACTGAGGAAACAGAGAGGAAGATTGCCAGGAGATGGGCACAAATTGAGTTCCACTCCTCGGCCTCCACCTATTCGGGGTTTCAGTTTATATCCATAGGGCCATTCCGGTTAAAGTTCTTGGTAAGAAAATAGACATAAGGGGACAGTATGTCTTGTTGCATCACAGAATTTATGATTGGGAGGGAGTGATGGCCTTCTTCTTTTTTTTTTTAAACTTAGAATTTTATTGAGATTTTCATATCAAAGATACATATGCAATTCACAAAATTTGCAAGTATTATAGTAGTTGTATAGAAATGCACAATCATGGTAAGTAAAATATTACCCTATTACGGGCAAAAACTTTGGGGTAGAACATATAGGACAGGACAGAAAACAACAGCTAACATAGGAAGGAAAGAGAGGGAAGGCTCCACGGGGTTATCTAGATATAAGTGAGAGTATAAGAAGGGACATATTTGGTATCGTGCAAAAAAGTCTAAAGCTGGACGGTATTATATTTACTCCGCCTCCAGACATCCCATCTGTACAAGAAGTGTGTCACTCTATCCAAGGACTCTGCTATTTTATATTCATACCAACAGTTGTCATTGACACCTCTGATTATTTCTTTGATAGACGGTATCTTGGATGAGTTCCAGTTTTGTGCAATTTTCTGTCGTACCACTAATAATGTATGAAGAATCACTGTTCTCTGGTGGTGAGAATATACATTAATGTCTATATTAAGAATGGCTAGATAATGAGTCAATATGATCGGGAAACCACATATATGCGATAAAAATCTACCTATCTTCCTCCATAATTGTGTAATAACTGGGCAGTGCCACCAGATATGAGACAGGGAACCCTCCCCACTACATCTCCAACAACAATCAGGAACATCAGAGAATTTAGATACTCTCTGAGGTGTCAAATACCAACGATATAAAAGTTTCTTAGAGTTCTCTAGATGAGTTATACATTTAGAAAGTGACGGAACCACATAATGGGCTTGGCACCATTGTTGATCGGAGAATGTAGTTCCCAGTTCTTCTTCCCATTTTAATTTATGCAAATCTGGTGCAGTGGTGTAGGAATCAAGCAAAATAGAGTAGCAATAGGAAATTCCTTTTTTAGGGAAGGATGGAGAGTTTAACCATTTATCTATCAGGGATGACGAGGTATCATTTGGGGGGTTTACAGAAGTTAATAAATGCCTTATTTGGAGGAACTTATAAAAATCCTTATTATTAAGATTATATTTTTCCCTAAGATAGTCAAAAGACACAAATGCGTCCCCAGACCAAAAGTCCGAGAGTGCCGTCAAGCCTCTCCCCATCCACAATGAGATATTTAAATCAGCAATAGTCGTTTCTAATATTGAGCTATGCAATGGGAAGAATTTGGTGGTGAATAGTTGTTTAGGAAGAACAAATGTGCGCCACATGTGTATAATGGCGGCAATAGTGGGATGGGAACATCTTGGAATGTGATTAAAAAAATGTGCTGCTGTGAGAACATTCTTAATTGTGTTTCTTCCCAAGACTACTGACTCTATATGCACCCAATGTTTGGAAGTGTCGCCAAGCCAGAGGCTACGGAGTTGATCTAAAATTACTGATCTATAATATTGGAGTACAGATGGACACCCTACCCCCCCTTTGCGAAGAGGTTGATATAGGGTTTCTGCTTTTACTCTGGGGGGTTTATTACACCAAATATATTTCATTAAAATTGTTTGGATATTTTTTAGGTATGATATTGGAAGTAGAATAGGCACGTTTCGAAAAACATATAATATCTTTGAAAGGATCATCATTTTTATAGCCGCTAAGCGTCCCAGCCATGATATACCTGCTGTTTTTAGGTGTGAGACTATTTTGTTAATGTCTTTCAGTAGTGGGACATAATTATCATTAAAGAGCTGTGATGTAGGGTAGGAAAGCTTAATTCCAAGGTACTGCAAAGAAGATGTGGACCAACTAAATGGAAATCTAGATTTAAGAGTATTAACTTGTTTAGTGGGGATGCCCAAATTTAAAATTAGAGATTTAGCTTCATTTATTTTGTAGTAGGAAACATTTTTGAATTCCTCAAGTATTCTACATATAGAGGAGAGAGACTTTTCGGGATCAGAGCAAACAACAATCACGTCGTCAGCAAATAGGCCTATACGGTGTTCTCTATCCCCAATTTTTAAGCCTGAAATATCGGGATCCCTTCTTATTTTTTCCGCTAAAGGTTCCATTATCATGGCAAATATCAAGGGGGAGAGGGGGCAACCCTGTCTTGTCCCATTTGATATGGAAAATTTCTGTGAAAGGAATCCAGACGTGTACACTGATGCCTCGGGAGAAGAATATAACGCAGCGATACCTGTATGGATTTGGCCTATCAATCCAAATTTGGTCAGGACAGACCCCAGAAATCCCCAGTGGACCCTATCAAATGCCTTCTCTGCGTCAAGGGACAATAGCAAAGAAGGCCGTCCGCTTGTCTCCGCTGCATATATCAGATCAATAAATCTGCGTGTCCCATCTACTGTTTGTCTATTTTTAACAAAGCCAACTTGATCGTTGTTAATCAAACTGGGGAGGATTTCGTTAAGTCTGTTCGCTAAGATTTTAGAGTACAGTTTCAAATCGTTGTTAAGTAGGGATATCGATCTAAAATTTTCAGGTTTATCTGGGGATTTGCCAGGTTTTGTTAGTGTTACTATTAATGCTTTTAACATCTCAGAAGGGATTTTACCAGTACTAAATATGTGGTTGAAAGTTTGGAGTAAATGAGGGGATAAGATATGTGCAAATTTTTGGTAGTATTCTCCAGTGAAGCCATCAGGTCCAGGGGACTTGTGTGGTCTAAGGGATGAGATAGCCGAAGTAACTTCTTCAAGCGTAATAGGTTGATTTAGGATTGCTAAATCGTCAGTATCCACTGAAGGCAGGGGCAAAGAGGACAAATATGACTGGATAATGCGGTCAGCAGGTTGAGGGGTGAGGGGATCTGTTTTTAAATTGTAAAGATTTTTGTAATATTCCGCAAATGTATCTGCGATTTTTTGAGGATTAATAATTTTTTCCTTGTGAGTATTGTACAGGAAAGGTATTTTTGATTTAGCCGCGATATTTCTCAGTTTATTCGCTAACATCTTGCTTGCTCTATTGCCCTGCCAATAAAATTTAGTTTTAGTCTTTTTGAATAAGTAGTCGAATTTATAATGTAAGACTTGGTACAATTGAAAGCGAAGGGATTTAAGTTTAGATAAGAGGCCGGGTTCATTGGTTTGTTTATGTAAATCCTCCATGTTTTTAATGTCTTGTATTAGTGTTTGTGTTTTGTGAAGTCTATCTTTCTTAATGGTAGCTGCCAATCTAATAGGCGTCCCCCTTACAACAGCTTTATGCGCGCACCAATTTGTGAGCACATTTGTATCATTGGGGTCGTTCAATGTAAAGAATTCATTCAGGTCTTTTTCTATGGTTAGCTTGTGGTTTGGATCATTGAGGAGGGAATTATTTAAACGCCAGGGGGAATATGATGGCGAGTTAAATTGTTCTCTAACAGTAATAGATACTGGGGCGTGATCGGACCAGCTAATTATACCTATCTCCGCAGATACCACCTTCTGGAGTAACCACTTATCTGAAACAATAAGGTCTATTCTAGAGTATACTTTATGAGGGTGAGAAAAAAAGGTATAGTCCCTATCATTAGCGTTGAGGACTCTCCATACGTCATACAGATCCTCTTTAAATAGGGTGTTATGTGTCGTGGTATTTTTTGCAGTGCGTTTCGAACTGGATTTATCTATCGTGGGAGACATCACCTGATTAAAGTCACCAACCAGTAAGATCGCTCCATATTTGTGTTGATTGACAACCTTTATGACATGAGTAAGAAATTTCCCTTGTTTTTTGTTGGGGGCGTATAAAGTAACTAAAGTGAATTTCTCATTATTTATAATACAATTTAGAAGTATATACCTATTATAAATATCATATATTACCTTTATTAATTGAAACGCTACAGTATTTTTTATAGCAATTAATACCCCTTTCTTTTTAGTTTTGTTAGGGGTACAAAATATAAAAGGAAACCTTTTGTTTTTAAGTCTCACAGTCTCGGACTCAAGCAAATGCGTTTCTTGTGCGCATATAATGTCGCACTTTAAGCGGGAGCATTCGTTCCAAAATAACGATCTTTTGAAAGGGCTATTTAATCCCTTAACATTTAAAGTAGAGATTTTAATCACCATCTAAGTATTGCATGAGAATTTGGTTGAGCTGATCACTTACCCAAGTCCGAGACCCAGATATCCCTTTTAGGTGCGCTTCAGAAGAGAAAAAAAAGATGTCCGTGGAGCCATATATAAAGAAGGTAGTGGGGAAAAACAAGGGGAGTAAAACAGAAGAATAATTAAACATTATAAACATTTGTTCAAAGTGAACACGCCTGTTACCTATCGTAAGAAACAGGATAGGTTGGAGGGTAGGAGACTGTCAGTAAGACAGAATGTAGTTAGTGGTAAAACCAACTAGTAATTTACTATAAAGAGAGATCTCTAAGGACCTAACCCGATGGCACAAAACACACTGTGTCTCAAATAATAAACAAAGTTATACCTAAGGATACATTAATGTAAACTATAGCATTCAATAAAATAACAGAGTAGAGAAGGCCCTAATCGCAAGTATTTATAACATTAAGTGACCATGTGAGTGTTCAAGTCGGAGACCCATCTCCAGGCCCGGAGCCTGAAGAGTGGGAAGGTGAATGGGAGGTAGGTTGAGCGTCCATAACAGATGAGGGTCCCATTTTTTTCCATCCCGGACGGATAGTATTTGCTTTCCTTTTTGGAGGGGTTCTTTCTTTAGCGGGAACGGAGTCAGGGAACCATTTTTCTATGAGTTGAAGAGCCTGTTCAGGGGTTCTCAGTTCATGTGTAGATCCATTTCTGGAAACCAGAAGTTTGACCGGGAAGCCCCAGCGGTACAAAATCCCGTGTTCCCTGAGGATAGATGTTGATGTTGAAAATGCTGTTACGCCTAGCGCTCCGGGCCCCCGCTCCTCCCCGGAGCGCTCACGGCGTCTTTCTCCCTGCAGCTCCCCGGTCAGTCCCGCTGACCGGGAGCGCTGCTCTGTCATGGCCGTTGGGGATGCGATTCGCACAGCGGGACGCGCCCGCTCGCGAATCGCATCCCAGGTCACTTACCCGTTCCCGTCCCCTGCTGTCATGTGCTGGCGCGCGCGGCTCCGCTCTCTAGGGCGCGCGCGCGCCAGCTCCCTGAGACTTAAAGGGCCAGTGCACCAATGATTGGTGCCTGGCCCAATTAGCTTAATTGGCTCCCACCTGCTCCCTGGCTATATCTGGTCTCCTCCCTTGCACTCCCTTGCCGGATCTTGTTGCCCTTGTGCCTAGTGAAAGCGTTTTGTGTGTTTAAAGCCTGTGTACCAGAACTTCTGCTATCTCCCCTGACTACGAACCTTGCCGCCTGCCCCCGACCTTCTGCTACGTCCGACTTTGCTTCTGCCTACTCCCTTGTACCTCGCCTATCTTCAGCAGTCAGAGAGGTGAGCCGTTGCTAGTGGATACGACCTGGTCACTACCGCCGCAGCAAGACCATCCCGCTTTGCGGCGGGCTCTGGTGAAAACCTGTAGTGGCTTAGAACCGGTCCACTAGCGCGGTCCTCGCCATCCCTCTCTGGCACAGAGGATCCACTACCTGCCAGCCGGCATCGTGACAGTAGATCCGGCCATGGATCCCGCTGAAGTTCCTCTGCCAGCTGTCGCTGACCTCCCTACGCTGGTCGCCCAGCAAGCTCGTCAGATCGCCCAACAAGATCACCAGCTGTCGTACTTGACCACCATGACACAGCAACTCCAGTCACAACTACAGCAAGTACAGTCACAGCTACTGCACTTGGAGATGATGTCGGACCAGTTTCCTACTGAAAGGTCTAAGGTGGCTTTCGTAGTCAGCCTTCTGTCTGGAAAAGCCCTGTCATGGGCCACACCGCTCTGGGACCGCAATGACCCCGTCACTGCCTCTGTACACTCCTTCTTCTTGGAAATTCGAAGTGTCTTTGAGGAACCTGCCCGAGCCTCTTCTGCTGAGACTGCCCTGCTGAACCTGGTCCAGGGTAATTCCTCCGTTGGCGAGTACGCCATACAATTCCGTACTCTTGCTTCTGAACTATCCTGGAATAATGAGGCTCTCTGCGCGACCTTTAAAAAAGGCCTATCCAGCAACATTAAAGATGTTCTGGCCGCACGAGAGACTCCTGCTAACCTGCATGAACTCATTCATCTAGCCACTCGCATTGACATGCGTTTTTCTGAGAGGCATCAAGAGCTCCGCCAGGAAAAAGACTTAGATCTCTGGACACCTCTCCCACAGTCTCCACTGCAATCTGCGCCTAGGCCTCCCGCCGAGGAGGCCATGCAAGTGGATCGGTCTCGCCTGACCCTGGAAGAGAGGAATCGCCGTAAGGAAGAGAATCTTTGTCTGTACTGTGCCAGTACTGAACATTTTTTGGTGGATTGCCCAATCCGTCCTCCACGTCTGGGAAACGCACGCTCGCACCCAGCTCTCGTGGGTGTGGCGTCTCTTGATGCTAAGTCGGCTTCTCCACGTCTCACGGTGCCTGTTCGGATTTCTACTTCAGCCAGCTCTCCCCTCTCAGCCGTGGCCTGCCTGGACTCTGGAGCTTCTGGGAATTTTATTCGGGAGTCCTTAGTGAATAAATTCCACATTCCGGTGACCCGTCTTGTCAAGCCACTCCACATTTCCGCGGTCAACGGAGCCAGGTTGGATTGCACCGTGCGTTACCGCACGGAGCCCCTCCTAATGTGCATCGGACCTCATCACGAGGAAATTGTATTTTTTGTCCTTCCTAATTGCACTTCTGAAGTTCTCCTTGGACTACCCTGGCTTCAACACCATTCCCCAACCCTGGATTGGTCCACTGGGGAGATCAAGAGTTGGGGTCCCTCTTGTTCCAAGGACTGCCTTCAACCGGTTCCCAGTGCTCCCTGCCGTGACCCTGTGGTTCCTCCTGTATCCGGTCCCCCTAAGGTCATTAAGGACTCTGCCTGCCACAGGAAATGCCTCTCCCCCCCTCCCAGTCCCATCAGGCAAGCCTCTGTGTCCCCTCATGGCCCTCGTCCTGGTGTCACACTGCCCCGTGCCAGGTCTCGCCCTCTGCCCTCTCTCCCCATTCCTACTCCTGCTGTTCTGCCTGCCGTTGAGGAATCCCTCCATCCTTTCCCGGTGTCCTCATCCCAGGGGAGGCAGTTACCGGACAAAGAGAAGGGGAGACCTAAGGGGGGGGGTACTGTTACGCCTAGCGCTCCGGGCCCCCGCTCCTCCCCGGAGCGCTCACGGCGTCTTTCTCCCTGCAGCTCCCCGGTCAGTCCCGCTGACCGGGAGCGCTGCTCTGTCATGGCCGTTGGGGATGCGATTCGCACAGCGGGACGCGCCCGCTCGCGAATCGCATCCCAGGTCACTTACCCGTTCCCGTCCCCTGCTGTCATGTGCTGGCGCGCGCGGCTCCGCTCTCTAGGGCGCGCGCGCGCCAGCTCCCTGAGACTTAAAGGGCCAGTGCACCAATGATTGGTGCCTGGCCCAATTAGCTTAATTGGCTCCCACCTGCTCCCTGGCTATATCTGGTCTCCTCCCTTGCACTCCCTTGCCGGATCTTGTTGCCCTTGTGCCTAGTGAAAGCGTTTTGTGTGTTTAAAGCCTGTGTACCAGAACTTCTGCTATCTCCCCTGACTACGAACCTTGCCGCCTGCCCCCGACCTTCTGCTACGTCCGACTTTGCTTCTGCCTACTCCCTTGTACCTCGCCTATCTTCAGCAGTCAGAGAGGTGAGCCGTTGCTAGTGGATACGACCTGGTCACTACCGCCGCAGCAAGACCATCCCGCTTTGCGGCGGGCTCTGGTGAAAACCTGTAGTGGCTTAGAACCGGTCCACTAGCGCGGTCCTCGCCATCCCTCTCTGGCACAGAGGATCCACTACCTGCCAGCCGGCATCGTGACAAATGCTTTCCTTCTTTTCAATGTAGTTGCGGATAAGTCAGCAAATAGTGTTATTTGGGAGAAACGCTCTGGTAATATGGGCGGTTTTTTAGCCTTGCGCAGTATTTCTTCTTTGAAATGATAAAAATGAAGTCGTGCAAGAATGTCTCTTGGGACCGTGTTAGGTAAGTGAGAGGGCTTAGGGATTCTATGGGCCCTGTCAATAATCATGTCTCTCTGATCTGCATCTGGAATTAGAATAGCGAAGTAGTCAAGCAGAAATTCCTTGATGTCTGAAGGTTGAATGGATTCGGGAATACCACGAAAGCGGATATTGTTTCGCCGCGATCTGTCTTCTAGATCAGCTAGTTTAAGTTTAACAGTAAACATATCTTCATTTAACTCATTTTGGTCGTCCACCAGAGCGTTGTGGGCTTCCGTGAATTCTCCCATTTTATTTTCAAGGTGATTCGTTCTTTCTCCTATATCTTTGACTTCTGATGTAAGGGCGCTTAATGATGTCATGCAGTCTTTTTGGAGGTTTTCTCTAAACTCTTGGAATAGAGGTCTCATGGCATTTTCCATGTTAGGTGGGAGACTGGAAGCCTCTAGATGCTTATGTGATGCCATTGGTGATGGATTTACTGGGTGAGGCAAGGAATTGGGTGAAGATGAGATATCTTTGACTGGAGGTGAAGTATGAGAGGCACCAGTAATTGCAGGTACAGTTTTAGTTGCGCCTGTTTTGGGTGAATAGAATTTAGTTAGTTTGGCAGAAGACGTTTTTCTCCCACGCCTAGCAGGCATAACTTGATAAAGGACAGCCCGCTGGATCAAGTCTTGTATAGGTATCAGATGGGTTAACAGAGGAATTCTGTACTGACTGAAACTGCAATAGATATTATTTGTTGAACACCAGCACCATCTAGGGGTGAGTTAGAGCAATTGCACTCCTTTTCATGTAGTGTGGACTGTATTCCAAGGGAGTGATATAAAATATAGGCAATTCAAGTATGGTAAGTAGCGATCTTGTATGAGAATAAAGTCCCTTTAGGCAGAGGAGTCCTCCTTTTATAGCAGAGATGATACAGTAATTAGGAACAATGCAGATGAAATGCCCTAATGCAGGTCCAACGTTTAATCAATATTCAGCCAGCTCTGTGTATGTAAACTGTGGTCACTCCTGAGTGCAATAAGTTGCAGACCCGTAGTCAGTGTTGCTGAGGAGTCATCTGGGCAGTGGGGGGTAGGCAGAAGATGGCGCCCTGCCACTCTGTCACAGTGAAGCACAGCCCTCACGTGTTGTATTCCAGTGGTGTGGTGTAGTAGGCTTATGTGAATAAACTCACCACTAGAATTGCCCTCTACTCGCCTAGTCCAGGTTACATATATTGGGGGCTAATAAGCTACCCCCTGGGCTCTGAAACCAAGTCCAGGGTCAGTGATGAGAGTGATGAGGGAGACCGCAGATAGCTGCTGTATGTAGCCGCTTAGTTATGGGGCCCTTCGTCCTCCCCTGTACCTGCACTGTAGTCTCCTAGACCCTCCTTGGAGATCGTGGCTGTGTTTTCTCTTTGCAGCACGTCGGGATCCTCCGGTCTGTCACAGGAGACAGCAGATAGCTGTATAAGCCAGTCAGTTTCTCGTTCCGGGTCCGTCTAGCGCAGGCAGGCAAAGCGCTCCCAGGAGAAAATGGCGCCCTCCCGCTTCGCCGCACGGTCAGTGCCCGAAGTGCTTCGGCCCAAAACAGCTGTTTGGATCCAACAAAGTTATGAGAAACAGCTTCTAGGCAGTCCGGACCTCCTCAGGGTACAGAAGTCCTCAGGTTCAAACGTGTGGAGCCGATTTTAGCCGTTTTTTATCGGGTTATATGCAGGAGCTGTTCACTCCTGCATCCTCTCTCCTCAGCAGTTGGCCACGCCCCCCGATGGCCTTCTTCTATGTCCCTCCCCCATTCTCCAACCAGCCCTTGTTAGATTTAATGAATTTTTGTAAAGGGAAAGAGTATTTGGTAGGGGATTATAAGTGTATAATGAATTCTGCCTTGGAGAGGTCCTCCACTAGAAATGCAAAACAGTAGGAAACCCCCCTCCTTAAGTTGTATGTAGAGATGGGTTTGAAAGACCCATGGCATTTAATGAATTCCGATAGGAGGGTGTTTTCCTGCTTTTCGGCCTCCCATAAAGTTGGTCAAGAATTGATATAGCTCTTTCTAATGATAAGGGGTTGCGGGCTATTATAGGTATTAGACACGAAGGAAGGACTATCTCAGATCCTTCTCCAGTGGTAATGGAATTGGGCCTTTTGGAACATGGTAGAGAGAGGTAGTCTTTAGTTTAAATTCGCACTGGCTAAATTTGATTGGAGGGAAGAAAGAAATTGTGAAGGAGATATGGGAATGTTGGGAATTTAAAGGGGTTATCCAGGAAAAAAATATTTTTATATATCAACTGGCTCCAGAAAGTTAATCAGATTTGTAAATTACTTCTATTAAAAAATCTTAATCCTTTCAGTACTTATGAGCTTCTGAAGTTAAGGTTGTTCTTTTCTGTCTCAGTGCTCACTGATGACACGTGTCTTGGGAACCGCCCAGTTTAGAAGCAAATCCCCATAGCAAACCTCTGCTAAACTGGACGGTTCCCAAGACAAGTGTCATCAGAGAGCACTTGGACAGAAAAGAACAACCTTAACTTCATAAGCTCATAAGTACTGAAAGGATTAAGATTTTTTTATAGAAGTAATTTACAAATCTGTTTAACTTTCTGGAGCCAGTTGATATATAAAAAAATTTTTTTTTTCCTGGCTAACTTCTTTAATAAGAACTCTGCCCCCTACCCTGTGGTGTGGGATACGATAAAGGCAGTACTGCGGGGGATTTTATATAGGGCCATTCAGAGAAAAAACAGGGACTTTAACCCCTTAAGGATGCAGGGTTTTTCAGTTTTTGCATTTTCGTTTTTTCCTCCTTACCTTTTAAAAATCAAAACCCTTTCAATTTTCCACCTAAAAATCCATATTATGGGTTATTTTTTGTGTCACCAATTCTACTTTGCATTGACATTAGTTTTTACTCAAAAATCCACGACGAAACGGGGAAAAAAATCATTGTGCGACAAAATCGAAGAAAAAAATGCCATTTTGTAACTTTTGGGGGCTTCCGTTTCTACGCAGTGCATATTTCGGTAAAAATTACACCTTCTCATTATTCTGTAGGTCCATATGGTTAAAATGATACCCTACTTATATAGGTTTGATTTTGTCGTACTTCTGGAAAAAATCATAACTACATGCAGGACAATTTATACGTTTAAAAATGTCCTCTTCTGACCCCTATAACTTTTAGATTTTTCCACATACAGGGCGGTATTAGGGCTAATTTTTTGCGCCGTGATCTGAAGTTTTTATTGGTACCATTTTTTTTTTGATCAGACTTTTTTTTATCACTTTTTATACATTTTTTAATGGTATAAAAAGTGACCAAAAATACGCTTTTTTGGACTTTAGAATTTTTTTTACGTGTACGCCATTGACCGTGCGGTTTAATTAACGATATATTTTTATAGTTCGGACACTTATGCACACGGCGATACAACAAATGTTTATTTTTATTCACACTGTTTTATTTTTTTTATGGGAAAAGGGGGGTGATTCAAACTTTTATTAGGGAAGGGGTTAAATGATCTTTATTAACACTTTTTTTAACTTTTTTTTTTTGCAGTGTTATAACTCCCATAGGGACCTATAACACTGCACACACTGATCTTTTACACAGATCACTGGCGTGTATTAACACGCCTGTGATCAGTGTTTTCGGCGCTTGACTGCTCCTGCCTGGATCTCAGGCACGGGCAGTCATTCGCCGATCGGACACCGAGGAGGCAGGTAAAGGCCCTCCCGGTGTCCTGTAAGCTGTTCGGGGCGCCACGATTTCACTGCAGCAGTCCCGAACAGCCCGACTGAGCAGCCGGGATGCTTTCACTTTCACTTCAGACGCGGCGGTCAGCTTTAATCGCCGTTTCTGAAGGGTTAATACAGGGCATCACCGCGATCGGTGATGTCCTGTATTAGCCGCGGATCCCGGCCGTTGATAGCCGCCGGGACCGACCCGATATGACACGGGGTCACTGCGTAAATATACGTCCTTCGTCGTTAAGGGGTTAAAAAGATGGAACATGACCTTAAGGAGAAGGTTAGAATTTCAGAGGAAGGCTATGAGAAAGAGAGGTCGGAAAATAAATGTAAGGACTTAGAATTAGCCCAAGGTAAGCTGACAGAGTACCATTTAGAAAAGCTCAGCATAAGATTTTCTTTTCAGGTCAGAAGGATTTTGTGGTGGGGGCCTGCCCAGGGAAATTATTAGCAAATTTAGTTAGCGCTCAAAGGAAAAGTAGTGATATTCTTGCATTGCAAGATAGTAATGGAGCTTTTCAAACAACACAGGAGGAGCTACAGAAGATCGCCCACTCGTACAATCAACAACTATATACTACAGAGGAGCCGGCAGGGGAAAGCGAGATTGAGGAATATTTAAAAGGAATTGAATTACCTAAGATAAATAAGGAAGATCTTGAAAATCGTAATAAAAAAATTACATTAGAGGAGCTACGGAAAGCTTTGGATGAATGTTCGGTTTCATCAGCCCCAGGGTTGGATGGCCTGCCTTATTCTATTTATAGAGAATATAGGGAAGTTCTATTACCTATCTTCTCCATGGTCCTGGAGGAGGTTCGAAGGGGAGGGGAACTGCCGGCCTCCATGCTTGAAAAAAAAATAGTTGTTATACTCAAAAAGGATAAGGATACTACTAAAATTGACTCTGATAGCCCTATTTCTTTGATAAATACAGATGCCAAGATTTTGGCAAAACTTCTGGCCAGAAGATTATCTCCTCTTATGCCTGGTTTAGTAGGAGCTAAACAAACCGGGGTTGTCCCAGGGCGTTCAATTCATAATAACTTGTTACGCTCATTGGTTAATATACAACTGGGTTCTGCCCCTTCCACTCCACCCTGTCACTCGATGCTATGAAGGCATTTGACAGGGTGGAGTGGAGGTTTCTTTGGAAAGCACTTAACAAATTTGGTATAGAGGAGGAAATGGTAGAATGGATTCAATTACTATATAAGAATCCCAGAGCCAGGGTTGCAGTTAACGGTTCTCTTTCACCACAATTAGTTATTGAAAGGGGGACAAGACAAGGTTTCCCGCTTTCACCTATGTTATTTGTTTTATTTCTTGAGCCTTTGGTGGCCAAGTTAAAGAAAGAGAGTGGCCTTCAGGGTTTTGGGATTAGAGGAGAAGAAGAAAAATTCCTTATGTATGCAGATGACATACTTTTGTTCCTAGAAAATGCCTTTGTGGGGTTTCCAGAAGCAACTAAAGTGGTGGGGGAATTTGGGAAGGTTTCTGGCCTTAAAATCAATTGGAGTAAATCATCCTTGATGCCTTTGATCCCAGGTAAGGTTGGTGGATTGACGGGGGTGAAGGTTTTGGCATAAGGGGAGAGTTTGGATTATTTAGGAATTAAATTGTCACCTTCAATAGATTCTTTTATTCAGCTTAATCTTTTTTTTTTTTCCAAAACATTTTATTCATAGAAGCAAAGTGCATGAGATAACATACATCAGTATCAATTTTGCAAAAAGATATGTCATGAAATAGATTGACAATATTACATAAATGTATAGACATGTAAGAGCACCCAACTCCCGTCTTTTACATTCTAAACAGTGTGTTGCAGCGCAGTATCAGTGCAATAAACCGTAACCATAAAACATACCATATAACATAACCCAATCTCTCACAATTTTTCAGTTTCCCCACACGCCTACACCCCCATTAGACCTTACTGATCAATGGGTTTTATTCTCTCATCAATCACCCATGTTCCCAAAAACAGTTAATATGTTAATTAGTTAATTATGCGGGTAGTTCCAGATTTCCCAAGGAGCACTTTAACTGTTCTAGAGAGTACCACGACGATGATCTAAAGTGTGCTACAATCCTGTATCTTTCACTTTCGTCAGGTAAATGTTGTAAGTATCCTACGCCACTTAGCAAAAAAGGATTTGGCATGTAACTCTGAGTTTCTAATCGCTAGCAGTAATTCCTTATTAGTGTTGAGCGGCATAGGCCATATTCGAATTCGCGAATATTCGCGAATATATGGACGAATATTCGTCATATATTCGCGAATATTCGCATATTCGTTATATTCCCGTTTTATTTTCGCATATGCGCAAATTCGTGTATGCGAAAATTAACATATGTGAAAATTAGCATATACAAAATTAGCATACGCGAAAATGCGAATATGCGAAAATTCGCATATGCTAATTTTCGCATATGCGAATTTTCGCACGCCAGTCTCACACAGTAGTATTAGAGCCTTCTTTACACCACACAAGCTGGAAGCAGAGAGGGGTGATCACTGTGATGTGTACTGTGAAAAAAAAAAAAAAAATAACGAATATTCGTAATTACGAATATATAGCGCTATATTCGCGAAATTCGCGAATTCGCGAATATGCGATATTCGCGAATTATATTCGAATTGCGAATATTCGCGAGCAACACTATTCCTTATGTAAGACTAAATGTAATTCATTGAGAACTTCTGTCAAAGTCGGAACAGTGTGTACAAGCCAATGTCTTAATAGACACTGTTTGGTCACCAGGATTACTAGAAGAATACCCCTGTGCAATTTACCTCTGTCAGGTGGGTCAGAAGCTGTCGGAGGAAGAAAATGAAACAGGTAAAGTTCTGGTGTGAGCTGAAAGTCGTGGTTCCACACATCACATATATAGTGTCTTATTTCCCCCCAAAATTGCTGTACTCCCGTACACTCCCATATACAATGCCATAAATCTGCATTAATCAGTTTACATTTAGGGCAGTGGGTGAGATATGGGGAGGGGGGTGGATTGCCCTTCCATTTAAATGCGTACGTAGCCTTATGCATAATTCTCCATTGCATTTCTCTGAGTTGGGCACTCGGGGTAGCACAAAATGCCGCCTTCAGTCCTTCTCTAGACAACATCTGTAAATCAGGGTTATCAATATGGGTCGACCACTTGGTCAGCGATTTGGCAGCTGCTCCCTTTAACGCTGCATCCCAGCTGCTGAGGGACCTACCCAATATATTATCAAATGGACTTCTCTTTTCTGCAGTGGCATATCCTCTATTCAGACTATGAAAAAACAAGCAGAATTGATTATATAGCCATTGATGTGAGGCGTGCAGAGCATATTTTTCTCTAAAGTCCTCCCATTTCAATAAAGAGCCATCTGATGAAGACAAAAAGTCATTAAACGAGAGAATATTTTTATCCTCCCACAATTTGCGGTTCGGATTAGTTGTTTTAGAGCAGGAACATGCCACAATCCCAGAAACCTAGACAGGCGCCAAGACAAACCATAAAGTTTACGGACCGCTTTCCATGTTGCTAGTGTATCACGGTACAGAACATTTTGACGGATTACGCCAGGGATATCTTTGTAAAAGAGGTGAAACAATGTCGGAAATGAGCCTATGGGGCAAAGATCTCCTTCTAGTACAGTATTGGAGAAATACCCCGTGTGTAGAGTCCAGTCACGTACGTGTCGGAAAAGTGCTGCCAAGTTATATAGGCGTACGTTAGGTAACTTCAGTCCTCCTACCTCCTTACCCAAACATAAAATATCATAGGCTACTCTCGGTCTCCTACCTGCCCAGACAAACTTAGAGAAACTAGAGTGGACCTTTTTGACGTCATCATGACGTAATAACAATGGAATTGTCTGCAACGGGTAAAGAAGCTTTGGGAAACACATCATTTTAATCAATTGCACTCTACCCATCAGAGACAACGGCATCGATTTCCATCTATCCAGGTCCCTTTCAATTTTGGAAATGAGGGGAGGATAGTTTAAATTATACACAGATGTAAGGGAACGCCCTATTTTAATCCCTAGATACGTGATATAATGTCCAGCCACCTGAATCGGAGTATTGGAAAGCACCAATTGACTACTAGGTCCCAGGAACAACAGCTGGCATTTAGAGGCATTAATTTTGTACCCCGAAAAGGTACCGAAGTGTTCTAAGATTTCAAACACAGGTTTAAGCTGTACAGCCGGATTTTCCAAGTATAGCAGGGTATCATCTGCAAAACAACTAATTTTTATTTCATGCTCCCCCACCAATATGCCTTTAAAAGTATCAAGTTGCAAAAAGAATTGTGCCAGGGGTTCTAGCGCTAGAATAAAGAGGAGGGGTGATAACGGGCATCCCTGTCTCATCCCTTTTTGTAAAGCAAACGGTTGCGATAGATACCCAGGTAAGTGGATCCTAGCCATAGGATTTGCATAAAGGGCCTTCAAAAATACCCGAAATTGGCCCGATTTGCCGGCTCGCATTAAGACCATATCCAGCCAGACCCAGTTAACATTATCAAATGCTTTTTCAGCATCTAGTGCCAACAATGCTGGGATCTGGCTGTAATATGCCCTGGAGGAGACTGCATTCTGCACCGCCAGCACCATACGCAGGTTGGAAACCACTGCCCTACCTTTAACAGATCCCACTTGTTGCATCCCAATATATTTTTGGTAACAATATAGACAATCTGTCGGGAAGTAACTTCGATAATAATTTGACGTCTACATTTATCAAAGAGATTGGGAGGTAACCCTCCGGGAGGGAAGGATCTTTACCCATTTTATGCAGGACTTTAATATGGGCTAGGGTACCTGAAGGCACTAATTCCCCAGTGTTTAAGATATTATTGTAAACTGCCAGAAGCGTAGGACTCAACTTGTATCTATTAATAATTTTAAAAACTTACCGGAGTACCCATCCGGCCCCGGAGCTTTTTGACTTTTTAGTTTTTGGATCCCATATGTAATTTCATCCAGTGAGATAGGGGCGTTGAGCATGGACCTATCATCTTCCGTTAACGATGGTAAGGTAAGTTTGTCTAGGAATAACTTTGCCGCCTCCTCATCACATGGTTGTTTACTATATAGGGTTTCATAGAATTTTTGAAAACCCCCCACCACCTCTATGGGGTGTTTGCAAAGTACTCCTGAATGATCAAAGAGGGGCCTAATTGGGGCTACTGGTCTCTGTCCCCTTGCCATGTTTGCTAAGAGCTTTCCAGCCTTATTACCGTATCTATAAAATTCTGCTTTGAACACGTCACCATGAAACCTCTCCACTGCTGCCTGAGCTGTGTCAAAATCCCTCTGGGCTTGCATCCATGCCCGTTTAGTCTGTTCAGAAGGAGATATCTGAAAATCGGTATAGCTCCGTCTGAGGACCTCTGTCAAAGCGTTGTATCTATCTCTCGCCTTTTTCTTGTTAAACGTGACATGGGCTGTTATCTTCCCCCTCATAATTGCCTTACCCACCTCCCATAAAAGACATGGGTTATCTGCATGTACCCCATTATCCTGGATATACTCCTCCCACCAGTGGCCCAACAGCTGCGCAAAGGATTCATCCTTAGCTAGAAAAGAGGGGAACCTCCAAACTTTATCCGATCCAGGTGGGTATGTTGGTATTACCTCCACCCCCACAGGCGCATGGTCCGATATCACCAGATCGTATATGCGGGCATCAGTAATCTTAGATAGGAGAGGATGCGAAACAAATATATAATTTAATCGAGACCACGGCCTATGGGAATGGGAATAATGAGTGTACTCCCTCTCAGTGGGATTGTGATGTCTCCATACGTTAAATAGGTTAACTGCCTGTGTGAGAGATTGCATATGAGACTCTGGATGTGGCACAAGTGTCTGGTCCTCTCTCCTCCTGTCTTCTAGTACATTCATAAACGAGTTGAAGTCTCCCCCTACTACTATGTCCGTCGTCTGGTCACCTTGTACCCGATTTATCAGATTATCAAAGAATTCAGATTTATTTGTATGCGGCCCATAAACATTGTAAATCCCCAGTAGATTTTCCCCTTCCTCTAGAAGTAGGTACTGTAGCAAGCCTTTCCCGTCTTCCCAGTGGGAGCGAACAGATTGAGCAAGCTTTTTATGTAATAATATCACCACTCCCCCACTTCTACCATTAGCTGGCGAACCAATGAATTCTCCAACCCACATCTTTTTAAGCCTGGCAAAGTCTTCCTTCAACAGATGTGTCTCCTGGAGCAACGCCACATCGGCCCTCAGCCTCTGTAGATGTCTGAGTATCATGGAGTGCTTTCCGGGAGACCGTAAGCCTTTTACATTCCAAGTAAATATTTTCATACTAAAAGTTCATGGAAAAATGGATAACGTGCAAGAATATACATAAATATGAAACTTGACGAGAGAACAACTCGGCAAATAGGCACTCGGTACTGGGATGTGTCAAAACCGGTATGTTATTGTGAGAGCTGTAAACGGTAACTCCCTCTCCCCCCACCCCCTCCCTCAGAACCCCCCAACACAAACACAATATTAAATCTGAAAAGCTCCAGTACCCACAGTGATCTAATCTCCTTCCAGACTTCACTTTTTTCGCGAACAATAGTGGGGAGCCCACATCCCCAACCATAAATACTCAATAGAGACCTCAACTTTCTCAAACACATAGGAGACAGACCACGACCAACAACAGGGGGTATACAGTGACACAGACACAAGGATTAGGTGAATGCATACAGACATAAAGTCACAGGGGGGACAAAATATAGACAGAAACAAAAGGGACAAGACACGCAAGAATAGGTGTATGCAGAACCAAGAAACAGAGGGCTACAACGCAGGTAATGCGTAGTCCACGCTTTCAGACCCCTTAACAGTGCTCTGGGGACAAACGTAGTAAAATATTGTAAAAAGATCTTGACTCTCTCCTGAGATACCAAAGTCCACTATCAAACAACACAGTCAACAGGAGAGATCCTCCCGACAATTTTCGGCGCAGCCTGAGAAAGTCAACGAAAAAACAGAGTATAACATTTCCCGCCATAGGGGAAAAGAAAAGTTCAGTCACTACCTTCAAAATGGGCCAGCTGAACTGACCTCTTAGCAATCAGCCAGGTAAGTATCCCAAACTTCAGAATCTCCATCAAAAAGTCACTCCATGGCTTCCAGAGAGAGTGGGGGGCTCTTATGCCATCTGCGTTTGTACTCTTCTGTCCCATTAACCGCTGCGACAGCCGCCCGTAGCCTCAAAGATGCTTGTGCGTCCTCAGTATGAAATACTTCAGTAGATCCATCACGTTTGAAGATGCGAAGGATTGCCGGGTACTGTAAAACAAACTTCTTCTGTTGGGCCACTAACTGAGAGCATATGGGAGAGAATGCTTTACGCCTTTTAGACACCTCAGCCGAGAAGTCATTAAACAGGAGCACACGGTGACCACGAATAGTCATAGGAGTGGTTAGTTTCTTGTATGTAGTTAAGATTAGTGCCTTCTCCGCATAATTTAGATATTTTGTGATCACCTGTCTTGGGCGATTTTCTGCCCCAGTCGGCGAAGAGGCGGTTTGGACTTTCTGTGGTCCCAACCTGTGGGCTCGCTCTACTAGGAATCGGTTATTGAGTCCCAGTGCCTGTGGCAATTCCTCAGCACAAATAACATGTAGTTGGTGAGCCGGTATGGATTCAGGCAGTCCCACTAACCTGAGGTTGCTTCTCCTTGAACGACTTTCTAGACCGTCCGTTTTTTCCTGCAGTGACTTTGTCATTCTGAGAGACTGTTGTAACTGCTGCTTAGTAGACATAATTTCCTCCTCCGCTATGTTTAACCTTTCTTCCAATTCAGAGATCTGGCTGGAATGTAAAGAGACATCTTTCTGCAATCCTGTCAGCGCTGCAGTGATAGCTGTATCTATCTGCACCCTAATGTCAGGAAGGAGGATTTTCACTACTGTAGCTGCCATCTGCGCATCCAGGGCTTGGAAAGACACAGGGAGGCCCTGCACCATTGGACCCTCTGCACCCAGTGTCATTATATCAACTGCACTCATCTGTGAGGTGGTAGGGTGTTGCATCTTTCCTCCGCTTGTCTCCCCCAGCGTCTGAGGCAATGATCCCGTGCACTGCGGCTGGCCGTCCCCGCCGTGATTAACAAATCGATCCATCTGATGCGGCAAGCAATCAGGAGACCGTGAGTACCGGTGAATCCCGGAATGAGCAGGGTTAGTGAGGCGGGGAGGTGAATTAGTTGCGGTCTGGCCGGAGCTCCGTCTCCACACTCCTTAACATTTGCGCGCCAGAACCGGAAGTCCTATTCAGCTTAATCTTAAAACGTTGTGGAGTAAATTAAGAAAAAAAAAGTGGATCCTTGGGTAAAATTGCCCCTCTCAGTTGCAGACAGGATTGGACTTATTAAAATGGTGGTGCTCCCCCAGGTGTTGTATGCTTTAGGGGCCACCCCTTGTTGGATTCCTGGGAAGTGGTTCCTTGGTTTGGAAGCCATAATGGGCAGACTTATGTGGGGGAGAGGTAGGGTATGAATAAGATATCAATATTTGATACAGTGGGCGGTTGTGGGTTACCAGATTTTAGGTTGTATTTCTCTGCAAAAAATCTTCAGAATATTAGACGGGGGTGGGGAGAACCACTATGGGGGGATTTATTTAATGATTACAGAAGCCATTATGAGAATTTTTTTGAATCTGTGGAAGGAGGGCTCCCAGTGAGGAATGATCTGGGGCACATCTCTTTGATAGGGACTTTTAGGAAAATTTAAAGAGAGGTTAAGAAGAGATGCAATATAGAAGGTAGTATTAGTAACACAGTGTTATGGGATAATTTAGAATTTGACCAATTCAAGAAAGGTTTGGGGAGTGATTTTTTAAGGGTGAAGGGTATTAAATATGTTACACAGATTTTCCAAAATGGAGAGATTAAAAAATTGGAAATACCGTATTTTTCGGCGTATAACACACACTGGTGTATAACACGCACCCTCATTTTATTAGAGAAATTTAAGCAAAAAAAATATATATAAATGACAGACTAAATGCCATTTCCTCTGTCTAACTTTGATTTTGCCTGAACTTCAGTTTGGTCCCCCCTTCCACTGCCACATCATTTCTCCCCTTTTATCAGCCCCTGTGCCACATTTACACCCATCCCCCCCTTATCCTCTCATCATTCCCCCACTGTCTCATCATTCCCCCACTGTCTCATCATGCCCCCCTGCTCATCATGCCCCCCTGCTCATCATGGCCCCCTGCTCATCATGGCCCCCTGCTCATCATAGCCCCCTGCTCATCATGGCCCCCTGCTCATCATGGCCCCCTGCTCATCATGCCCCCCTGCTCATCATGCCCCCCTGCTCATCATGCCCCCCTGCTCATCATGCCCCCCTGCTCATCATGGCCCCCTGCTCATCATGGCCCCCTGCTCATCATACCCCCCTGCTCATCATACCCCCCTGCTCATCATGGCCCCCTGCTCATCATGCCCCCCTGCTCATCATTCCCCCTGCTCATCATGCCCCCCTGCTCATCATGGCCCCCTGCTCATCATGCCCCCCTGCTCATCATGGCCCCCTACTCATCATGTCCCCCTGCTCATCATGCCCCCCTGCTCATCATGGCCCCCTGCTCATCATGGCCCCCTACTCATCATGCCCCCTGCTCATCATGCCCCCCTGCTCATCATGGCCCCCTGCTCATCATGGCCCCCTGCTCATCATGCCCCCCTGCTCATCATGCCCCCCTGCTCATCATGCCCCCTGCTCATCATGCCCCGCTCTCATCATGCCCCCCTGCTCCTCATGCCCTTCACCCCCCTGTTTTTGATATATATATATTTCCCCATCTTGGCAGGCCAGGTCCGGTGTCGGGTTTTGCGGGCTGCGCTCAGTGAAGCAGGATGAGTGACGCTGCACAGCGTCAGGGACATCACTCGTCATTCGCTGCAGCCGCCGCTGGTCAGTGTGGCCGCAGCAACCGCAGCCATTAGAATAGTCACAGCGGCAGTCCCATTGAATGAGTGACGTTCCCTGATTGTTAGCTCCGCTGCACAATCAGGGACGTCACTCATTCAATGGTGCTGCCGCTGTGACTATTCTAATGGCTGCGGTTGCTGCGACCACACTGACCAGCGGCGGCTGCAGCGAATGATGAGAGACGTCCCAGACACTGTGCAGCCGGCAGAGGACGTCACTCATCCTGCTTCTCTGACCGCAGCCGGCAAGACCCGACACCGGACCTGGCCTGCCGAGCACGGCTAGGTAAGGAAGATTAAAAAAATTAAAAAAAATTAAAAATTAAAAAAGCGGGGGTGGGAGGAGAGGGAAAAAATAAAATAAAAACAACTCGCGCAGGTCACTGATTTAAAGTGGCCGCGGCCAGGCTGCTAATCCTTAACAAGCAGATACTGCTGCCTTGAATTTAAGTTTTAAAAGTGCGTGTTATACGCCGATAAATGCAATATTACAGAGGAAGTTTGGTTTGAGAAATGAACACAAATTTTGGTATATACAATCATGTGAAGCATATAGAAGCACTGAAAAAAAGGAAACATTTAGGATTTGTACACATAGTTTGATAAATTATATGAATATTGTTGGAGGTGGAAAGTTTAATTATATATATGAGATACTTCTAAAAACTGTACCTGTCACCTTTCAGGAAAACAAAAAGAAGAAATGGGAGGCCATATTTGGCCCCATCGCAAGAGAAGTGTGGGTGGGCATACTGTTTAATGCTAAAAAGTGTTCTATAAACAAAAGACATCAAATTATGCAATTGAGAATAATATATCACTTATATTACTCTCCGGTAAGTTTAATAAAGATAGGCTGTTGGAAGAAGGCTGATTGCCCTAAGTGTGGTACAATGGAAGCAGACTTAATACATTTGTTATGGGCATGTCCAAAGGTGGAAGAATTTTGGTTGAAGGTATTCCAGACAATTGAATATAAACTAGGAATGAAGAGAGACTGGCTAGGAATAGAGGTAATTTTAGGGGACCTGAGTAAAATCAAAAAGAGACAAAAGTTATTGAATCATATTTTCATGTTAGCCAAGGTGGTTATCTTGAGAGGGCTCTTTGGGAATAGCGGAACAAATGCAATAGAATGGTGCAGGTTGGTCCAAAAAGTACAAAGGAGTGAGAAATGGCATTGTGGTAATTCTAAAAAAGGTTTAAATAAACATAGAAAAATCTGGGCAGAGTGGGTGGAGGAGTAGAAGGGGGAATTGTTCATTAAGATGTTATTTTTGGTTTTATATTTTTTTACTTTAGTCCTTTTTTCCCCTTCTGACAGGGGTCGGAAGGGAGGGGGGTGGTTATGATAGTATAAGGTGTTGGAGATGTGTATTTTGATTGTATTTATTTGAAATTGTAATAAATTTGTAGAATAAAAAAAAAAATCCCCCCAAAAAACTATGATGCCATTCCCATGGGGGAACGCCTATCCCATTTTGCTCCCAGCTGGGAAGCATTGATTCCCAACTCCTGGATAGTGAGTGTAGTTTCACTAACCCCTACTATCATCTCCCAAAAATTCCTCATACTTACCATCCAGTAGAGAAGTAGAATCCACTACTACCAATTTGTTGGTCTGCCCTTTGGGCTCTCTTCAGCTCCTCATATATTTATAAAGCTTATGAGGTGGTTTCTCTCCTAAGAAGGGCGGCTATTCTAGTTGTTCCATACCTGGACTACATATTGGTAGTGGCAGCTTCAGTTCTTTAATTACAATGTCATGTTCAAAAGTCGATACAAACCCTTCAGGATCTGGGCTGGATCCTGAATCTGCAAATATCATATTTATATAATACCTACACTCCTCCTAGGAAACAATATAAAAAAAAAAAAAAATAGATTTATATATATATATATATATATATATATATATAGCACCTGGCGACAAAACCAACTGACCTTATACAACCTACAATTGTCACCTCAAAAATGACACAAGATATCATACAAAATTACCTTTATTAAAGATCCATATATCAAAACAAATAAATACAAAATCAGACAGACAACCCCTAACCCTTAAAAAACATATACCCCAAAATGGCACAGGTGCCCCTGCCACATATGTCACAATAGTATGGAATATGCTCAAAAACTATCAATCCTCCATAATTAATAGGAAATGAATCACAAGTATATAATATTTGAAACAATCTTCACATCACATAGCATAGCAAGATCATATATTACCTATAGCAGGCATATTCCCAGTGGCCATCCGGGGACCCCGTGCACCCTCAGCGGATGTCGTTTCGTGGGTCTCCCCACTTCATCAGGAGGTGACTTCAGCTCACCCATGCTCAGTATTTATGCGCCCTCCCTCCTATTGGCGCACGAACCAGTCGCCAGAACCGGAACTCCAATCACACAGCGCCATTGAGTTTCCGCCGTCATGTGACCATGACAGCTTCCAACCATATGTGGCATGTAGGTATTGGACTTCCGCCCAGAGTACCGACGAGTGCGCACCAGGATGTTTGCGTATCAAGGTAAAATGACCGATGCGCATCGACGTAAAATGACCGATGCGTAAAGAAAATTCACATGTCTCGATTCATTTGTAACCATGAATGTTTCCCGGATGGCCAGCAGGTGTCTCCCTACCACAACTATTTACACTATATTCAAAACACAATGTCAAAACATAATATCATGACTGTGATTCACCTAAATCATAATACAAAAATATATAAATATATAAAAGATTTTTATGTACTAATCAATTATATTAAATAAAGTAGAATTAAATAAATTAAATAGAATAACTACATTAGCAGACCATACAATAAATAAATTAATATACAAAACTAATTACAAAGTAACAAAAATTCATAGACAATAATTAACAGTACAAAAATATAATAAAATATAAAATGTGAAATAAAATCTATAAACTGATTAATTAGACATAATTAATTCATACTGTTACCCATACCCTAACCATATTCCATATCAATTAATTTATAATTAATATAAAAAATGTTTTTTATATGAAATAACTAGAGATGAGCGAATCGAATCTGACGAACCTGAATTTGTTACGAATTTCAGGAAAAATTTGATTCTGATCGAATACGAACTTCGTCGCGATTCGATCGCACAAATCGCTTTATTAAACTCCATTTTCCTGCGTTCTAGGCTGTTTTAGACCTAAGATGGCGGCTCCACATGTCAGTACATGGGGCAAGGCACCATGGGAGGGCGGGAAGCTGGCGCGGGAATCAAGGTAGGCGGGCTGACCCTGAATCACATGTCAGATGCAGCCTATCAGTGTTCACTGACTCCTGTGATGTCACAGCCCTATATAATCGGCGGCCATCTTCCCTCTGGTCATATCTTCTCCACACGAGATAGGGAAAGGAAGTGACTGCACGTCTGTGTGCTGAACGCATACAACGGCGTTATGCAGAATCCGACGGCTACGAGTAGCGGTGACATCAGCATTAGGGAAAGATACAGGGGACAGTGTTGCTGCAGTTCTGACCGAGAACGATTCTAGCAAAACCTTGTATTCTCCTTACTCCATATAGCAGGCATAGAGGTGCTGCATAGCAGTCACCTGCGTCATAGATCTCACAGCTGTTTTACCTGTATGGAGCATCTAATCTCCTCTTTTTTCAGCCCAATTGAGTTTTTTCTGTTGCTCCACAAATCTAATTCTCACAATTGTGTGACAGAGTGCAATTTAGGGTTTAATCCCTGTAAAAAAAAAAATTCTGTGGTGCTGCCTGCTGCTGATGTTCAGAAATAAGTCATATTAGTGTGGACTTTAGTGCCTTTTTACCATTTTTCACCTGTTACTCTGTCTCTGTGCTAAATTCAGTGTTATGGCACACATTATACACCTGCCGGTGTATTAAAGAAAAAAAAAGTTTTTCCTGCATACAAATACGCTTAACAGTGGCCTAATCATTGCAAAGGACCTACATGCAAGCAAATAGCGTACCATATACCACCTTTTTTTCTGTCTCTGCGCTAAATTCAGTGTTATACCACATGTTATACACCTGCCGGTGTATGAAAGAAAAAAAAAAGTTTTCCTGCGTACAAATACGCTTTTTCAGTGGCCTTATCATTGCAAAGGGTCTACATGCAAGCAAATAGCGTGCCATATACTACCTTTTTTTCTGTCTCTGTGCTAAATTCAGTGTTATACCACACGTTATACACCTGCCGGTGTATGAAAGAAAAAATAGAAGTTTTTCCTGCGTACAAATACGCTTAACAGTGCACTCATCATTGCAATGGGCATACATACAACCAAGTAGTGTAATATTTAATACCTGTATTTCTGTCTCTGTGCTAAATTCAGTGCTATTCCACACATTGGTATACACCGGCTAGTGTATACAACAAAAAGAAGAGTTTTTTTCTGCGTATAAATACACTTAACCGTGCGCTCATCATTGCAAAGGGCATGCATAGAACCAAGTAGTGTACTATTTACTACCTGTTATTCTGTCTCTGTGCTAAATTCAGTGCTATTCCACACAGTATACACCTATAGTAGAAATACGCATACCAGTGCGCTCATCATTGCAAAGGGCATACATACAACAAAGGAGTGTACTATTTAGTAACTGTTATTCTGTCTAGGGCCTATATACTTTGAAAGGACAGTCATAAGTAATCGCCTGCTGCTGTTCTATACCCTCATAAACGCACTAAGTATGTCAGGCAGGGAAGTGCCAGGACGTGCACAGAGAAGGGGCAGAGGCCTACATACGTCAGGCAGAGTTGGCAGCAGACTTGGGGCGAGTGGCAGCAGGAGTCACAGCAATAGGCCTGAGCTCCCGTTGACACCCAGCGGTCGTGTCGTCGACCCATCTCTCCTCGTCAATTGGTTTGCACACTCATCCCCATCATCAAAAGCGATATCTGACAAGCCAAGTCAAGAGTCGGTGGGTTCCTCAGACACAACCCTCAGTTGGCATGGCCCGGGAGCAGTCTCCGTAATCCCATTGCCTTTGTCCTATGCTGTTCCCTCTCCCAAAGAAGTATCTCATGCTTTGGGTTCAGCTCCACTATTTAGTGAGGACGATGTAATAGAGGACAGTCAGCAGCTAATGGGCAGCCAAGAATGTGAGGAGACATGCCTCGCTTGCTCCGCAAGGCTGCCAAGTAGTGATGCGGAGAGTGACGTGGGAGGCGGTGTTTCAATTGTTCAGGGTCCTGAGGCAGACACTGTTGTGACGTGCACACATCTTTTGATGATGATGAAGCCGATCGCAATTGGGAGCCGGGTGCAGAAGTCGGGGCTTCATCATCATCAGGAGAAGAGATTTGCTCTTTGTCTATGAGGCAGCAAGGCGGTAGCATGGTTGGCAATCAGCGTGGTGGTGGCAGTAGTGGAAATTCAGGAGCCAAACGTGCCAGGGGGAGACCACCTGCTTCGCGGCAAGCTACCATTCAGGAAGGTAGTGGAACAGGGGTTCCTGGAGACGGCGCCAATAGCAGTGAAATAGTGCAGACTGCAGGTGGAAAAATCAGCTACTCTGTGGTGTGGTTGTTCTCCATAAAGAATCCGGAGGAACTTAGCGTAGTCACATGCAAAATTTGTCGGCAGAAAGTGAAGCGTGGCCAGAGTCCCAATCTCGGCACCACGGCCCTGCGTCAACACATGACTTGCCACCATAAATCGGCCTGGGATAACAGTGCCTCCAATGCAGTGATCTAGCCTGCCGCATCACCCAGTGGCCATCCACTCCCTCCGTCATCCAGCCAAGGCTCCACCACCTCAGCCGAAGGGAGCATTGTGTCAAACCCTCCTTCTTGCGCTCCTGCTTCTTCCGCTCGTAGTCAGCCATTCCGCCAACAATTGATCGGCGAAGCCATATCCAAGAGACAACAGTATGCGCCCACTCATCCAACGGCGCAGAAGTTGAATGTGCTCCTGTCCAAGTTGCTGGTGTTGCAGTCCCTCCCTTTCCAACTGGTGGACTCTGCAGCTTTCAGGGAATTGATGGCTTGTGCCGAGCCGAGGTGGAGAGTCCCAAGCCGTCATTTCTTTGCGAAAAAGGCAGTATCAGCCCTGCATAAGTTTGTACAAGAGAAGGTGGGCCAGTCCTTGAGCCTGTCGGTGTGTTCAAAAGTGCACGGCAGCACCGACGTGTGGAGCTGTAACTACAGGCAGGGACAATACATGTCTTTTACGGCCCACTGGGTAAATGTTGTTCCTGCACACCGCTTCCTCCTCCACGCTTTCGCCCCCAGGCAGTAGGTCCTTTTACAGTGAGCGCCTCCATCTCCCCCGTGTCCTCGGCCTACACTGCACGTCCAAATCTCGGTGGCCCTTCATCGTACCACGTGTGTAGAGCACAGCGGTGTCAAGCCGTCCTTCACATGGTTTGCCTTGGTGAATGGAGTCACACAGGGGAGGAACTTCTAAAGTTCAATAGGCAAGAAATCCGAGTATGGATTACTCCACGAAATCTGGAAATGGGAACCATGGTGACCGACAATGGGAAGAACATTGTGGCCGTGCTGCGACAAGGAAGTGTGAACCATTCGCCCTGCATGGCACACGTGTTGAATCTGGTTGTCAAGAAGTTCATCAAGTCTTCACCCCATTTGCAAGACATCCTGACAATGGCAAGGAAACTGTGCATGCACTTCAGCCACTCGTACACCGCCAAGCACACTTTGCTTGAGCTGCAGCGTCAGAACGGTATCCCACAACATAGTCTCATTTGTGACATTGCCACACGTTGGAATTCCAACCTCCGTATGTTGGACAGACTATACAAACAAAGAAAAGCCATCACAGATTTTTTGATGATACAAGCAGATAGGAGTACTCCCCTGTGTAACTTCATTGTGAACGAGTGGCAGCTCATACGTGACACCTGCCGTTTGCTGAGGCCCTTTGAGGAAGCCACATTTTTTGTTAGTCGCTCGAATTACGCCATGAACGACGTAATTCCACTCCTACATTTACTCCAAAAAATGATTGAAAACATGGCTGGTCACGGCAATGGAGACGTTGTGCCTACATCAGAAGGCTACATCAGTCCTGTGGGGGATGAACTGGAGGAGGATGATGAGGGGCAGAGCGGAGCACAGTTTATGGTGGACTAGATGGCTGGTGTTTCTGGTCATTGGACAGGAGAGGAGGAGCAGGAGCAGCCAGAGGATCTGGAGGGTTATTACGAGGGAGGTGAGACAGAGGACCCAGACACACCGTGGCAGTATGCAGTGGAGATGGAGGCAGGTAGTCCCAGCAAGTCAATGTCACAAATGGCACGATGCATGCTGAGTTGCTTGGGTAGTGACCCCCGAATTGTCAAAATTCGTCAGCACGATGACTTCTGGATCTCCACCTTATTAGACCCTAGCTACCGGCCCAGAATGGGGGCCTTTTTTACACCCACTGAGAGGGAGGACAAACTGACCTACTTCAGGGAGCTTCTACGTAGTCGGTTGGCCGATGCCTATCGGCCACATGGTCCATCCACTCGCAGGTCTGACTCGGGGGGCCCTCTGCGCTCACCTTCCACTGCCACGGCTGCTGGGGAGGGGAGGGGTGGCAGGAGCAGTACTGGCTCAATCAGCAGCAGCCTGAGTCTACAGTCCCTAATGAGTAGCTTCCTTCAGCCGCATAGTGAAGCTACTCATCAGCAGCAGGTGGACATGGAGCAGGACCTGAACCAGCAGGTGGTGGCTTACCTCGACATGACCCTGCCAACAACCGATGAAGATCCGCTGGACTTCTGGGCAGCCAAACTCGATTTATGGCCGCAACTAGCGGAGTTTGCCCTGGAAAAGCTGTCCTGCCCGGCCAGTAGTGTGCTATCAGAGCGGGTGTTTAGTGCAGCCGGGGCCATAGTCACCACAGGGAGAACTCGTCTGTCCACTAAAAATGTGGAGAGACTGACGTTTGTCAAGATGAATCAGGGATGGATCAGCCAGGATTTCCAGCAACCAATGACAGATGGGTCTGAGTAGATTGACCATGCTCCTACAACAAAATTTTCTCTATTGTGGTTGGTTATGAAACCCTCTGGGGCAGACCAGGGAATTGTACGGCCCGCTTTCCACATACGGCCCTTTGATTGGCTCTGACCGGCCCACGCTGATTGGGGACAACTATGCTGCCTAATCTGGGGGGCAACTATGCTCCTAATCTGGGGGACATCTATGCTGCCTAATCTGGGGGACATCTATGCTGCCTAATCTTGGTGACATCTATGCTGCCTAATCTGGGGGAAAACTATGCTCTTTATCTGGGGGACAACTATGCTCCTAATCTAGGGGACATCTAAAATCCTAATCTGGTGGACATCTATGCTGCCTACTCTGGGGGACAAGTATGCTTCTAATCTGGGGGACATCTATGCTGCCTAATCTGGGTGACATCTATGCTGTCTAATATGGGGGACAACTATGCTCCTAATCTGGGGGACATCTATGCTGCCTAATCTGGGGGACATCCATGCTGCCTAATCTGGGTGACATCTATGCTGCCTAATCTGGGGGACATCTATGCTGCCTAATCTGGGGGACAAGTATGCTCCTAATCCTGGGGACATCTATGCTGCCTACTCTGGGGGACAAGTATGCTCCTAATCTGGGGAACATCTATGCTGCCTAATCTGGGTGACATCTATGCTGCCTAATCTCGGGGACAACTATGCTCCTAATCTGCGGGACATCTATGCTGCCTAATCTGGGGGACATCTATGCTGCCTAATCTGGGTGACATTTATGCTGCCTAATCTGGGGGACAACTATGCTCCTTATCTGGGGGACAACTATGCTCCTAATCTGGGTGACATCTATGCTGTCTAATCTGGGGGACATCTATGCTGCCTAATCTGGAGGACAAGTATGCTCCTAATCCGGGGGACCTCTATGCTGCCTACTCTGGGGGACAAGTATGCTCCTAATCTGGGGGACATCTATGCTGCCTAATCTGTGTGACATCTATGCTGCCTAATCTGGGGGACAACTATGCTCCTAATCTGGGGGACATCTATGCTGCCTAATCTGGGTGACATCTATGCTGCCTAATCTGGGGGACATCTATGCTGTCTAATCTGGGGGACAAGTCTGCTCCTAATCCGGGGGACATCTATGCTGCCTACTCTAGGGGACAAGTATGCTCCTAATCTGGGGAACATCTATGCTGCCTAATCTGGGTGATATCTATGCTGCCTAATCTGGGGGACAACTATGCTCCTAATATGGGTAAAACTGATGCTTCTGGCCTTGGATCTATAATTTTTTTAAGTTTAGCAGTAGTTTAATACATGCTTAATGCAAATGTCAACATTGATCTTTAAATGTAAGGGGTTATGAAACCCTCTTGGGTACTGCGAATGACTGCTCCAGACTCATTCTGTGTATTTCACAAACTACTTGCCTCCCTGGTGCCTCAGGCCTTGGGCCTATAATTTTTTGATTGGTCCTTTGATTGGGCCCTTTGATTGGCTCTTACCGGCCCGCGCTGATTGGGGGACAACTATGCTGCCTAATCTGGGGGACAACTATGCTGCCTAATCTGGGTGACATCTATGCTGCCTAATCTGGTGGACAACTATGCTCCTAATCTGGGGGACAACTAAACTCCTAATCTGGTGGACATCTATGCTGCCTAATCGGGGGGACAAGTATGCTCCTAATCTGGGTGACATCTATGCTGCCTAATCTGGGTGACATCTATGCTGTCTAATCTGGGGGACAACTATGCTCCTAATCTGGGGGACATCTATGCTGCCTAATCTGGGGGACATCTATGCTGCCTAAACTGGGTGACATCTATGCTGCCTAATCTGGGGGACAACTATGCTCCTTATCTGGGGGACAAATATGCTCCTAATCTGGGGGACAACTAAACTCCTTATCTGGTGGACATCTATGCTGCATAATCTGGGGGACAAGTATGCTCCTAATCTGGGGGACATCTATGATGCCTACTCTGGGGGAAAAGTATGCTCCTAATCTGGGGGACATATATGCTGCCTAATCTGGGTGACATCTATGCTGCCTAATCTGGGGGACATCTATGCTGCCTAATCTGGGGGACAAGTATGCTCCTAATCCGGGGGACATCTATGATGCCTACTCTGGGGGACAAGTATGCTCCTAATCTGGGGGACATCTATGCTGCCTAATCTGGGGGACAAGTATGCTCCTTATCTGGGGGACAACTATGCTCCTAATCTGGGGGACATGTATGCTGCCTAATCTGGGTGACATCTATGCTGCCTAATCTGGGGGACAACTATGCTCCTAATATGGGTAAAACTGATGCTTCTGGCCTTGGATCTATAATTTTTTTAAGTTTAACAGTAGTTTAATACATGCTGAATGCAAATGTCAACATTGATCTTTAAATGTAAGGGGTTATGAAACCCTCTTGGGTACTGCGAATGACTGCTCCAGACTCATTCTGTGTCTTTCACAAACTACTTGCCTCCCTGGTGCCTCAGGCCTTGGGCCTATAATTTTTTGAAGTTTAGCAGTAGCTAAATACATGCTTAATGCAAATGTAAACATTGATCTTTAAATGTAAGGGGTTATGAAAACCTCTTGGGTACTGCAAATGCATGCTCCAGACTCATTCTGTGTCTATCAGGAACTACTTGCCTCCCTGGTGCCTCTGGCTAAATACATGCTTAATGCAAATTTCAACAATGATCATTAAATTCTCGGCGCTCTGCCAGGGCCTTCTCCTACCCCGCCTGGGCTGATCCGAGGACCTCACTAACCAACTCACTAACTAATCCAATCGCTTATAGCGACGGGCGGTGTGTACAAAGGGCAGGGACTTAATCAACGCCAGCTTATGACCCTCACTTACTGGTAATTCCTCGTTTTAAGATTAAATAATTGCAATCCCAGATATCTATCACGAACTGGTTTCAGCGTGCAACACGCACCTGTCCTTGAAAGATAGAGACACGCTAATCCGTTCAGTGGAGCGCTAGTGCGGCCCAGGACATCTGAGGCCATAACACACCTGTTATTGCTCGATCTCGGAATTGATCGGGCAAGGTAAGGGGTTATTAAAGCCTCTTGTATACTGCTGAGGCCTACTCCTGACTGCTCCTGGTGTAATGTATGGGGTAATTAAACACTCAGGTAGTGTTATTGTAAAATTTACTGATAATTTTATCAGTAATAAAATTGAATTTTGCAGAATGCTAACCGTTACACAACGGAACGCTTGTTGCGTGTGATTTTTTAATGAAAAAAAAAAAAAATATATATATATATATATATATATATATATATATATATATATGGAGAGGGATTAACTCTGCTTAATCATTTTTGGCGATTAGAATCCTTTTGTGATCTGATCTTTTGGAGACAGATGCGCTTACACACATGTAATAATTTTTTTAACCAAATTTCAAACATTGTGTGGCTTATTATTTTTGAGAAGAATGTCTTTTGGTGGTCCACCATCCTGCATTATAGAGTCTTTTGAACTGCTGTATATGCGCTTGTTTTTAAAAAACAGGTATTTTGTCAGACAATTTCAATAAAATTTTGCATTTTTTGGGGGTGGATTGTGAAGCCCGGGTGTGTACTCGTGCATCAGCCAACTCCAGTCTGTGTCTTTCAGGCAATCTATGGGTTCCTGATGCAGCAGAGGTGGGGCCTGGGTCTGGGAATGAAAAATTTTTGGATTGCGGGTGCTACCAAAAAAGATGGACACACCCTAATCCGTTCAGTGGAGCGCGCCTGCGGCCCCGGACATCTGAGGGCATAACGCACCTGTTATTGCTCGATCTCAGGAGAAGGGGGGTTCATCATCGGGAGAAGAGAGTTGCAGGTTGCCCTTGAGTCAGCAAGGTGGTAGCACGGTTGGCAGTCAGCGTGGTGTGGCAGTAGTGGAAATTCTGGAGCCAAACGTGCCCGGGGGAGACCACCTGCTTCGCGGCAGCTTACCTTTACGGGAGTTAGCGGGTTACCAGCAACGGTCGATGAAAGATAGAGACACGCTAATCCGTTCAGTGGAGCTTCGCCTGCGGCCCCGGAAATCTGAGGGCATAACGTATTGCTCGATCTCGCAATTGATCGTGCAAAGGTAGGGGGTTATTAAAGCCTCTTGGGTGCTGCTGAGGCCTACTCCTGACTGCTCCTGTTGTAATGTATGGGGTAATTAAACACTCTTGGGTAGTGTTTTTCTTTTAATTTACTGATAATTTTATCGGTAATAAAATAGAATTTTCCAGAATGCTAATCGTTACACAACGGAACGCTTGTTGCGTGTGATTTTTTAATGAAAATTTTAAAAAAATAAAAAATACGGACAGGGATTAACTCTGCTTCATCATTTTGGGCGAAAAAAGTCCTTTGGTGATCTGATCTTTTGGTGACAGTTTTTGTAAAAAAATTTCAAACATTGTGTGGTTTATTATTTTTGAGAAGAATGTCTGTGGGTGGTCCACCGTCCTGCATTATAGAGTCTTGTGAACTGTTGGATATGCGCTTGTTCTTACACAAAGGTATTTCTTTAAAAAATGTCTAAAATGTTGTTTTTTGGAGGGGATTGTGAAGCCCGGGTGTGTACTGGTGCATCAGCCAACTCCAGGCTGTGTCCTTCAGGTAATATATGGTTTCCTGATGCCGCAGAGGTGGGGCCTGGGTCTGGGAATTAAACATTTTTGGATTTTTGGATAGCGGGTGCTACCTTTGAGAAATCTTTGTCAAAAATGTCATATATTGTGTTGTTTTTTTTGTGTGTGGGGGGGGGGGGGGGGATTGTGAAGCCCTGGTGTGTAGTGTACTAGTGCATCAGCCAACTCCACGCTGTGCAATTCAGCCACTAAATGGTCTCCTCTTGCTGCCAACATGTCCACGCTGTGTCATTCAGCCACTATATGGTGTCCTCATACTGCCAACACCTCCACGCTGTGCCATTCAGCCACTATATGGTGTCCTCATGCTGCCAACACCTCCACGCTATGTTATTCAGTCACTATATGGTCTCCTGACACTGATGTCACCACCAGGCTCTGTCATTGTGCTGCTGTGCGGCAGTGATTCTAAGAGCGATGCCGGTAATCTGCATGCTATTCTGAATAACAGTATTATTTCACTAACCCAGCAATTTCCATATGCGTTTTAGGACACAGCAAAGTGTTCTATACCCCTATAGAGGCTGTATGTAGGTTAGAAATAGCCTTTTTTAATATTGATTCGCCGTGAACAATTCGGATCGAAACAAACTTTTCGGGAAAATTCGGCGAATCGGCCGAATCGAATTTTTGAAAAGTTCGCTCATCTCTAGAAATAACCAATATTATATTTATAAATAATTCATAATGAATCAATCAAATAAATTCATTCCACAACCTGGATGGATATCGGGTACCCCCCAAAAAATTCCACAGGACACCTACCCCATATCTATCTATCTATATATATATATATATATATATATATATATGTGTGTGCGATATCAAAGTGCAAAATGTGAATATTAATAAGCCATATTAAATTAATATGGCAAGTGCTCAAGTAATATATCACCAACATGTTCACTAATATAATATCATATATCGTGTATGAAGAATACATATAAGATAAGTGTAAAGTGTATTATATGTAAATACGAAAGTAGATAAAACTAAGACCCCTCCCCCCTTTCCCCCACACACGTTTATACAACCCAATGCCTACACTCATACACCCCCTTCCCAATCCAACGTGACCCCAAACTCATACACCACTTCAACACTCCACACAAAGTGACCATAACCCACTATCCTCACCGTAAGGAAATGGGGTCCTCCACATGATGCAATATAATTTAATCAATTAACAATAGAAGTATAATCCCTCACTACACAAATTATATATCCACCATAAATACAATATTTATGATAATAAGTCCCAACACATATAGACTAGTGTACACTAAATTCACAACATATTTACCATAAAAAATTATTAAATTACTATATATATATATATATATATATATATATATATATATATGAATCACAATCATTCATTCTTCTATTTGTTCTAGATATCCATTATGTTTTGTTTCTTCTTCATCCTAGGAGTCCTCTTCCAAAATCCACTCACGGGAAACATGAATAAGGTGAGCTACCTTTAGGGTATTATCTAGAAAAACTAAATTATAATTAAAATCATAATAAAATCACATCTATAAAAACTAACTGAAGCTCAGGTTTTCATTTAGTCCCTTAGGGTTCACCATATCTAGTCTCACAATCCATTTCGTCTCCTTCTGTTGCAATATTCTAGTCCTGTCGCCACCTCTGTTACCACAATACACCCTGTCAATACCTTAGAATTTTAACAATCTCCAATTATTTTGATGGTAATCATGAAAGTGCCTAGCAAGCAGTTTCCATTTAAGTTTTTCCAGATCATGTCGGTTACTATTCTTAATCTCTCTAATATGCTCCAATATCCTTACCCTCAATTCTCTTGTGGTCATACCGATATAAGTTTTTCAGCAAGGACATTGAGCATAGTAGACCACATTTGAGGTCCTACAATTTACAAAATTAACAATCTTACATTTCTGTCCATCAGTATCCTCAAATTCATCTGAGCGCTCCATAAAAGTACAGGCCAAACAGTCTCCACAGCTAACATTCCCTCATTTAGGTCCTCTAGTATTGAGAAAACTTGGATTTTTAGGAGGAATGTAGTGACTGGTCACTAATAAATCCCTGAGATTAGAGGATCTTTTGGGTGTAAGCGATGGGACTGTAGGTAACAACTCACCTAATTTCTTGTCTGCTAACAGTATGGGCCAATATTTTTTTTTAAATATCTTTCATTGTCCCCCATTGTTTGTTATACTGCGATATAAATCTCACCACATCATCCTCTTTATGATCTTTCTTGTTCTTCACCAATAGGGTCTGTCTATTGACCACACTCACCTCTCGTTTAGTACATGTGATCAAGTCCCGATCATAACCTCTACTCAAAAACCTTTGTTCGATGTCTTTCACCTGTTTCTCAAAGATATCTTGATCAGAGCATACTCTCCTAGCCCGTATGAACTGTCCCTTTGGGATGGCCCTAATTACATGGGGAGGGTGTGAGGATTCAGCCTTAAGATAGGAATTCACCGATGTATCCTTTCTATGAATGTCAGTACTGATCATCCCATCCTCACTAACCATAATTTTAAGATCTAAAAAATCTATTTTCTCACGACTGAATTTATTGGTCAGTCTGACATTCATATTCTTTTGTCCAAAGAAAGTGTGGAGAGATTCCTCGGTACCCTGCCAAATACAAAGGATATCCTCGATGAATCGTCTTCACATGATCACCTGTCCTCCCAATATCTGATCTTCCTCATGTATAGCTGATCTTTCCCAATATCCCATAAACAGGTTGGCATATGTGGGGCACTAGCCACCCCCATAGCCACGCCCTTTGTCTTTAAGTAGAATCTGTCCCGAAACACAAAATAGTTGTGCCTCAGGACGAACTCCAATAATTCCAAGATCAATTCTGCCATCACATGGTCGAGATTACTATTCCCCAAAAAGAACCTGCAAGCCTGCAGGCCATGTTCATTTTGGATGGAAGTATACAATGATTCAACATCACTGGTGACTAGGATCATATCCTTCTCCAATCTCATCCCTTCCACAGCCACGAGTATGTCAGTAGAATCTCGAACATGCAATGGCAGAGCCTCTACACACGGTTTTAGGTAATGTTCGATAAAAAGGCATACTGGTGCACATAAATTTCCTACACCAGAGACTATTGGATGTCCCAGTGGACATTCAAGATTTTTATGCACTTTTGTCAATAAGTATAAAGTGGCTACTCTTGTGTATTGTACTTTTAAACCCTCCACTACTTGTTTACTGATAATGCCCTCATTATATGCTCTTGTCAGAATACCATTCAGTTCCCGAATAAACACTAATGTGGGATTGTGGGATAGTTGGCAATATGTGGTCTCATCCTTTAAGTGTTTACGAGCCTCCTCCTCACACATCCTACATGGCTACACCACCACATTATCCCCCTTGTCCGCAGGTTTAAAAATAACATCTTTCATTCCTTTTAATTGCTTTAATTCTATTCTTTGTTTTCTAGATAGATTATCACCACAATGGTCTTTAATCTTATGGAATTCGTCCGTTACTAATTTCACGAACATTACAACCTGCGGACAAAGGGATAAGAGCAAAAATGTTTTAGATTTTGGGAGAATGTTCTTCGGGAACCGATGGGTTCCCACCCCATTTTGTGCCTCCTCCCACAATTCCTCAAAGGTATTCAATATCTCTGTGTCATCCAGGATATGTTCACCCTTATCCTGAAAAAAATATCTTTTCAGCATTATTTTACAGGCAAATAAATAAACATCTTTAGTAGCTTCAAAATAATCAAAATTCATTGATGGTGCAAATGTCAAACCTTTCTCTAAAACCACTAATTGATCTTTTGAAAACACCCTCTCAGACAGATTGATTAATTTCAGTTTTTCCGGGCTCGTCTGGTCTGGATACAGTTCTGGCGTTGATCTCTTCTCCTGTTTGAATTCGATCTTGTGGATGGCCCCTCCTGCACTGTCACTTCCGGGGTATGCCCGTCTAAAAAACGATCCCCCTGTGAACTACATACAGAGGAGTAAGAAGAAGAACGAGATGTGGGGTTTTCCCCAACATTTTGTTGACGCCATCTATGCACCGTATCCCTTGAATAGTCCGTTTGATCCCTTCTAAATTTCTTTACTTTTTGATTTTGTATCTCGGTTTCCCATTTAATTAAATCGCCTTCCAGTTCACATATTTAACACTGAGCAATAGGAAACAATTCTGAGGAGTTCTTTTGGACTTAGATACAATAGTCCTGCCTGCCTAGAGAAAAGAGATTAGGGATTAAGGGCCCGGTGGCAGGATTTTGCTCCTAGAAATCGTGCTACATAAGGACTGCAATGTCAGGGGTCGAGTGGAGAGTAGTCATTCCCCAGATCCTAAAGTCCCAGCTAGCCTAGTAGTACTCTCAAGTAAATTTGAAACAGTGAGTCCACTGGTATTAGGAAGACCCTCAGACTATTACCACAGATGGCAGTGCATGGGTTTGGAGAGCTCCCTCCTTAGACCAAGGGGAAGTGGACTTGGGCTCTAGCCCAAAGATTTTCAAATCTGAGGGAACTGTTAGCAATTTAGATGGTGCTCCAAGATTCAGAAAAGTTATGCAGGAACAGACACATATTTCAGGATCCGGATGGGTATACTGTGAGGATACTGGTGGTGGATCCTCTGTGTCAGTGGGGTGATGACGTGGGCCATACCAGGGGAACGGAGTCTAAGGGGTTACTGGTTTTCACCAGAGCCCGCCGCAAAGCGGGATGGACTTGCAGCGGCAGGTAACCCCCAGGTCGTTCCACCCGATAGCGACTCAACCCCAACTGACGGCTGAGAAAGGCGCGGTACAAGGGATTAGGCAAGAGCAAGGTCGGACGTAGCAGAAGGTCAGGGCAGGCAGCAAGGATCGCAGTCAGGGGCAACGGCAGAGGGTCTGGAACACTGGCTTGGAACATACACAGGAAACGCTTTCACTGGCACTGAGGCAACAAGATCCGGCAATGCTAGGAAGGGGAAGTGGGTTTTTATAACGAGGGTACAGGTGTGAGTGCTGATTGGGCCAGGCGCCAATCAGTGGCGTGCTGGCCCCTTAAATCGCAGAGAGCCAGCGCGCGTGCGCCCTAGGGAGCGGGGCCGTGCGCGCCGGGACTGAGCCGTTGGAGGACAGGACAGATGAGGGTATTGGGATGCGAGTCGCGAGCGGGCGCGTCCCGCTACGTTGGTCGCATCCCCACCGGTAACACTGATGCAGCACTCCCGGTCAGCGGGAAGCAAGGATTTCCTTAACAGCGAAGACATCAGAGGAGCCAGAGACCGGAGCTGGAGCGACAACCTTGGGGGAGAAGCGGTTAAGAACGAGAGGTTTGAGAAGTGAAACACGAATGGAGTTAGGAATACGGAGAGAAGGGGGAAGAAGAAGTTTGTAGGAGACAGGATTGATTTGACTCTTGATTTTAAATGGTCCAAGGTAACGTGGTCCCAGCTTATAGCTGGGAACACGGAAGCGGATATACTTGGCAGAGAGCCACACTTTGTCCCCAGGAGCGAAGACAGGAGGAGTTCTTCTCTTCTTATCGGCATGTCTCTTCATACGAGACGAGGCCAGTAGGAGCGACTTTTGAGTTTCCTTCCAGATAACAGAGAAGTCCCGGGTAACTTCATCTACAGCAGGCAATCCAGAAGAAGTGGGAATGGGGAGGGGGGCAGAGGGTGACGGCTGTACACCACAAAGAACGGGGATTTGGCGGAGGATTCAGAGTTTTTGAAATTGTACGAGAATTCAGCCCAGGGTAGAAGGTCGACCCAATCGTCTTGGCGGGAGGAGACAAAATGTCGCAAATAGTCACCAAGAATCTGGTTAACTCTCTGTACTTGCCCATTGGATTGGGGGTGATAGGAGGACGAGAAATTTAATTTGATTTTTTATTGATTACAGAGAGCTCTCCAAAATTTCGATACAAATTGAACGCCTCTATCCGAGACGATATGCGTGGGTAGCCCGTGAAGGCGAAAAATATGCATAAAAAATTGCTTCGCCAATTGTGGCACAGAAGGAAGACCTGGAAGCGGAATAAAATGTGCCATTTTGGAGAAACTATCAACGACCACCCAGATGACGGTGTTGCCATGGGATACAGGCAGATCCGTAATAAAATCCATGGCAATTTGGGACCACGGCTGTTCAGGAACAGGTAAAGGAAGTAGGAGTCCAGCAGGCTTCTGGCGAGGGGTCTTGTCCCGGGCACAAACTGTGCAGGCCCAAATGAAATCAGTGACATCACCCTCCAGCGTAGGCCACCAATATAAACGAGAAATAAGCTGGATGGACTTCTTGACACCAGCATGGCCAGCGAGATGAGAGGAATGTCCCCATTTGAGGATCTTGAGGCGCTGGCATGGAGGGACAAAGGTCTTGCCAGGAGGAGTTTGTCCAATAGAAGCTGGAGCAGAGGAGACCAGGCACTCAGGAGATACAATATGTTGTAGAGGGACTTCAGGTTCGGTGGCATCAGAGGAACGTGAAAGGGCGTCAACCCTGACGTTTTTGTCAGCAGGACGAAAGTGAATCTCGAAGTTAAAGCGGGCAAAAAACAACGACCACCTAGCCTGGCGAGGGTTCAGACGCTGGGCAGACTGGAGATACGAGAGATTCTTGTGGTCAGTGTAAATGACAATGGGGTGTTTGGAACCCTCCAGTAGATGCCTCCATTCTTCGAGTGCTAACTTGATGGCTAGAAGTTCACGATCACCAATGGAGTAATTTTTCTCTGCCGGAGAGAAGGTTTTAGAAAAGAAACCACAAGTAATATTACGTCCGGTAGAGTTTTTTTTTGGAGAAGTACAGCTCCGGCTCCGACTGAGGAGGCGTCCACTTCCAGCAAGAAAGGTTTCGATGGATCAGGTCTGGACAGCACTGGAGCAGAAACTAAGGCAGTTTTGAGGCGATTGAAGGCCTCATCCGCTTGAGGAGGCCAGGATTTAGGGTTGGCATTCTTCCTGGTCAGGGCCACAATAGGGGTCACAATGGTGGAAAAATGGGGAATAAACTGTCGGTAGTAGTTGGCAAATCCAAGGAAGCGTTGGATAGCACGGAGTCCAGAAGGGCGTGGCCAATCTAAAACCGCTGACAGTTTGTCTGGGTCCATTTGAAGTCCCTGGCCAGAGACTAGGTAACCTAGGAAGGGAAGAGATTGACATTCAAAGAGACATTTCTCCATTTTGGCATACAGTTGATTTTTGCGGAGTCTCTGGAGCACTAGGCGGTGTTCCTCTAGACTAGAGGAGAAAATCGAGATGTTGTCCAGGTAAACCACAACACAGGTATATAATAAGTCCCGAAATATTTCGTTAACAAAGTCCTGGAAGACTGCAGGGGCGTTGCAGAGCCCAAAGGGCATAACAATATATTCGAAATGTCCGTCTCTGGTATTGAATATGGTTTTCCACTCATCCCCTCTCCTGATGCGAATAAGATTATATGCGCCTCTTAAGTCCAATTTAGTGAAAATATTGGCGCCACGAAGACGGTCAAAGAGTTCAGAGATCAAAGGCAGGGGATAGCGGTTTTTGATGGTCATTTTATTCAAAGTGTATATTCCTGGTAGGCCTTGGGAAGACCTGGTATAGGTGGAGCCACAGGGGGTTGACTAATGGGAGCAGCCATGAGGCATTGTTTGAGACAAGATGAACCCCAACTCTTGATCTCCTCGGTGGTCCAGTCAATTGTAGGAGAATGACGTTGGAGCCATGGCAGACCGAGGAGGATTTCAGAGGTGCAGTTGGGTAGGACAAGAAATTCTATTTTTTCGTGATGCAGTCCAATGCACATTAGCAGGGGTTCTGTGCGGTAACGCACAGTGCAGTACAATTTTTCTCTGTTGACTGAAGAGATGTAGAGTGGTCTGACGAGACTGGTTACTGGGATGTTGAACCTATTAACAAAAGAGGCCAAAATAAAATTTCCTGCAGAACCGGAGTCCAAGAAGGCCACAGCTGAGAAGAAGAAGTTAGCAGAAGGAGAAATCCGCCCTGGCACAGTGAGACGTGGAGAAGCAGAATTCACACCTAGAGCTGTCTCACCTTTGTGAGGAATCAGAGTGCGTTTCTCCTGACGCGGAGGGCGGATAAGACAGTCTTTTAGGAAGTGTTCGGTACTAGCACAGTACAGGCATAGATTCTCGTTACGGCAGCGAGTCCTCCCTTGTAGGGTCAGGCGGGACCGATCCACTTGCATAGCCTTCTCGGCAGAAGGCACAGGAACAGATTGCAGTGGACTTGAGAAGAGAGGAGCCGGGGAGAGAAATCGCCTGGTGCGAACAAGGTCCTTCTACTGTCGGAGCTCCTGGCGTCTTTCAGAGAAACGCATGTCAATGCGGGTGGCCAAATGGATAAGTTCAGACAGGTTAGCAGGAATTTCTCGTGCGGCCAGTACATCCTTGATCTTGCTGGATAAGCCTTTCTTGAAGGTCGTGCAGAGGGCCTCATTGTTCCAGAATAATTCAGAGGTGAGGGTACGAAATTGGATGGCGTATTTGCCTACAGAAGAACTTCCTTGGACTAGGTTCAGCAAAGCAGTCTCGGCAGAGGTGGCTCAGGCTGGTTCCTCGAAGACACTATGAACTTCAGCGAAGAAGGACTGGACAGTGGCAGTGACAGGATCATTGCGGTCCCAGAGCGGTGTGGCCCATGACAAGGCCTTTCCATACAGGAGACTAACCACCTTAGACCGTTCTGTGGGGAATAGGTCCGACATCATCTCCAAGTGTAGGGAACATTGAGACAGGAAACCACGGCATAGTTTAGAGTCCCCATAAAATTTGTCCGGCAGAGGCTGGGAGCGGCCACTCGCTGAGGAGGAGGTGCAGGAGCTGGTGGAGGAGATTGTTGCTGAAGCTGTGGCAGAAGTTGTTGCAGCATGACAGTCAGTTGGGTCAGCTGTTGTCCTTGTTGCGCTATCTGTTGAGATTGCTGGGCGACCACCGTGGTAAGGTCAGCGACAACTGGCAGCGGGACCTCAGCGGGATCCATGGCCGGATCTACTGTCAGGATCCGGATGGGTATACTGTGAGGATACTGGTGGTGGATCCTCTGTGTCAGTGGGGTGATGACGTGGACCGTACCAGGGGAAAGGAGTCTAAGGGGTTACTGGTTTTCACCAGAGCCTGCCGTAAAGCGGTATGGACTTGCAGCGGCAGGTAACCCCCAGGTCGTTCCACCCGATAGCGACTCAACCCCAACTGACGGCTTAGACAGGCGCGGTACAAGGGATTAGGCAAGAGCAAGGTCGGACGTAGCAGAAGGTCAGGGCAGGCAGCAAGGATCATAGTCAGGGGCAACGGTAGAGGGTCTGGAACACTGGCTTGGAACATAAGCAGGAAACGCTTTCACTGGCACTGAGGCAACAAGATCCGGCAATGCTAGGAAGGGGAAGTGGGTTTTTATAACGAGGGCACAGGTGTGAGTGCTGATTGGGCCAGGCGCCAATCAGTGGTGCGCTGGCCCTTTAAATCGCAGAGAGCCGGCGCACGCGCTCCCTAGGGAGCGGGGCCGCGCGTGGCGGGACTGAGCCGACGGAAGACAGGACAGGTGAGGGGATTGTGATGCGAGCCGCAAGCGGACGTGTCCCGCTATGCGGGTCGCATCCCCGCCGGTAACACTGATGCAGCGCTCCCGGTCAGCGGGTCTGACCGGGGCGCTGCATGAAGGTGAACGCCGCGAGCAGGGACCCGGAGCACTCGGCGTAATAACATATTTATCTACTTTGACAACACAACAGCTGTAGCATTTTTCCGTCACCAAAAGGTACCGAGACACAGTCCGTTACAATCAATCGCAAGACAAATACAGCGGGGATCCAAAGTTTGGGCATCCTAGGTAAAAATTTGTATTAATGTGCATAAAGAAGCCGAGGGAAGAGGGAAAAATCTCCAAAAGGCATCAAATTACAGATTAGACATTCTTATAATATGTCAACAAAAGTTAGATTTTATTTCCATGATTTACGCTTTCAAAATAACAGAAAACAAAAAACATGGCGTCTGCAAAAGTTTGGGCACCCTGCAGAATTTATAGCATGCATTGCCCCTTTGCAAAGCTGATAACTGCCAGTGTCATGGATTGTTCTCAATCATAATCTGGGAAGACCAGGTGATGTCAATCTCAAAGGTTTTAAATGCCCAGACTCATCTGACCTTGCCCCAACATTCAGCACCATGGGTTCTTCTACGCAGTTGTCTAGAAATCTGAAACTGAAGATAGTTGACGCTCACAAAGCTGGAGAAGGCTATAAGAAGATAGCAAAACGTTTTCAGATGTCAGTATCCACTGTTCAGAATGAAATCAAGAAATGGAACAGTCATCAGGAACAGTGGAAGTTAAAGCAAGATCTGGAAGACCAAGAAAAATATCAGACAGAACAGCTCACAGGATTGTGAGAAAAACTATTCAAAACCCACGGTTGACTGCACAATCCCACCAAAAAGATCTGGCAGGCACTGGAGTTGTGGTACACTATTCCACAATAAAGAGATACTTGTACAAATATGGATCCACTAAGAACCTCTGTCCAACTGTTAAGCATGGGGGTGGATCAATCATGCTTTGGGGTTGTATTGCAGCACAGGGAACATCTCACGAGTAGAAGGAAAATGGATTCAATAAAATGTCATCAAATTTTGGATACTAACTTGATGCCATCTGTGAAAAGCTGAAGTTAAAGAGAGGATGGCTTCTACAAATGGATAATGATCCTAAACACACCTCGAAATCCACGGGGGATTACATCAAGAGGCGTAAACTGAAGGTTTTGCCATGGCCTTCACAATCTCCTGACCTCAACATAATTGAAAATCTATGGATGGACCTTAAAAGAGCAGTGCGTGACAGACAGCACAGAAATCTCAAAGAACTGGAATACTTTTGTAAGGAAGAATGGGCAAAGATACCTCAAACAAGAATTGAAAGACTCTTGGCTGGCTACAAAAAGCATTTACAAGCTGTGATACTTGCCAAAGGGGGCAGTACAAGATATTAACTAGAGATGAGCGAATCGAAGTTGACGAACCCGAATTCGTTACGAATTTCATGAAAAATTTGATTTGCAACGAATACGAAACGATTCTATCGCACAAATCGCTTCAATAAACTCCATTTTACAGCATTCCAGGCTATTGGAGACCTAAGATGGTGGATCCACATGTGAGTACATGGGGCAGGGGATTATGGGAGGGCGGGAAACAGCGGCGGGAATGAAGGTAGGCGGGCTGACCCTGAACCACATGTGAGATGCAGCCTATCAGTGTTCACTGACCCTTGTGATGTCACAGGCCCTATATAATCGGCGGCCATCTTGCCTCTGTTCATTTCATCTATGCACTCAGATGGAGAGGACGGGACTGCGCGTGTGTGAATAGCTCATACTACACTGCAACTGCTAGTCATATCAGCATTAGGGAAAGGCAGGAGTGCAGAGTGCTTTGCTGTTACACTGAGAAGGATCATTGATAGCTAAACCTCCTATTCACGTTATTGAGCATTGCAGCAGAGAGGGACAGATAGCTGTCAGCTGCCTCATACAGATCTCCAAGCTGCCTGAACTTTCTGAAGCATCTTATCTCCTCATTTTTCAGCCCAATTGAGTTTTTTTTTGCTCCACAAATCTTCTGCTGCTCAGAATTGTGTGACAGAGTGCAATTTAGGGTTTAATTCCGGGATTATTTTTTTTTGTGGTGCTGCACTGTTGGGTCCTGCTGCTGTTCAGAAATAAGTCATATTAGTGTGGACTTTAGTGCCTTTTTACCATTTTTCACCTGTTACTCTGTCTCTGTGCTAAATTCAGTGTTATACCACACGTTATACACCTGCCGGTGTATGAAAGAAAAAAAAGTTTTTCCTGCGTACAAATACGCTTTTTCAGTGGCCTTATCATTGCAAAGGGCCTACATACAAGCAAATAGCGTACCATATACCACCTTTTTCTCTGTCTCTGTGCTAAATTCAGTGTTATACCACACGTTATACACCTGCCGGTGTATTAAAGAAAATATTTTTTTCCTACGTACAAATACGCTTAACAGTGGCCTTATCATTGCAAAGGGCCTAAATACGAGCAAATAGCGTACCATATACTACCGTATATGCCGGCGTATAAGATGACAGTTAAAATGTAGAGTTTGGGATATACTCGCCATATAAGACTGCCCCTCTACCGCAATGTACAGTTCATTGTAGTTCCCCCCACATTAGGTAGGCAGCATGTTTCCCACATTAGTAGGCAGCATGTTCCCCCACATTAGGTTGGCAGTATAGTTCCCCCCACATTAGGTAGGCAGTATAGTTACCCCCCACATTAGGTAGGCAGTATAGTTCCCCCCCACATTAGGTAGGCAGCATGTTCCCCCACATTAGGTTGCAGTTCCCCCACATTAGGTTGCCAGTTCCCCCACATTAGATTGCCAGCTCCCGCACCCCAACATTTGGTTAGGGAGTTCCCCAACATTAGTAGGCAGCTCCTCCACATTAGTAGCAGTTCCCCCACAATATTAGGCAGTTCCCCCACATTTGTAGGCAGCTCCCCCCATAATAGTAGGCAGCTACCGCACAATAGTAGGCAGTTTCCCCACAATAGTAGGCAGCTCCCCCCACATTTGTAGGCAGCTCCCCCCACATTTGTAGGCAGTTCACCCCATAATAGTAGGCAGCTCCCCCTATAATAGTAGGCAGCGCCACCCATAATAGTAGGCAGCTCCCCCCCATAATAGTAGGCAGCTCCCCCCCCATAATAGTAGGCAGCTCTCCCCCATAATAGTAGGCAGCTCTCCCCATAATAGTAGGCAGCTCCCCCTATAATAGTAGGCAGCTCCCCCTATAATAGTAGGCAGCTCCCCCCCCATAATAGTAGGCAGCTCCCCCCATAATAGTAGGCAGCTCCCCCCCATAATAGTAGGCAGCTCCCCCCATAATAGTAGGCAGCTCCCCCCATAATAGTAGGCAGCTCCCCCCCATAATAGTAGGCAGCTCCCCCCATAATAGTAGGCAGCTCCCCCCCATAATAGTAGGCAGCTCCCCCTATAATAGTAGGCAGCTCCCCCCATAATAGTAGGCAGCTCCCCCTATAATAGTAGGCAGCTCCCCCCATAATAGTAGACAGCTCCCCCCATAATAGTAGGCAGCTCTCCCCATAATAGTAGGCAGCTCCCCCTATAATAGTAGGCAGCTCCCCCTATAATAGTAGGCAGCTCCCCCCCCATAATAGTAGGCAGCTCCCCCCATAATAGTAGGCAGCTCCCCCCCCCATAATAGTAGGCAGCTCTCCCCATAATAGTAGGCAGCTCCCCCCATAATAGTAGGCAGCTCCCCCCCATAATAGTAGGCAACTCTCCCCCATAATAGTAGGCAGCTCCCCCTATAATAGTAGGCAGCTTCCCCCATAATAGTAGGCAGCTCCCCCACATTAGGTTGTCAGCTCCACCCCCCTCCTTCCCCACAGACATACAGCGTCAGCCTCCAGCCATATAAATTGTATGGCTGGAGGCTGTATGTCTGTACTGCCTCCACTGTGATCCGGTCACCGCTCCTCCGGCCCGGGGTCACATGTACTGCTATGGCCTATGGACCATAGTAGGAGGTGCCAGTACCGGAGGAGCGGTGATTGGAACACTGAAGAAGATAACGCGCCACCGGTAACTTACCATTCCCTGACCAACTCGCGTCCTCCTGCGATGATCCTCCTGCGTCTCTATGGTTGTACGCACGGGACGTCACTGACGTACAAGCATAATGGCGGAGGACCAGGAGGACCGGAGGATCATCGCAGGAGGACGCACGTTGGCCAGGGAATGGTAAGTGACCGGCGGACACAGGGATGTCCGGGATAGGAATACTTCTTTTTATGTGTCCGGCCTGGCTCCCGTGTGCTGCTGCAGGCGGGGGCCGGCCATAGCAGGTAAAAACTAATACTGTCTACTAAAAACCAGGGGCCTCCAGCTGGAATTATAAATGTACCTGGGGTGGAGCGGAGGGAGGGGTTAGAATAGTTAATAGGAATAGGCTTCATAGGAAAATAAAACTTACACCCTTGAATCCCATTAACCCCAATAACATAAAGGATGGAAATGTAAAGTGTATGTTCACAAATGCCAGAAGCTTAGCAAATAAAATTGGGGAGCTTGAGGCCTTGATACTGGAGGAACATATTGATATAGTTGGGGTCACTGAGACATGGCTGGACTCCTAGCATGACTGGACTGTCGATTTGCAGGGGTTTACATTGTTTTGCAAGGATAGAATGAACAGAAAAGGTGGTGGAGTCTGTCTGTATGTAAGAAGTGGTATGAAAGTCAGTGTGAACGATGCCATAGTGTGTGATGATTCTGAGGAGGTGGAATCACTGTGGGTAGAATTACAAAATGAGGGAAATACTGATAAAATAATACTTGGTGTAATCTACAGACCCCCTAATATCACTGAAGAGATAGAAGGTCGGCTTCATAAACAAATAGAGAGGGCCGCCCGGGCAGGTACAGTGGTAATAATGGGAGATTTTAACTATCCAGATATAGATTGGGGTCGGGGGCTGGCAAAAACTACAAAAGGGCGACAATTCCTAAATTTATTGCAGGATAATTTTATGGGCCAGTTTGTAGAGGACCCAACAAGAAGTGATGCCTTGTTGGATCTGATCATTTCCAACAACGCAGAGCTGGTTGGTAATGTAACTGTTAGGGAAAACCTTGGTAATAGCAACCACAATATAGTTACTTTTGACTTAAAATGTAGAAAACAAAGACAGGCAGGGAAGGCAAAAACATATAACTTTAAAAAGGCAAACTTCCCTGGGCTGAGGGCTGCACTACAGGACATAGACTGGGGGGAGGTGTTCTCAAATACTGATACAGAAGGTAAATGGGACATCATTAAATAAACTCTAAATAACTATACAGCTAAATATATACCAAAGGGGAACAAATATAAACGATTAAAACTAAATCCTACATGGCTGACAAATGATGTTAAAAGAGCAATAAACAACAAAAAATAGCCTTCAAAAAATTCAAATCTGATGAGTCAGCTATAACATTTAAACAGTACAAAGAGCTTAATAAAATCTGTAAAAATGTAATAAAAACAGCAAAAATTCAAAACGAGAGACAGGTGGCCAAAGAAAGCAAAACTAATCCTAAAATTTTTTTTAGATATATAAATGCAAAAAAACCAAGGACAGAGCATGTAGGACCCCTTAATAATGATAATGGGTAGGTTGTCACTGGCGATCAAGAGAAGGCGGAGCTACTGAATGGGTTCTTTAGTTCTGTATACACTTTGGAAAAAGGAGCTGACATTGGCCAGGTCAGTGCTGGTAACACATCATGTAATGTACTGAACTGGCTTAATGTAGAGATGGTACAAGGTAAGTTAAGTAATATAAATGTAAGCAAATCTCCAGGGCCAGATGGATTGCACCCAAGAGTTCTTAGAGAGGTAAGTTCAGTAATACCTGTACCCCTGTTCATGATATTTAGAGATTCACTGGTGTCTGGTATTGTGCCAAGGGACTGGCGCAAGGCGAATGTGGTGCCAATCTTCAAAAAGGGCTCTAGGTGTTCCCCAGGAAACTATAGACCGGTAAGTTTAACGTGCATTGTGGGTAAATTGTTTGAAGGACTTATAAGGGATTACATACAGGAATACATAGGAGATAATAGTATTATAAGTGATAGCCAACATGGGTTTACTAAGGATAGAAGTTGTCAAACCAATCTAATTTGCTTTTATGAAGAGGTGAGTAGAAGCCTTGACAGAGGAATGGCTGTGGATATAGTGTTTCTGGATTTTGCTAAAGCATTTGATACTGCCCCACATAGACATCTGACAGGTAAGTTAAGGTCTTTGGGTTTGGAAATTTTAGTTTGTAACTGGATTGAACACTGGCTCATGGATCGTACCCAGAGAGTGGTGGTCAATGATTCGTACTCTGATTGGTCCCCGGTAATTAGTGGTGTACCCTAAGTTTCAGTACTGGGCCCGCTGTTGTTTAATTTATTTATCAATGATATAGAGGATGGCATTAACAGCTCTGTTTCTATCTTTGCAGATGACACCAAGCTTTTTAGCACAGTACAGTCTATAGAGGATGTGCATAAGTTACAAGATGACTTGGATAGACTAAGTGTCTGGGCATCCACTTGGCAAATGAGGTTCAATGTGGATAAATGTAAAGTTATGTTTCTGGGTACTAATAACCTGCATGCGTCGTATGTCTTAGGGGGGATTAAACTTTCAGAGTCACTGGTAGAGAAGGATCTGGGTGTACTTGTAGATCACAGACTACAGAATAGCATGCAATGTCAGGCTGCTGCTTCCAAAGCCAGCAGGATATTGTCATGTATCAAAAGAGGCATGGGCTCAAGGGACAGAGACATAATACTCCCCCTTTATAAAGCATTGGTACGGCCTCACCTGGAATATGCTGTTCAGTTTTGGTCGCCTGTAAATAAAAGGGACACTGTGGAGCTGGAAAGGGTGCAGAGACACGCGACTAAACTAATATGGGGCATGGAACATCTTAGCTATGAGGAGCGATTAAAGGCGTTACAATTGTTTAGTCTTGAGAAGAGACGTTTAAGGGGGGGGATATGATAAACGTATGTAAGTATATTAAAGCCCATACAAAAAATATGGAGAAAAACTGTTCCAGGTTAAACCCCCCCAAAGGACGAGGGGGCACTCCCTCCGTCTGGAGAAGAAAAAGTTTAGTCTCAAGGGGCGACACGCCTTCTTTACCATGAGAACTGTGAACTTATGGAACAGTCTACCTCAGGAACTGGTCACAGCAGGAAAAATTTACAGCTTTAAAATATGATTAGATACATTCCTGGAACAAAATAACATTAATGCTTATGAAGAAACATAAAATCCCATCCCTTCCCCAATATCGCGCCACACCCCTACCCCTTAATTCCCTGGTTGAACTTGATGGACATATGTCTTTTTTTGACCGTACTAACTATGTAACTATGTAACTATGTAACTATGTTGTGAAACTACAACTCCCAGCATGCCCGGACAACCTTTGCCGGTCCGGGCATGCTGGGAGTTGTAGTTTCACAACAGCTGGAGACCCCCTGGTTTTTAGTATCAGTAATTAGTTTTTATATGCTATGGCCGGCCCCCACCTGCAGCCGCACACGGGAGCCGGGCCGGGCAGATAATTCAGAAGAAAATTCGGGGTTAAAAAGTCGTCTTATACGCCGGGATATACGGTACCTTTTTTTTCGGTCTCTGTGCTAAATTAAGTATTATACCACATATTATACACCTACCAGTGTATTAAAGAAAAAAAAGTTTTTCCTGCGTACAAATACGCTTTTTCAGTGGCCTTATCATTGCAAAGGGCCGACATACAAGCAAATAGCGTACCATATACCACCTTTTTTTCTGTCTCTGTGCTAAATTCAGTGTTATACCACACGTTATACACCTGCCGGTGTATTAAAGAAGAAAAAAAAAAGTTTTTCCTGCGTACAAATACGCTTTTTCAGTGGCCTTATCATTGCAAAGGGCCTACATACAAGCAAATAGCGTACCATATACCACCTTTTTTTCTGTCTCTGTGCTAAATTAAGTGTTATACCACACGTTATACACCTGCCGGTGTATAAAAAAAAATAAAGGTTTTCCTGCGTACAAATACGCTTAACAGTGGCCTTATCATTGCAAAGGGCCTAAATACAAGCAAATAGCGTACCATATACTACCTTTTTTTCTGTCTCTGTGCTAAATTCAGTGTTATACCACACGCTATACACCTGCTGGTGTATTAAAGAAAAAAAAAGTTTTTCCTGCGTACAAATACGCTTTTTCAGTGGCCTTATCATTGCAAAAGGCCTACATACAAGCAAATAGCGTACCATATACCACCTTTTTTTCTGTCTCTTTGCTAAATTCAGTGTTATACCACATGTTATACACCTGCCGGTGTAGTAAAGAAAAAAAAAGTTTTCCTGCGTACAAATACGCTAAACAGTGCACTCATCATTGCAAAGGGCACACATACAACCAAGTAGTGTACTATCTAGTACCTGTATTTCTGTCTCAGTGCTAAATTCAGTGCTATTCTACACATTAGTATACACCGGCTGGTGTATACAACAAAAAAAAGAGTTTTTTTCTGCGTATAAATTCGCTTAACAGTGCGCTCATCATTGCAAAGGGCATACATAGAACCAAGTAGTGTACTATTTAGTAACTGTTATTCTGTCAAGGGCCTATATACTTTGAAAGGACAGCCATAAGTATTCGCCTGCTGCTGTTCTATACTCTCATAAACGCACTAAGTATGTCAGGCAGGGAAGTGCCAGGACGTGCACAGAGAAGGGGCTGAGGCCTACATACGTCAGGCAGAGTTGGCAGCAGACTTGGGGCGAGTGGCAGCAGGAGTCGCAGCATTAGGCCTGAGCTCCCGTTAACACCCAGCGGTCGTGTCGTCGACCCATCTCTCCTCGTCAATTGGTTTGCACACTCATCCCCATCCTCACAAGCGACATCTGACAACCCCAGTCAAGAGTCGGTGAGTTCCTCAGACACAACCCTCAGTTCGCCCAGGAGCAGTCCCCGTAATCCCATTGCCTTTGTCCTATGCTGTTACCTCTCCAAAAGAAGTATCTCATGCTTTGGGTTCAGCTCCACTATTTAGTGAGGACGATGTAATAGAGGACAGTCAGCATCTAATGGGCAGCCAAGAATGTGAGGAGACATGCGTCCCTTGCTCCGCAAGGCGGGCAAGTATTGATGCGGAGAGTGACGTGGGAGGCGGTGTTCCAATTGTTCAGTGTCCTGAGGCAGACACTGTTGTGGAACACGAGGAGGACATCAGTGACGTGCACACATCTTTTGATGATGATGAAGCCGATCGCAATTGGGAGCCGGGTGCAGAAGCCGGGGCTTCATCATCATCATGAGAGAGATTTGCTCTTTGTGTATGAGGCAGCAAGGCGGTAGCACGGTTGGCAATCAGCGTTGTGGTGGCAGTAGTGGAAATTCAGGAGCCAAACGTGCCAGGGGGAGACCACCTGCTTCGCGGCAAGCTACCATTCAGGGAGGTAGTGGAACAGGGGTTCCTGGAGACGGCGCCAATAGCAGTGAAATAGTGCTAACTGCGGGTGGGAAAATCAGCTACTCTGCGGTGTGGTTGTTCTTCATAAAGAATCCGGAGGACCTTAGCGTAGTTACATGCAAAATCTGTCGGCAGAAAGTGAAGCGTGGCCAGGGTCCCAATCTCGGCACCACGGCCCTGCGTCAACACATGATTCACCACCATAAAGCGGCCTGGGATAACCGTGGCTCCGATGTAGTGGTCCAGCCTGCCGCATCACCCAGTGGCCATCCCCTCCCTCCGTCATCCAGCCAAGGCTCCACCACCTGAGCCGAAGGTAGCATTTTGTCAAACCCTCCTTCTTGCGCTCCTGCTTCTTCCGCTCGTAGTCAGCCATTCCGCCAACAGTCGATCGGCGAAGCCATGTCCAAGAGACAACAGTATGCGCCCACTCATCCAATGGCGCAGAAGTTGAATGTGCTCCTGTCCAAGTTGCAGGCCCACATTGTAAATGTTGTTCCTGGAAAGCCACAACAGCAATTTGGACAGGTCACACGGCTTCCACCTCCACGCTCTCGCTCTCAGGCAGTTGGTCCTTTTACAGTGTGCACCTCCTCCACCTCCTCCCCCGTGTCCTCGGCCTCCACTGCACGTCCAAATTTTGGTGGCCCTTCATCGTACTACGTGTGTAGGGCACAGCGGTGTCAAGCCGTCCTTCAGATGGTTTGCCTTGGCGAACGGAGTCACACAGGGGAGGAACTGCTAAAGTTCATTAGGGAAGAAATCCGAGTATGGCTGACTGACGTTTGTCAAGATGAATCAGGGATGGATCAGCCAGGATTTCCAGCTACCAATGACAGATGGGTCTGAGTAGATTGACCATGCTCCTACAGCAAAATTTTCTCTATTGTGGTTGGTTATGAAACTCTCTGGGGCAGACCTGGGCATTGTACAGCCCGCTTGCCACATACGGCCCTTTAATTGGCTCTGACCGGCCCGCGCTGATTGGGGGACAACTATGCTGCCTAATCTGGGGGACAACTATGCTCCTAATCTGGGGGACATCTATGCTGCCTAATCTGGGGGACATCTATGCTGCCAAATCTGTGGGACAACTATGCTCCTTATCTGGGGGACAACTATGCTCCTAATCTGGTGGACAACTATGCTCCTAATCTGGTGGACATCTATGATGCCTAATCTGGGGGACAAGTATGCTCCTAATCTGGGGGACATCTATGCTGCCTACTCTGGGGGACAAGTATGCTCCTAATCTGGGGGACAACTAAGCTCCTAATCTGGTGGACATCTATGCTGCCTAATCTGGGGGACATCTATGCTGCCTAATCTGGGTGACATCTATGCTGCCTAATCTGGGGAACAAGTATGCTCCTAATCAGGGGGACATCTATGCTGCCTACTCTGGGGGACAAGTATGCTTCTAATCTGGGGGACAACTAAACTCCTAATCTGGTGGACATCTATGCTGCCTAATCTGGGGGACATCTATGCTGCCTAATCTGGGTGACATATATGCTGCCTAATCTGGGGGACAACTATGCTCCTAATCTGGGGGACATCTATGCTGCCTACTCTGGGGGACAAGTATGCTTCTAATCTGGGGGACAACTAAGATCCTAATCTGGTGAACATCTATGCTGCCTAATCTGGGGGACATCTATGCTGCCTAATCTGGGTGACATCTATGCTGCCTAATCTGGGGGACAACTATGTTCCTAATCTGGGGGACATCTATGCTGCCTAATCTGGGGGACAAGTATGCTCCTAATCTGAGGGACATCTATGCTGCCTAATCTGGGGGACAAGTATCCTCCTAATCTGGGGGACATCTATGCTGCCTACTCTGGGGGACAAGCATGCTCCTAATCTGGGGGACATCTATGCTGCCTAATCTGGGGGACATCTATGCTGCCTAATCTGGGGGACAACTAAACTCCTAATCTGGTGGACATCTATGCTACCTAATCTGGGGGACATCTATGCTGCCTAATCTGGGGGACAACTCTGCTCCTAATCTGGGGGACATCTATGCTGCCTAATCTGGGGTACAAGTATGCTCCTAATCTGGGGGACATCTATGCTGCCTACTCTGGGGGACAAGTATGCTCCTAATCTGGGGGACATCTATGCTGCCTAATCTGGGGGACAACTATGCTCCTAATCTGGGGGGACAACTAAACTCCTAATCTGGTGGACATCTATGCTGGCTAATCTGGGGGACATCTATGCTGCCTAATCTGGGTGACATCTATGCTGCCTAATCTGGGGGACAACTATGCTCCTAATCTGGGGGACATCTATGCTGCCTATTCTGGGGGACAAGTATGCTCCTAATCTGAGGGACATCTATGCTGCCTACTCTGGGGGACAAGTATGCTCCTAATCTGGGTGACATATATGCTGCCTAATCTGGGTGACATCTATGCTGCCTAATCTGGGTGACATCTATGCTGCCTAATCTGGGGGGACAAGTAGGCTCCTAATCTGGGGGGCATCTATGCTGCCCAATCTGGAGGACAACTATGCTCCTAATATGGGGAAAACTGATGCTTCTGGCCTTGGGCCTATCATTTTTTGAAGTTTAGCAGTAGCTAAATACATGCTTAATGCAAATGTAAACATTGATCTTTAAATGTTTTGAAAACCTCTTGGGTACTGCAAATGCATGCTCCAGACTCATTCTGTGTCTTTCAGGAACTTCTTGCCTCCCTGGTGCCTCTGGCCTTGGGCCTTAAATTTTTGTATGTTTAGCGGTAGCTAAATACATGCTTAATGCAAATTTCAACAATGATCGTTAAATTCTCGGCGCTCTGCCAGAGCCTTCTCCTACCCCGCCTGGGCCGATCCGAGGACCTCACTAACCAACTCACTAACTAATCCAATCGCTTATAGCGACGGACGGTGTGTACAAAGGGCAGGGACTTAATCAACGCCAGCTTATGACCCTCACCTACTGGTAATTCCTCGTTTTAACCCCTTAAGGACGCAGGACGTAAATGTACGTCCTGGTGAGGTGGTACTTAACGCACCAGGACGTACATTTACGTCCTAAGCATAACCGCGGGCATCGGAGCGATGCCCGTGTCATGCGCGGCTGATCCCGGCTGCTGATCGCAGCCAGGGACCCGCCGGCAATGGCCGACGCCCGCGATCTCGCGGGCGTCCGCCATTAACCCCTCAGGTGCCGGGATCAATACAGATCCCGGCATCTGCGGCAGTTCGCCATTTAAATGAACGATCGGATCGCCCGCAGCGCTGCTGCGGGGATCCGATCATTCATAACGCCGCACGGAGGTCCCCTATCCTTCCTCCGTGCGGCTCCCGGCGTCTCCTGCTCTGGTCTGTGATCGAGCAGACCAGAGCAGGAGATGACCGATAATACTGATCTGTTCTATGTCCTATACATAGAACAGATCAGTATCAGCAATCATGGTATTGCTATGAATAGTCCCCTATGGGAACAATTCAAGTGTAAAAAAAATGTAAAAAAATGTAAAAGTAAAAGTAAAAAAAAAGTGAAAAATCCCCTCCCCCAATAAAAAAGTAAAACGTCCGTTTTTTCCTATTTTACCCCCAAAAAGCGTAAAAAACATTTTTTATAGACATATTTGGTATCGCCGCGTGCGTAAATGTCCGAACTATTAAAATAAAATGTTAATGATCCCGTACGGTGAACGACGTGAACGAAAAAAAATAAAAAAAAGTCCAAAATTCCTACTTTTTTAATACATTTTATTAAAAAAAAAATTATAAAAAATGTATTAAGTTTTTTATATGCAAATGTGGTATAAAAAAAGGGATTATAAACGTACTAATTTGGTTAAAAAGTTTGTGATTTTTTTTAAGCGCAACAATAATATAAAAGTATATAATAATGGGTATCATTTTAATCGTATTGACCCTCAGAATAAAGAACACATGTTATTTTTACCATAAATTGTACGGCGTGAAAACAAAACCTTCCAAAATTAGCAAAATTGCGTTTTTCGTTTTAATTTCCCCACAAAAATAGTGTTTTTTGGTTGTGCCATACATTTTATGATATAATGAGTGATGTCATTACAAAGGACAACTGGTCGCGCAAAAAACAAGCCTTCATACTAGTCTGTGGATGAAAATATAAAAGAGTTATGATTTTTAGAAGGCGAGGAGGAAAAAATGAAAACGTAAAAATTAAATTGTCCTTAAGGCCAAAATGGGCTGAGTCCTTAAGGGGTTAAAGGGTACCTCTCATCAAATAAACTTTTGATATATTTTAGATTAATGAATGTTGAATAACTTTCCAATAGCAGGTTAATGAAAAATATGCTTCTTTCTATTATATTTTTCCCGATCAGTCCTGTCAGCAATCATTTCTGACTCATGCTGGAGTCCTAAACACTCAGAGCTGCCAGCCTGCTTTGTTCACAGCCAAACAGGCTGTGAACAAAGCAGGCTGGCAGCTCTGAGTGTTCTCCTTTGTGAACAAAGCAGACTGGCAGCTCGTAGTGTTTAGGACTCCAGTATGAGTCTGAAATGCTTGCTGCCAGGACTGGAGGGAGACCCCTAGTGGTCATTTCTTCAAAGTGGAAAATTAAATAGAAAGAAGTAAATTTTTTAATAACATGCAATTGTAAAGTTATTCTGCATACATTAATCTATAATATATCAAAAGTTTTTTTAATGAGAGGTACCCTTTAACGTTAAATAATTGCAATCCCAGATCCCTATGACGAACTGGTTTCAGCGTGCAACACGCACCTGTCCTTGAAGGATAGAGACACGCTGTTACGCCGAGCGCTCGCGGCGTGCTTCTGTATGCAGCGCTCCGGTCAGCACCGCTGACCGCGAGCGCTGCTTCCATGTTCTCGGAGGGGACGCGATCCGAGGTGCGGGACGTGCCCACTCTCGAATCGCGTCCCGTGTCTCTCACCCACCACGTCCTCCTTCACTGCCCTCCCAGTGTGTGCGGCCCCGCTCTCTAGGGCGCGCGCACGCCAGCTCTATGAGATTTAAAGGGCCAGTGCACCACTAATTGGTGCCTGGCCCAATCAGTTCAAAACATATAAAAACCCACTTCCCCTTCCTGTCCTTGCCGGATCTTGTTACCTTGTGCCCTGAGAAAGCGTTTAGTGTGTCCCAAGCCTGTGTACCTTGACCTTCTGCTGTTGCCCCTGACTACGAACCTCGCTGCCTGCCCTGACCTTCTGCTACGTCTGACCTCGCCTCTGTCTAGTCCTTGTGTACCGCGCCAGTCTCAGCTGCCAGAGAGGTCGAGTCGCTACTGGGGAACACGACCTGGTAGTTACTGGTTACTCTGGTGAACACCAGTAACTGCTTAGAACTGATTCCCCAGTACGGCCAGCGTCATCGCCTCTCTTGGACAGGGGATCCACCTCCAGTGTCTTCACCAGCCGCTAGTCCGGACCCTGACAGTAGATCCGGCCATGGATCCCGCTGAGGTACCGCTGCCAAGCCTCGCTGATCTCACCTCCGTGGTTGCCCAGCAGTCCCAGCAAATTGCTCAACAAGGACAACAGCTGTCGCAGTTGACCGCCATGATTCAACAGCTCCTGCCTCCACAGCCTCAACCGCCAGCTCCAGCATCTCCTCCTCTCCGAGCTGCTGCTTCTTCTGCTAGAGTCCGCCTGTCTCTCCCAGATAAGTTTGACGGGGACTCTAAAAATTGCCGGGGATTCCTGTTCCAATGCTCCCTGCACTTAGAGATGTTGTCAGACCAATTCCGCACTGAACGGTCTAAGGTGGCGTTCGTCGTCAGTCTACTTTCTGGGAAGGCCTTGGCCTGGGCCACGCCGCTTTGGGACCGCAACGATCCTGCCACTGCCTCAGTCCAGTCCTTTTATTTCTGAAGTCCGCAGTGTCTTTGAGGAACCTGCCCGTGCCTCATCCGCGGAAACTGCCTTACTGAACCTTGTCCAAGGAGACTCTACCGTGGGCGAATACGCCATACAATTCCGGACTTTGGCCTCTGAGTTGGCCTGGAACAATGAGGCTCTCTGCACGACCTTTAAAAAAGGTTTATCCAGCCATATTAAAGATAGTCTGGCTGCACGAGAGATACCCTCCTCCCTGACTGAAATAATCCACCTGGCTACCCGCATTGATATGCGCTACATTGAGAGACGTCAGGAGCTCTGCCAGGAGAAAGATCTCGTTCGCACCAGGCGATACCCGCGCCTGGCTCCTCTCTTCCAGCATCCTTTGCGGTCTGTTACTGTGCCTCCCGCTGAGGAGGCCATGCAAGTGGACCGGTCTCGCCTGACCCAGCAAGAGAGGACTCGCCGGAGGAACGAGAACTTATGCCTATACTGTTCGAGCTCAGAACATTTCCTAAAGGATTGTCCTCTTCGTCCTCAGCGTCAGGGAAACGCTCGCACCTAGTGATCGTGGGAGAGGCGCCACTGGGTGTAAAATCTTCCTCTCCACGCCTGACTATTCCAGTGCGGATTTCTCCAGCTGATAAAGCCTCCTTCTCTGCGGAGGCATTCTTGGACTCTGGTTCAACAGGAAACTTCATAAAAGCCTCCTTCATCAACCGGTTTAACATCCCTGTTATCAGTCTAGTCAAGCCCTTCTACATTTCCTCAGTCAACGGAGAACACCTGAATTCTACCGAGCGTTACCGCACGGCCCCTGTACGCATGACCGTGGGGGTTCTCCATCAAGAAAGGATTGAGTTCTTTGTCCTGCCTAACTGCACCTCAGACATCCTTCTTGGCTTACCGTGGCTCCAGCGGCATTCTCCTACCCTCGACTGGACCACGGGGGACATAAAATCCTGGGGCTCTTCCTGTCACTCACGCTGCCTTAAGTCGCTTCCCACCAGCCAAGTCTCTATTGCTTCTCCTTTGCTCGGCCTTCCAAAGGCCTATCAAGACTTTTCTGACATTTTTTGCAAAAAACAGGCAGAGGTCTTACCACCACATAGGCCCTATGACTGCCCTATTGACTTGCTCCCTGGGACCACGCCGCCCCGTGGCAGGATTTACCCTCTCTCCGCTCCGGAAACTGAGGCCATGTTGGAATATATTCAGGAGAATCTCAAAAAAGGTTTCATCAGGAAGTCTTCTTCTCCTGCTGGAGCAGGATTCTTCTTTGTTGTCAAGAAGGATGGGTCTCTACGCCCTTGTATTGACTACCGCGGCCTCAATAAGATCACTATAAAGAACCGCTACCCTCTGCCACTCATCTCGGAACTCTTTGACCGGCTGCGCGGAGCAAAGATTTTTACCAAGCTTGACCTCAGGGGTGCGTACAATCTCATCAGAATTCGTGAAGGAGATGAGTGGAAAACTGCTTTTAACACTAGAGATGGTCACTTCGAATACCTGGTCATGCCATTCGGTCTTTGCAACGCCCCTGCAGTCTTCAAAGACTTTGTCAATGAGATCTTCCGGGACTTGTTGTATACTTGTGTGGTGGTCTATCTCGATGACATTCTAATCTTCTCCTCCAACCTAGAGGAACACCGCCTCCATGTTCGCCAAGTGCTCCAGCGCCTCCGAGTTAACCATCTCTACGCCAAAATTGAAAAATGACTCTTTGAACGTACCTGTCTTCCTTTCCTAGGATATCTGGTCTCAGGACAGGGCCTTCAAATGGACCCCGATAAGCTCTCCGCAGTCTTGGATTGGCCACGCCCCTCTGGACTTCGCTCTATCCAGCGCTTCCTCGGATTCGCTAATTACTACCGTCAGTTTATCCCCCACTTCTCCACCATCGTGGCTCCCATTGTGGCTCTGACCAAGAAAGATGAGAATCCGAGATCCTGGCCTCCCCAAGCATAAGAAGCTTTTACTCGCCTTAAGGCCGCCTTCGCCTGCGCACCAGTCTTGACTAGGCCTGATCCACTGAAGCCATTCTTCCTCGAGGTGGATGCCTTTTCAGTAGGAGCCGGGGAGGTTCTTCTTCAGAAAAATGCTAAAGGAAAAAACGTCACTTGCGTTTTTTTCTCTAAAACATTTTCTCCTCCTGAAAAAATTACGCTATTGGTGACTGAGAATTGCTGGCCATTAAAATGGCACTCGAGGAGTGGAGGCATCTCCTGGAAGGGTCTCTCCACCCGATCACCATCTACACTGACCACAAAAATCTGCCATACCTACAGTCCGCTCAGCGCTTAAATCCTCGCCAGGCCAGGTGGTCATTGTTCTTCGCTCGTTTAATTTCCAGATACATTTTCGTCCTGCAGACAAGAATGTCAGGGTGGATGCCCTTTCTCATTTCACTGATGCCACGGAGGCAGAAACCTCTCTCCGACACATCGTTCCCCTTGAGTGTCTGATCTCTGCTGCTCCGGCTTCCCTGGCACCAGTTCCTCCAGGAAAAACCTTTGTCCCTCCACGTCTTTGCCTCCGGACTCTCAAATGGGGTCACTCCTCCCACTTGGCGGGTCACGCTGGAATAAAAAAATCCACTCAGTTGATTGACAGACACTATTGGTGGCCTTCCCTAGAAAAAGATGTAACTGACTTCGTACGCTCCTGTACTGTCTGCGCACGTGATAAAATTCCTCGCCAAAGGCCCGCGGGTCTTCTTCTTCCTCTGCCAGTACCCGAACAGCCTTGGTCACACATAGCGATGGACTTCGTCATTGACCTTCCTGTATCCCATGGCAACACTATCATTTGGGTGGTCGTTGATCGATTCTCCAAAATGGCCCATTTCGTTCCACTCCCTGGCCTCCCTTCTGCGCCACAATTGGCAAAGCATTTCTTTTTGCACATTTTTCGTCTCCACGGACTGCCTACGCATATCGTCTCCGATAGAGGCGTTCAGTTTGTCTCGAAATTCTGGAGAGCACTCTGCACCCAATTAAAGATTAAATTGAATTTTTCCTCCGCCTACCACCCGCAATCTAATGGACAAGTGGAGAGAATAAACCAAATCCTTGGTGACTACCTGCAACATTTTGTCTCCTACCGCCAAGATGATTGGGTTGACCTGTTACCCTGGGCCGAAATCTCGTACAATTTCAAAGACTCTGAGTCATCCGCCAAGTCTCCATTCTTTGCTGTGTACGGCCGTCACCCACTTTCCTCCCTCCCTATCCCCACTTCATCTGGAGTCCCTGCCGTAGATGATTTGACCCGGGACTTTTCCTCTATTTGGAAGGAGACTCAAAAGTCGCTGGCCTCCTCTCGTATGAAGAAACATGCGGACAAGAAGAGAAGAATTCCTCCTGTCTTTGCCCCTGGTGACAAAGTGTGGCTCTCTGCCAAATATATTCGGTTCCGTGTCCCTAGCTACAAGCTGGGTCCACGTTACCTCGGGCCATTTAGGGTCAAAAGTCAAATCAACCCTGTCTCTTACAAGCTTCATCTTCCTCCTTCTCTTCGTATTCCTAACTCCTTTCATGTTTCCCTTCTCATGCCTCTCATTCTTAACCTGCTTTTCTCCCAAGGTCACCGTTCCTGCTCCTGTCTCGGGCTCCTCTGACGTCTTCTCGGTTAAAGAAATTCTCGCTTCAAAGATTGTCAGAGGTAAAAAAAAAAATTATTGTTGATTGGGAGAATTGTGGCCCCGAAGAGAGGTCTTGGGAGCCAGAGGACAATATTCTAGACAAAGAACTCATCTACAGATTACTTGGTTCCAAGAAGAGGGGGAGACCCAAGGGGGTGGTACTGTCACGCCGAGCGCTCCGGGTCCCGCTGCTTCCCCGGAGCGCTCGCGGCGTGCTTCTGTATGCAGCGCTCCAGTCAGCACCGCTGACCGCGAGCGCTGCTTCCATGTTCTCGGAGGGGACGCGATCCGAGGTGCGGGACGTGCCCACTCTCGGATCGCGTCCCGTGTCTCTCACCCACCACGTCCTCCTTCACTGCCCTCCCGGTGCGCGTGGCCCCGCTCTCTAGAGCGCGCGCGCGCCGGCTCTATGAAATTTAAAGGGCCAGTGCACCACTAAATGGTGCCTGGCCCAATCAGTTCAAAACATATAAAAACCCACTTCCCCTTCCTGTCCTTGCCGGATCTTGTTGCCTTGTGCCCTGAGAAAGCGTTTAGTGTGTCCCAAGCCTGTGTACCTTGACCTTCTGCTGTTGCCCCTGACTACGAACCTCGCTGCCTGCCCTGACCTTCTGCTACGTCTGACCTCGCCTCTGTCTAGTCCTTGTGTACCGCGCCAGTCTCAGCTGCCTGAGAGGTCGAGTCGCTACTGGGGAACACGACCTGGTAGTTACTGCCGCAGCAAGTCCATCCTGCTTTGCGGCGGGCTCTGGTGAACACCAGTAACTGCTTAGAACCGATTCCCCAGTACGGCCCGCCTCATCGCCTCTCTGGTACAGGGGATCCACCTCCAGTGTCTTCACCAGCCGCTAGTCCGGACCTTGACACACGCTAATCCGTTCAGTGGAGCGCTAGTGCGGCCCAGGACATCTGAGGCCATAACACACCTGTTATTGCTCGATTTCGCAATTGATCGGGCAAGGTAAGGGGTTACTAAAGCCTCTTCGGTACTGCTGAGGTCTACTCCTGACTGCTCCTGGTGCAATGTATGGGGTAATTAAACACTCAGGTAGTGTTATTGTAAAATTTACTGATAATTTTATCAGTAATAAAATTGAATTTTGCAGAATGCTAACCGTTACACAACGGAACGCTTGTTGCGTGTGATTTTTTAATGAAAAAAAAATTTAGATGGAGAGGGATTAACTCTGCTTAATCATTTTTGGCGATTAGAATCCTTTTGTCATCTGATTTTTTTGGAGACGGATGCGCTTATACACATGTAATAATTTTTTTTAACCAAATTTCAAACATTGTGTGGTTTATTATTTTTGAGAAGAATGTCTTTTGGTGGTCCACCATCCTGCATTATAGAGTCTTCTGAACTGCTGTATATGCGCTTGTTTTTAAAAAACAGGTATTTTGTCAGACAATGTCACTAAAATTTGGCGTTTTTTTGGGGTGGATTGTGAAGCCCGGGTGTGTACTCGTGCATCAGCCAACTCCAGGCTGTGTCTTTCAGGCAATCTATGGGTTCCTGATGCTGCAGAGGAGGGGCCTGGGTCTGGGAATTAAACATTTTGGATTGCGGGTGCTACCAAAAAAGATGGACACACCCTAATCCGTTCAGTGGAGCGCGCCTGCAGCCCCGGACATCTGAGGGCATAACACACCTGTTATTGCTCGATCTCAGGAGAAGGGGTTCATCATCGGGAGAAGAGAGTTGCAGGTTGCCCTTGAGTCAGCAAGGCGGTAGCACGGTTGGCAGTCAGCGTGGTGTGGCAGTAGTGGAAATTCTGGAGCCAAACGTGTACGGGGGAGACCACCTGCTTCGCGGCAGCTTACCTTTCCGGGAGTTAGCGGGTTACCAGCACCGGTCGATGAAAGATAGAGACACGCTAATCTGTTCAGTGGAGCGCGCCTGCGGCCCTGGAAATCTGAGGGCATAACACACCTGGTATTGCTCGATCTCGCAATTGATCGTGCAAAGGTAGAGGGTTATTAAAGCCTCTTGGGTACTGCTGAGGCCTACTCCTGACTGCTCCTGGTCTAATGTATGGGGTAATTAAACACTCTTGGGTAGTGTTTTTTTTTTTTTTTATTTACTGATAATTTTATCAGTAATAAAATTGAATTTTCCAGAATGCTAATTGTTACACGACGGAACGCTTGTTGCGTGTGATTTTTTATTGGAAAAAAAAAACGGACAGGGATTAACTCTGCTTCATCATTTTGGGCAAAAAAAGTCCTTTGTTGATCTGATCTTTTGGAGACAGATGCGCTTACACACATATTGAATTAGTTTTTGTAAAAAAAATTCAAACATTGTATGGTTCATTATTTTTGAGAAGAATGTCTTTGGGTGGTCCACCGTCCTGCAGTCTTGTGAACTGTTGGATATGCGCTTGTTTTTACACAAAGGTATTTCTTTAACCCCTTAAGGACCGGGGTTTTTTCCGTTTTTACATTTTCGTTTTTTGCTCCTTGCCTTTAAAAAATCATAACTCTTTCAATTTTGCACCTAAAAATCCATATGGTGGCTTATTTTTTGCGCCACTAATTCTACTTTGTAATGACGTCAGTCATTTTGCCCAAAAATCTACGGTGAAACGGGAAAAAAAATCATTGTGCAACAAAATTGAAAAAAAAAAACGCTGTTTTGTAACTTTTGGGGGCTTCCGTTTCTACGTAGTACATTTTTCGGTAAAAATGACACCTGATATTTATTCTGTAGGTCCATGCAATTAAAATGATACCCTACTTATATAGGTTTGATTTTGTTGGACTTCTGGAAAAAATCATAACTACATGCAGGAAAATTAATATGTTTAAAATTGTCATCTTCTGACCCCTATAACTTTTTTATTTTTCCGTGTATGGGGCGGTATGAGGGCTCATTTTTTGCGCCCTGATCTGAAGTTTTTAACGGTACCATTTTTGCATTGATAGGACTTATTGATCGCTTTTTATTCATTTTTAAATGATGTAAAAAGTGACCAAAAATGCACTATTTTGGACTTTGGAATTTTTTTGCGAGTACGCCATTGACCGAGCGGTTTAATTAATGATATATTTTTATAATTCGGACATTTCCGCACGCGGTGATACCATATATGTTTATTTTTATTTACACTGTGTTTTTTTTTTATTGGAAAAGGGGGGTGATTCAAACTTTTAATAGGGGAGGAGTTAAATGATCTTTATTCACTTTTTTTTCACTTTTTTTTGCAGTGTTATAGGTCCCATAGGGACCTATAACACTGCACACTGATCTCCTATGCTGATCACTGGTTTCTCATAAGAAACCAGTGATCAACGATTCTGCCGCATGACTGCCTGGATCTCAGACACTGAGCAGTCATTCGGCGATCGGACAGCGAGGAGACAGGAAGGGGCCCTCCCACTGTCCTGTCAGCTGTTCTGGATGCCGCGATTAGCCGCGGCTATCCCGAACAGCCCGACTGAGCTATCCGGGAACTTTCTCTTTCACTTTTAGCCGCGTGGCTCAGCTCTGAGCGCGCGGCTAAAGGGTTAATAGCGTGCGGCACCGCGATCAGCGCTGCGTGCTATTAGAGGCGGGTCCTGGCTTTACTATGACGCCGGGCCCGCCGTGATATGACGCGGGGTTACTGTGTAACCCCGCGTTATATCAGAAGAGCAGGACCAAGGACGTTCCGGTACGTCCTTGGTCCTTAAGGGGTTAAAAAATGTCTAAATTGTTGTTGTTTTTTGGAGGGGATTGTGAAGCCCGGGTGTGTACTGGTGCATCAGCCAACTCCAGGCTGTGTCCTTCAGGCAATATATGGGTTCCTGATTCCGCAGAGGTGGGGCCTGGGTCTGGAAATTTCTAATTTTTGGATAGCGGGTGCTACCTATGAGAAATCTTTGTCAAAATGTCATATATTGTGTTGTTTTTTTTTTGGGGGGGGGGATTGTGAAGCCCTGGTGTGTACTCTTTCATCAGCCAACTCCAGGCTGGGTCATGCAGGCAATATATGGGTTACTAATGCCGCAGGGGTGGGGCCTGGTTCTGGAAATTTCAAATTTCTCATTGTGTTGTTTTTGGAGGGGGGATTGTGAAGCCCTGGTGTGTACTGGTGCATCAGCCAACTCCAGGCTGTGTCCTTCAGGCAATATATGGGTTACTGATGCCGCAGAGGTGGGGCCTAGGTCTGTTCATTTCAAATTTCGGATAGCGGGTGCTACCAATGAGAAATCTTTGTCAAAAATGTCATATATTGTGTTTTTTTTTTGGGGGGGGGGGGGTGTGTGAAGCCCTGGTGTGTAGTGTACTAGTGCATCAGCCAACTCCACGCTGTGCCATTCAGCCACTAAATGGTCTCCTCTTGCTGCCAACATGTCCACGCTATGTAATTCAGTCACTATATGGTCTCCTGACACTGATGCCACCACCAGGCTCTGTCATTGTGCTGCTGTGCGGCAGTGATTCTGCATGCTATTCTGAATAACAGTATTATTTCACTACCCCAGCACACTCCATATGCGTTTTAGGACACAGCAAAGTGTTCTATACCCCTATAGAGGTTGTATGTAGGCTAGAAATAGCCTTTTTTAATATCGATTCGCCGCAAACAAATTCGGATCAAAACGAACTTGGCCGAATCGAATTTTTGAAAAGTTCGCTCATCTCTAATATTAACTCTGTAGGGTGCCCAAACTTTTGCAGACACCATTTTTTTGTTTTCTGTTATTTTGAAAGTGTACATGATGGAAATAAAATCTAACTTTTGTTGATATATTATAAGAATGTTTCATCTGTAATTTGATGCCTTTTGGAGATGTTTCCATCTTTCCTTGGCTTCTTTATGCACATTAATACAAATTTTTACCTGGGGTGCCCAAACTTTTGATCCCCACATCTGAAGGGAGCGTTGATTCTTTGCAGACAACTCATGAATTTTGGAGAATTGTCATTGGCAGATTAGGCAATTTAGATGGTAGTAGAGAAGTGGGGACCTCCTCAGATAGACATGTTTGCATCAAGGAAAAAACGCTAATTACAAAAAATGTTCTCTCTAAATCCAAAGGATTGTCCAGTAGCAGTAGACACTCTGGCTCAAAACTGGGCATTCAATCTACAGGATGGGCCATTTATATGGATACACCTTAATAAAATGGGAATGGTTGGTGATATTAACTTCCTGTTTGTGGCACATTAGTACAGTATATGTGAGGGGGGAAACTTTTCAATAAGGGTGGTGACCATGGGGGCTATTTTTAAGTCGGCCATTTTGAATCCAACCTTTGTTTTTTAAATAGGAAGAGGGTCACGTGACACATCAGACTTATTGGGAATTTCACAAGAAAAACAATGATGTGCTTGGTTTTAATGTAACTTTATTCTTTTATGAGTTATGTACTAAGTTTCTGACCACTTATAAAATGTGTTCAATATGCTGCCCATTGTGTTGTATTGTCAATGCAACCCTCTTCTCTCACTCTTCACACACTGATAGCAACACTGCAGGAGAAATGCTAGCATAGGCTTCCAGTCTCCGTAGTTTCAGGTGTTGCAGAATGGGCAAAACAAAAATTGGAACAGGACCCTCAGTTTACGCAGAATATTTTGTTCAGTGATGAGGCAAACTTTTATGTGAATGGTGAAGTTAACAAACAAAACCACAGCTATTGGTCTGACACTAACCCACATTGGATAGATCCCTCCAAGACTGTTGGAACACAAAAATTGATGGTATGGTATGGTATATGGGGTTCAAAGATAGTGGGGCCATTCTTCATCAATGGAAATCTCAAGGCCACTGGATATGCGAAATTGCTACTTGATGATGTGTTTCTGCACTGAAGCTGGCACGTTCCCTGAGTTTTTCCAGCAAGATGGTGCACCACCACATTATGGGTGTCAGGTCCGAGCATTCCTAGATGAACAGTTTCCTGGAAAGTGGATTGGTCCTCGTGAGCCAGTTGAATGGCCCCCAAGGTCCCCCAATCCGACCCCCTTTTATCTTTGGGGTCATCTGAAGGCAATTGTCTATGTTGTGAAGATACGAGATGTGCAGCCCCTGAAACTACAGATACTGGAATCCTGTGCAAGCATTTCTCCTACGGTGTTGCTATCAGTGTGTGAAGAGTGGGAGAAGAGGGTTGCATTGACAATCCAACACAATGGGCAGCACATTGAACACATTTTATAAGTGGTCAAAAACTTGTAAATAACTCATGAAAGAATAAAGTTACATTAAAACCAAGCACATAATTGTTTTTCTTGTGAAATTCCCAATAAGTTTGATGTGTCACATGACCCTCTTCCTATTCAAAGTTGGATTCAAAATGGCCAGCTTCAAAATGGCCGCCATGGTCACCACCCATCTTGAAAAGTTTCCCCCCTCCCATATACTAATGTGCCACAAACAGGAAGTTAATATCACCCCCAAAACAAAATAAAACAAAAATGTAGCCAGCACCTAAACCCAGTACACGGGTGCATGCTGCTGTGGCAAGTACAAAACATGTAAAAAAAGAAAATGGGAGCAGCACACTTGGTCAACAAAATGGAGGCTCTTAGCGCACTTTTTGATCAAAACGTGTCCCCCCATCCACCATGTGGAGGTGGCCTCATATAGGATGGGATCCTAACATTCACTCGCCTCAGGCTGGGCGACATGCTGGATCCACTAACAACCTAAAACCACCTCCTTTGAAATAGGGGAGGGGATGCATGGCTACAGAGGAAGCCACTCCCCCCACATTGCACAGCAAAAACTAAATAAAACTAAAATGTAGCCAGCACCTAAACCCAGTACACGGGTGCACGCTGGTGTGGAAAGTACAAAACATGTAAAAAAAAGAAAATGGCAGCAGCACACTTGGTCAACAAAATGGAGGCTCTTACCGCACTTTTTGATCAAAACGTGTCCCCCCATCCAAAGTTTGCCCCATAAAAGGCAAACTTTTATGTGAGTGGTGAAGTTAACAAACAAAACCACCGCTATTTGTCTGACACTAACCCACATTGGATAGATCCCTCCAAGACTGTTGGAACACATAAATGTATGGTATGGTGTGGTATATTGTTACGCCGAGCGCTCCGGGTCCCTGCTCCTCCCCGGAGCGCTCACGGCGTCTCTCTCTCTGCAGCACCCCGGTCAGACCCGCTGACCGGGAGCGCTGCACTGACATTGCCGGCGGGGATGCGATTCGCATAGCGGGACGCGCCCGCTCGAGAATCGCATCCCAAGTCACTTACCCATCCCGGTCCCCGGCTGTCATGTGCTCCGCTCTCTAGGGCGCGCGCGCGCCAGCTCTCTGAGACTTAAAGGGCCAGTGCACCAATGATTGGTGCCTGGCCCAATTAGCCTAATTAGCTTCCACCTGCTCCCTGGCTATATGACCTCACTTCCCCTGCACTTCCTGGCCGGATCTTGTTGCCTTGTGCCAGTGAAAGCGTTTAGTGTTGTCCAAAGCCTGTGTTTCCAGATCTCCTGCTATCCTTATTGACTACGAACCTTGCCGCCTGCCCCGACCTTCTGCTACGTCTGACCTTGCCTCTGCCTAGTCCTTCTGTCCCACGCCTTCTCAGCGGTCAGCGAGGTTGAGCCTTTGCCAGTGGATACGACCTGGTTGCTACCGCCGCAGCAAGACCATCCCGCTTTGCGGCAAGCTCTGGTGAATACCAGTAGCATCTTAGAACCGGTCCACCGGCACGGTCCACGCCAATCCCTCGCTGACACAGAGGATCCACAACCAGCTAGCCGAATCGTGACAGTAGATCCGGCCATGGATCCCGCTGAGGTGCCGCTGCCAAGTCTCGCTGACCTACCCACGGTGGTCACCCAGCAATCGCAGCAAATTGCCCAACAAGGACAGCAGCTGTCGCAGCTGACCGCCACGTTACAGCAACTTCTGCCACTGCTACAGCAGCAACCATCTCCTCCGCCAGCTCCTGCACCTCCTTCGCAGCGAGTGGCCGCTCCTAGCCTCCGCTTGTCCCTGCCGGACAAATTTGATGGGGACTCTAGACTCTGCCGTGGCTTCTTGTCTCAATGTTCCCTGCATATGGAGATGTTGTCGGACCAATTTCCTTCAGAACGGTCTAAGGTGGCGTTCGTAGTGAGTCTTCTATCTGGAAAAGCCTTGTCTTGGGCCACACCGCTCTGGGACTGCAATGATCCTGCCACAGCCACAGTCCAGTCCTTCTTCACTGAAGTCCGTAGTGTCTTCGAGGAACCAGCCCGAGCTTCTTCTGCAGAGACTGCCCTGCTGAACCTGGTCCAGGGTAATTCTTCAGTAGGCGAGTACGCCATCCAATTTCGTACTCTCGCTTCCGAATTATATTGGAATAACGAGGCTCTCTGCGCGACCTTTAAAAAAGGCCTATCCAGTAACATCAAGGATGTGCTGGCCACACGAGAGATTCCTGGCAACCTGCAAGAACTTATCCATTTGGCCACCCGCATTGACATGCGCTTTTCTGAGAGACACCAGGAGCTCCGCCAGGAAAAAGACCTTGATCTCTGGGCACCTCTCCCACGGTATCCTTTGCAATCTACGCCTGTGCCTCCCGCCGAGGAGGCCATGCAAGTGGATCGGTCTCGCCTTACCCAGGAAGAGAGGACTCGCCGTAGGGAAGAAAATCTTTGTCTGTACTGTGCCAGTACCGAACATTTCTTGTGGATTGCCCTATTCGTCCTCCACGTCTAGGAAACGCACGCACGCACCCAGCTCACGTGGGTGTGGCGTCTCTTGGTACGAAGTCTGCTTCTCCACGTCTCACGGTGCCCGTGCGGATTTCTCCTTCTGCCAACTCCTCCCTCTCAGCCGTGGCCTGCTTGGACTCTGGTGCCTCTGGGAATTTTATTCTGGATTCTTTGGTGAATAAGTTCTGCATCCCGGTGACCCGTCTTGTCAAGCCGCTGTACATTTCCGCTGTCAACGGAGTTAAATTGGATTGCACCGTGCGTTACCGCACAAAACCCCTCTTAATGTGCATTGGACCCCATCACGAAAAGATTGAATTTTTCGTCCTTCCCAATTGCACCTCTGAAGTCCTCCTCGGTCTGCCATGGCTCCAGCTTCATTCTCCCACTCTTGACTGGACCACCGGGGAGATCAAGAATTGGGGCTCTGCTTGCCACAAAAAATGCCTCTCCTCTGCTCCCAGTCCCGTCTGTCGGGACTCAGTGTCTCCTCCTGTGCCTGGTCTCCCCAAGGCCTATCGGGACTGTGCCGTGCCTCCTCATAACCCCTGTCCTGGTGACACCCTGCCCCGTGCCAAGCTTCACCCTCTGCCCTCCCTCCCCATTCCCACTCCTGCTGTACTGCCTGCCTTTGAGGAAACCCTACAATCACTCCCGGTGTCCTCGTCCCATGTGAAGCAGTTGCCGGACAAAAAAAGGGGGAGACCTAAGGGGGGGGGTACTGTTACGCCGAGCGCTCCGGGTCCCTGCTCCTCCCCGGAGCGCTCACGGCGTCTCTCTCTCTGCAGCGCCCCGGTCAGCGGGACGTGCCCGCTCGCGAATCGCATCCCAAGTCACTTACCCATCCCGGTCCCTGGCTGTCATGTGCTGGCGCGTGCGGCTCCGCTCTCTAGGGCGCGTGCGCGCCAGCTCTCTGAGACTTAAAGGGCCAGTGCACCAATGATTGGTGCCTGGCCCAATTAGCCTAATTAGCTTCCACCTGCTCCCTGGCTATATGACCTCACTTCCCCTGCACTTCCTGGCCGGATCTTGTTGCCTTGTGCCAGTGAAAGCGTTTAGTGTTGTCCAAAGCCTGTTTTTCCAGATCTCCTGCTATCCTTATTGACTACGAACCTTGCCGCCTGCCCTGACCTTCTGCTACGTCTGACCTTGCCTCTGCCTAGTCCTTCTGTCCCACGCCTTCTCAGCAGTCAGCGAGGTTGAGCCGTTGCCAGTGGATACGACCTGGTTGCTACCGCCGCAGCAAGACCATCCCGCTTTGCGGCGGGCTCTGGTGAATACCAGTAGCATCTTAGAACCGGTCCACCGGCACGGTCCACGCCAATCCCTCGCTGACACAGAGGATCCACAACCAGCTAGCCGATTCGTGACATATATGGGGTACAGAGATAGTGGGGCCATTCTTCATCAATGGAAACCTCAAGGCCACTGGATATGCGAAATTGCTAAATGATGATGTGTTTCCCTTTTTATGCACTGAAGCTGGCACGTTCCCTGAGTATTTCCAGCAAGATGGTGCTCCACCACATTATGGGTGTCAGGTCCGAGCATTCCTAGATGAAGAGTTTCCTGGAAATTGGATTGGTCATCGTGGGCCAGTTGAATGGCCCCCAAGGTCCCCCGATCTGACCCCCTTTTATCTTTGGGGTCATCTGAAGGCAATTGTCTATGCTGTGAAGATACGAGATGTGCAGCACCTGAAACTACAGATACTGGAAGCCTGTGCTAGCATTTCTCCTGCATTGTTGCTATCAGTGTGTGAAGAGTGGAAGAAGAGGGTTGCATTGACAATACAACACAATGGGCAGCACATTGAAAACATTTTATAAGTGGTCAGAAACTTGTAAACAACTCATGAAAGAATAAAGTTACGTAAAAACCAAGCACATCATTTTTTTTTCTTGTGAAATTCCCAATAAGTTTGATGTGTCACATGACTCGCTTCCTATTGAAAAAATAAAAGTTGGATTCAAAATGGCCGACTTCAAAATGGCCACCATGGTCACCACCCATCTTGAAAAGTTTCCCCCCTCACATATACTAATGTGCCACAAACAGGAAGTTAATATCACCAACCATTTCCATTTTATTAAGGTGTATCCATATAAATGGCCCACCTTGCAGGTTATGCCTTTCCTCCAATGCCATTAATCCCCAGGAATCTACAGAAGTTAAGAAGCCAACATTGCACTCTTATCCTGATTGCCCCATTTTGGTCCAAGAGGGGATGGTTCTCTCTCTTGCAATCTATGAGCCTGGACAATCCGATAAGATATCCTACTTGTTAGGACCTCCTTTCTAGGGACCTCTGTTTCACAATCAGTTCCGAGACTCAGTCTTTCTGCCTGGATACTGAGAGGTTTAAAGGGGTACTCCGCCGCAAACATCTTATCCCCTATCCAAAGCATAGGGAATAAGATTTTAAATCGCGGGAGTCCCGTCGCTGGGGACCCCCGCAATCTCTGTGCCAGCAGCGGCGGCACCAGGAACGCGGAGGCCACGCCACACCCCCTCAATTCATGTCAATGGGAACAGGTGTGACAGCTAGGACGTAGCTGTCATGCCTCCTCCCATAGAAGTGAATGGCAGCATCGCCAGTCATCGGGCACAGAGCAAAGTTCGCCCAATGATGGGGTACCATGCCAGAGATCATGGGGGTCCCCAGCGATCTAACATCTTTTTTTTTTTTTTTTTTATTGAAGGTTTTCCAATAAAAAATAAGACAATACAATACAATGTCAAATCATACAAAGTAACAAGGTAAACGAGTGCATAAGTTTGTAAAGTAACAACGGGACAGAGGATTAAGACATCGGTTTGTGTGTTCACAGGTCAACAGGTCTAGGTTGGGCACCAGAACAGTAGCGGAACAAATAGAGTCCTGTAGGATCTCTGTCAGTAACTCGTTAGCAATCGCATGAATGTCTAACAAAACAGAACAAGGCGGAGTAGGGTAGAGATGGGTAAGAGGGAGGCTGAAAAGAGGGTGTCAGGCGAGGAAGGCGGAGGAGGGGGAAAGAGGCTTGTAGAGGGCGAGGGTAGAGGAGAGGCTTAGAGAAGAAGAAGAGGTGAGAGGGGAGGCGATCTATCATCTTATCCCCTATCCTTTATTACCCCTTTAAGTTAGAGAGGAGAGGGTATCTAAATTCTCCTGGCATATCGTAAGGCTTCTACATCAAAAATATAACATCAAAAAGTGTGGAGTAAGTATTAGTGTGGGTCTTCTTTATCTCTTGATGGATTTGATTTGGATTTGATTTGGGTCTTTCATCTAGCACTCTTTAAGTACAAGTTTCAGCTTTAGATGCCCTTTATGAGATCAAGTTAGGAGACAAAAGTTGGATTTCCAGATTCCTGAGGGTACGTTTCCATTACGGAAATGTCAATGAATGTCTGCTCACGGAATTCAGCGAGCGGAGATTCAGATCTGACAGCCCCAATCGAAATTCTTTGGACTGTGCAGCACTGCGTCGTCTCCATTGACGGCTATTCAGAGCTCGCGGAACTCTGCTCAAAGAATGAACATGTTAATTCATTCAGTCTCGCGGAAGATCCATTCACACTAATGTTAAAGTTCAATGCACGCAATTGTACAGAAATTCTGTAGTGTGAAGGCACCCTTAGGGTCACAGAGAGGTTCCTATAGTCAGAAATATCTGTCCCCCATGGAACTTAAATACTGTACTGGTGGCACTTATGAGTGCTCCTTTTGAGCCTTTAGACTCTATTTCTATTAAATACCTGACCCTCAAAACAGTTTCACGGCAGCTATTACTTCAGCTTGTAGAATTAGCAAGAAGCAAGCTATCTGTATCCCACACCCTTATTTAGGGTACTAGAGGATAAGACTGTGTTGAAACTGGACCCCAATTTTAGGCCACACATGTTTTCTTTCATTGATCTCAGGATATCATTATTCCATCCTTTTGTGCTAATCCTAGGAATGAACAGGAAAGAGTCTTCAGCTGCCTAGCTGTTCTTCACTATAAAGAGGTCACCGATACTTGGAGGAAGAATAGGAATCTGTTTTTACAGTTTGCAGGCCCTAACAAGGGTAAGAAGGCCTTGAAAAGTTCAGTTGCCAGATGGATACAGTTAACCATATCTGAATCATATTTTGTCCCCCTTATCCCCTTAAGAACTCAGCCCATTCTCATATAAAGGACTCAGCCCTTTTTTGCAATTCTGACCACTCTCACTTTATACATTAATAACTCTGAGATGCTTTTACCTTTTATTCTGATTGCGAGATTGTTTGCATCCTTTCTTGGTGAAAAATCCCAAAATTTGATGAAAAACATTTAGCTTTTTTCTAACTTAGAAACTTTCTGCTTGTAAGGAAAATGAACGTTCCAAATAAATTATATATTGATTCACAAATACAATAGGTCTACTTTATGTTGGCATTAGAGATGAGCGAATCGAAGCAGACAAACCCGAATTCGTTAAGAATTTCAGGATTTATTCGATTCGCCATGAATGCGAATATCGCTGCCATTCTATCGCACAAATCGCTTCATTAAACTCCATTTTACAGCGTTCCAGGCTCCAGGACACCTAAAATGGTGGATCTACATGTCAGTACATGGGGCAGGGGATGCTGGGAAGGCAGGAAGGCAAGGCAGGAAGGGAGGTATGCGGGATGACCCTGAATCATGTGCAGGATGTAGCCTATCAGCATTCATTCACCCCTGTCATGTCACAGCCCTATAGAATCGGCATTTTGCGGCTGCTGATTTCATGCCATTCACTGCAGAGAGAGGACGGCTGCGTGTCTCTGTGTGTTACACAGAAACGCTGAATTGATCATAACGCAGTGTTCCACTGCCAACTGCAAGGCACATCAGGGTTGTGGACAGAGAGCAGTGATTGTTCTCACTGAGAAGGATTTTAACACCAGCCATTAACCTCCCAGTCACTTTATTCAGCATTTTATCAGAGAGGGGCAGATAGCTTTTCGTTGCCTCATACATTTCAACAAGCTGCCTTAACTCCATGAACCTTATCACAGGAGGCAGGAGTGATTTTTCAGCGCAATTCTGTGTACTTTTTTCACAAGAAATCATCTGCTGCTAATACTAGTCTGTAGACCGCTATAATAACCAGCAGATCACACCATTGTTAATATGCTGCAATTTTGGGTTTAACACCTTAACCCCTTAAGGACCATGGGTTTTTCCATTTTTGCACTTTCGTTTTTTCCTCCTCACTTTTTAAAAATCATAACCCTTTCAATTTTGCACCTAAAAATCCATATGATGGCTAATTTTTTGTGCCACCAATTCTACTTTGCAGTGACATCAGTCATTTTACCCAAAAATCTATGGTGAAATGGAAAAAAAAATCATCGTGCGACGAAATTGAAGAAAAAAACACCATTTTGTAACTTTTGGGGGCTTCCGTTTCTACACAGTACATTTTTCGGTAAAAATTACACCTTATCTTTATTCTTTAGGTCCATACGATTAAAATGATACCCTACTTATATAGGTTTGATTTTGTTGTACTTCTGTAAAAAATCATAACTACATGCAGAAAAATGTATACGTTTAAAATTGTCATCTTCTGACCCCTATAACTTTTTTATTTTTCTGCATATGGGGCGGTATGAGGGCTCATTTTTTGCACCGTGATCTGAAGTTTTTAGCAGTACCATTTGTATTGATCAGACTTTTTGATCGCTTTTTATTCATTTTTTCATGATATAAAAAGCGACCAAAAATACGTTATTTTGGAATTTGGAATTTTTCTTGCGCGTACGCCATTAACCATGCGGTTTAATTAATGATATAATTTTATAGTTCGGACATTTACGCACGAGGCGATACCACATATGTTTATATTTATCTTTATTTACATGGTGTTTTTTTATGGGAAAAGGGGGGTGATTTGAACTTTTATTAAGGAAAGGGTTAAATCACATTTATTAACTTTTTTTTCACTTTTTTTTGCTGTGTTATAGCTCCCATAGGGACCTATAACACTGCACACACTGATTGCCAGCACTGTTCACTGCAAAGCCATAGCTTTGCAATGATCAGCGTTATCGGCGGTCGATTGCTGAAGCCTGAATCTCAGGCTTGGAGCAATCAATCGCCGAGGGGACACGCCGGAGGCAGGTAAGAGGACGTCCGCACGTGTCCCAGCTGATTGGGACACTGCGTTAGTCCCAATCAGCCCCGTTGAGCAGCCGGGCAGCTTTCACTTTCGGTTTAGACGCGGCGTTCAACTTTGAACGTCGTGTCTAAAGGGTTAACAGCGCGCGGCACCGCGATCGCTGCCGCGCGCTATTAGCCCCGGGTCCCGGCATCAGATACATGCCGGGACCGACCCGATATAACGCGGCAGCCGGCCAAGGACGTAAATATAAGTCCTTGGTCGTTAAGGGGTTAAGGACCATGGACGTGTATACACGTCACGGCAGGATGCACGTTCCGCCATTAGGACGTGTATACTCGTCCATGGCTCTCGAAGGTGTAACACACAGCCGGGACCCTGCCGCACTGCCGGGACCAAAGTAAACTTTGGTCCCGGCAGTTTAACCCTTACAGCCGCGGTCGGAAGTGACCGCTGGCTGTAAGTGTTATGACAGAGGGAGGGAGCTCCCTCTGTCCCCCCTGCAGCACCCCGCAGTGCGATCGCGGGGTGCTGTGTGTTATCCCCGGCGGGCTGGGACCTGCCGCACTGCTGGGACCGAAGACAACTTCAGTCCCGCAGTTTAACCCTTACAGCCGCGGTCGAAAGTGACCGCGAGCTGTAAGGAGTTTTGGCAGAGGGAGGGGGCTCCCTCTGTCTCTCTCCTGTAGCACCCCCCAACGATCGCGGGGTGCTGCTGGTTACCTGGGCAGCTGCCTGCCAGAGGCACGTCCTGATATGCTGCCTGCCAGTGTAAAACTAGCAGACAGCATATCTCTGCAATGCTTTGGAATACTAAGTATTCCAAAGCATTAAAAAAATATTGTTTTTATACACTTTTATTTATTTTATAAGTATTAAAAAAAGTGTAAAAAAAAGTAAAAATACATTTATTAAATAAATATGATGAAAAATAAAAATGTATAATGTGTAGGTTCACACGGCACACATCCACAGCATATTACATGCTGCGGATGCCCGCCAACAGTCTCAATAATGAGCTCCCTGCTGCGGCTTGGTAGCTTTGTGTTACCATTCATAGCGGCGGATTTCCCGCTGGCAGTCATGAGCAGACACACTGCTATCCCAGCTACCCAGCCACACACAGCTACCCAGCCATAGCAGTGATCTCACCCCTTGTGACTAAATATGAGCAAACTTTTCAAAAATTCGATTCGGCCGATTCGCCGAATTTTTGAAAAAGTTTGTTTCGATACGAATTTTTTTGTGGCGAATCTATATTAAAAAAAGCTATTTCTAGCCTACATACAGCCTCTATAGGGGTATAGAACACTTTGTTGTGTTCTAAAACTCATATGGAATGTGCTGGGGTAGTGAAATAATACTGTTATTCAGAATAACTTGCAGATTACCGGCATTGCTTTTAGAATCACTGCCGCACAGCAGCCCAATGACAGAGCCTGGTGGTGGCATCAGTGTCAGGAGATCATATAGTGACTGAATGACATAGCGTGGAGGTGTTGGCAGCATGAGGAGACCATATAGTGGCTGAATGGCACAGCGTGGAGGTGTTGGCACCATGAGGACACCAAAAAGTGGCTGAATGACACAGCTTGGATGAGGCTGAAGCATGAGGACACCATATAGTGGCTGAATGACACAGAGTGGAGGTGTTGGCAGCATGAGGAGACCTTATAGTGGCTGAATGGCACAGCGTGGAGGTGTTGGCGGCATGAGGAAACCATATAGTGGCTGAATGACACAGTGTGGACATGTTGGCAGCATGAGGAGACCATATAGTGGCTGAATGACACAGCATGGAGGTGTTGGCAGCATGAGGAGACCTTATAGTGGCTGAATGGCACAGCGTGGAGGTGTTGGCAGCATGAGGAGACCATATAGTGGATGAATGACACAGTGTGGACATGTTGGCAGCATGAGGAGATAATATAGTTGCTGAATGACACAGCATGGAGGTGTTGTCAGCATGAGAAGACCATATAGGGGCTGAATGGCACAGCGTGGAGGTGTTGGCAGCATGAGGAGACCATATAGTGGATGAATGACACAGCTTGGATTAGGCTGAAGCATGAGAGCACCATATAGTGGCTGAATGACACAGCGTGGAGATGTTAGCAGCATGAGGAGACCTTATAGTGGCTGAAACACATGGCTCTGCTAGCGCACTACAGGTCTCAGAAGAGAAGGAGTCACATTTGGCATTTTGAAAGCAAATTTTGCTCTGGAGGCATGCCGCATTTAGGAGCCCGTATGGTGCCAGAACAGCCAAAAAAAAACACATGGCATACCATTTTGGAAACTAGACCCCTCGGGGAACATAACAAGGGGTAATGTGAACCTTTATACCCCACAGGTGTTTCACGACTTTTACATATGTAAAAAAAAAATTTATTTTTACCTAAAATGCTTGGTTTCCCAAAAATTTTACATTTTTAAAAAGGGTAAGAGCAGAAAATACCCCCCAAAATTTGTAACACAATTTCTCCCGAGTACGGCGATACCCCATATGTGACCCTAAACTGTTGCCTTGAATTAAGACAGGGCTCCAAAGTGAAAGAGCGCCATGCTCATTTGAGACCTAAATTAGGGATTTGCATAGGGGTGGACATTGGGAACCACTGACGTAGAATACCCCTAACAGGGTGCCTCCAGCTGTTGTAAAACTCCCAGCATGCCTGGACAGTCAGTGGCTATCTGGCAATACTGGGACTAGTTGTTTTGCAACAGCTGGAGGCTCCGTTTGGAAACAGTGGCGTACCAGACGTTTTTCATTTTTATTGGGGAGAGGTGGGGGGCTGTGTAGGGGTATGTGTATATGTAGTGTTTTTTACTTTTTATTTTATTTTGGCTTAGTGTAGTGTTTTTAAGGTACAGTCGCACGGGCGGGGGTTCACAGTAGTTTCTCGCTGGCAGTTTGAGCTGCGGCAGAAAATTTGCCGCAGCTCAAACTTGCAGCCAGATACTTACTGTAAACCTCCGCCCATGTGAGTGTACCCTGTACGTTCACATTGGGGGGAGGAGGTAGAAACATCCAGCTGTTGCAAAACTACAACTCCCAGCATGTACGGTCTATCAGTGCATGCTGGGAGTTGTAGTTTTGCAACAGCTGGAGGCACACTGGTTGTGAAACACCGAGTTTGGTAACAAACTCAGTGTTTTGCAACCAGTGTGCCTTCAGCTGTTGCAAAAGCTACAACCCCCAGTATGTACGGACAGCAGAAGGGCATGCTGGGACTTTAGTTATGCAACAGCTGGAGGCATACTACTTTGGCTGGGGATTGTAGTTATGCAACAGCTGGAGACACACTGGTTTGCTACTTAACTCAATGTTTCACAACCAGTGTGTCTTCAGCTGTTGCAAAACTACAACTCTCAGCAGTCACCGACAGCCAACGGGCATGCTGAGAGTTGTAGTTATGCAACCAGCAGATGCACCACTACAACTCCCAGCATGCACTCTAGCTGATTGTGCAAGCTGGGAGTTGTAGTTATACAACAGCTGAAGGTACACTTTTCCATAGAAAAAATGTGCCTCCAGCTGTTGAAAAACTATAAGTCTCAGCATGCCCATAAGGGAATGCTGGGAGTTGTGGTGGTCTGCCTTCTGCTGTTGCATAACTACAGCTCCAGCATTCCCTTTTTGCATGCTGGGAGCTGTTGCTAAGCAACAGCTGAAGGCTGTCAATCACCTCCAACTGCTGCTCCGCTGCAGGTCAGTCCCTCGCCGCCACCGCCACTCCTGGGGCCCCGCTCCCAACATTGACGCCGGGGATCGGGGTCCCCAGCTCCCGGGGTCTTCTTCCCGCACCCGCTCACGTCCTCCGGAAGAGGGGCAAAACGGCCGACGAATCAGGGCGATTGTGCGGTGGCACCAGTGGCACCTCACCCCTCCTGGCTATGGCTGTTCGGGGCCTTCAGAGACGGCCCCGATCAGCCAGTAATTCCAGGTCACTGGGTCACTGGAGACCCGATTGACCCAGAATCCGCCGCAGATCGCTGGGCTGAATTGTCCAGCGATCTGAGGCCATCGCCGACATGGGGGGTCATCATGACCCCCCTGGGCAATATGCCGCGATGAATGCTGAACGATTTCAGCAGGCATCGGGCACCGGCTCCCCTCAGGCTAGCGGCGGGGGGGCCGGGAATGGACAGGACGTACTCCTACGTCCTCGGTCCTTAAGGACTTGGAAACGGGGGCGTAGGAGTACGTTCATTGTCCTTAAGGGGTTAAAAGATGAATTAAGAAATTTAAACCGAAGATTTTGGATAGCGGGTGCTACCTATGAGAAAATTAAAAATTCCCAGACCCAGGCCCCACAGCGGCATCAGTAAACCATATATTGTCTGAATGACACAGCCTGGAGTTGGCTGATGCACGAGTACACAGCAGGGCTTCACAATCGCCCCCAAAAAACACCACAATTTTTTGAAAATTTTGAAAAAGATTTTGAATAGCAGGTGCTACCTATGAGAAAATTTGAAATTCCCAGGCCCAGCAGCGCCATAATTTTTTTAATTTGATAATTAAAACAAACTTTGAGTGTCCCGGATTCCATCGTGTGGGTACGAAGGACCAAATCCAACAAGCCTCCACAGCAACATCAGTAAAGCATATATTGCCTGAATGACACAGCCTGGAGTTGGCTGATGCACAAGTACACAGCAAGGCTTCAAAATCCCCCCCAAAAAACAACACAATTTTAGAAATTTTTTAAAAAGATTTTGGATAGTGGGTGCTACCCATGAGAAAATTTGAAATTCCTAGGCCCAGCAGCGCAATCAGTAAACCATATATTGCCTGAATGACACAGGCTGGAGTTGAATGATACATGAGTACGCACCAAAGCTTCACAATCCTTAATAAAAAAAAGACAAACATTTTTGCCGAAAAATTTTGACAAAAATTTTGAACAGTGGGTGCTCTCTATATGTTACCTGGATGACGCAGTCTGGAGTTGGCTGCAGCATGAGGAGACCATTGAAAAGTCTGATTTTTTTATTTGAAATTTAAATCAAAATTTGTGTCCCGGACCCCGCCGTGTGGGTAAAAAGGACCTAATCTCACAAGCACCCACAGGGCTCATGTGTAAGATGTAGGCGCAACATCTCCAAAGCTCTGACCGGCCATTTTTGTTTTTTGTACCTTTGTTTAAGAACAAGCGCATATCCAAGAGTCCAGAAGACTCTATAATGCAGGACGGTGGACCACCAAAAGACATTCTTCTCTAAAATAATTTTTTATGAAATAAAGAAGCAGAGTTCATTCCTCGCCGTATTTTTTTTGAAAATGTTACTTAAAAAATCACATGCAACAAGCGTTCAATGGTGTGATGGTTATTATTCTGGAAAATTCAAGTTTAATACTGTGATAATTATCAGAAAATTTGAAAAAAAACACTATCCAAAAGTGTTTCATAACCCCATACATTGCACCATAAATGTTGAAATTTAAATTAAGCATGTATGTATGTATGTATTTCAAAAATCCTAAAATAAATGCCCAAGCCCAGAAGCATCATGAAGTCAAGTAGTTCCTGAAAGACACAGGAGCAGTCAGGAGTAGGCATCAGCAGTACCCAAGAGGCTTTAATAACCCCTTACATTGCACGATCAATGGCGACATCGAGCAATAACAGGTGTGTTATGCCCTCAGATGTTCGGGGCTGCACGCACGCTACACTGAACGGACCAGCGTGTGTCTATCTTTCACCGACAGGTGCGGGTAACCCGCTGAACCGCGTTCGTGATAGGGATCAGGGATTGTAAATATTTGCCGGGAAAGTAGAATCCCAACTAAGTGCGGGTCATAAGCTCAGGTTCATTAAGTCCCTGCCCTTTGTACACACCGCATGTCTCCACTACCGATTGGATGGTTTAGTGAGGTCCTCGGATTGGCCCTGGCGGGGTAGGAGAAGGCCCTGGCAGAGCGCCGAGAATTTAAAGATCATTGTTGAAATTTGCATTAAGCATGTATTAGCTACTGCTAAACTTCCAAAAATTAAAGGCCCAAGGCCAGAAGCGTCAGTGAGGCAAGTAGTTCCTGAAAGACACAGAATGAGTCAGGAGCAGTCATTCGCAGTACCCAAGTGGGTTTCATAACCCCTTACATTTAAAGAACAATGTTGAATTGTGCATTAAGCATGTATTTAGCTACTGCTAAATATCCAAAAATTAAAGGCCCAAGGCCTGAGGCATCAGGGAGGCAAGTAGTTCCTGAAAGACACAGAATGAGTCAGGAGCAGTCATTCGCAGTAGCCAAGAGGGTTTCATAACCCCTTACATTTTAAGATCAATGTTGAAATTTGCATTAAGCATGTATTTAGCTACTGCTAAATATCCAAAAATTAAAGGCCCAAGGCCAGAAGCACCCGTGAGGCAAGTAGTTCCTGAAAGACACAGGATGAGTCAGGAGCAGGCATTCACAGTACCCAATAGGGTTTCATAACACCTTACATTTAAAGATCAATGTTGACATTTGCACTAAGCATGTATTTAGCTACTGCTAAACTTCCAAAAATTAAAGGCCTAAGGCCAGAAGCACCCGTGAGGCAAGTAGTTCCTGAAAGACACAGGATGAGTCAGGAGCAGGCATTCGCAGTACCCAATAGGGTTTCATAACCCCTTACATTTAAAGATCAATGTTGACATTTGCACTAAGCATGTATTTAGCTACTGCTAAACTTCCAAAAATTAAAGGCCTAAGGCCAGAAGCATCAGTGAGGCAAGTAGTTCCTGAAAGACACAGGATGAGCCAGGAGCAGGCAATGGCAGTACCAAAGAGGGTTTAATAACCCTAATTATTAACCCAAGAGGGTTTCATAACCAACCATGATTGGAAAATGTTGGTGTAGCAGCATGGTCAATCTAGTCTGAGGCATCTGACATTGGTGGCTGGAAATCCTGGCTGATCCATCCGTGATTCATCTTGACAAACGTCAATCTCTCCACATTTTTAGTGGACAGACGAGTTCGCCTTGGGGTGACTATGTCCCCGGCCGCACTAAACACTCTCATGGCACACTACTTGCCGGGCAGGACAGCTTTTCCAGGGCAAACTCTGCTAGTTGCGGCCATAAATCAAGTTTGGCTGCCCAGAAGTGCAGCGGCTCTTCAATGGTTGTTGGCATGGCCATGTCAAGGTATGCCACCACACCTGCTGGTTCAGGTCCTGCTCCATGTCTACCTGCTGCTGATGGGTTGCTTCACTATGCGGGTGAAGAAAGATACTCATCAGCGACTGTAGACTCAGGCTGCTGCTGATTGAGCTGGTACTGCTCCTGCCACCCCTCCCCAGCAGCCATGGCAGTGGAAGGTGAGCGCAGACTGCCCCCCCGAGTCAGACCTGCGAGTGGATGGACCATGTGGCCAGCTCCTCTGGCTGCTCCTCCTCTCCTGTCCGATGACTAGAAACACCGGCCATCTCATCCAACCTAAACTGTGCTCTGCTCTGCCCCTCATCATCCTCCTCCTCCAGTTCAGCCCCCACAGGGCTCATGTAGCCTTGAGATGTAGGCGCAACGTCTCCATTGCCGTGACCAGCCATGGTTTCAATCATTTGTTGTTCATGGCGTAATCCAGGCGACTTACAAATAATGTGGCTTCCTCAAAGGGCCACAGCAATCCGCAAGTGTCACGTATGAGCTGCCACTGGTTCACATTGAAGTTACACAGGGGAGTATTCCTATCTGCTTGGATCATCAAGAAATCGGTGATGGCTTTTCTTTGTTCGTATAGTCTGTCCAACATATGGAGGGAGGAATTCCAACGTGTGGCAACGTCACAAATAAGACTATGTTGTGGGATACCGTTCTGACGCTGCTGCTCAAGGAAGGTTTGCTTGGCGGTGTACGAGTGGCTGAAGTGCATGCACAGTTTCCTTGTCATTTTCAGGATGTTTTGCAAATGGGGTGAAGACTTGAGGAAGTGCTTGACAACCAGATTCAACACGTGTGCCATGCAGGGTGCATATTTCACACTTCCTTGTCGCAGCGCGGACACGATGTTCTTCCCGTTGTTGGTCACCATGGTTCCCATTTCCAGATTCCAGTGGAGTAAGCCATACTCTGATTTCTTTACGAATAAACTTTAGCAGTTCCTCCCCTTTGTGACTCCGTTCGCCAAGGCAAACCATGTGAAGAACAGCTTGACACCGCTGTGCCCTACACACGGTACGATGAAGGGCCACTGAGCTTTCGACGTGCAGTGGAGGCCGAGGACACGCTGGAGGATGACGAGGCGGCATTGCACACTGTAACAGGACCAACTGCCTGAGAGCGAGAGCATGGAGGAGGAAGCGGTGTGACCTGTCCAAGTTGCTGTTGTGGCTGTGCAGGAACCACATTTACCCAGTTGGCCGTAAAGGACAAGTATTGTCCCTGCTCGTAGTTACAGCTCCACACGTCGGCGCTGCCGTGCACTTTTGAACAAACCGACAGGCTCCAGGACTGGCCCACCTTTTCTTGTACAAACTTATGCAGGGCTGGTACTGCCTTCTTCGCAAAGAAATGACAGCTTGGGACTCTCCACCTCGGCTCGGCACAAGCCATCAATTCTCTGAAAGGTGCAGAGTCCACCACTTGAAAAGGGAGGGACTGCAACACCAGCAACTTGGACAAGGGCACATTCAACTTCTGTGCCGTTGGATGAGTGGGCGCATACTGTTGTCTCTTGGACATGGCTTTGCCGATGGATTGTTGGTGGAATGGCTGACTAAAAGCGGGAGAAGCAGGAGCGACAGAAGGAGGGTTTGACACACAGCTCCCCGGCTGAGGTGGTGGAGCCTTGGCTGGATGAAGGAGGGAGTGGATGGCCACTGGGTGATGCAGCAGGCTGGACCACTACATCGGAACCACGGTTCTTCCAGGCCACTTTATGGTGGCATAGCATGTGTTGACGCAGGGCCGTGGTGCCGACATTGGGACCCTGGCCACGCTTCACCTTCTGCTGACAGATCTGCATGTGGCTATGTGAACCTCCTCCGGATGCCTTATGAAAAACTTACACACCGCTGATTAGCTGATTTTGCCACCGGCAGTCCACACTAATTGACTGCTACTGGTGCCGTCTCCAGGAACCCCTGTTCCACTACCTCCCAGAAAGGTAGGCTGCCGCAAAGCAGGTGGTCTCCCCCGGGCACGTTTGGCTCCTGAATTTCCACTCCTGCCACCACGCTGACTGCCAACCGTGCTACCGCCTTGCTGCCTAAAGGGCAACCTGCAACTCTCTTCTCCTGATGATGATGAAGCCCCTTCTGCACCCGGCTCCCAATTGCGATCGGCTTCATCATCATCAACAGGTGTGTGCATGTCACTGATGTCCTCCTCAGGTTCCCCAACAGTGTCTGCTTCAGGACCCTTGCAACACCGCCTCCCACGTCACTCTCCGCATCACTACTTGGCCGCCTAGCGGAGCAAGCTATGCATGCCTCCTCCCCTTCTTGGCTGGCCAGTAGCTGCTGACTTTCCTCTATTAGATCGTCCTCAGTAAATAGTGGAGCTGAACCCACAGCATAAGATAATTCTTTAGGAGAGGGAACAGCATAGGACAAAGGCAATGGGAGGACAGGGACTGCTCCCGGGCCATGCTAACTAAGGGTTGTGTCTGAGGAACCCACCAACTGTTGACTGGGGGTGTCAGATGTCACTTGTGATGATGTGGATGAGCGTGTTAACCAATCGACGACAGCAGATGGGTTGCTGGTGGAGACATGACCGCTGGCTGATAACAGGAGCTCAGGCCTCTCGCTGCGACTCCTGCTACCACTAGCCCCAAGTCTGCTGCCAACTCTGCCTGAAGTATTTAGGCCTCTGCCACTCCTCTGTGCACGTCCTGGCACTTCTCTGCCTGACATACTTAGTGCGTTTATGAGGGTATTACAATATGCTACACTACTCTTTAAACAGTATTTGTCTAGAACAGCAGCAGGTGATTACCGTATAACACGCACCCCCATTTTAACAGGGAAATTTAAGTTAAAAAAATAAAATGTAAAATAAATGACTTGGACTAAATGCCACTTCATCCCCCCAACTTCATTTTCTTCTGCACCTCAGTTTGGTCCTGTCCCCTCCACTGCCACATCATTCCTTCCCTTTTATCAGTCCCTGTGCCACATTTACCCCTCTCATCGCCACCCCCCATGTCTCATCATCCCCCCATGTCTCATCATTTCCCCCTGTCATAGACCACCACTAGCCATACAGACATTAAGCATTTAGTGCCTCCCCTACCATAATTTCCCCCGACTCATCATGTCCCCCATCATTCCCCCCTCATCATCCCCCACTCTGTCTCATCATGTCCCCCATCATTCCCCCCATCATTCCTCCCTCATCATCCCCCACCCTGTCTCATCATGTCCCCCACCCTGTCTCATCATCCCCCCCACCCTGTCTCATCACCCCCCCCCACCCTGTCTCATCATCTCCCCACCCTGTCTCATCATCCCCCCCACCCTATCTCATCATGTCCCTCATCATTCCCCCCTCATCATTTCCCCCTGTCTCAACCCCTCATCCCCCCCTCTACATTTCCCCCTGTCTCATCCCCCCCTCATCATTTCCCCCTGTCTCATCCCCTCATCATTCCCCCCCCCCATCATTTCCCCATCTCATCATCCCCCCATCATGTTCCTCCTATGGCCATGATCAGTGGTCTTCAACCTGCGGACCTCCAGGTGTTGCAAACTACAACTCACAGCATGCCTGGTTAGCCAACTGCTGTCCGGGCATACTGGGAGCTGTAGTTTTGCAACATCTGGAGGTCCCCTGGTTGAAGACCACTCTTCCCCTTTCCTTACTTGTCTACGCTTCGGCTGTCTTGCGGGGTCAGTGAAGCAGATGAGTTACGTCCTCTCCCGGCTTCTCTGTGCAGCGTCACGGATGTCACTTTTCGGCGGCGACTACAGGAAATTAAGTGATGCCGCGCAGAGAAGCCTGCAGAGGACGTAACTCTTCTACTTCACTGACCCCGAAGCGCAGACAGTTAAGGAAAATAAACAAAACTATGTAAAGCTGAGAAAGGGGGAATGATGAGGGAGGGGGGGAGGGAGGGAAAATGAAAAGGGAAACTCACTTGTCTCCCGCACGATCCACAGGTACTGTTGCGGTATGCACTGATGAGGGCAGTAATATTCACAACTATACGCAGAAAAAACTCAGTTTTTTTTTTAAACACCAGCCGGTGAATACTATTGTTTGGACTTTGACAGTATGGAGCAAGTTGATAGATTAAAAGGTACTAAATGGTACAATACTTGGATGTACCTATGCGGTATGCACTGATGAGGGCAGTAATATGCGCAACTATACGCAGAAAAAACTCAGTATTTTTTAAAAACTCCAGCTGGTGAATACTATTGTTTGGACTTTGACACTATGGAGCACCTTGACAGATTAACAGGTACTAAATGGTACAATACTTGGATATGGGGCGTATTTCCTCCATTTCAAAAGCGAAGTACCAAACTGATGTCCTACAAATAAAGAAGTTGTGGGGAACAAAAAGCTAATTGCTATTTTTTCCTCTGACTTTGAAATAATTTTAGCCACACAATAAGGGCTCAACGTACTCACTTTTGCTCTAGGTGAATACGGTACGATGAAGGGCCACTGAGCTTTCGACGTGCAGTGGAGGCCGAGGACACGCTGGAGGATGACGAGGCGGCATTGCACACTGTAACAGGACCAACTGCCTGAGAGCGAGAGCATGGAGGAGGAAGCGGTGTGACCTGTCCAAGTTGCTGTTGTGGCTGTGCAGGAACCACATTTACCCAGTTGGCCGTAAAGGACAAGTATTGTCCCTGCTCGTAGTTACAGCTCCACACGTCGGCGCTGCCGTGCACTTTTGAACAAACCGACAGGCTCCAGGACTGGCCCACCTTTTCTTGTACAAACTTATGCAGGGCTGGTACTGCCTTCTTCGCAAAGAAATGACAGCTTGGGACTCTCCACCTCGGCTCGGCACAAGCCATCAATTCTCTGAAAGGTGCAGAGTCCACCACTTGAAAAGGGAGGGACTGCAACACCAGCAACTTGGACAAGGGCACATTCAACTTCTGTGCCGTTGGATGAGTGGGCGCATACTGTTGTCTCTTGGACATGGCTTTGCCGATGGATTGTTGGTGGAATGGCTGACTAAAAGCGGGAGAAGCAGGAGCGACAGAAGGAGGGTTTGACACACAGCTCCCCGGCTGAGGTGGTGGAGCCTTGGCTGGATGAAGGAGGGAGTGGATGGCCACTGGGTGATGCAGCAGGCTGGACCACTACATCGGAACCACGGTTCTTCCAGGCCACTTTATGGTGGCATAGCATGTGTTGACGCAGGGCCGTGGTGCCGACATTGGGACCCTGGCCACGCTTCACCTTCTGCTGACAGATCTGCATGTGGCTATGTGAACCTCCTCCGGATGCCTTATGAAAAACTTACACACCGCTGATTAGCTGATTTTGCCACCGGCAGTCCACACTAATTGACTGCTACTGGTGCCGTCTCCAGGAACCCCTGTTCCACTACCTCCCAGAAAGGTAGGCTGCCGCAAAGCAGGTGGTCTCCCCCGGGCACGTTTGGCTCCTGAATTTCCACTCCTGCCACCACGCTGACTGCCAACCGTGCTACCGCCTTGCTGCCTAAAGGGCAACCTGCAACTCTCTTCTCCTGATGATGATGAAGCCCCTTCTGCACCCGGCTCCGAATTGCGATCGGCTTCATCATCATCAACAGGTGTGTGCATGTCACTGATGTCCTCCTCAGGTTCCCCAACAGTGTCTGCTTCAGGACCCTTGCAACACCGCCTCCCACGTCACTCTCCGCATCACTACTTGGCCGCCTAGCGGAGCAAGCTATGCATGCCTCCTCCCCTTCTTGGCTGGCCAGTAGCTGCTGACTTTCCTCTATTAGATCGTCCTCAGTAAATAGTGGAGCTGAACCCACAGCATAAGATAATTCTTTAGGAGAGGGAACAGCATAGGACAAAGGCAATGGGAGGACAGGGACTGCTCCCGGGCCATGCTAACTAAGGGTTGTGTCTGAGGAACCCACCAACTGTTGACTGGGGGTGTCAGATGTCACTTGTGATGATGTGGATGAGCGTGTTAACCAATCGACGACAGCAGATGGGTTGCTGGTGGAGACATGACCGCTGGCTGATAACAGGAGCTCAGGCCTCTCGCTGCGACTCCTGCTACCACTAGCCCCAAGTCTGCTGCCAACTCTGCCTGAAGTATTTAGGCCTCTGCCACTCCTCTGTGCACGTCCTGGCACTTCTCTGCCTGACATACTTAGTGCGTTTATGAGGGTATTACAATATGCTACACTACTCTTTAAACAGTATTTGTCTAGAACAGCAGCAGGTGATTACCGTATAACACGCACCCCCATTTTAACAGGGAAATTTAAGTTAAAAAAATAAAATGTAAAATAAATGACTTGGACTAAATGCCACTTCATCCCCCCAACTTCATTTTCTTCTGCACCTCAGTTTGGTCCTGTCCCCTCCACTGCCACATCATTCCTTCCCTTTTATCAGTCCCTGTGCCACATTTACCCCTCTCATCGCCACCCCCCATGTCTCATCATCCCCCCATGTCTCATCATTTCCCCCTGTCATAGACCACCACTAGCCATACAGACATTAAGCATTTAGTGCCTCCCCTACCATAATTTCCCCCGACTCATCATGTCCCCCATCATTCCCCCCTCATCATCCCCCACTCTGTCTCATCATGTCCCCCATCATTCCCCCCATCATTCCTCCCTCATCATCCCCCACCCTGTCTCATCATGTCCCCCACCCTGTCTCATCATCCCCCCCACCCTGTCTCATCACCCCCCCCCACCCTGTCTCATCATCTCCCCACCCTGTCTCATCATCCCCCCCACCCTATCTCATCATGTCCCTCATCATTCCCCCCTCATCATTTCCCCCTGTCTCAACCCCTCATCCCCCCTCTACATTTCCCCCTGTCTCATCCCCCCCTCATCATTTCCCCCTGTCTCATCCCCTCATCATTCCCCCCCCCCATCATTTCCCCATCTCATCATCCCCCCATCATGTTCCTCCTATGGCCATGATCAGTGGTCTTCAACCTGCGGACCTCCAGGTGTTGCAAACTACAACTCACAGCATGCCCGGTTAGCCAACTGCTGTCCGGGCATACTGGGAGCTGTAGTTTTGCAACATCTGGAGGTCCCCTGGTTGAAGACCACTCTTCCCCTTTCCTTACTTGTCTACGCTTCGGCTGTCTTGCGGGGTCAGTGAAGCAGATGAGTTACGTCCTCTCCCGGCTTCTCTGTGCAGCGTCACGGATGTCACTTTTCGGCGGCGACTACAGGAAATTAAGTGATGCCGCGCAGAGAAGCCTGCAGAGGACGTAACTCTTCTACTTCACTGACCCCGAAGCGCAGACAGTTAAGGAAAATAAACAAAACTATGTAAAGCTGAGAAAGGGGGAATGATGAGGGAGGGGGGGAGGGAGGGAAAATGAAAAGGGAAACTCACTTGTCTCCCGCACGATCCACAGGTACTGTTGCGGTATGCACTGATGAGGGCAGTAATATTCACAACTATACGCAGAAAAAACTCAGTTTTTTTTTTAAACACCAGCCGGTGAATACTATTGTTTGGACTTTGACAGTATGGAGCAAGTTGATAGATTAAAAGGTACTAAATGGTACAATACTTGGATGTACCTATGCGGTATGCACTGATGAGGGCAGTAATATGCGCAACTATACGCAGAAAAAACTCAGTATTTTTTAAAAACTCCAGCTGGTGAATACTATTGTTTGGACTTTGACACTATGGAGCACCTTGACAGATTAACAGGTACTAAATGGTACAATACTTGGATATGGGGCATATTTCCTCCATTTCAAAAGCGAAGTACCAAACTGATGTCCTACAAATAAAGAAGTTGTGGGGAACAAAAAGCTAATTGCTATTTTTTCCTCTGACTTTGAAATAATTTTAGCCACACAATAAGGGCTCAACGTACTCACTTTTGCTCTAGGTGAATACGGTACGATGAAGGGCCACTGAGCTTTCGACGTGCAGTGGAGGCCGAGGACACGCTGGAGGATGACGAGGCGGCATTGCACACTGTAACAGGACCAACTGCCTGAGAGCGAGAGCATGGAGGAGGAAGCGGTGTGACCTGTCCAAGTTGCTGTTGTGGCTGTGCAGGAACCACATTTACCCAGTTGGCCGTAAAGGACAAGTATTGTCCCTGCTCGTAGTTACAGCTCCACACGTCGGCGCTGCCGTGCACTTTTGAACAAACCGACAGGCTCCAGGACTGGCCCACCTTTTCTTGTACAAACTTATGCAGGGCTGGTACTGCCTTCTTCGCAAAGAAATGACAGCTTGGGACTCTCCACCTCGGCTCGGCACAAGCCATCAATTCTCTGAAAGGTGCAGAGTCCACCACTTGAAAAGGGAGGGACTGCAACACCAGCAACTTGGACAAGGGCACATTCAACTTCTGTGCCGTTGGATGAGTGGGCGCATACTGTTGTCTCTTGGACATGGCTTTGCCGATGGATTGTTGGTGGAATGGCTGACTAAAAGCGGGAGAAGCAGGAGCGACAGAAGGAGGGTTTGACACACAGCTCCCCGGCTGAGGTGGTGGAGCCTTGGCTGGATGAAGGAGGGAGTGGATGGCCACTGGGTGATGCAGCAGGCTGGACCACTACATCGGAACCACGGTTCTTCCAGGCCACTTTATGGTGGCATAGCATGTGTTGACGCAGGGCCGTGGTGCCGACATTGGGACCCTGGCCACGCTTCACCTTCTGCTGACAGATCTGCATGTGGCTATGTGAACCTCCTCCGGATGCCTTATGAAAAACTTACACACCGCTGATTAGCTGATTTTGCCACCGGCAGTCCACACTAATTGACTGCTACTGGTGCCGTCTCCAGGAACCCCTGTTCCACTACCTCCCAGAAAGGTAGGCTGCCGCAAAGCAGGTGGTCTCCCCCGGGCACGTTTGGCTCCTGAATTTCCACTCCTGCCACCACGCTGACTGCCAACCGTGCTACCGCCTTGCTGCCTAAAGGGCAACCTGCAACTCTCTTCTCCTGATGATGATGAAGCCCCTTCTGCACCCGGCTCCGAATTGCGATCGGCTTCATCATCATCAACAGGTGTGTGCATGTCACTGATGTCCTCCTCAGGTTCCCCAACAGTGTCTGCTTCAGGACCCTTGCAACACCGCCTCCCACGTCACTCTCCGCATCACTACTTGGCCGCCTAGCGGAGCAAGCTATGCATGCCTCCTCCCCTTCTTGGCTGGCCAGTAGCTGCTGACTTTCCTCTATTAGATCGTCCTCAGTAAATAGTGGAGCTGAACCCACAGCATAAGATAATTCTTTAGGAGAGGGAACAGCATAGGACAAAGGCAATGGGAGGACAGGGACTGCTCCCGGGCCATGCTAACTAAGGGTTGTGTCTGAGGAACCCACCAACTGTTGACTGGGGGTGTCAGATGTCACTTGTGATGATGTGGATGAGCGTGTTAACCAATCGACGACAGCAGATGGGTTGCTGGTGGAGACATGACCGCTGGCTGATAACAGGAGCTCAGGCCTCTCGCTGCGACTCCTGCTACCACTAGCCCCAAGTCTGCTGCCAACTCTGCCTGAAGTATTTAGGCCTCTGCCACTCCTCTGTGCACGTCCTGGCACTTCTCTGCCTGACATACTTAGTGCGTTTATGAGGGTATTACAATATGCTACACTACTCTTTAAACAGTATTTGTCTAGAACAGCAGCAGGTGATTACCGTATAACACGCACCCCCATTTTAATAGGGAAATTTAAGTTAAAAAAATAAAATGTAAAATAAATGACTTGGACTAAATGCCACTTCATCCCCCCAACTTCATTTTCTTCTGCACCTCAGTTTGGTCCTGTCCCCTCCACTGCCACATCATTCCTTCCCTTTTATCAGTCCCTGTGCCACATTTACCCCTCTCATCGCCACCCCCCATGTCTCATCATCCCCCCATGTCTCATCATTTCCCCCTGTCATAGACCACCACTAGCCATACAGACATTAAGCATTTAGTGCCTCCCCTACCATAATTTCCCCCGACTCATCATGTCCCCCATCATTCCCCCCTCATCATCCCCCACTCTGTCTCATCATGTCCCCCATCATTCCCCCCATCATTCCTTCCTCATCATCCCCCACCCTGTCTCATCATGTCCCCCACCCTGTCTCATCATCCCCCCCACCCTGTCTCATCACCCCCCCCCACCCTGTCTCATCATCTCCCCACCCTGTCTCATCATCCCCCCCACCCTATCTCATCATGTCCCTCATCATTCCCCCCTCATCATTTCCCCCTGTCTCAACCCCTCATCCCCCCCTCTACATTTCCCCCTGTCTCATCCCCCCCTCATCATTTCCCCCTGTCTCATCCCCTCATCATTCCCCCCCCCCCATCATTTCCCCATCTCATCATCCCCCCATCATGTTCCTCCTATGGCCATGATCAGTGGTCTTCAACCTGCGGACCTCCAGGTGTTGCAAACTACAACTCACAGCATGCCCGGTTAGCCAACTGCTGTCCGGGCATACTGGGAGCTGTAGTTTTGCAACATCTGGAGGTCCCCTGGTTGAAGACCACTCTTCCCCTTTCCTTACTTGTCTACGCTTCGGCTGTCTTGCGGGGTCAGTGAAGCAGATGAGTTACGTCCTCTCCCGGCTTCTCTGTGCAGCGTCACGGATGTCACTTTTCGGCGGCGACTACAGGAAATTAAGTGATGCCGCGCAGAGAAGCCTGCAGAGGACGTAACTCTTCTACTTCACTGACCCCGAAGCGCAGACAGTTAAGGAAAATAAACAAAACTATGTAAAGCTGAGAAAGGGGGAATGATGAGGGAGGGGGGGAGGGAGGGAAAATGAAAAGGGAAACTCACTTGTCTCCCGCACGATCCACAGGTACTGTTGGATTGTGCGGGAGACGCTGATTAAAAGGTAGCGCAGATCAGGACAAGGTAGGGCTCATTTTAATCAGCATCTCCCGCACTATCCACCACACCAGTACCTGTAGATAGTGCGGGAGAAAACAAGTGACAGAGTGGGGAGGAGACGCCGCTGGTCACTGATTTAAAGTGGCCGCGGCCGTCCTGTTAATACTTAACAAGCAGACTCTGCTGCGGCCGCTTTAAATCAGTGACCAGAAGACTTATCGGCGTATAACACACAGGCAGACTTTTTGCCTTAAATTTAAGTTTTAAAAGTGCGTGTTATACGCCAATAAATACGGTACTTATGGCTGTCCTTTCACAGTATGTAGGCCCTTTACAGATTAACAGGTACAAGATGGTACACTACTTGGATGTACGTATGCGGTATGCACTGATGAGGGCAGTAATATTCACAACTATACGCAGAAAAAACTCAGTTTTTTTTTTAAACACCAGCCGGTGAATACTATTGTTTGGACTTTGACAGTATGGAGCAAGTTGATAGATTAAAAGGTACTAAATGGTACAATACTTGGATGTACCTATGCGGTATGCACTGATGAGGGCAGTAATATGCGCAACTATACGCAGAAAAAACTCAGTATTTTTTAAAAACTCCAGCTGGTGAATACTATTGTTTGGACTTTGACACTATGGAGCACCTTGACAGATTAACAGGTACTAAATGGTACAATACTTGGATATGGGGCGTATTTCCTCCATTTCAAAAGCGAAGTACCAAACTGATGTCCTACAAATAAAGAAGTTGTGGGGAACAAAAAGCTAATTGCTATTTTTTCCTCTGACTTTGAAATAATTTTAGCCACATAATAAGGGCTCAACGTACTCACTTTTGCTCTAGGTGAATACGGTACTTTAGGGGGTGTAGTTTCGAAAATGGGGTCAGCTAGAATGCTTTGCAAGATGAAGTGCAGCCTATAATTTGTATAAAGATATCCTAAAAGCCAAATGGTGCTCCTCTTCTTTTGGGTCCAACCATGTGGCCATGAAACCAAATATGGCCTAAGTGGGGGTATTACCAAACACGGGACGAACAGCGTAATAAAATATGAATTTTCTACTTTTCAGATGCAATGTACAAAAAGTATGTCCCACAAATAATGCATTTGTGAAAAAAAAAGAAAATGAACATTTTTCCACTGACTTTGTATCCATTCCAGCCACACTACTTTCAGTACTCACTTTTGGTCTAGATGAATACTTTAGGGGGGTGTAGTTTCCAAAATGGGGTCCCTTGTGGGGGTTCTGTATGGTTCTGACAGCTAAAATCCTTTGCAGGCATGAAGTGCGGCCTATGCTCCATTCGGTCAAAAATGATGCCCTGAAAGTTAAATGGCGCTTCTCTCCTTCTGGGTCCTACCACGCGGCCAAGGAACCAAATATGGCCTAAGCGGGGATCTTTCCAAACACGAGCCGAGCAGCTTAATAAAATTTAGGGTGCATTTCTTGCAATATCAGAAGTGATGTAAAAAAAATATGCCCCACAAATGATGCATTTGTTAAAAAAAGCAAATTTCGAAAAAAACTATGATGTTAAAATACTCACTGTACCCCCTACCGAATACTTTGAGGGGTCTAGTTTTTAAAATGGGGTCATTTGGGGTGGTGTTCCTATGTTCTACCACATTCAAATTTCTGCAAACCTTGCATAGTACATTAAAAAAATATGTACTTTTCAAATTTTCTAAATTTTCTAAATTTCAAGTTAAATTGTTAGGCTTCTAATTAATTTAAAATGTTAATTAAAAGCAAAACAAATGCTGTCAAAATAAAGTAAACAACTGAAAGTATAAGTTTCATAAACTATTTGGTCAGTAAGTATAAATATATGCAACCTATTAGTGTTAAAATTGCAAAAAATCTTAATTTTTTTTTTAAATTTCATGATTTTTTGCATTGTTAAAAAAAAAAAACGACAAATGATATCGGCTTACTTTTACTATGTACATGAAGGAAAACTTGTGACAAAAAAAACATTGTCAGAATTATCACGATTGGCAAAAAGTTACCAGAGTTATTCTCTAATAAAGTCAGACATCCCTGATTTGAAAATACAGGCCTGGTCTTTCAGGGGCATACAGGTTTACTTGTGTTGGTCCTTAAGGGGTTAATACACTTCTTTTTTGTGGTACTGCACTGTTGTGTCCTGCTGCTGTGCAAAAATAAGTTTTTCAGTGTACTGTAGCGCATTTTTCTGCCCTCATATGTGCATACCACATACCTACATCAAAGCAGTCTACTATTTTGTATCTGTAAATCTGTAACAAGCCTACATACAGTGAAAGGTCAGGGAAAATGAATCACTGGCTGTTGTTTTATGAAAATACATTTTCCAAGTGTCAAGGGCCTACATACTGTGAAAGGACAGCCAAAAGTAATCACCAGCTGGTGTTTTACAAAAATTACAGAGTTTTTAGGCGCATTGTAGCGCATTTTTCTGCCCTAATCAGTACATACCACATACCTACATTTAAGTAGTATAATATTTTGTACTTGTTAATCTGTGAAGGCCCTAGATACTGTGAAAGGACAGCCCCTCTGCTGCTGCTGTTCTAGACAAATACTGTTTTAAGTGTAGTGAAGCGTATTGTACTCCCCTCATATACGCAATAAGTATGTCAGGAAGAGTATTGCCAGGACATGCACAGAGGAGTGGCAGAGGCCTAAATTCATCGGGCGCAGGCAGAGGTCGCAGCAGAGTAGGGGTGTGTGGCAGCCGGAGTTGCAGCGAGAGGTCTGAGCTCCCGGTGTCAGCTAGCAGTCATGTCGCGACTAGCAACCCAGCAGCCATGATTGATCGGTTCAATCGGTCATCCACTTCATCTCAAGTGACATCCGACACCCCAGTCAACAGTCGGTGGGTTCCTCACACTCAACCCATTCATGGCCCTCATGCTTCTGCTGCCACCTCCAGTCTCTCTCATTATGCTGCTCTATGGTCTCCTCATGCTAATGCTACCACCTCCACACTCTGTTATTGTGCCACCATATGGTTTCCTCATGCTGATGCTACCACCTCCAGGCTCTTTCATTGTGCCGCCATATGGTCTCCTCATCCTGATGCTACCACCTCCAGACACTGTCATTGTGCAGCCATATGGTCTCATCATGCTGATGCTGCCACCTCCAGGCTCTCTAATTGTGCTGCTCTATGGTCTCCTCATGCTGATGCTGCCACCTCCAGGCTCTAAAATTGTGCTGCTCTATGGTCTCCTCATGCTGATGCTACCACCTCCAGGCTCTCTCATTGTGCTGCCATGGATACTGCAAAACATAATTAAGGCACTCGTCCCCAGTTTCAGAATTTCCTTGCATTAGGGTCACTTTCAGGACTCCTGATGCCACCTCCAGGCTGTGCCATTCAGAAACTATATGGACTCCTTAGGCTTTCCCCACCTCCAGGCTATGTCATTCAGCCAATATATTGTTTTGTGATGCTGCTGAAACTGTCTTGGGATATTACATACAATTTTTTTATGGCACTAGCAAACATACATGCTCAATAAAAGATTTCAACATTGATCTTTTAATGTTAGGGGTTGTGAAGCCCTCTTATGTACACATCCTGCTGCCTGATCCAGGCTGTGTGTTTCAGAAATTACTTGGCTTACTGATGCCGTCCTGTTAATACTTAACAAGCAGACTCTGCTGCGGCCGCTTTAAATCAGTGACCAGAAGACTTATCGGCGTATAACACACAGGCAGACTTTTTGCCTTAAATTTAAGTTTTAAAAGTGCGTGTTATACGCCAATAAATACGGTACTTATGGCTGTCCTTTCACAGTATGTAGGCCCTTTACAGATTAACAGGTACAAGATGGTACACTACTTGGATGTACGTATGCGGTATGCACTGATGAGGGCAGTAATATTCACAACTATACGCAGAAAAAACTCATTTTTTTTTTTAAACACCAGCCGGTGAATACTATTGTTTGGACTTTGACAGTATGGAGCAAGTTGATAGATTAAAAGGTACTAAATGGTACAATACTTGGATGTACCTATGCGGTATGCACTGATGAGGGCAGTAATATGCGCAACTATACGCAGAAAAAACTCAGTATTTTTTAAAAACTCCAGCTGGTGAATACTATTGTTTGGACTTTGACACTATGGAGCACCTTGACAGATTAACAGGTACTAAATGGTACAATACTTGGATATGGGGCGTATTTCCTCCATTTCAAAAGCGAAGTACCAAACTGATGTCCTACAAATAAAGAAGTTGTGGGGAACAAAAAGCTAATTGCTATTTTTTCCTCTGACTTTGAAATAATTTTAGCCACACAATAAGGGCTCAACGTACTCACTTTTGCTCTAGGTGAATACGGTACTTTAGGGGGTGTAGTTTCGAAAATGGGGTCAGCTAGAATGCTTTGCAAGATGAAGTGCAGCCTATAATTTGTATAAAGATATCCTAAAAGCCAAATGGTGCTCCTCTTCTTTTGGGTCCAACCATGTGGCCATGCAACCAAATATGGCCTAAGTGGGGGTATTACCAAACACGGGACGAACAGCGTAATAAAATATGAATTTTCTACTTTTCAGATGCAATGTACAAAAAGTATGTCCCACAAATAATGCATTTGTGAAAAAAAAAGAAAATGAACATTTTTCCACTGACTTTGTATCCATTCCAGCCACACTACTTTCAGTACTCACTTTTGGTCTAGATGAATACTTTAGGGGGGTGTAGTTTCCAAAATGGGGTCCCTTGTGGGGGTTTTTAGGCGCATTGTAGCGCATTTTTCTGCCCTAATCAGTACATACCACATACCTACATTTAAGTAGTATAATATTTTGTACTTGTTAATCTGTGAAGGCCCTAGATACTGTGAAAGGACAGCCCCTCTGCTGCTGCTGTTCTAGACAAATACTGTTTTAAGTGTAGTGAAGCGTATTGTACTCCCCTCATATACGCAATAAGTATGTCAGGAAGAGTATTGCCAGGACATGCACAGAGGAGTGGCAGAGGCCTAAATTCATCGGGCGCAGGCAGAGGTCGCAGCAGAGTAGGGGTGTGTGGCAGCCGGAGTTGCAGCGAGAGGTCTGAGCTCCCGGTGTCAGCTAGCAGTCATGTCGCGACTAGCAACCCAGCAGCCATGATTGATCGGTTCAATCGGTCATCCACTTCATCTCAAGTGACATCCGACACCCCAGTCAACAGTCGGTGGGTTCCTCACACTCAACCCATTCATGGCCCTCATGCTTCTGCTGCCACCTCCAGTCTCTCTCATTATGCTGCTCTATGGTCTCCTCATGCTAATGCTACCACCTCCACACTCTGTTATTGTGCCACCATATGGTTTCCTCATGCTGATGCTACCACCTCCAGGCTCTTTCATTGTGCCGCCATATGGTCTCCTCATCCTGATGCTACCACCTCCAGACACTGTCATTGTGCAGCCATATGGCCTCATCATGCTGATGCTGCCACCTCCAGGCTCTCTAATTGTGCTGCTCTATGGTCTCCTCATGCTGATGCTGCCATCTCCAGGCTCTAAAATTGTGCTGCTCTATGGTCTCCTCATGCTGATGCTACCACCTCCAGGCTCTCTCATTGTGCTGCCATGGATACTGCAAAACATAATTAAGGCACTCGTCCCCAGTTTCAGAATTTCCTTGCATTAGGGTCACTTTCAGGACTCCTGATGCCACCTCCAGGCTGTGCCATTCAGAAACTATATGGACTCCTTAGGCTTTCCCCACCTCCAGGCTATGTCATTCAGCCAATATATTGTTTTGTGATGCTGCTGAAACTGTCTTGGGATATTACATACAATTTTTTTATGGCACTAGCAAACATACATGCTCAATAAAAGATTTCAACATTGATCTTTTAATGTTAGGGGTTGTGAAGCCCTCTTATGTACACATCCTGCTGCCTGATCCAGGCTGTGTGTTTCAGAAATTACTTGGCTTACTGATGCTACTGGGCCTGTGCCTAACTAGCTAACATACATGTTCTATACAGATTTCAATATTCCCCTTTTAATGTTAGGGGTTATTAAGCCTTCTTGTGTACGTCTGCTGCTGCCTGATGCAAGCTGTGTGTTTCAGCAACTATATGGTTTAGTGATGCTGCTGGGCCTGTGCCTAAATTCTTTGGATGTTAGCACTAGCTAACATACATCTTCTATACATATTTCAACATTAACATAATATTAGGGGTTGTGAAGCCCTCTTGTAAACTCATGCTGATGCCTGCTCCAGGCTGTGTTTCAGGAACTACTTGGCTTAGTGATGCTGCTGGGCTTGGAACTTAAATTTATTGATGTTAGCACTAGACCAGTGTGAAGTTGGCACCCCATGTTCGCAAAAGCTGAATATGAATGCACCGTTCGTTTGAGCTGCATTTGTGCTGGTTTGTGCCGCAGAAATGAGCGTTTGTGGCGGTTCGGTTCCTGAGTTATTGCGCGTTAGATTTTTATGAAGCCCCGCCCACTTTCCTCCCCATGAAGTCAAAATTCAAAAACAATTACACCATTTGTTTATGCTGCGTTTGTGCCGCAAAAATGAACGTTTGCGCCGCTTTGGTTTCCGAGATATTGTGCGCTTGATTTGCTTAAACCCCACCCACTTTCTAACCCATGTTGTTAATTTTCAAAAACAAATCCACCATTCGATAGTGCTGCGTTTGTGCTGGTTTGTGCCGCAGAAATGAGCGTTTGTGGTGGTTCGGTTCCTGAGTTATTGCGCGTTAGATTTTTATGAAACCCCGCCCACTTTCCACCCCATGAAGTCAAAATTCCAAAACAAAAACACCATTTGTTTGTGCTGCGTTTGTGCGGGTTTGTGCCGCAAAAATGAACGTTTGCGCCAGTTTGGCTTCTGAGATATTGTGCGCTTGAGCTGCTGAAACCCCGCCCACTTTCCCCTCCATGTAGTCAAAATTCAAAAACAAATATGCAATTTGTTTGTGCTGCATTTGTGCTGGTTTGTGCTGCAAAATGAATGTTTGTGCTGCTTTGGTTTTTGAGATATTGTAAACGCAATATGTGGGAACCCCGCCCACTTTCCACCCCATGTTGTCAAAATGTAAAAACAAATACACCATTCGTTAGTGCTGCGTTTGTGTTGGTTTGTGCTGCAGAAATGAGCATTTGCGCCGCTTTGGTTTCTGAGATCAGAGAAGTTAATTTAGCATTATGGGATTAAGGTAGCAATATATGATTTATTATGATATACACACAGTTATTACTACATATTACTACAGAGGTGGAAATGTCTGTATGTGCGTCTGTATGTCATAGAGATGTCATAGGGATGCCATAGGGACGTCATAGGGATGTCATAAAGACGTCATAGGGATGTCATAAAGACGTCATAGGGATGTCATAGTGTGAGAGATGTCATAGAGATGTCATAAGGACGTCATAGGGATGTCATAGAGACATCATAGGGATGCCATAGTGTCAAAGATGTCATAGAGTTGTCATAGAGACGTCATAGGGATTTCATAGAGACGTCAGAGGGATGTAATAGTGTCAGAGATGTCATAGAGATGTCATAGGGACGTCATAGGGATGTCAGTGTCAGAGATGTCATAGAGATGTCATAGGGACGTCATAGGGACGTCATATAGATGTCATAGGGAGGTCATTGAGATGTCATAGGGATGTCATAGGGACATCATAGGGACGTCATAGGAACGTCATAGGGATGTCATAGGGACGTCATAGGGACGAGCATTCTGTAATTGCTAATGTCCACTCTGTGTACATTTTATTATACACAATGGAGGTTATTGGCTGAGCAGCATTAGTTGACACTCTCAGCTGTTGAATGGGGGTGAAAGACCGTAGAATCAGGAGTTTGTCCGGCGCAGAAAGGAACCATAATGGAGCAGGATGAAATCAAGGGATTTATTAAATGCAACGCATTTCACTGCGACATTCAACAGCTGAGAGTGTCAACTAATGCTGTTCAGCCAATAACCTCCATTGTGTATAATAAAATGTACATTGTACATGTGGACATTAGCAATTGCAGAATGCTTGTCCCTATGACGTCCCTATGACATCCCTATGACATCCCTATGACGTCCCTATGACGTCCCTATGACGTCCCTATGACGTCCCTATGACATCTCTATGACGTCTCTATGACGTCCCTATGACATCTCTATGACATCCCTATGACGTCCCTATGACGTTCCTATGACGTCCCTATGACGTCCCTATGACGTCTCTATGATGTCCCTATGACATCTCTATGACGTCCCTATGACATCCCTATGACGTCCCTATGACGTCTCTATGACGTCCAAATGACATCCCTATGACGTCTCTATGACGTCCCTATGACGTCCTTATGACGTCCCTATGACCTCCCTATGACCTCCCTATGACGTCCCTATGACGTCCCTATGACGTCCCTATGACATCTCTATGACCTCCCTCTGACATCTCTATGACGTCCCTATGACATCTCTATGACATCTCTGACACTATGACATCCCTATGACATCCCTAAGACATCTCTATGACATCTCTGACACTATGACATCCCTATGACGTCTCTATGACATCCCTATGACGTCCCTATGACATCTCTGACACTATGACATCCCTATGACGTCTCTATGACATCCCTATGACGTCCCTAGGGCATCTCTATGACATCTCTATGACATTTCCACCTGTAGTAATATGTAGCAATAACTGTGTATATCATAATAAATCATATTTCTACATTAATCCCATAATGCTAAATTAACTTCTCTGATCTCAGAAACCAAAGCGGCGCAAACACTATCGAATGGTGCATTTGTTTTTGAAATTTAACAACATGGGGTGGAAAGTGGGCAGGGTTTCAGCAAATCAAGCGCACAATATCTCGGAAACCAAAGCGGCGCAAACGTTCATTTTTGCGGCACAAACCAGCACAAACAAATGGTGTATTTGTTTTTGAATTTTGACTACATGGGGTGGAAAGTGGGCAGGGTTTCAGCAAATCAAGAGCACAATATTTTGGAAACCAAATCGGCGCAAACATTCATTTTTGCAGCACAAACCAGCACAAACACAGCACAAACGAATGGTGTATTTGTTTTTTTTTATTTTGACTTCATGGGGTGGAAAGTGGGCGGGACTTCATAAAAATCTAACTCGCAATATCTCAGGAACTGAACAGGCACAAACGCTCATTTCTGCGGCATAAACCAGCACAAATGCAGTGATAACGAATGGTGTATTTGTTTTTGAAATTTAACAACATGGGGTGGAAAGTGGGCGGGGTTTCAGCAAATTAAGCGCACAATATCTCGGAAACCAAAGCGACGCAAACGTTCATTTTTGCGGCACAAAAGCAGCACAAACAAATGGTGTATTTGTTTTTGAATTTTGACTTCATGGGGTGGAAAGTGGGTGGGGTTTCAGAAAATCAAGCGCACAATATCTCGGAAACCAAATCGGCGCAATCGTTCATTTTTGCAGCACAAACACAGCACAAACAAATGGTGTATTTGTTTTTCCATTTTGACTTCATGGGGTGGAAAGTGGGCGGGGCTTCATAAAAATCTAACGCGCAATAATTCAGGAACCGAACCAGCACAAACGCTCATTTCTGTGGCACAAACCAGCACAAATGCAGCACAAACGAATGGTGAATTCATATTCAGCTTTTGCAAACATGGGGTGCCAACTTCACACAGGTTAGCACTAGCTTACATACATGCTTAATTGAGATTTCAACATTGATCTTTCAATCTTTAGGCTTATGAAACCCTCTTGTGCATTCCTGCTGCTGACTGCTCCTGTCTGTGTCATTCAGCAACTACATGGTTTAGTGATGCTGCTGGGCCTAGGACATTACCTATATATGTTTATACTAAGTACCATACATCTTCAATGGAAATTTCAAAATTCAGCTTTCATTCTTAGAGATTGTGAAGCCCTATTGTCTCCTCATCTGCTGTCAACTACAGGCTGTGCCATTCAGACACTATATGGTCTCCTCATGCTGCTGCCACCTCCAGGCTGTATACAAGGAGATAAAAAGGCAACAACAGGTGAGCCCCTAGTGAGGACTGTCTAGGTAGGGAAAAGCAGGGTGAAGAGAAAAATGTTTCCTTACCCTTGGGTGTTGCGCTTAGAGCACAACACCAACAGTAGCGTCTCGAATGAATGGAGAGCGGGACAGCTGCCATGAGGAACTTCCCGGAGTGACGTCAGTCTCACCGGTAGCGAAGCATAGGTAGAGAGATAGAGAAAAGTGTTCCCCTCAATAACGGCGCTGGTCCATGGATAGATGTATATGCATTTATTGAAACGTAAGGAGCAACGCGTTTCGACCCCGGACAGGGGGTCTTCATCAGGCATAATATACAATAAAGAAGTGCTAGATTTTATAAGATAACAGATTGAAAAAGGATGACCACTTCCGGAATACCGGAGGAGCCGTGTGCAAAAACCATGCAAACTGCAAATAGAAATACTAGCAGCAATTTGTAATTAGCGATGTTGCGAATTGTTCGCAGGTGAACGGTTCCCGGCGAACTTCGCTTGTTCGCGTTCGCCTCGCCGGGCGAACATATGTGAAGTTCGATCCGCCCCCTATTCATTAACATTGCGGTAAACTTTGACCCTGTGTGTCACAGTCAGCAGACACATTACAGCCAATCACTAGCAGACCCTCCCTTCCAGACCCTCCTACGTCCTGCACGGACGCCATTTTACTTTCATTCGGCATGCTGTAGGCTTAGAGAGAGGAGGTAAAGTGAAGCTGCTCTTGCTGTAATAGGGAAAGCGATAGCTAGGTGGTTCATTCAGGATCCACTACTCTCCTAAACCACTAACATAACATCTGCTTTAAGGACAGCACCCAAAAAAGCCCTTTTTAGGGCTCAAATATCAGTCCGTGTGTCTTGCAACAGCTGGAGGCACCCTAGTTGGGAGGGAACCACAGGTTAAAAGGGGTACTCCGGTTGAAAACTTGATTTCTTTCAAGCAGCTACAGTATTAGAAGGGCTCAAAGATCAGTCCGTGTGTTTTGCAACAGCTGGAAGCACCCTGGTTAGGTAACCTCTGGTTAAGGGGTACTCCGCTGGCAAACTTTTTTTCAGTCCAGCAACTACAGTATTAAAAGGGCTCAAACATCAGTCCGTGTGTTTTGCAACAGCTGGAGGCACCCTGGTTGTTTAAAAGGGGTACTCTGGCAAACTTTCTAGCAACTAGTGCAAATAATCTTTGGGGTGACCGTAAGTGTAAATAAAAAAATACCTTTTTTTGGCTGTAAAATAAAATCAGTCACTTTACTTCACACTTGGGAGTTTTTTGGCCTTCAGGGTTCATTGTCATACTAGTGCAAATCATCTTTGGGGTGAGCATAGTGTAAATAAAAAAAAAATACTATTTTTGGCTGTGAAATGAAATCAGTTACTTCACACTTGGGAGTTTTTGGGCCTGCTGGGCTCATTGTCACACTAGTGCAAATCATATGTGGTGTGACCGTAGTGTAAATTTGAAAAAAAACTAAAACCTTTTTTGGCTGTGAAATTAACATCAGTCAGTTCACTTCACACTTGGGAGTTTTTGGGCCTGCTGGGCTCATTGTCACACTAGTGCAAATCATACGTGGTGTGACAGCTGGCTTGTCTGAACTCATAGCCCGCCAGCAATTTGTAATTAGCGATGTTGCGAATTGTTCGCAGGTGAATGGTTCCCGGCGAACTTCGCTTGTTCGCGTTCGCCTCGCCGGGCGAACATATGTGAAGTTCGATCCGCCCCCTATTCATTAACATTGCGGTAAACTTTGACCCTGTGTGTCACAGTCAGCAGACACATTACAGCCAATCACTAGCAGACCCTCCCTTCCAGACCCTCCTACGTCCTGCACGGACGCCATTTTACTTTCATTCGGCATGCTGTAGGCTTAGAGAGAGGAGGGAAAGTGAAGCTGCTCTTGCTGTAATAGGGAAAGCGATAGCTAGGTGGTTCATTCAGGATCCACTACTCTCCTAAACCACTAACATAACATTTGCTTTAAGGACAGCACCCAATAAAGCCCTTTTTAGGGCTCAAATATCAGTCCGTGTGTCTTGCAACAGCTGGAGGCACCCTAGTTGGGAGGGAACCACAGGTTAAAAGGGGTACTCCGGTTGAAAACTTGATTTCTTTCAAGCAGCTACAGTATTAGAAGGGCTCAAAGATCAGTCCGTGTGTTTTGCAACAGCTGGAAGCACCCTGGTTAGGTAACCTCTGGTTAAGGGGTACTCCGCTGGCAAACTTTTTTTCAGTCCAGCAACTACAGTATTAAAAGGGCTCAAACATCAGTCCGTGTGTTTTGCAACAGCTGGAGGCACCCTGGTTGTTTAAAAGGGGTACTCTGGCAAACTTTCTAGCAACTAGTGCAAATAATCTTTGGGGTGACCGTAAGTGTAAATAAAAAAATACCTTTTTTTGGCTGTAAAATAAAATCAGTCACTTTACTTCACACTTGGGAGTTTTTTGGCCTTCAGGGTTCATTGTCATACTAGTGCAAATCATCTTTGGGGTGAGCATAGTGTAAATAAAAAAAAAATACTATTTTTGGCTGTGAAATGAAATCAGTTACTTCACACTTGGGAGTTTTTGGGCCTGCTGGGCTCATTGTCACACTAGTGCAAATCATATGTGGTGTGACCGTAGTGTAAATTTGAAAAAAAACTAAAACCTTTTTTGGCTGTGAAATTAACATCAGTCAGTTCACTTCACACTTGGGAGTTTTTGGGCCTGCTGGGCTCATTGTCACACTAGTGCAAATCATACGTGGTGTGACAGCTGGCTTGTCTGAACTCATAGCCCGCCAGCTTTAACCCCTTAAGGACCAAGGCCGTACAGGTACGCCTTTGCTCCCTGGTACTTAAGGACCAAGGACGTACCTGTACGCCCGTGGGAATTTCGGTCCCCGCCACGCACCGGGAGGGGACCGGGCCAGGGTGACTGCTGATATCTATCAGCAGGCACCCCGCGCAAATGCCCAGGGGGCCGCAAATCGCAAGTGAATTCACGCTTGCGATTTGCGGCTATTCCGGGTCATACGGGTCTATAGTGACCCGGTGACCCGGAAAATAAAGGGGATCGTGGATGTCCTAGACACCCACGATCCCCTTGAAGCAATAGGAGTGATGTGGCGGAGGTGCCACCCCTCCTATCTCTGCTATTGGTGGTCTAAACGCGACCACCAATAGCAGATTTGGGGCGGTTTCGGTTTCCCCGTTCTGCCCACCCACAATAGGCGGGGCAGGACGGGGAAACCGACAGGGACCGGCGCCGAAGATCCACTTACCCATCAGCGATGACAGCGGGCGACGATCAGCGGCGGCAGCGGGCAACGATCGGCGGAAGAAGAGGACGGCGACGCAGCTGCCTGGATCCGACGGAAGCCGGTGAGTTACTTAGCAACATCTGGAGGGCTACAGTCTGAGACCACTATAGGGGTCTCTAAACTGTAACCCTCCAGATGTTGCAAAACTACAACTCCCAGCATGCCCAGAGAGCTGTTTAGGCATGCAGGGAGTTGCAGTTTTGCAACAGCTGGAGGTCTACAGTTTGAGACCACTGCACAGTGCTCTCTATACTGTGCACCTCCAGATCTTGCAAAACTACAACTGATAGCATGCCCACACAGCAGTTTGCTGTCTGGGCATGCTGGGAGTTGTAGTTTTGCTACAGCTGGTGGTCCACAGTTTGGAGACCACTGTGCAGTGGTCTCTAAACTATAGCTCTCCAGATGTTGCAAAACTGCAACTCCCAGCATGCCTAAACAGCAAACAGCTGTCTCGGCATGCTGGGAGTTGTAGTTGTGTGCCTCCAGCTGTTGCATAACTACATTTCGCCACAAGCCCCCTGACGAAGCCCGTACGCGAAACGTGCGTTGGGGTGTTGGTGCTTGGTGTTCCTGGCTTGTGGGTATATGACAGGTAGTCTCCTTAGGTATTACTAATTTTGGGTCCCTATTTCTGTATGTTATACTGCATTGCTGCTCCCTATGTTATACTGATGTATGTTAGATGTTATATCTATATTGTACTATATTATGAGTTTGCAGCCGTGTCAGTTTTATATTGTATATGCTCTCGACTGAACACCTACATTACCCATACCAGATTCACTGGCACTTGTTATCTCCTGCCTAAGGTTATCCTCTGCCTTTTAATTATTTTTAATTGTTTGTTTTAGATTGTCTGATAGAGATTGTCATACTTTTTGAAATAATATTAGTATTGTGGGTCTCTTTGTTTTTGGCTATATATTGGTACCCCCGGGACCTACATACGGCGCTTAATGTTTGCCATGTTGTTGTTTGGCTAAAATAACTACATCTCCCAGCATGCCTTTCGGCGATCAGTACATGCTGGGAGTTGAAGTTTTGCAACAGCTGGAGGCACACTGGTTGGAAAATACTGAGTTAGGTAACAGAACCTAACTGAAGGTTTTCCAACCAGTGTGACTCCAGCTGTTGCAAAAGTACAACTCTCAGCATGCACGGTCTGTCAGTACATGCTGGGAGTTGTCGTTTTGAAACAGCTGGAGGTTTGCCCCCCCCATGTGAACGTACAGGGTACATTCACACTGGCGGGTTTACAGTAAGTTTACTACTTCAAGTATGAGCTGCGGCAAATTTTTTGCCGCAGCGCAAACTCCTAGCGGTAAATTCACTGTAAACCTCTGCCAGTGTGAACGTACCCTAAAAACACTACACTACACTAACACTTAATAAAGGTTAAAACACTACATTTACACCCCCTTACACTGTCCCCCCAATAAAAATAAAAAACGTATTGTACGGCAGTGTTTCCAAAACGGAGCCTCCAGCTGTTGCAAAACAACAACTCACAGCATTTCCGGACAGCCACTGACTGTCCAGGCATGCTGGGAGATTAGCAACAGCTGGAGGCACCCTGTTTGGGAATCACTGGCGTAGAATACCCCTATGTCCACCCCTGTGCAATCCCTAATTTAGTCCTCAAATGCGCATGGCGCTCTCTCACTTCAGAGCCCTGTCCTATTTCAAGGAACCAGTTTAGGGCCACATATGGGGTATTTCCGTACTTGGGAGAAATTGCACTACAAATTTTGGGGGCTTTTTTTCCTTTTACCCCTTATGAAAAAGAGAAGTTGGTGTCTACACCAGCCTGTTAGTGTAAAAAAAATTTTTTTTACACTAACATGCTGGTGTTGTACTTTACTTTTTATTTTCACGAGAGGTAAAAAGAAAAAAAGACCCCCAAAATTTGTAACGCAATTTCTCCTGAGTACGGAAATACCCCATATGTGGGCGTAAAATGTTCTGCGGACGCACATCAAGGCTCAGGAGTGAGAGCGCACCATGTACATTTGAGGCCTAAATTGGTGATTTGCACAGGGGTTGCTGATTTTATAGCGGTTCTGACATAAACCCAAAAAAATAAATATCCACATGTGACCCCATTTTGGAACGATACCCCTTACGGAACGTAACAAGGGGTATAGTGAGCCTGAACACCCCACAGTTGTTTGACAAATTTTCATAAAAGTTGGATGGGAAAATGAAAAAAAAAAATTTTTCACTAAAATGCTGGTGTCACCCTAAATTTTTCATTTTCATAAGGGAAAATAAAAAAAAGCCCCCCAAAATTTGTAATCCCATTTCTTCTGAGTAAGAACATACCCCATATGTGGATTAGTGTTGAGCAGCATAGGCCATATTCGAATTCGCGAATATATGGACGAATATTCATCATATATTAGCGAATATTCGCATATTCGTAATATCCTCGTTTTATTTTCGTATGCGCGAAAATTCGCGTATGCGAAAATTATCATATGCGAAAATTAGCATAAATAAAAATTAGTATAAATGAAAATTCGCACGCCAGTCTCACACAGTACTATTAGAGCCTTCTTTACACCACACAAGCTGGAAGCAGAGAGGGATGATCACTGTGATGTGAACTGTGGTGAAAAAAAATTACGAATTCGCGAATATGCGATATTCGCGAATAAAATTCACTTTGCGAATATTCGCAAGCAACACTAATGTGGATGTAAAGTGCTCTATGGGTGCACTACAATGCTCAGAAGAGAAGGAGCGCCATTGGGATTTTGAAGAGAAAATTTGTCCGGAATTGAAGGCCACTTGTGTTTACAAAGCCCCCATGGTACCAGAACAATGGACCCCCCCCCCCACATGTGACCCCATTTTGGAAACTACACCCCTCATGTAATGTAATAAGGGGTACAGTGAGCATTTACGCCCCACAGGTGTCTGACAGATTTTTGGAACAGTGATCCGTGAAAATGAAAAATTGAATTTTTCTTTTGCACAGCCTACTGTTCCAAAGATCTGATAAAAGCCAGTGGGGTGTAAATGCTCACTGCACCGCTTATTAAATTCTGTGAGGGGTGTAGTTTCCAAAAGAGGGTCATATATGGGGGGGTCCACTGTTCTGGCACCACGGGGGGCTTTGTAAATGCACATGGCCCCTGACTACCATTCCAAACGACTTTCTCTTTCCAAAAGCTCAATGGTGCTCCTCCTCTTCTGAGCATTGTAGTTCGCCCGTAGTGCACTTCAGGTCAACTTATGGGGTACCTCCATACTCAGAAGAGATGGGGTTACAAATTTTGGGGGTATTTTCTGCTATAAGCCCTTGCAAAAATGTGAAATTTGGGGGGGAAACACACATTTTAGTGAAAAAAAATATATATTTTTTTACATATGCAAAAGTCGTGAAACCCCTGTGGGGTATTAAGGCTCACTTTATTCCTTGTTACGTTCCTCAAGGGGTCTAGTTTCCAAAATGGTATACCATGTGTTTTTTTTTTGCTGTTCTGGCACCATAGGGGCTTCCTAAATGCGACATGCTACCCGAGCAAAATTTGCTCTCAAAAAGCCAAATATCACTCCTTCTCTTCAGAGCATTGTAGTTTGCCCGTAGTGCACTTCAGGCCAACTTATGGGGTACCTCCATATTCAGAAGAGATGGGGTTACAAATTTTGGGGGCTATTTTCTGCTATTAACCCTTGCAAAAATGTTACATTTGGGGGGAAACACACATTTTAGTGACATTTATTTATTTTTTTTACATTTGCAAAAGTCGTGAAACACCTGTGGGGTATTAAGGCTCACTTTATTCCTTGTTACGTTCCCCAATGGGTCTAGTTTCCAAAATGGTATGCCATGTGTTTTTTTTTTTTTTGCTGTTCTGGCACCATAGGGGCTTCCTAAATGCAACATGCCCCCCAAAAAACATTTCTGAAAAACGTACTCTCCAAAATCCCCTTGTCGCTCCTTCGCTTCTGAGCCCTCTACTGCGCCCGCCGAACAATTTACATAGACATATGAGGCATGTCCTATGAGAGAAATTGGGCTACAAATATAAGTATACATTTTCTCCTTTTACCCCTTAGAAAAATTCAAAAATTGGGTCTACAAGAACATGCAAGTGTAAAAAATTAAGATTGTGAATTTTCTCCTTCACGTTGCTGCTATTCGTGTGAAACACCTAAAAGGTTAAAACACTTACTAAATGTCATTTTGAATACTTTGGGGGGTGCAGTTTTTATAATGGGGTCATTTATGTGGTATTTCTAAAATGAAGACCCTTCAAATCCACTTCAAACCTGAACTGGTCCCTGAAAAATTGTGAGTTTGAAAATATTGTGAAAAATTGGAAAATTGCTGCTGAACTTTGAAGCCCTCTGATGTCTTCCAAAAGTAAAAACACGTCAATTTTATGATTCAAACATAAAGTAAACATATTGGAAATGTGAATTTAAAAAAAATGATTTTGAATATCCATTTTCCTTACAAGCAGGTGAGCTTCAAAGTTCGAAAAATGCAAAATTTTTACATTTTTCATCAAATTTGGGGATTTTTCACCAAGAAAGGATGCAAGTTACCACAAAATTTTACCACTATATTAAAGTAGAACATGTCACGAAAAAACAATCTCGGAATCAGAATGATAATTAACCCCTTAAGGACCCAGCCATTTTACACCTTAGGACCCGGCCATTTTTTGAACATCTGACCACTGTCACTTTAAACATTAATAACTCTGGAATGCTTTTATTTATCAATCTGATTCCGAGATTGTTTTTTTGTGACATATTCTACTTTAACATAGTGGTAAAATTTTGTGGTAACTTGCATCCTTTCTTGGTGAAAAATCCCAAAATTTGATACAACATTTGAAAATTTAGCATTTTTCTAACTTTGAAGCTCTCTGCTTGTAAGGAAAATGGATATTCCAAATATTTATTTTATTTTATTCACATATACAAAATGTCTACTTTATGTTTGCATCATAAAATTGACGTGTTTTTACTTTTGGAAGACACCAGAGGGCTTCAAAGTTCAGCAGCAATTTTCCAATTTTTCACAAAATTTTCAAACTCACTATTTTTCAGGGACCAGTTCAGGTTTGAAGTGGATTTGAAGGGTCTTCATATTAGAAATACCCCACAAATGACCCCATTATAAAAACCGCACCCCCCAAAGTATTCAAAATGACATTCAGTCAGCGTTTTAACCCTTTAGGTGTTTCACAGGAATAGCAGCAAAGTGAAGGAGAAAATTCACAATCTTCATTTTTTACACTTGCATTTTCTTGTAGACCCAATTTTTGAATTTTTACAAGGGGTAAAAGGAGAAAATTTATACTTGAATTTGTAGCCCAATTTCTCTTGAGTAAGCACATACCTCATATGTCCATGAAAAGTGTTCGGCGGGCGCAGTAGAGGGCTCAGAAGCGAAGGAGCGACAAGGGGATTTTGGAGAGTACGTTTTTCAGAAATGGTTTTTGGGGGGCATGTTGCATTTAGGAAGCCCCTATGGTGCCAGAACAGCAAAAAAAAAACACATGCCATACCATTTTGGAAACTAGACCCCATGAGGAACGTAACAAGGAATTAAGTGAGCCTTAATACCCCACAGGTGTTTCACGACTTTTGCATATGTAAAAAAATAAAAATAAATTTTCACTAAAATGTGTGTTTCCCCCCAAATTTCACATTTTTGCAAGGGTTAATAGCAGAAAATACCCCCCAAAATTTGTAACCCCATCTCTTCTGAGTATGGAGGTACCCCATAAGTTGGCATGAAGTGCATTACGGGCGAACTACAATGCTCAGAAGAGAAGGAGTCATATTTGGCTTTTTGAGAGCAAATTTTGCTCGGGGGCATGTCGCATTTAGGAAGCCCCTATGGTGCCAGGACAGCAAAATAACCCCCACATGGCATACCATTTTGGAAACTAGACCCCTTGAGGAATGTAACAAGGGGTACAGTGAGCATTTACCCCCCACTGGTGTCTGTCAGATCTTTGGAACAGTGGGCTGTACAAAATTTTTTATTTGCACAGCCCATTGTTCCAAAGATCCGTCAGACACCTGTGGGGTGTAAATTCTCACTGCACCCCTCATTACATTCCGTGAGGGGTGTAGTTTCCGAAATGGGGTCACATGTGTTTTTTTTTTCTTTTTTGCGTTTGTCAACACCGCTGTAACAATCAGCCACCCCTGTGCAAATCACCTCAAATGTACATGGCGCACTCTCCCTTCTGAGCCTTGTTGTGCGCCCCCAGAGCACTTTGCGCCCACATATGTGGTATCTCCGCAGTCAGAAGAAACTGCATTACAAATTTTGGGGGGCTTTTTTGCCCTTTACCTCTTGTCAAAATGAAAAGTATAGGGCAACACCAGCATGTTAGTGTAAACAATTTTTTTTTTTCCACCAACATGCTGGTGTAGACCCCAACTTCCCCTTTTCATAAGGGGTGAAAGGAGAAAAAGCCCCCCAAAATTTGTTAGGCAATTTCTCCCGAGTACGGCGATACCCCATATGTGGCCCTAAACTGTTTCCTTGAAATACGACAGGGCTCCGAAGTGAGAGCGCCATGCGCATTTGAGGCCTGAATTAGGGATTTGCATAGGGGTGACATAGGGGTATTCTACGCCAGTGATTCCCAAACAGGGTGCCTCCAGCTGTTGCAAAACTCCCAGCATGCTTGGACAGTCAACGGCTGTCCGGCAATACTGGGAGTTGTTGTTTTGCAACAGCTGGAGGCTCCATTTTGGAAACAGTGGCGTACCAGACGTTTTTCATTTTTATTGGGGAGGGGAGGGGGCTGTGTAGGGGTATGTGTATATGTAGCGTTTTTTACTTTTTATTTTATTTTGTGTTAGTGTAGTGTTTTTAGGGGACAGTCACGCGGGCGGGGGGTTACAGCGAGTTTCCCGCTACGAGTTTGAGCTGCCGCGCAAAATTTGCTGCATCGCAAACTTGCAGCCTGATACTCACTGTAAGCCCCTGCCCATGTGAATGTACCCTGTACATTCACAGGGGGGGGGACCTCCAGCTGGTGCAAAACTACAACTCCCAGCATGCACAGTCTATCAGTGCATGCTGGCAGTTATAGTTTTGCAACAGCTGGAGGCACACGGGTTGGGAAACACTGAGTTAGGAAACAGACAATGTTTCCCAACCAGTGTGCCTCCAGTTGTTGCAAAACCACAACTCCCAGCATGCCCAGGCAGCCGAAGGGCATATTGGGAGTAGTGGTTACGTAACAGCTGGAGGAGAACAGTTTGGGGACCACTGTGTAGTGGTGTCCAAGCTGCAGCCCTCCAGATGTTGCAAAGCTACAACTCCCAGTATGCCAAAACTGTCCAGGCATGCTGGGAGTTGTAGTTCTGCAACATCTGAAGGGCCAGATGTTACAGAACTACAACTCCCAGCATGCCTGGACAGTAAGGGCATGCTGAGGATGTGTAGTTTTGCAACATCTGGAAGGGCACAGTGGTCTCCAAACTGTGGACCTCCAGATGTTGCAAAACTGCAACTCCCAGCATGCCCAGACGCCAAGGGCTGTCTGGGCATGCTGGGAGTTGTAGTTTACAGGGTCCCATTACAGCAATGCATGTCGCTTTACGGCGACGTGCATTGCTGTAAAGGGCCCGACCGCGGCTGAAGATCAACTCACCTGTCGCCGCCGCCGCCGCCTTCTTCCTCGCCGGGATCCGGGTCTTCAGGGACGAGGTAAGTGCCGGGGCCGGTCCCCAGCACTCCCCCGTCCCCCGCCGCGTCCTCCGGTCTTCCTCCCGTCCTGTCCGGACTTTCAGGGGCCGGGCAGGACGGGAGGAAGTAACCGCCCCCCCTCCTGCGATTGGTCGGTTAGTTAACCGACAGATCGCAGGGTATAGGAGGAGGTGGCAGGTTTGCCACCTCGCTCCTATACATTAGCATGGTCCTGGCTGTCTGTGACAGCCGGGATCATGCGAAATTACCGGGCGGTCGGGTCCCAGAGACCCGATCAGCCCGGTATCGCCGCAAATCGCAAGGGCGATTTCCCTTGCGATTTGCGGCGATCGCCGACATGGGGGGCCTACATGCCCCCCCTCGGCGTTTGCCCTGGATGCCTGCTGAAGCATTTCAGCAGGCATCCGCTTCCGATCTCTGCCCGGGGCGCTGCAGAGACCGGAGAAACACCAGGACGTACTAGTACGTCCTGGGTCCTTAAAGCCCAGGGTGTCAGGACGTTCTAGTACGTCCTGGGTCCTTAAGGGGTTAAAAGCATTCCAAAGTTTTTAAAGTGATAGTGGTCAGATGTGCAAAAAACGCTCTGGTCCTAAGGTGTAAAATGGCCTGGTCCTTAAGGGGTTAAAAAAAAATGTAAACATTTTTTTTTAAATAAAAAAAAATGTACAAAAAAAATAGCTAAATTTTTTTTTACAGCTCTTGCACCCCACCCACCTGTATCAGGTGTATATTTGGTGTCTTGGATGTTTCAAATCCTGCAATGTCTGCTGAACTGTTCACACAGAGGCATATTCATAGTGTAGGGTCCGTCCCAATGAGGTCACCTTACCATGGTGGGATGGTCTAAGCTATTTGGCTGCCAAATTGCAAGCTAAGTGCCTCACTATTCATTACTTCATCATTTTATATTTTAATTGTTTGCACCATAGCTGTATAGCTTTTCATGTGTTATCTATATACTCATGTTTTATCTATATCTTTGTGATAAGTGTGCTGCTGTATTCTCCTGTTGCTGTATATTTTAGCCCAGCAGCTGGCACCTGCTAGCCAGGTCCATATAATAGTTTGTAACCAATAGTGCAGGCTAACCTATCCTTTGGCTTAAAAATTTTTTAGCTATTGGGACACCGCAGTGGAGGGTACCCGCCCGAAATGTAAAAAAAATAGCTCAAAATATTTTTTTTCAGCTATTGGGACACCGCAGTGAAAATTTCTTTGCACAAAAGGCAATCCCCAACCTGTACTCGATTGTGCAACAGGAAGTAATGGCATGTCTGGCACACAGTGTTGGGGCAAGGGTCCATCTGACCACTGATACCTGGTCTGCAAAGCATGGTCAGGGCAGGTATATTACCTACACTGCGCATTGGGTAAACCTGGTGACGCTGTGCAGGGTTGCCGCGGTGGATTTTGAATGAAGACGGGCCTCTTGAAGCTGATTGGTCGCTCGCTGCTGGATGGTATGGGGGCGACCAATCAGGAACGTGCCGTACATGGCTGTGTTACAGTTATGCTGTCATAGGAAAAAGTCGGTGAGGGGATGTCATCCAAACATGGGCATGGGGATGGTAGGCTTAACTCCGATTGGCTGTTCGGGATGTCGAGTGAGCCAATCAGAGAGGGGACGTATGAGTTCAGGTTGCAAGTCTTTGCCGCTGGTGGCGGCAGGATGTCTTTCAAATCTTTCAGCCAATCTCTGCTGGGCAGGTCCGGGTGGCGACCAATCAGGTTAAAGACATATAATTCCTCTTTGGGGGATTCCTAGAGGCATCGGTGGCAAATCTTTTTTGAAGAATTCGACCAATCGCTGCTGGGCAGGTCCGGGCAGCGACCAATCAGGTTAAAGACGTATAATTCCTCTTTGGGGGATTCCTAGAGGCATCGGTGGCAAATCCTTTTTGAAGAATTTGACCAATCGCTGCTGGGCAGGTCCGGGCGGCGACCAATCAGGTTAAAGACGTATAATTCCTCTTTGGGGGATTCCTAGAGGCATCAGCGGCAAATCTTTTTTGAAGAATTCGACCAATCGCTGCTGGGCAGGTCCGGCCAGCGACCAATCAGGGATGAGACGTGTATTTCCTCTTTGGAGAATTCCAAGAGGCATCGGCGGCAACTCTTTTTTGAAGAATCCGACCAATCACGTTCCGTCTGGGTAAGGTGGCGACCAAGGATGACTTGCGTGACTTATCCGCCACCAACTAAGGTTCAAGCCGCAATGTTTTAGGGCACTTTCTGCCTGGGAAACAAACAGAAGTTTCTCTGGCCGCTGCTACAATACCAAATTTTCCAGCCATGTGTACATGTGTGTTTCTCCGTCCTGCATTCTAGAGTTTTCTGGACTTTCTGATAATTTAAACTTGAATTTTCCAGAATACTAACCATTACACCAAGGAACGCTTGTTGCGTGTGATTTTTTTAAAGTAACATTTTCAAAAATAAAATACAGAGAGGGATGAACTCTGCTTCTTTATTTGATTAAAAATGTTTATTTAGAAAATAATTTCTTTTGGTGGTCCACCGTCCTGCATTATGTGCTGCCTAATATGGGGGAACTTCTTAATTTGATTTAACATTTTATTTAGAAAAGGATTTCTTTGTGTGTTTCTCCGTCCTGCATTATAGAGTCTTCTGGACTTTCTGATAATTTAAACTTGAATTTTCCAGAGTACTAACCATTACACCATGGAACGCTTGTTGCGTGGGATTTTTTAAGTTAAATAAAAAAATAAATAAATATACAGAGATGGATAAACTCTGCTTCTTTATTTGATTAAAAATGTTTATTTAGAAAATAATTTCTTTTGGTGGTCCACCGTCCTGCATTATGTGCTGCCTAATATGGGGGAATCTATGTGCTGCCTAAAGGGGGGCTCTAACTATGTGCTGCCTAATATGGGGGACTCTATGTGCTGCCTAAAGGGGGACTCTATGTGCTGCCTAAAGGGGGGCTCTTACTATGTGCTGCCTAACATAAGGGAATCTATGTGCTGCCTAAAGGGGGGCTCTTACTATGTGCTGCCTAACATAAGGGAATCTATGTGCTGCCTAAAGGGGGGATCTAACTATGTGATGCCTAAAGGGGGATCTAACTATGTGCTGACTAAAGGGGGGATCTTACTATGTGATGCCTAAAGGGGGATCTAACTATGTGCTGCCTAAAGGGGGCTCTATGTGCTGCCTAAAGGGAGGCTCTAACTATGTGCTGCCTAAAGGGGGGCTCTAACTATGTGCTTCCTAATATGGGGGAATCTATGTGCTGCCTATAGGGGGGATCTAACTATGTGATGCCTTAAGGGGGGCTCTATGTACTGCCTAAAGGGTGCTAAAGCACGTTATTCCAAACAATTTAGGAATGTTAGGTGATTTATGCCCTTTATGGATTAAAACCAGACTCTGCATCAACTATGAAATTTTCCATGGGAGTTTTGCCATGGATCCCACTCCGGCATGCCACAGTCCAAGTGTTAGTCCCCTTGAAAAACTTTTCCATCACTATTGTGGCCAGAAAGAGTCCCTGTTGGTTTTAAAATTTGCCTGCCCATTGATGTCAATGGCGGTTCGATCAGTTCGCCGGTTCGCAAACTTTTGCAGAAGTTCGAGTTCGCCGTTCGCGAACCGAAAATTTTATGTCCGCGACATCACTATTTGTAATCAAACCTATAAATATAGAGTTAAAAATTCATTATAAAAAATCCATTATTACAAAACTAGCATAATGTATACAAAAAATCTATGGTGTTCATTCATTCATAAAGATGGAAAAGGTGACGGGTGCTATAATGAAAACAACCAGTAGATGGCATTGTTTAACAGCAAGAATAGGATGTTTAGCCTGTTCATAAGTGCTGTGGAGCTGATGTGCGGTAAAACGAGCAGATTGTGATCGCTTGAGAGACTCTACAACAAGCACATACACTGGGGCTTGTTGTACCGATCAGGTTAGAAATGTAGCTCTGGAGAATATATATATTGGTGAATTAGTATTGTGTTAATATAATCAAATATTGGAGCGACAGTATGATGTGCAATATGAACACACTACAGGGATGTTTAGGTTGCTATTATCAGAAAGCTTATAGAGAGTATTACAATATGACTTCAGAAAGTTCATTTAATCCGTCCGAGACTAAAGTTCCCATTCGGTAAATCCAGTATATTTCTATTTGAAGTTTGCACGGTTTTTGCACACGGCTCCTCCGGTATTCCGGAAGTGGTCATCCTTTTTCAATTTGTGATCTTATAAAAGCTATTACTTCTTTATTATATATTATGCCTGATGAAGACCCCTGTCCGGGGTCTAAACGTGTTGCTCCTTATGTTTCAATAAATGCATATACATCCATCCATGGACCAGCGCCGTTATTGAGGGGAACACCTTTCTCTATCTCTCTACCTAACCTCTAGGCTGTGTCATTCAGCCACTATATGGTCTCCATATATTGACTGTGTATTGTAGGAAACGTGGCTATCCTTGAGTTACTCTCCCAGCATTATTGCCATGTTGATACCAGACCAGTAATAAAAGGAATATTGCCAAGGACTAGCAGAAACAGGAAACTGTGGATACTGACCACCCGCTGTTGGAATTGACTGACTATTCCAGGTGGTAGATTTACCATTTTGAAGTTCCTCAGTTCCAGTAGGCTTTAAGTTGTTCATTCTTTGTTGTGGTTCTTCAGTTGCAGAATTAAGTTGTATCATGTTTTCCTGTTCCTCCGATGAGCTAATGTCACTGGAACACACAATACTCATATTTATGGACATTTATCAACGGGTTTAGTCAGGTTTTCTTTACTATAATTGTCGCAAAATTGTCGCAACTGCGACTACGCGATTTTTCGTGTGACATTTTGACTGAAAGCGAGAAAAGCAAGTTTTCCAAAAATTAACTACGTAGTAATAATTTTACAATGGACTACGGGTAGTCAGGTATTTATTAACTGTGACAGTCGCAACTGCGCAAAAAAAAGTCGCAACAGGGTTAAAAATTGACTAAATTTACTCCAGCCCAAACATGGAGCAGAGAAAGCTACTACCAAAATCAAAGAGGAAAAATTGCTTACGTGAAAGAAAATTATCAACAGGCTGAAACCAGTTGATAAATAAGTCAAACATAAACAAAAAAAAAAAAAGGAAAAAATTACAAAAAAAAAAGAATACATAAGCAAACATTGATAAATGTCCCTCATTGTCCTCTAATGAAGGACCCTTTTCTTCAGAGAATGTATCTATCATTTTACTATTTTGAATGGCAGGTGGTATTCTGACAATTTCTGATTATAAAGGAATTTTGTTATCTGGGACACAGGTAAAAATAAGTATTTTTAAGAGTACTGTAGCACATTTTTCTGCCCTCATTAGTGCAAACCACATACCTACATCTAAGTTGTGTACTATTTTGTACCTGTTAATCTGTCAAGGGTCTATATACTGTGAAATAGCCAATAGTACACACCTGCTGCTGTTCTAGACAAATACTGATTTAAGCGAACTGAAGAGTATTGTACTCCCCTCATATACGGAATAAGTAAGTCAGGCAGAGTAGTGACATTTCAATTACTAAATCCATTATATCAATTTCAAAATCTTAAATTTAAATTAAAAAATCATATATTTCATTGGTCTCATCATGCTGCTGCCAACTCCAGGCTGTGCTATTCAGACACTATATGGTCTCCTCATGTTTCAGCCAACTCCAAGCTGTATCATTCAGCCAATATATGGTTTACTGATGCTGCTGGGCCTGGGAATACATTTTTTTTGTTATAGTATCACTAGCTACCCAAAATCTTCAGTTTAAATTTCAAACTTCGTCTTTTTTTCTTAGGGATTGTGAAGCCCTGGAGTCTCCTCATGCTTCAGCCAACTCCAGGCTGTGCCATTCAGACACTATATGGTCTCCTCCTACTGATCCCACCTCCAGGCTCTGTCATTGTGCTGATTAGGTCCTTTGTACCCACACACCGGGATCCGGGACACTAAAACTTGGGAGTTAAAAGTTCCCTTTCAAAATCCTCACTTTCAATTTCAAAATCTTAGATTTCTATTTAAAATTCTTGTATTTTAATGGTCTCCTCATGCTTCAGCCACCTTCAGGCTGTACCATTCAGACACTACATGGGCTCCTTATACTTTCCCCACCTCCAGGCTGTGTCATTCAGATAATATATTGATTTCTGATGCTACTGGGACTGGGATATTAACTCCAAATATGTTATGGTAGCACTAGCTACCATAAATGCTTAATTGAGATTTCAAGCTTGATCTTTCAATGTAAGGGGTTATGAAACCCTCTTGGGTACTGCTGATGCCTGCTCCTGACTGTATGTTTCAGGAACTACTTGGCTTATTGATTCTTCTGGGCTTGGGCCTTACATTTTTGGATGTTTAGCACTAGCTAAATACATGCTTAATAGAAATTTCAACATTGATCTTTCAATGTAAGGGGTTATGAAACCCTCTGGTGTACTGCTGATGCCTGCTGCTGACTGTGTGTTTCAGGAACTACTTGGCTTATTGATGCTTCTGGGCTTGGGCTGTAAATTTTTGGATGCTAAATACATATATAGCACTAGCTAAATACAATCTTAACCCCTACAGGACCCATGACGTAACGTTACGTCCCGACACCCTGGGTCTTAAGGACCAAGGACGTACAGTTATGTCATGGGCAGTTCTGGCTCCCGCCGTGCGCCGGGCGGGGATCGGACCGGGATGCCTGCTGAAATCATTCAGCAGGCATCCCGTGCAAATGCCAAGGGGGGTCATTAGACCCCCCCATGTCGGCGATCGCGGCAAATCGCAAGTGAATTCACACTTGCGATTTGTGTGATTCCGGGTCATTACGGGTCTATAGTGACCTGGTGACCCGGAATGTAAGGGAGATCGCGGGTGTCTAAGACACCCAGGATCCCCCTGAAGCGATAGGAGTGAGGTGGCAGGGGTGCCACCCCTCCTATCCCTGCTATTGGTGGTCTAGACGCGACCAGCAATAGCAGATCAGGGGGTTAACTTTCGTTTTCCCCGTGCTGCCCACCCACAATAGGTGGGGCAGGACGGGGAAACGACAGGGACCGGCGCCGAAGATCCACTTACCAATCCGGGCGGGCGACGGAGGCTGCGGGTGACGGAGATCGGCGGGCGGCGATGACGTGCGGCTGGATCCGACGGAAGCTGGTGAGTTACCTAGCAACATCCGGAGGGTACAGTTTGAGACCATTATACAGTGGTCTATAACTGTAGCCCTCCAGATGTTGCAAAACTATAACTCCCAGCATGCCCAGACAGCTGTTTGGGCATGCTGGAATATGTAGTTTTGCAACAGCTAGAAGGCTACAGTTATAGACCACTATATCGTGGTCCCTAAACTGTAGCCCTCCAGATCTTGCAAAACTACAACTCCTAGCATGCCCAAACAACTGTTTGCTGTCTGGGCATGCTGGGAATTGTAGTTTTGCAACAGCTGGAGGACCACAGTTTGGAGATCACTTTGCAGTGTTCTCTAAAACTGTAGCCCTCCAGATGTTGCAAAACTGCAAATCCCAGCATGTCCAAACAGCAATCAGCTGTCTCGGCATGCTGGGAGTTGTAGTTGCATACCTCCAGCTGTTGCATAACTACATCTCCCAGCATGCCCTTCGGCGATCAGTACATGCTGGGAGTTGTAGTTTATATAGCCAAAAACAAAGAGACCCACAATACTAATATTATTTCAAAAAGTATGACAATCTTTATTAGACAATCTAAAACAAACAATTAAAAATAATTAAAAGGCAGAGGATAACCTTAGGCAGGAGACAACAAGTGCCATTGAATCTGGTATGGGTAATGTAGGTGTTCAGTCGAGAGCATATACAATATAAAACTGACACGGCTGCAAACTCATAATATAGTACAATATAGATATAACATCTAACATACATCAGTATAACATAGGGAGCAGCAATGCAGTATAACATACAGAAATAGGGACCCAAAATTAGTAATACCTAAAGAGACTACCTGTCATATACCCACAAGCCAGGAACACCAAGCACCAACACCCCAACGCACGTTTTGCGTATGGGCTTCGTCAGGGGGAGTTGTAGCTTTGCAACAGCTGGAAGCAGACTGGTTGGAAAAAACTGAGTTAGGTAACAGAACTAAACTGAAGGTTTTCCAACCAGTGTGTCTCCAGCTGTTGCAAAAGTACAACTCCCAGCATGCACGGTCTGTCAGTACATGCCAGGAGTTGTAGTTTTGAAACAGCTGGAGGTTTACCCCGCCATGTGAACATACAGGGTACATTAACACAGGCAGGTTTACTGTAAGTTTCCTGCTTCAAGTTTGGGCTGCGGCAAATTTTTCCCCGCAGCTCAAACTCCTAGCGGGAAACTCACCGTAACACGCCAGTGCGAATGTACCCTAAAAACACTACACTAACACATAATAAAGAGTAAAACACTACATATACACCCCTTACACTGTCCCCCCCCCCCAATAAAAATTAAAACCGTATTGTATTTCAGTGTTTCCAAAACGGAGCTTCCAGCTGTTGCAAAACAACAACTCACAGCATTTCCGGACAGCCACTGACTGACTGAGAATTTAGAAACAGCTGAAGGCACCCTGTTTGGGAATCACTGGCGTAGAATACCCCTATGTCCACCCTATGCGATCCCTAATTTAGTCCTCAAATGCGCATGGAGCTCTCTCACTTCGAAGCCCTGTCGTATTTCAAGGAAACAGTTTAGGGCCACATATGGGGTATTTCCGTACCCGGGAGAAATTGCACTACAAATTTTGGGGGGCTTTTTCTCCTTTTACCCCTTATGAAAAGGAAAAGTTGGGGCTACACCAGCTTGTTAGTGTAAAAAAAATTAAACATTTTACACTAACATGCTGGTGTTGCCCTATACTTTTTATTTTCACAAGCGTTAAAAAGGAAAAAAAGACTCCCAAAATTTGTAACGCAATTTCTCCTGAGTACAGAAATACCCCATATGTAGGGCGTAAAATGCTCTGTGGGCGCACAACAAGGCTCAGAAGTGAGAGCGCATTATGTACATTTGAGGCCTAAATTGGTGATTTGCACAGGGGTGGCCGATTTTACAGCGGTTCTGACATAAACGCAAAAAAATAAATACCCACATGTGATCCCATTTTGGAAACTGCACCCCTCACATGATGTAATAAGGGGTACAGTGAGCATTTACGCCCCACAGGTGTTTGACAGATTTTTGGAACAGTGGTCTGTGAAAATGAAAAATTAAATTTTTCATTTGCACAGCCCACTGTTCCAAAGATCTGTCAAACACCAGTGGGGTGTAAATACTCACTGCACCCCTTATTAAATTCTGTGAGGGGTGTAGTTTCCAAAATAGGGTCACATGTGGGGGGGTCCACTGTTCTGGCACCACGGGGGGCTTTGTAAACGCACATGGCCCCTGACTTCTATTCCAAACAATTTTTTCCCAAAAGCTCAATGGCGCTCCTTCTCTTCTAAGCATTGTAGTGCGCCAGCAGAGCACTTGACGTCCACACATGGGGTATTTCCATACTCAAAAGAGATGGGGTTACAAATTTTGGGGGGTCTTTTCTGCTATTAACCCTTGCAAAAATGTGAAATTTGGGGGGAAACACACATTTTAGTGAAAATTTTATTTTATTTTTTTACATATGCAAAAGTCGTGAAACCCCTGTGGGGTATTAAGGCTCACTTTATTCCTTGTTACGTTCCTCAAGGGGTCTAGTTTCCAAAATGGTATGCCATGTGTTTTTATTTTGCTGTCCTGGCACCATAGGGGCTTCCTAAATGCGACATGCCCCCCGAGCAAAATTTACTCTCAAAAAGCCAAATATGACTCTTTCTCTTCTGAGCATTGTAGTTCGCCCGTAGTGCACTTCAGGTCAACTTCTGGGGTACCTCCATACTAAGAAGCGATGGGGTTACAAATTTTGGGGGGTATTTTCTGCTATTAACCCTTGCAAAAATGCGAAATTTGGGGGGGGGGATTTTTTTTTTTTTACATATGCAAAAGTCGTGAAACACCTGTGGGGTATTAAGGCTCACTTAACTCCTTGTTACATTTCTCAAGGAGTCTAGTTTCCAAAATGGTATGGCATGTGTTTTTTTTTTTTTGCTGTTCTTCCTAAATGTAACATGCCCCCCAAAAACCATTTCAGAAAAACGTACTCTCCAAAATCCCCTTGTCGCTTCTGAGCCCTCGAGTGCACCCGCCGAACAATTTACATAGACATATGAGGTATGTGCTTACTCGAGAGAAACTGGGCTACAAACATAAGTATACATTTTCTCCTTTTACCCCTTGTAAAAATTCAAAAATGGGGTCTGCAAGAACATGCGAGTGTAAAAAATGAAGATTGTGAATTTTCTCCTTCACTTTGCTGCTATTCCTTTGAAACACCTAAAGGGTTAAAACGCTGACTGAATGTAATTTTGAATACTTTGGGGGCTGCAGTTTTTATAATGGGGTCATTTGTGTGGAATTTCTAAGATGAAGACCCTTCAAATCCACTTCAAACCTGAACTGGTCCCTGAAAAATAGTGAGTTTGAAAATTTTGTGAAAAATTGGAAAATTGCTGCTGAACTTTGAAGCCCTCTGGTGTCTTCCAAAAGTAAAAACACGTCAATTTTATGATGCAAATATAAAATAAACATATTGTATATGTGAATCAAAAAAAATTTATTTGGAATATCCATTTTCCTTACAAGCAGGGAGCTTCAAAGTTAGAAAAATGCAAAATTTTCTAATTTTTCATCAAATTTTGGGATTTTTCACCAAGAAAGGATGCAAGTTACCACAAAAATTTACCACTATGTTAAAGTAGAATATGTCATGAAAAAACTATCTCGGAATCAGAATGATAACTAAAAGCATTCCAGAGTTATTAATGTTTAAAGTGACAGTGGTCAGATGTGCAAAAAATGCTCTGGTCCTAAGGTGTAAAATGGCCTGGTCCTTAAAGGGGTACTCCGCCCCTAGACATCTTATCCCCTATCCAAAGGATAAGATGTCAGATCGCCGGGGTTCTGCTGCTGGGGACCCCGGGGATCGCTACTGCAGCACCAAGCTATCATTACTGCGCAGAGCGAGATCGCTCTGCACGTAATGACGGGCAATACAGAGGCCGGAGCATCATTACATCATGGCTCCGCCCCTCGTGACGTCACGGCCTGCCCCCGTCTATACAAGTCTATGGGAGGGGGCGTGGCGGTTGTCACGCTCCCAGCCATAGACTTGCATTAAGGGGACGGGCCATGATGTCATGAGGGGCGGAGCCATGAGGTCACGCTGCTCCAGCCCCTGTATCGCCCGTCATTACGCACAGAGCGAACTCGCTCTGTGCAGTAATGATGGCGGGGTGCGCAGCGGCGATCCCCGGGGTCCCCAGCAACGGGACCGCTGCGATCTAACATCTTATCCCCTATCCTTTGGATAGGGGATAAGATGCCAGGGTCGGAGTACCCCTTTAAGGGGCTAAAGGGGTACTCTCGTGGAAAACTTTTTTCTTTAAATCAACTGGTGCCAGAAAGTTAAACAGATTTGTAAATTACTTCTATTAAAAAATCTTAATCCTTCCAGTACTTTTTAGGGGCTATATACTACAGAAGAAATGCTTTTCTTTTTGAATTTCTCTGATGTCACAACCACAGTGCTCTCTGCTGACCTCTGCTGTCCATTTTTGCCCAGAGCAGAAGAACATCCCCATAGCAAACATATGCTGCTCTGGACAGTTCCTAAAATGGACAGCAGAGGTCAGCAGTGAGCACTGTGGTCGTTACATCAGAGAAATCCTAAAAGAAAAGCATTTCCTCTGTAGTATACAGCCCATAAAATGTATTGGAAGGATTAAGATTTTTTAATAGAAATAATTTACAAATCTTTTTAACTTTCTGGCACCAGTTGATTAAAAAAAATAAAGTTTTCCACAGGAGTACCCCTTTAATACAAATTTCCTCATTGATCTTTCAATGTAAGGGGTTATGAAACCCTCGGGTGTGATGCTGATGCCTGCTCCTGACTGCTTCTGTGTCTTTCAGGAACTACTTGGCTTACTGATGCTTCTGGACTTGGGCCTTACATTTTTGGATGTTTAGCACTAGTTAAATACATGCTTAATTGAGATTTCAACATTGATCTTTCAATGAAAGGGGTTATGAAACCCTCTGGTGTACTGCTTATGCCTGCTTCTGACTGTGTGTTTCAGGAACTACTTGGCTTATTGATGCTGCTGGGCTTGGGCCTTAAATTTTTGGATGTTTAGCACTAGCTAAATACATGCTTAATAGAAATTTCTGTGGTCGTTACATCAGAGAAATCCAAAAAGAAAAGCATTTCCTCTGTAGTATACAGCCCATAAAATGTATTGGAAGGATTAAGATTTTTTTAATAGAAGTAATTTACAAATCTTTTTAACTTTCTGGCACCAGTTGATTTTAAAAAATAAAGTTTTCCACGGGAGTACCCCTTTAATACAAATTTCCTCATTGATCTTTTAATGTAAGGGGTTATGAAACCCTCAGGTGTGATGCTGATGCCTGCTCCTGACTGCTTCTGTGTCTTTCAGGAACTACTTGGCTTACTGATGCTTCTGGGCTTGGGCCTTACATTTTTGGATGTTTAGCACTAGCTAAATACATGCTTAATTGAGATTTCAACATTGATCTTTCAATGTAAGGGGTTATGAAACCCTCTGGTGAAGCCCTGGGGTCGCCTCATGCTTCAGCTAACTCCAGGCGGGCCATTTAGATAATATATGGTCTCCTCCTACTGATTCCACCTCCAGGATCTGTCATTGTGCTGCCATGTGACATGTGACTCCTTGTTAAATTAGGTCCTTTGTACCCACACCCCGGGGCCCGGGACACTAAAACTTGGGAGGTAAAAGCTCATTTTCAAAATCCTCAATTGCAATTTCAAAATCTTAGATTTCTATTTAAAATTCTTATATTTCAATGGTCTCCTCATACTTTTGCCAACTCCAGGCTGTGTCATTAAGGCATTATATGGTTTACTGATGTAGCTCGGCCTGGGAATAAAAATTTTGTTATGGTAGCACTAGCTACACAAAAATCTTTGGTTTCAAATTCAGAATTCATCTTATGCTCTTAGGGATTGTGAAGGCCTAGTGTCTACTCAGGCTGCTGCCAACTCCTGGCTGTGCCATTCAGACTCTATATGGTCTCCTCATGCTGCCAAAACCTCCACACTGGGTCATTAAACCACTATATGGTCTCTTCATGTTGCCAACAGCTCCACACTGTGTCATTCAGCCACTATATGGTCTCCACATACCGCGAACACCTCCATGCTATGTCATTCAGCAACTATTTGGTCTCATCATGCTTCAGCCTCATCCAAGCTGTGTCATTCAGTCACTATATGGTCTCCTCATGCTGCTACAACCTCCACACTGTGTCATTCAGCCAATATATGTCTTCTCATGCTGCCAACACCTCCACGCTGTGTCATTCAGCCACTATATGGTCTCCTCATGCTGCCAACACCTCCACGCTGTGTCATTCAGCCACTACATGGTCTCCTCATGCTTCAGCCTCATCCAAGCTGTGTCATTCAGCCACTATATGGTCTCCTTATGCTGCCAACACCTCCACACTGTGTCATTCAGCCATTATATGGTCTTCTCATGCTTCAGACTTATCCAAGCTGTGTCATTCAGCCACTATATGGTCTCCTCATGCTGCCAACACCTCCACGCTGTGTCATTCAGACACTATATGGTCTCCTTATACTGCCAATACCTCCACTCTGTGTCATTCAGCCACCATACGGTCTCCTCATGCTGCGAACACCTCCAGGCTGTGTCATTCAGCCATGATATGGTCTCCTCATATTGATAATACCGCCACGCTATGTAATTCAGCCACTATATGGTCTCCTCATGCTTCAGCCTCATCCAAGCTGTGTCATTCAGCCACTATATGGACTCTTCATGTTACCAACACCTCCACGCTGTGTCATTCAGCCATTATATGGTCTCCTCATGCTGCCAACACCTCCACGCTGTGTCATTCAGCCACTATATGGTCTCCTCATGCTGCGAACACCTCCATGCTGTGTCATTCAGCCACTATATGGTCTCCTCATGCTTCAGCCTCATCCAAGCTGTGTCATTAAGCCACTATATGGTCTCCTTATGCTGCCAAAACCTCCGCGCTGTGTCATTCAGCCACTATATGGTCTCCTCATGCTTCAGCCTCATCCAAGCTGTGTCATTCAGTCACTATATGGTCTCCTCATGCTGCCAACACCTCCACGCTGTGTCATTCAGCCACTATATGGTCTCCTCATGCTTCAGCCTCATCCAAGCTGTGTCATTCAGTCACTATATGGTCTCCTCATGCTGCCAACACCTCCACGCTGTGTCATTCAGCCACTATATCGTCTCCTCATGCTGCCAAAACCTCCACGCTGTGACATTTAGCCACTATATGTTTCCTCATACTGCCAACACCTCCACATTGTGTCATTCAGCCACTATATGGTCTCCTCATGCTTCAGCCTCATCCAAGCTGTGTCATTCAGCCACTATATGGTCTCCACATGCTGCCAACACCGCCATGCTGTGTCATTCAGCCACTATATGGTCTCCTCTTGCTGCCAACACCTCCACGCTGTGTCCTTCAGCCACTATATGGTCTCCTCATCCTTCAGCCTCATCCAAGCTTTGTCATTCAGCCACTATATGGTCTCCTCATGCTTCCAACACCTCCACGCTGTGTCATTCAGCCACTATATGGTCTCCTCATGCTGCCAAAACCTCTATGCTGTGTCATTCATTCACTATTTGGTCTCCTCATGCTGCCAACACCTCATGCTGTGTCATTCAGCCATTATATTGTCTCCTCATGCTTCAGACTCATCCAAGTTGTGTCATTCAGCCACGATATGGTCTCCTCATGCTGCCAACACCTCCACGCTGTGTCATTCAGCCACTATATGGTCTCCTCATGCTTCCAACACCTCCACAATGTGTCCTTCAGCCACTATATGGTCTACTCATGCTTCATCCTCATCCAAGCTGTGTCATTCAGCCATTATGTGGTCTCCTCATGCTGCCAACACCTCCACACTGAGTCATTCAGCCACTATATGGTCTCCTCATACTGATGCAACCTCCAGGCACTGTCATTGTGCCGCTCTGCGGCAGTGATTTTAAAAGCGATGCCGATAATCTGCATATTATTCTAAATAACAGTATTATTTCCCTACCCCAGCACACTCCATATGTGTGTTAGAGCATTGCAAAGTGTTCTGTACCCCTATTGAGGCTCTCTGTAGGCCAGAACATTTTTAATATAGATTTGCCGTGAACAAATCTGGATCAAACTAAATTTTTTTTAAAATTCGGCGAATTGGCCGAATCAAAATTTTCAAAAGTTCGCTCATCTTTAGATGGCATCATAAAGTTGACATGTTTTTACTTTTTGAAGACATTAAGGGGCTTCAATTATAGCAGCAATTTTCAAAATTTTCACGAAAAATTCAAAATGTGAATTTTTCAGCGACCAGTTAAGTTTGAAGTGGATTTGAGGGTCTTTTCTGTGATAAATATCCCATAAATTACCCCATTATATAAACTGCTCCCCTCAAAGCATTTAAAATGACATTCAGAAAGTTTGTTAACCCTTAAGGTGTTTCACAGGAATAGCAGCAAAGTGAAGGAGAAAATTCAAAATTCATTTTTTACACTAGCATATTCTTGTAGACCCAGTTTTTTTTTATATTAACAAGGGGTAAAAGGAGAGAAATACCCCCAAAATTTGTATCCCAATTTCTCTTGAGTAAGGAAATACCTCATATGTAGATGTAAAGTGCTCTGAGGGTGCACCAGAGGGCTCAGAAGGGAAGGACAATGGGATTGAAGAACCAAATGGCATACTTCTTTGGAAACTACACCCCTCAAGGAACGTAACAAGGGGTACAGTGGGTCTTAACACCCCACAGGTTTTTGACGACTTTTAGTTAAAGTCAGATGTGTAAATGAAAAAAAAAATTGCACTAAAATGCTGGTTTTTCCACAAATTTTACATTTTTACAAGTGGTAATAGGAGAAAATGCCCCCCAAAATTTGTAACCCCATTTCTTCTGAGTATGGAAATACCTCATGTGTGGACGTCATGTGCTCTGCTGGTGTACTACAATGCTCAGAAGGGAAGGAGTCACATTTGGCTTTCGGAAAGCAAATCTTGCTGAAATGGTTTTTGGGGGGCATGTCGCATTTAGGAAGCCCCTATGGTGCCAGAACAACAAACAAACAAACACATGGTGTACTATTTTGGATACTACACCCCTCATGGAACGTAACAAGGGGTACAGTGTGTCTTAACACCCCACAGGTGTTTGACGACATTTCATTAAAGTCAGATATGTCAATTATTACTATTTTTTCCCTAAAATGCAGTTTTTTCCCCAAATGTTACATTTTTACAAGGGGTAATAGGAGAAAATGCCCACCAAAATTTGCAACCCCATCTATGGAAAGTGCCCTGCTTGGCACATTACAATGCTCAGAAGAGAAGGAGTAACATTTGGCTTTTGGAAAGCAAATTTAGCTGAAATGGTTTTTGGGGGGCATGTCGCATTTAGGAAGTCCCGTGGTGCCAGAACAGCAAAAAAAAAAAAAAAAAACTCATGGCATACTATTTTGGAAACTACACACCTCAAGGAACGTAACAAGGCATACAGTGATCCTTAAAACCCCACAGGTGTTTGGTGACATTTTGTTAAAGTCGGATGTGTAGATGGAAATACATTTTTTTTTCACTGAAATGCAGTTTTTTTCCCAAATTCCAATTTTTTTACAGGGGGTTATAGGAGAAAATGCCCCCCAAAATTTGTAACCCCATTTCTTCTGAGTATGGAAATACACCATGTGTTCATGTAAAGTGCTCTGCAGGTGAACTACAATGCTCAAAAGGGAAGGAGCAACAATGGGATTTTGGAGAGTGAATTTTGCTGAAATGGTTTTTGGGGGCATGTCGCATTTAGGAAGCCCCTATGGTGCCATAACAGCAAATAAAAAAAGACCCAAATGGCATACTACTTTGGAAACTATACCCCTAAAGGAACGTAACAATGTACAGGTACAGTGAGTCTTAACACCCCACAGGTTTTTGACAACTTTTAGTTAAAGTAAGACGTGTAAATGAAAAAAAAAATTTGCACTAAAATGCTAGTTTTTCCCCAAATTTTACATTTTTACAAGGGGTAATAGGAGAGAATGCCCCCCAAAATTTGTAACCCCATTTCTTCTGAGTATGGAAATACACCATATGTGGATGTAAAGTGCTCTGCAGGTGAACTACAATGCTCAGAAGAGAAGGAGTGCCATTGAGCTTTTGGATAGAGAATTTGTTTGGAATGGAAGTTGGGAGCCATGTGCGTTTACAAAGCCCCCCGTGGTGCCAGAACAGTGCCCCCCCACATGTGACCCCCATTTTGGAAATTACACCCCTCACAGAATTTAATAAGGGGTGCAGTGAGCATTTACACCAGACTGGCGTTTGACAGATCTTTGGAACAGTAGACTGTGCAAATGAAAAATTTCACTGCACCCTTTATTATGTTCCGTGAGGGGTATAGTTTCCAAAATGGGGTCACATTGGGGGGGGTCCATTGTTTTGGCACCATGGGAGCTTTGTAAACACACGCGGCCTTCAATTCTGGACAAAGTTTCTATCCAAAAGCCCAATTGCGCTCTTTTTCTTCTGAGAATTGTACTTTACATCCACATATGTGGTATGTTCTTACTCAGAAGAAATGGGGTTACACATTTTGGGGGGCTTTTTCCCTATTTTCCCTTGAGAACATGAAAAATTTAGGGTAACACCAGAATTTTTGTGAAAAGAAATTTTTCAAATGGGGGTCACATGTGGGTATTTATTTTTTTAGCCTTTATGTCAGAACCGCTTTAAAATCAACCACACCTGTGCAAATCACCAATTTAGGCCTCAAATGTACATAGTGCGCTTTCACTTCTGAGCCCTGTTATGCACCCGCAGAGCATTTTACGTCCACATATGGGGTATTTTCATACTCAAGAGAAATTGCGTTACAAATTTTGGGGGTCTTTTTTTTCCTTTTACCTCTTGTGAAAATGTATTGGGAAACACCAGCATGTTAGTGTAAAAAAATAAAAATAAATTTAGAATAACATGCAAGTGTAGACCCCAACTTTACCTTTTCATAAGGGGTAAAAGGAGAAAAAGCCCCCCAAAATTTGTTAGGCAATTTCTCCCGAGTACAGAAATACCCCATATGTGGCACTAAATTGCTGCCTTGAAATACGACAGGGCTCCGAAGTGAGAGAGCGCCATGTGCATTTGAGGCCTGAATTGAGGATTTGCATAGGGATGGACCCGGATGCAAGAATTACACTTGCCTCCTCCACCAATTATTTGCCAAAATTTGCTGCATCTAAAACTTGTAGCAAGAAACTCACTGTAAACCTGCCCGTGTGAATGTACCTTGTACATTCACATGGGTGGGGCAAACCTCCAGCTGTTGCTAAATTACAACTCCCAGCATGCCCTTTGGTTATTGTGCATGCTGGGGGTTGTATTTATGCAACAGCTGGAGGCACACTGGTTGCAAAACACTGAGAGTTTGTTACTTAACTCAGTGTTTCGCAACCAGTGTGCTTCCAGCTGTTGCAAAACTACAACTCCCAATGGTCTATCAGTGCATGCTGGGAGTTGTAGTTTGCAACAGCTAGAGGAACACTGGTTGTGAAACACCGAGTTAGGTAACAAACTCAGTGTTTTGCAACCAGTGTGCCTTCATGCTGGGACTTGTAGTTATGCAACAGCTGGAGGCACACTACTGCAACTCCCAGCATGCCCTTTGGCGGTCCGTGCATGCTGGGGGTTGTAGTTATGCAACAGCTGGAGGCACAAAAATGTGCTTCCAGTTGTTGCATAACTACAACCCCCAGCATGCACAAACTACCAAAGGGCATGTGTGCATGTATGCAAGGCCCTTGTGTGCATGCTGGGAGTTGTTGCTTAGCAACAGCAAGAGGCCAGCCTTACCTCTTGCCGCTGCGCAGTGGAGATCCGCCTGCCGTCGCCGCCTTCGCTGCTGGGGCCCCAATTCTGCCGCAGATGCTGGGGATCGGGGGCCCCAGCCTCAGGTGAGGGCTCCCGGCACCCGCTCTCGCCCTCGGGAACAGGGGTAGAGGGGGTGCCGTTAGGGACACCCCCACAGCAGGCGTCCTGATTCGTTGGCCGTTAACGACCGACGAATCAAAACGATCTTGATGTGGCACCAGTGCCACCTCACTCCTGCTGCTAAATGATGATAGGTGCCATCTCGGATGGCACCTGTCATCCTTTTTCTCCGGGTCACCGGGACCCGATTGACCCGGAATTGCAGCAAATCACTGACATGGGGGGGGTCTCTGAATTGATCGCTGACATGGGGGGGGGGTGTCTAAGGACCCCCCCAGGCATTGTCAGGGGATGCCTGCTAAATTATTTCAGCAGGCATCCCAGTCCGGTCCCTGCCCGGTGAGCAGCGGGGGCTGGAAATACTCATGGCCTACAGATACGCCCTGTGTCCTTAAGGATTGGGAATGCAGGGCATATGCATATGCCCTGCATCCCCAAGATATTAAGAAATAGAGATCATTCTACCAGAGCACTTTCCTCTTCATGGACACAAAGTGCATCTGCTTCTGTCAAACTAATTTGTGAAGCTGTTACTTGAAAAAATGTACATACCTTTTCCAAGCACTATAGACTTGGCATTAGAGCAGGTGAAGACATGGCATTTGGGTGTAAAGTGCTGTGGTCCCTTCTTAAACTTTTCTTTGGTATTTTCCAAGGTGATGTCATGGAGACAAAAGAAATGGGTAATTATACTCACCGATAATTTGATTTCTGGGAAGTCTCCACGACACTACCCATATATCCCATCCATTTTTCTTTGGTTCCTTTGGTGATGGGTTGTTTTTGTGGTATACACTCTATCTTTCCTACTCTGTGTTCTTTAGAAATACACTGAGAGGGAATGGAAAGGGAGGGTATTTTAACCTTTCAGTGTTTTTCCTGTCCAATCAGACAGAGGCAATCTCATGATGCTATCATGGAGACTTCCCAGAAATTGAATTATCGGTGGGTATAATTCACCATTTCACCATCATCACAGACAGGGATTCTTAACTGTAAGAGCATAAAGACTATGGAACTTAAGGTGGGAGGTGACTTATTTCCCTCCCACACATCAGTTGCCCCACCCATTGCAGCACAGCGCAACCTGACACACAAGCTTTGGATCTATGTGATGATGAACACAAAGACAATGAAAATGTAACACCAGCCATGATGCAAAGGTAAGGGAAGTACTTTATTAACAAAACAATAATGGTCATAGCTGGCAAAATAGTAGAAAATTAACATAAGCACATTGTGCTGTACAAATTAATAACATTATTATTTTATCTGACGTTTTATTTTACTGTCATCGACCAACAGGAGTTTTGATTGCAATGAATTTTAGCTGGACCACAATATGGCCATATATAAGATGAATATATTTTTACATTATTTACAAAGAATGGTAATCAATCGACAAAGTTGATTGGGGTGAACAACCACTTACTAGTGGGTGCTTAGGGTACAGCTAATCAGCAGTTAGAATTTAGGGAAGTATATGTTCCACTCCCTATAGACCCTACCAGGGATTATATAACCTCCTTAAGGAGGGAGTCGAGAAACAGTTCTTGTCAGAGTATTAGCTGAGAGACTTATTTGGAAAAACCCCAAACAACCATACTGTTACTTTTTGCCCAAAACGGATAAGTGTCTCTTCTCACCCCGGGGATGGCCCATCATGGCTGGAAGCCCCTGTCCCATTACCTTGCCTTGGTACTGTACCCAGTTCTACAGACTTTGCCATCATACATCAAGGACACTAGTGACTTTTTGTGTAACTCGGAATTGATGGTGTGGCAGGAGGATTATAATCTGGCTAATCTGGACATGAAGAGCCTGTAACCACGTCCCTTAGGCTCTTGCCTGGATATATTCTTGCCCCAATAAAAAACACAGAACGTGCTCCTCAGATAACCAGTAAACACTAAGTGCAATGTGCAGTACAACTTTGGATAGAGCATAGACTAACGAAGATCCCTGCAGCCTCTTCTAGCCTCAAACAGACAGCTTACTTCAAACTTTCTTCCAGGTGGGGGCTGGATAACTCAGGCGCTGGGAGTCTTCTGTTAAGAACAACTTTTTATTTTCCTATAATGCAACACATTTTGCGGATGTTCGGCTTCATAAGGCATCATTAACGGAAATCGAAAAAAAAAAGTTGTTCTTAACAGAAAGTCTCTCAGTGCCAACTAGTCCAAAGAGTTATCCAGCCCCCACCTGGAGGAAATTTGGATATTCTTGCCCCAGTAGTGCCAGTGCAACTACTGAATATTATAAAAAAAACAATAACACTTTAAGCTCCAGGGTTCATCTGCACCCCCGTTTGTCACAACCTTTCCTGCAAGAGCTTTTCTATTCAAAATATTATACTTCAAAGGGGATCTCCAGCACCTCATAGTTAGACCCTATGCATGGTAGATTGTTAGGGTGTCTGCCTCATGGCACCTTACTGAGCAGGAGTGCCTGATATCACACTCTCTGCAAGTAAAGGGGTCTAAGAGTTAATACCAAGCACAGCAATTATTAAAGGTGCAGAGCCATGGTAAACAATGAAGGGATCCCATCCAACTCCTCAGCTGACCAGTCAGGGTATCAGTAGTTGGACCCCCCATAAATCTGATATTGATATATAATAAGGATATTCACATCACGATTTTGCCATACTGTTTTGAATCAGTTTTTTTTTTTTTTATAGGAAAACGTATGCTTCAAAAACTATGCAAACTCATGCTCATAATTTAAACCATATACAGTTTTAAACCGTATGTGGTTTGAATTTTGATCAGTTTTTGTAAAAAAAAGTATACATTTTTCTAATTAAAAATTTTTATTCCAATAAAGATTTCATTGTTTTATTGAAATTCCAAGGAAAGTAGCAAGTTATAGTACTTTTCATATGAGTCAACACTTCTACTGAGCATGTGCAAGACAAAACCGTATACAAAAAAAAGTATGCCACTGCTGACACATACAGTTTGCATACGGTTTGCATTGGCTTCAATGTTAACAAAAATTGGATGAGGTGCATATATGGTTTTAAAACAGGACACAAAACCTTAGTAGACTATGGGAAAAAAAACGTACAAGCACAAAACCGTACACAACTGGATGCATCTTGGTGTGTAAGATTTTGTATAGAAAGTCAATGTATACAGTTTCCAATACAGTGGCATATGGTTTTCATATACATAACCGTACACTGGAAACAAAATTGTAATGTGAATGCACCCTAACATACTCCTTATCTTTATTCTCATTATCATCACAGGCAAAACAGAATGTCTCAGCTTAGTTTTAGGTCTATTTCTAGATTTCTGGATTTTTTTAAATATAGATAGTAAAATGGAAAATTCGAAAATACATCACCAAAAAAAAACATAAAAACTTGATTGAAACAATAGGTATATTATGTGTATTGCACTTGCATTACTTATCATTACAAATATTTGACTACTAATACATTTCACAAATCTCTTTTATCTGTCACTTTCATATGATGATCACCTAATATAACCTACATCATCTAATCATTTTTCCTCACAATACTTTCCTTGGCATTTACCAAATTGGAAATAATTATTGGCAGCTCCACCTCCCATCTAGTGTTTCATAGAAAAGAATGGCTGAAGATGACATGTTATCTAATCAAACATAATTGCGTCTTGATGAGACAGTAAGGAGCAGTAATGCACTCAGCAGCAGATCTCAGTGTCCAATTCCCATTTCTGACTGTGTCATGAAAAACCAAATGATGTCTAAGGAGACCATCCCCATCATCAGGCTCCATAAACCTGCTTGTGCTGGCCAGTGACAAATGGGACATCAGCACCTGGTTAGGCATAAATCTATGACTAATTTAGTAGAAATTAATGGTAATGTAATTGCGAATAAGCACTAGGGGGACAGAAAGTAAGGTGAGTGCCATTCATCTCCTGCCAGCACAGTTATTAAGCAGTGATTTGTGGCAGGATTGAGGGCTGGAGGATAGTGGGGTGGATGGACCTCTGGGGTGTCATTGAAATCCCTGACACAAGCAAAGAATTGAAGGGGACCTGTATTATGATTTATGAGCAGGAAAGAAGGACACAGCTGCGGTTTAGCTGAGCTATGTTACTCTCCCTCCAATGACTCCTGGTTCTTTTCTGTAGTTGCTGGCGGTCACTTGGGACCTAGAGTACATAATAGGAATAAATGAGTGTTCAATGAAGTGTATGTAGATCTTTTTCTCAAACAGCAGCAGTCTGTAGGTTCAGTGCTGATCACAGAAACTGAGTAAAGAAAGTTTGCAGGAACTTTTTGATGCACTTTTGCATTACATTTGGTTAGAAGAGAACCATATGGGCTCACTATTAATGTGCAAGAGTCTAGGCTTAGATGGCAGCGTGACTGGAGGAGATATGGTAATCTAGTGATATTACATTCCAGTGTCATCTGGGACCTCAGCAATAACATTGCACCTTTTTTTTTATTAGATGTAAGTACAGAGTGGGTAGCATTTGTGAAAACAACTTACTCAGAAACTCCCTATCCAGTACATATAGTAACAGCAAAGTGACAATGACAACAGCTCTCGGAACCTCTCTGTGACACTGTTGCATATGTATGTACTGCATATGCAAGATGGTCAAGTTGTGTTGGAAGAAATGTCTGTGAAGGCAGGGGCTTTTATGGTAATGGAACAGTAAACAAAACTAATACGGTGGACAAGATAACTAAAACACCAACTACAGATAAAACATATATATTTTTTTTAAATAAAGGGTAGGGCCAACTTTTGCACATGTACATACGTAGAGGAATAGACAAATATGAACATTTACATCAATTTTGTTCCACCAGTCAACTAATACAGATGCTAGTAGGTTAAGGGAAGCAGGTGGTGGGAATCTACTCCTGTGTTCTCAAAAATTCCCCAGGCATGCTGAATAGTGGTGACTGGGTAGCCAGGATAGATGCTTCACTTCATTTTCATGCTACTTGAATCAAGATCCAATGCATGGCACAGTGTAGAAAGAAGCTTTTGTGGTGACAGGATACAAGGATGATTATGGTGCAGGCTTGCTGAGGGTTGTTGTCCTTTAAAGAGTACCTGTCATCAAATTTTACTTTTAATATAGTATTCCTTGTGTAATTAGCAGACACTTTCCCATTCACTTGCTTTTAAAATTATCAGCATAAATATGTTTCAAATGTAATGCAAAAAACGGCTGCTAGGTTGCTCTATTCTGTTCCCTGCCACAATTAATACAGTGAGTTTGGTCTCCTCCCGACCTGGCAGGAGACCAAACTCAGGAAGTGTTTCTCTGCAATGAGCTTGATTGACAGTTGCACAGAGCCTCACTGAAACATGCACATAGCCTCACTGAAAGCTGCAAAGAGCCTCACATGTCTTCTATTCATCACAGTACTGCAACAATGTGGGGGCAGATTTTGTCCCCCAGCAGGCCTCAGTGATGTCATGCCTGCTGGGAAACGCCCACTTTCTCCTGCAGGGAGATGTAAACAAGAAGAACGGTATGACACACAGGTTTTTAAAGCTCTGAATTCTTTTTTAGGAGTGGGAGGAGTGTTAGTGTAGGGAACACAGCCTGAGTTAGTTTAGAAAAGTTTTATTTGGTGACAGGTACTTTTTAACATCTTAGAAAAACACAGCGATTTTTAATTTCTGAAATTCCTGATTTTTAATTGCTGAAAATCATCCACTTCTGACCTCTCTAACATTTTTTTTCAGTACATGGGTCTAAATGAGGGCTTATTTTTGCGCTGTGATCGGTAGTTTTTATTAGTACCGTATTTGTTTTGATAAGACTTTTTACCTGTTTTGATGGGACACCTTTACATTAAGATATTTATGTTTTGCAGAGAGATCCTTCTTTTCTCTGACGTAGATGATAAACTCCCTCCTGAAGATGAAGAATTTGGACATGATGTCCCTGTGGACAGGGACAGAAAGAAGAACAGTGACTAAATTGTAGAGAGAACTTTACCTTAGTAGAGGAATTGTGGCTTTGGCATAGGTATGCCTAGTAATAGCAAAGCTAGAAAATATGCACACTGTGCTCACTGACTAGACTACTCAAAGTGCAGGGCTAAGAGCAGGGCCAGATCAACATAGGGACTGATGGAGCTGCAACTCCAGGCCCCTATATGAAAATAGGCCCATCTGGGGTCAGAAGGAAAAAAAAAAAAGGTCAAACGTTGTTGGGGAGGGGGGCGGGTCTCAGGAGAGGGGTGTGGTTATAAGAAAGGGGTGTGTCCTGTGGGTGCACATCGGGTATATCAGGGCATGTAGGAAGTAACTAACTGCAACTCCCGGCATGGCCCTATACAGCATATGGATGTGCAAATGACTCAACACTACAACTCCCAGCATGTTGCACTTTAACCTATCCTATACTACTATATACTACTATATAGTGCAACATGCTGAGAGTTGTAGTTTGGGGTCAGCTGCAGAGCCAAATGCTATATTAGGGCATGCTGCAACTCCCAACGTTCTCTGATACATTCTATGGCTCTGCAGATGACTTAAAACTAGGTTGTATCAGGGAATGCTGGGAGTTGTAGTAAGTAATTAACTGCGTCCCAGCATGCCCTCATACAGCCTATGGCTCTGCAGCTGTAAAAGCTAAAACCTGTGTTGCTCTATAACTCATACTGTGAGTTATAGTTTTGGTTTAGGCTGTATCAGTGCATGCTGGGAGTTGTAGTTGGTAACTAACTGCAACTCCCTGCATACCCTAATACATCCTATGGCTCTGCAGATGACTGAAACTAGTACTACATTTTTTTTAAGTGGGTGGGCCAAATCAATTATGGTTTTGGTTTTTAACCCCAACTTAGCTAGCTACCTAACTAACTATATACCCAGCTACCTAACAACCTAGATAGCTACCTACCTGGTGATCTACCTAGAAATATACCTACTTGGCTACCTGGCTGTCTACCTACCTGGCTACCTTATAACCTACCTACCTGGCTACCTATCTGTCTGTCTATCTACCTAAGAAGCCACCTAGCTAGCTAGCTACCTACCTGAATAACAACCTACCTGCCTGGATATCTGTCTATCTATCTACCTACCTGACTACCTACCTATCTACCTAACTGGCCAACATCCTCTCTACCTGACTAACAACTTACCTACATGGCTATCTATCTACCTACCTAACTAATAAGCTACCTACCTACCTACCTGGCTAACAACCTATCTATCTGGCTAACAAGCTACCGTCATATTTACTTGGTGGAGAGAGAACAATCTATCTACCTAAGCATGTATTTAGTTCACATTTCCCTATAAATAGGAACTAACTAGAGAAAACAGAACCAACTATTGTGTCACATATCTACCTAATGGTGGAATTACCTGCCTACTGTGAGGGATATAACTATTTAATGGTGGACATACCATCCTGCCCACTTTTACTGTGCATGATGCCAAGGGGCGCATTATTACAGTTTGGGGACCTATAGATTGTGTATAATGGGGAGTCTAACATGCTTGTTCTGCAGATGCTGTAGAGATGTGCTTTGGCTAGAAGAAGTCACCATGGCATCTGAGCTAGATGGAGAAGAAAATGACTGCGATCAGAGAAGACATAATTTATGAATCCCTAGATGTAACTGTTATCACTGATATGGTATACAGTCCCTGTGTACAGCTGGTATCTACCTCTATATGTTCCTATATATAATCACTTATATGGTATACAGATCCTGTGTACATCTGGTATCTACCTGTATATGGTCCTGTATATAATCACTTATATGGTATACAGATTTGTGCACAACTGGTAACTACCTCTATATGGTCCTGTATATAATCACTTCTATTGTATAAAGATCTGCTCTACAGCCAACCTAATGTGAGCACTACCTAACTACATACCTACCTAGTTATCTACCTACCTACCTATCTATTGGCCTAGCTAGCAAACAACATAGCTAGCTACTTACCTAGCTACCTACCAACCTGGCTACCCACCTATGTAACACTTGCCCATAATGTAAGTAAATGAAGTTGCACTGCGACCCACAAAAGACTGCAAGCCAGCTCTTGGGCCCATCAAAATCCTCAGCTCCAGGCCCATGATGCACTTAATCCAGCCCTGGCTAAGAGATGTGGTTTTGGCAAAAGCCAGGCCTAGTCTAGTTCTAACAGGATTGGGTCCACTCCTCCTGGGAAAGGGAAGTTAAAATAGGGAATCGCCCTGCACCGGCCGCTAGCGCATTGTTCCCTCATCCCTGGCTGCCAGCAGGGCTGGGATTCGCATCGTGGGACGTGCCCACATGCGAATCCCAGCCAATCACTCACCTCTCTCCCCTGCTGCCTCGGCTGTGTCTCAGCTCCGGAGCGCGTGTCCCCGTCCCTTAGGGCTCGCGTGCTGGAGCTCAAAAATTTAAAGGGCCAGTACGCCCATAATTATTGTGTACACCTGACACCATTCTATAAGTCCATGCACCTCCCACACTTCCCTGCCGGATCTTCAGTGCCCCGAGCCTGAGATTAAGTGACCCTCTTAGCCTTACCCATGTCTCCAGACCTTCCGCTATGTTATTAGACTCTGCACCTTTGCCGCCTGCCTTGACCTTCTGCTACGTTTGACTATGCTTCTTCCTTATCCATCGGTACCTCGCCTTGCCCAGCTACCTGTGTGGTCGAGCCGTGTCAGGGGTAGCAACCTGGGTGTCACCTGCAGCAGCAAGCCCATCCTGCTGAAGACCAGCAGTATTTTAGACTCCGCTCCCCGATGCGGTCCGAGTCATCAGCCACACAGGTTAGAAGATCCACATCCTTTTACCTTTTAGGCTCTTGTAAGACCTTAATGTATGCAATTATGTAGCGCACTGAACATAAAAACATTTGCAATTCAATCCCCATTATCTCTAGTACCTCATACACATTTATGCATTCTGCAAATCTTTTTGCCACATGACAGCTTCTTAGGATAGTAGATGGAAGGGTAGAGCTGGGACAGTGACAGCCATCACGCCCCCTCACATAGACTTGCATAGCGGGGTGGGGGGTGATATCACACTTGGCGGAGTCATGACCTCACGATATTCCGGCCCCGTGGTCCCACCCGGCTGTTTGTGAGCTAGCACCGTGGCATGCAGCTCAAACAGGTGGGTGGAGAATACAAGATTGCGGGGATAAACTGTCTCAGGGCCGGAGTACCTCTTTAATAGCAATATAAGCAATGTGATTGAGAAAACAGGAAGCATTTCTGGTGATGGCAGGTGTGTCATCAACAGTTCAACTTAAAATAGGGATATAGTAATTGCGCTCGTGGCTTCACACTCGGGCTTGTGATTACTACGATACATACATACTTGTATGAAAGACATTAAACTTAACAAAGCTGTCAGATATTTGCCCATAACCGCAATGGAGGGCACGCCTTTAGCGGGCATACCCTGTAATAGTTAAACTGATAAAAGGAAGGGTTGGGAGGGGTCCACAAAATGTCACATGCACCCTGCCAGTAGGTGCAGGGGCGTTATATACCCCTGCCTCATACCCACAACTCCTTAACGCCCCACCTAGAAATTATGGAAAATATGCGGAAAATGCATAAAATAATCACACCTCTAACACAAATGCAGCCTGATAGGCTTAATACTTGTGCTCGGGTCTTCACACTCGTGCTCATGATTACAGCGATACAAACATACCTGTATGAAAGACATTAAACTTAAGGCACCTGTGCCCGCCGCTGCCAACCTATTAGGACATTGTGCCGGGATGGAAACAGGATTTGGTCAGTATACAGGATTTGGTCAGTAACAGTATGGTGGTAATATTCCTCCTCTTTCATTGAACCCCCCCACAATCCCATTGCTCACTCTCAAGTATGCTCACAGAGCCCGTCCGCTGTCTTACGCATCGTCTATGAAAAAAATATTCATAGACGATGGGTAAGACAGCGGATGGTCTCTTTGAGCACACTTGGGAGTGAGCAACGGGATTGTGTGTGTGTGTGTGGGGGGGGGCAGCCTTGAGCTGTGTAAGGGGCCCCAAAGTTTCTGATGGCAGCCCAGCTCTGGTGACCCGATCGCCCAGAAAATAGGGATGATTGAAGCTGTTAGAGACAACGCTAATCATCATAAAGGTTAGGAGTGAGGTGGCAGGGTGTGCCTCTAGCTGTTACATAACTACACCTCACAGCATGCATGCTCTGTCAGTGCATGCTGGGAGTTGTAGTTTTGCAACAGCTGAAGGTTTGTGGGGCGGAGGTTTACAGCAGGTTTCCCTCTTCAAGTTGAGACGCAGCAAATTTTCCTCTACACCCTTACACTGTGGCCCTCCCAATAAAAATGTTAAACGTCTTGTATGGCAGTGTTTCCAAAACCTAGAGCCTCCAGCTGTTGCACAAATAACAACTCCCAGTATTGCCGGACAGCCATTGACTGTCCAGGCATGTTGGGAGTTTTGCAACAGCTGGAGGCACCCTGTTTGGGGGAAACTGACGTACAATATTTTTGGTGGAGGAGGCAAGTGTAACGTTTGCATCCGGCTACACCTCTATGAAAATCCCTAATTTATGCCTTAAATGCGCATGGCGCTCTCTCACTTCGGGGCCCTGTCATATTTCAAGGCAACAGTTTAGGGCCACATATGGGGTATCGCTGTACTCGGGAGAAATGGAATTAAACATTTTTTCTCCTTTTACCCCTAAAATAAAATTTTTACACTAACATGCTGGTGTTGCCCCATACTTTTCATTTTCATAAGAGGTAAAAGGAAAAAGAGACCCCCAAGATTTGTAACACAATTTCTCCCAAGTACGGAAATACCCCATATGCGGGCGTAAAGTGCTCTGCTGGTGCACATCATGGCTCAGGAGTGAGAGCGCACTATGTACATTTGATGCCTAAATTGGTGATTTGCACAGGGATGGCTGCTGGTTACAGCAGTTCTGATTTAAACACATAAAAAAAAAAAAACACCCACATGTGACCCCATTTTGGAAACTACACCCCTCATGGAACGTAACAAGGGGTGCAGTGAGAATTTATACCACACAGGTGTCTGACAGATTTTTGGAACAGTGGTCTGTGAAAATAAAACATTTAATTTTTAATCACCCCTGTCCACTGTTCTGGCACCATGGGGGCTTTGTAAATGCACATGGCCCCAGACTTCTATTCCAACCAAATACTCTCTTCAAAATTCCATTGACAGAGCACTTTACATCCACATAAGAGATATTTCCTTATTTGAGAGAAGTGGGGTTACAAATTTTGGGGGATATTTTCACTTATAACCCCTTGTAAAAAAATGACAGCATTTTAGTGAAAAAAAATAAAATTTTTCATTTTCACGTCCAAATTTATTGAAAATTCGTCAAACACCTGTGGGGTGTTAAGACTACTGTACCCCTTGTTACGTTCCTTGTGGGGTGTAGTTTCCCAAATAGTGTGCTATGTTGGGTGTTTTTCGCTGTTCAGGCAACATGGGGGCCTTCTAAATGAGACATGCCCCCCAAAAACCATTTCAGCTAAATTTGCTTTCCAAAAGCCCAATGTTGCGCCCACAAAGCACTTTACATGCACATATGAGGTATTTCCTTACTCGAGAGAAATGGGGTTACAAATTTTGGGGGGGCTTTTTCTCCTTTTACCCCTTGTAAAAATAAAAAATATGGGTCTACAAGAACAAGTTCGAGTAAAAAAATTTAGATTTTGCATTATGGGGTATTTCAAGCATAAAGACCCTCAAATTCAATTCAAAACTGAAAAATTCTGATTTTTAAATTTACGTGAAAAATTGGAAAATTGCTGCTATACTTTGAAGCCCTTTAATGTCATCAAAAAGTAAAATCATGTCAGCTTTATGATGTCAACATAAAGTAGACATATTGTATATGTGAATCAATATATAATTTATTTGGTATGTCCACTTTTCTTACAAGCAGAGAGCTCCAAAGCTATAAAAATGCAGAATTTTCAATTTTTTTCATGAATTTTTCTATTTTTAACCAAGAAATGATGCACGTATCAACGAAAATTTACTACTATCATAAAGTAGAATATTTCATAAAAAAAAAAAAATCTCGGAATCAAAATCATAAGTAAAAGCACTCCAGAGTTAATAATGCTTAAAGGTATACTCCGGTGGAAAACTTTTTTTTTTTTGTAAATTACTTCTATTAAAAAATCTTAATCCTTCCAGCTGAATACTACAGAGGGAATTATTTTCTTTTAGGAACACAGAGGTCTCTGCTGACATCATGAGCACAGTGCTCTCTGGTGACATCTCTGTACATTTTAGGAACTGTCCAGAGAAGCATACATTTGCTATGGGGATTTTCTCCTATTCTGGACAGTTCTTAAAATGGACAGAGAGGTCGGCAGAGTGCACTGTGCTCATGGATCAGCAGAGAGCTCTGTGTTCCAAAAAGAAAATAATTTCCTCTGAAGTATTCAACAGCTAATAAGTACCAATAGTATAAAGATTTTTTAATAAAAGTAATTTACAAATCTGTTTAACTTTCTGGCACCAGTTGATTAAAAAAAAAAAAAAGTTTCCCCATTTAGCCCCTTAACCCCTTAACGACGCAGGACGTATATTTACGTCCTGCGCCGGCTCCGGCGATATGAAGCAGGTCAAAGCTGACCGCCGCTTCTAAAGTGAAAGTGAAACTATCCCGGCTAGTCAGTCGGGCTGTTCGGGACTGCCGCGGTGAAATCGCGGCGTCCCGAACAGCTTACAGGACACCGGGAGGGCCCTTATCTGCCTCCTTGGTGTCCGATCAACGAATGACTGCTCCGTGCAATCCCTATGGGACCTATAACACTGCAAAAAAAAAAGTAAAAAAAAGTGTTAATAAAGGTCATTTAACCCCTTCCCTAATAAAAGTTTCAATCACCCCCCTTTTCCCATAAAACAATAAAACAGTGTAAATAAAAAAATAAACATATATGGTATCGCCGCGTGCGTAAATGTCCGAACTATAAAAATATATATCATTAATTAAACCGCACTGTCAATGGCGTATGCGCAAGAAAATTCAAAATTCCAAAAAAAGCGTATTTTTGGTCACTTTCTATACCATTAAAAAATGAATAACAAATGATCAAAAAGTCCGATCAAAACTAAAATCATACCGATAAAAACTTCAGATCACGGCGCAAAAAATGAGTCCTCATACCGCCCTGTACGTGGAAAAATAAAAAAGTTATAGGGGTCAGAAGATGACATTTTGAAACGTATAAATTTTCCTGCATGTAGTTATGATTTTTTCCAGAAGTACGACAAAATCAAACCTATATAAGTAGGGTATAATTTTAAACGTATGGACCTAAAGAATAATGATAAGGTGTCATTTTACCAAAATATGCACTGCATAGAAACGGAAGCCCCCAAAATTTACAAAATGGCGTTTTTCTTCGATTTTGTCGCACAATGATTTTTTTTCCGTTTCCCACAATCCCATTGCTCACTCTCAAGTATGCTCACAGAGCCCGTCCGCTGTCTTACGCATCGTCTATGAAAAAAATATTCATAGACGATGGGTAAGACAGCGGATGGTCTCTTTGAGCACACTTGGGAGTGAGCAACGGGATTGTGTGTGTGTGTGTGGGGGGGGGGGCAGCCTTGTGCTGTGTAAGGGGCCCCAAAGTTTCTGATGGCAGCCCAGCTCTGGTGACCCGATCGCCCAGAAAATAGGGATGATTGAAGCTGTTAGAGACAACGCTAATCATCATAAAGGTTAGGAGTGAGGTGGCAGGGTGTGCCTCTAGCTGTTACATAACTACACCTCACAGCATGCATGCTCTGTCAGTGCATGCTGGGAGTTGTAGTTTTGCAACAGCTGAAGGTTTGTGGGGCGGAGGTTTACAGCAGGTTTCCCTCTTCAAGTTGAGACGCAGCAAATTTTCCTCTACACCCTTACACTGTGGCCCTCCCAATAAAAATGTTAAACGTCTTGTATGGCAGTGTTTCCAAAACCTAGAGCCTCCAGCTGTTGCACAAATAACAACTCCCAGTATTGCCGGACAGCCATTGACTGTCCAGGCATGTTGGGAGTTTTGCAACAGCTGGAGGCACCCTGTTTGGGGGAAACTGACGTACAATATTTTTGGTGGAGGAGGCAAGTGTAACGTTTGCATCCGGCTACACCTCTATGAAAATCCCTAATTTATGCCTTAAATGCGCATGGCGCTCTCTCACTTCGGGGCCCTGTCATATTTCAAGGCAACAGTTTAGGGCCACATATGGGGTATCGCTGTACTCGGGAGAAATGGAATTAAACATTTTTTCTCCTTTTACCCCTAAAATAAAATTTTTACACTAACATGCTGGTGTTGCCCCATACTTTTCATTTTCATAAGAGGTAAAAGGAAAAAGAGACCCCCAAGATTTGTAACACAATTTCTCCCAAGTACGGAAATACCCCATATGCGGGCGTAAAGTGCTCTGCTGGTGCACATCATGGCTCAGGAGTGAGAGCGCACTATGTACATTTGATGCCTAAATTGGTGATTTGCACAGGGATGGCTGCTGGTTACAGCAGTTCTGATTTAAACACATAAAAAAAAAAACACCCACATGTGACCCCATTTTGGAAACTACACCCCTCATGGAACGTAACAAGGGGTGCAGTGAGAATTTATACCACACAGGTGTCTGACAGATTTTTGGAACAGTGGTCTGTGAAAATAAAACATTTAATTTTTAATCACCCCTGTCCACTGTTCTGGCACCATGGGGGCTTTGTAAATGCACATGGCCCCAGACTTCTATTCCAACCAAATACTCTCTTCAAAATTCCATTGACAGAGCACTTTACATCCACATAAGAGATATTTCCTTATTTGAGAGAAGTGGGGTTACAAATTTTGGGGGATATTTTCACTTATAACCCCTTGTAAAAAAATGACAGCATTTTAGTGAAAAAAAATAAAATTTTTCATTTTCACGTCCAAATTTATTGAAAATTCGTCAAACACCTGTGGGGTGTTAAGACTACTGTACCCCTTGTTACGTTCCTTGTGGGGTGTAGTTTCCCAAATAGTGTGCTATGTTGGGTGTTTTTCGCTGTTCAGGCAACATGGGGGCCTTCTAAATGAGACATGCCCCCCAAAAACCATTTCAGCTAAATTTGCTTTCCAAAAGCCCAATGTTGCGCCCACAAAGCACTTTACATGCACATATGAGGTATTTCCTTACTCGAGAGAAATGGGGTTACAAATTTTGGGGGGGCTTTTTCTCCTTTTACCCCTTGTAAAAATAAAAAATATGGGTCTACAAGAACAAGTTCGAGTAAAAAAATTTAGATTTTGCATTATGGGGTATTTCAAGCATAAAGACCCTCAAATTCAATTCAAAACTGAAAAATTCTGATTTTTAAATTTACGTGAAAAATTGGAAAATTGCTGCTATACTTTGAAGCCCTTTAATGTCATCAAAAAGTAAAATCATGTCAACTTTATGATGTCAACATAAAGTAGACATATTGTATATGTGAATCAATATATAATTTATTTGGTATGTCCACTTTTCTTACAAGCAGAGAGCTCCAAAGCTATAAAAATGCAGAATTTTCAATTTTTTTCATGAATTTTTCTATTTTTAACCAAGAAATGATGCACGTATCAACGAAAATTTACTACTATCATAAAGTAGAATATGTCATAAAAAAAAAAAAATCTCGGAATCAAAATCATAAGTAAAAGCACTCCAGAGTTAATAATGCTTAAAGGTATACTCCGGTGGAAAACTTTTTTTTTTTTGTAAATTACTTCTATTAAAAAATCTTAATCCTTCCAGCTGAATACTACAGAGGGAATTATTTTCTTTTAGGAACACAGAGGTCTCTGCTGACATCATGAGCACAGTGCTCTCTGGTGACATCTCTGTACATTTTAGGAACTGTCCAGAGAAGCATACATTTGCTATGGGGATTTTCTCCTATTCTGGACAGTTCTTAAAATGGACAGAGAGGTCGGCAGAGTGCACTGTGCTCATGGATCAGCAGAGAGCTCTGTGTTCCAAAAAGAAAATAATTTCCTCTGAAGTATTCAACAGCTAATAAGTACCAATAGTATAAAGATTTTTTAATAAAAGTAATTTACAAATCTGTTTAACTTTCTGGCACCAGTTGATTAAAAAAAAAAAAAAGTTTCCCCATTTAGCCCCTTAACCCCTTAACGACGCAGGACGTATATTTACGTCCTGCGCCGGCTCCGGCGATATGAAGCAGGTCAAAGCTGACCGCCGCTTCTAAAGTGAAAGTGAAACTATCCCGGCTAGTCAGTCGGGCTGTTCGGGACTGCCGCGGTGAAATCGCGGCGTCCCGAACAGCTTACAGGACACCGGGAGGGCCCTTATCTGCCTCCTTGGTGTCCGATCAACGAATGACTGCTCCGTGCAATCCCTATGGGACCTATAACACTGCAAAAAAAAAAGTAAAAAAAAGTGTTAATAAAGGTCATTTAACCCCTTCCCTAATAAAAGTTTCAATCACCCCCCTTTTCCCATAAAACAATAAAACAGTGTAAATAAAAAAATAAACATATATGGTATCGCCGCGTGCGTAAATGTCCGAACTATAAAAATATATATCATTAATTAAACCGCACTGTCAATGGCGTATGCGCAAGAAAATTCAAAATTCCAAAAAAAGCGTATTTTTGGTCACTTTCTATACCATTAAAAAATGAATAACAAATGATCAAAAAGTCCGATCAAAACTAAAATCATACCGATAAAAACTTCAGATCACGGCGCAAAAAATGAGTCCTCATACCGCCCTGTACGTGGAAAAATAAAAAAGTTATAGGGGTCAGAAGATGACATTTTGAAACGTATAAATTTTCCTGCATGTAGTTATGATTTTTTCCAGAAGTACGACAAAATCAAACCTATATAAGTAGGGTATAATTTTAAACGTATGGACCTAAAGAATAATGATAAGGTGTCATTTTACCAAAATATGCACTGCATAGAAACGGAAGCCCCCAAAATTTACAAAATGGCGTTTTTCTTCGATTTTGTCGCACAATGATTTTTTTTCCGTTTCGCCGAAAATTTTGGGATAAAATGACTAATGTCACTGCAAAGTAGAGTTGGTGACGCAAAAAATAAGCCATAATATGGATTTTTAGGTGGAAAATTGAAAGGGTTATGATTTTTAAAAGATATGGAGGAAAAAACGAAAGTGCAAAAACTGAAAAACCCTGAGTCCTTAAGGGGTTAAGGACACAGTCAATTTTCACTGTACGACCCGGCCATTTTTTGCACATCTGACCACTGTCACTTTAAACATTATTAACTCTGGGATGCTTTTACCTTTCATTCTGATTCCGAGACTGTTTTTACGTGACATATTCTACTTTTGGTAGTGGTAAAATGTTGTCGATACTTTCATCATTTCCTGGTGAAAAATTCTAAAATGTGAAGCTCTCTGCTTATAAGGAAAACGAATATTCAAAATAAAGTATATATTGATTTACATATACAATATGTCTACTTTATGTTTCCATCATAAAGTTGACATGTTTTTTCTTTTGAAAGACATCAGAGGGCTTCAAAGTATAGCAGCAATTTTCGAATTTTTCACAAAATGTTCAAAATCGAAATTTTTCAGGGACCAGTTTTGTTTTGAAGTGGATTTGAAGGGCCTTCATATTAGAAATACCCCATAAATGACACCATTATAAAAACAGCACCCCTCAAAGTATTCAAAATGACATTCAAAAGGTTTGTTAACCCTTTAGATGTTTCACAGGAATAGCAGTAAATTGAAGGAGAAAATTCAAAATCTTCATTTTTTACACTGGCATGTTCTTGTAGACCTAGTTTTCGATTTTTTACAAGGGGTAAAAGGAGAGAAATCTTCCTAAAATGTGTAACCCAATTTCTCTGGAGTAAAAAAAATACCTCATATGTGTATGTCAAGTGTTCGACGGGCGCAGTAGAGGGCTCAGAAGGGAAGGAGCACCAGTGGGATTTTGGAGAGTGAGTTTTTCTGAAATGGTTTTTGGGGGGCATGTCACATTTAGGAAGTCCCTATGGTGCCAGAACAGCAAAAAAAATAAAAAATAAAAAAATAAAACACATGGCATACTATTTTGCAAACTACACCCCTCAATGCAAGTAACAAGGGGTCCAGCGAGCCTTAACACCCTACAGGTGTTTGACAACTTTTCGTTAAAGTTGGATGTGTAAATGATTTTTTTTTCACTAAAATGCTAGTTTTCCCTCAATTTTAAAATTTTTACAAGGGATAATAGGACAAAATGCCCCCCAAAATTTGTAACCCCATCTCTTCTGAGTATGGAAATACCCCATGTGTGGACGTCAAGTGCTCTGCTGGCGCACTACAATGCTCAGAAGAGAAGGAGCCACATTTGGCTTTTGAAAAGCAAATTTTGCCGAAATGGTTTTTGGGAGGCATGTCCCATTTAGGAAGCCCCTATGGTGCCAGTACAGCAAAAAAAAAACAGATGGCATACTATTTTGGAAACTACACCCCTCAAGGCACGTAATAAGGGGTTCAGTGAGCCTTAACACCCCACAGGTGTTTGATGACTTTTCGTTAAAATTGGATGTTTAAATGTTTTTTTTTTTCACTAAAGTGCTAGTTTTCCCTCAATGAAATTTTTTTTAACAAAGGATAATAGGACAAAATGCCTCCCAAAGTTTGTAACCCCATAATTTCTGAGTATGGAAATACCCCATGTAAGGACGTCAAGTGCTCTGCTGGCGCACTACAATGCTCAGAAGAGCAGGAGCGCCATTGAGCTTTTGGGGAAAAAAATGGTTTGGAATTGAAGTGGGGGGCCATGTGCGTTTACAAAGTCCCCCGTGATGCCAGAACAGTGTGACCCTATTTTGGAAAATACAACCCTCACAGAATTTAATAAGGGTGCAGTGAGTATTTACACCCCAATGGCGTTTGACAGATCTTTGGAACAGTGGGCTGTGCAAATGAAAAATTTTTCATTTTCACGGACCACTGTTCCAAGAATCTGTCAGACACCTGTGGGACATAAATGCTCACTGTACCCCTTATTACATTACGTGAGGGGTGTAGTTTCCAAAATGGGGTCACATGTGGGGGGGGTCTCTTTTTCTGGCACTATTGGGGCTTTGTAAACACACGTGGCCTTCAATTCCAGACACATTTTCTCTTCAAAAGCCCAATGGTGCTCCTTCTCTTCTGAGCATAGTAGTTCGCCTGCAGAGCACTTTACATCCACACATGCGGTATGATCTTACGCAGAAGAAATGGGGTTACAAATTTTGGGGGGCTTTTTTCCTATTTTCCCTTGTGAAAATGAAAAAATTTAGGGTAACACCAGCATTTTAGTGAAAACTATTTTTTTCTTCACTTTTCCATCCAAATTTGAAGAATTTTCATTAAACACCTGTGGGGTGATAAGGCGCACTATACCCCTCCTTACGTTCTGTGAGGGGTGTAGTTTCCAAAATGGGGGTATTTCTTTTTTTTGCGTTTATGTCAGAACCGCTGTAAATTAGCCACCCCTGTGCAAATCACCAATTTAGGCCTCAAATGTACATAGTGCACTCTCACTCCTGAGCCTTGTTGTTTGTCCGCAGAACATTTTACGCCCAAATATGGGGTATTTCCGTACTCAGGAGAAATTGCGTTACAAATTTTGGGGGTCTTTTTTTTTTCCTTTTAACGCTTGTGATAATAAAAAGTATGGGGCAACACCAGCATGTTAGTGTAAATTTTTTTTTTTTTGTTTTACACTAACAGGCTGGTGTATCCCCCAACTTTTCCTTTTCATGAGGGGTAAAAGGAGAAAAAGCCCCCCAAAATTTTTAGTGCAATTTTTCCTGAGTACAGAAATACCCCATATGTGGCCCTAAACTGTTTCCTTGAAATACGACAGGGTTCTGAAGTGAGAGAGCTCCATGCGCATTATTCACATAGGGGGAGCAAACACGGGGGGAGCAAACCTCCAGCTGTTTCAAAACTACAACTCCCAGCATGTACTGACAGACCATGCATGCTGGGAGTTGTACATTTGCAACAGTTGGAGGCACACTGGTTGGAAAACCTTCAGTTAGGTTCTGTTACCTAACTCAGTGTTTTACAACCAGTGTGCCTCCAGCTGTTGCAAAACAACTCTTCGCATGTACTGATCGCCGAAGGGCAAGCTGGGAGATGTAGTTATGCAACAGCTGAAGGTATGCAACTACAACTCCCAGCATGCTGAGACAGCTGTTTGCTGTGTGGGCATGCTGGGATTTGCAGTTTTGCAACATCTGGAGGGCTACAGTTTAGAGACCACTGCACAGTGATCTCCAAACTGTGGCCCTCCAGATGTTGCAAAACTACAAATCCCAGCATTCCCAGATAGCAAACTGCTGTGTGGGCATGCTAGAAGATGTAGTTTTGCAAGATCTAGTGGGCTACAGTTTAGAGAACATTGCACATTGATCTCCAAATTGTAGCCCTCCAGCTTTTGCAAAACTACAAATCCAAGCATGCACCCAAAGCAAACAGCTGTCTGGGCATGCTGGGAGTTGTAGTTTTGCAACAGCTGGAGGGCTAAAGTTTAGATACCACTGTATAGTGGTCTCAAACTGTAGCCCTCCAGATATTGCTAGGCAACTCACCGCCTTTTGTAGGATCCAGGGAGCCGCATCGCCGCCATCTTCTGCCGCCGATCACCGCCCGCTCCCGCCGGATGGGTAAGTAGATCTTCGGCGCCGGTCCTCGTCGGTTCCCCCATTTTGCTCCGCCTATTGTAGGTGGACAGAACGGGGAAACCGAAGGTTAACCCCCCCCCACCCACGATCTACTATTGGTCGTCGCTTCTGGACGACCAATAGCAGGGATAGGAGGGGGCCACCTCACTCCTATCCATTCAGGGGGATTGTGGGTGTCTTAAACAACCTCGATCCCCTTATTTTCCGGGTCACCGGAGACCTGTATGACCCGGAATCGCCGCAAATAGCCGGTGTGAATTCTAATGACCCCCCCCCCTGGCCATTTGCATGGGGTGCCTGCTGATAGATATCACCAGTCACCCCGGTCCAGGGACCGAAATTCCCCCAAGCATACAGGTATGCCCTTGGTCCTTAACCCCTTAAGGATGCTTGACGTACGCATACGTCACGACACCCTGGTACTTAAGGATCCATGACGTACTGGTACTTCATGGAGAATTCCGGTCCCCGCCGTGTTCTGGGCGAGGACCGGACCAGAATGCCTGCTAAAATCCTTCAGCAGGCATCCCGTGCAAATGCCCATCAGACCCCCCATGTCGGCGATCTCATAAAACACACTTATGAATCGCTGTGATTCCGGTGATGCAGGTCACAGGTGACCCGCTGACCCGGAGATGCATGGTGATCGGGGGTGTAGGATACACCCTCAATCACCCACTGTATCTATGAGAAGGTGGCGATTTCGTCATCCCCCCCCCCCCAGGATCGCTGCTATTGCCAATAGCAGCCGGAAGGGGAGGGGTTAACGGCATGTTATCGCGGCTGGCTGGGTTCAGTCAGCGGTCAGAGCTGCTGGAGGAAGCCAGGGACCCCCCCCTCTGCCGAGATCGGAGCCCCCACAGAAGAAAAGAAGCCCCCCATAGATTATGGAAATTATACAGCCCAGGGAAAGGTAGGGTAAAAAGTTTAAAAAAAAAGTTTAAAAAAGCCAAAAAAAAATCCCCCCCCTGACCCCCTAATAGGTCCCCAAGGGTCCACCGCAATATTTCAACATGACCCGGGCCCTATTAGGGGGTTAGGGCACTGCATTTGGCCCCCCATTTTTTTTTGCCCGCAGCGCTTTTCTTCCCCCCCATACAGTTATAGTTACACCAATCACACACACTACATACTCCCCCCCACACACACACCCCCACCGCCCCAATATCGCCAACCTCCCCACCCCCCGCCACTGTAGAAAAAAGGTGATGGCTCCCAGGCATTTTCAGCAGTGGAGGCATACGCTTTTCTTGCCTCCGAATCTGCCGGTGAGGACAATGAAGATCATACACTCCTGTGTTCTTCATCGTCCTCCTCATCATCTAGTACTGATGATGAGTCACCTGTACGGCGGCAGAAACGTGGCCAGGCGAGGCCACGCACCCCCCATGATAGTGGCCCAGTGGCCGGCACTAGTGCGACAATGCCGCTGGTACTAGGAGTCCAACCCCCCAGACAAGTTTACCGGATCCCCCTTCCGATGAACCTGTCTGGAGACCCCCAGAGGGTTATCAGCCATGGATTCCGGAGTTTGTTGTCGACTCCGGAATCCGGATTGACAATTCTGGATACACTGAAATTGACTATTTCAGTTATTTTTTCAGTGACAGTTTTGTCAATCTGATGATGGAGCAGACGAATCTGTACGCCCAGCAGTTCATCGCCCACCACCCTGATTCTTTTTTGGCCAGGTCCAATGAATGGGACGCCATTGATGCAGCAGAAATGAGGACATTTTGGGGCCTCTTGCTGCATATGGGCCTGGTCAAAAAGCCAAGTGTCAGGCAGTGCTGGAGCGGGGACATCCTATACAAGACCCCGCTTTACAGTATGGCCATGACACGGAAGTGGTTCAAGGCCATTCGGAAATGCCTCCATTATGCAGATAATGAGGCATGTCCATCCCGAGGTGATCCCAAGGGTGAGTCCCGTGCCCTTACCCATGAAAACCTATTGCTGGTCAAGTATAAGAGGGATGTCCTTATGCTGACCACTATTCATGGTAATGGCATCTCACCTGTCCCTGTGTGAGATACCACAACACCAGTCCTCAAGCTCGATTGTATTCTGGACTACAATCGGTATATGGGGGGAGTTGATCTTTCTGAGCAAGTCCTCAAGCCATACATGGCCATGCGTAAAACACGGGTATGGTACAAAAAAGTTGCGGTCTACTTGGTACAGGTTGCCATGTACAACTCTTTTGTACTGTCCCAGCATGCTGGCAACACAGGGACATTCCTTCAGTTCCAAGAAGAAGTCATAAAGGTCCTGATCTTTGGCGACCGGGAAAGAGCAGGCCGGACTTCCCAAGAAACTGAAGTTATAGGTGCCAGGATCGTCCCAGGCCAACACTTTCCAGGTGAAGTCCCCCACACTGGAAAGAAGGGACGATCCCAGAGAAGATGCAGAGTGTGTTACAGGAGGGGGATTCGGAAGGACACCACCACTCAATGTGACACTTGCCCTGATCATCCGGGCCTCTGCATTAAGGATTACTTCAGGGAGTATCACACTTCCATGGAGTACTAAATTTTCCCTTTTCATTTAAATTTCCCATGATTTGACTCCAATGTACCAAGTCCAGAGTTCATTCCAAGTTTTAACCACATAAAAGCTCTAAATTGCCCCAAAAAACATGTTTCATAAAAAAAAACAAAAAAAAACTGATAAGACCTCTGGGGGTATGGGTCACTGAGTCACTATCATCGGCGACTTTTTATGTTGCCTCAAATGTGCAGCACTCTCTCTCCACCAGAGCGGGGTGCGTATTTGAGGCAACAGTCTAGGGACGGCCACACACATCACATTCCCAGAATGATGATTCAGAGCATAGCGTTTGGGGGGGGGGGCATATTTTCTAGTTGGGCTAAGCTCTGGGTCATCATTCTGGGAACATAACCTTTTTTATGATTTTGCGTCCCACTGTACCCCATTTTAGTTATTTAGTGTACCCCATGTAATGCCCCTTGAGGGGGGGTCCCACTGTAGTGCGCCCAAAGTGCACTTGAGGTCCACACATGGGGTATTTCCATACTCAGAAAAGATGGGGTTGCACATTTTGGGGGACATTTCTCCTATTCCCATTGTAAAAATGTAAAATTTTGGGGAAACCAGCATTTTAGTTGAAAAAAAAATAATTTACACATCCAACTTTGACAAAATGTCGTGAAACACCTGTGGGGTGTTAAGGCTCACTGTTCCCCTTGTTACGTTCCTTGAGGGGTGTAGTTTCCAAAATAGTATGCCATGTGGTTTTTTTTTTGCTGTCCTGGCAGCATAGGGGCTTCCTAAATGGGACTTGCCTCCCAAAAACCATTTCAGCAAAATTTGCTTTGCAAAAGCCAAATGTGACTCCTTCTCTTCTGATCATTGTAGTACGCCAACAGAGTACTTGACGTCCACACATGGGATGTTTCCATACTCAGAAGAGATGGGGTTACACGCTTTGGGGGGCATTTCTCCTATAACCCCTTGTAAAAATGTAAAATTTAGGGAAAAACCAGCATTTTAGTGAAAAAAATAAAAAAAAAATATTTACACATCCAAAATCGTCAAACACCTGTGGAGTGTTAAGGGTCACTGTATCCCTTGTTACGTGCCTTGAGGGGTGTAGTTTCCAAAATAGTATGCCATGTGTTTTTTTTTTTTTTTTTTTTGCTGTTCTGGCAGCATAGGGGCTTCCTAAATGGGACATGCCCCCCAAAAACCATTTCAGCAAAATTTGATTTGCAAAAAACAAATGTGACTCCTCTTCTGAGCATTGTAGTTCGCCCGCAGTGCATTTGACGTCCACACATGAGGTATTTCCATACTCAGAAGAGATGGTGTTACAAATTTTGGGGGGCATTTTCTCCTATTACCCCTTGTAAAAATGTAAAATTTGGGGGAAAACCATCATTTTAGTGAAAAAAAATCAAAGTCATGAAACACCTGTGGGGTGTTAAAGCTCACTGTACCCCTTGTTACGTTCCTCAAGGGGTGAAGTTTCTAAAATAGTATGCCATGTTTTTTTTTTTGCTATCCTTGCACCATAGGGGCTTCCTAAATGGGACATGCCCCCCAAAAACCATTTCAGCAAAATTTGATTTGCAAAAGCCAAATGTGACTCCATCTCTTCTGAGCATTGTAGTGCGCCAGCAGTGCACTTGACATCCACATATGTGGTGTTTCTATACTCAGAAGAGATGGGGTTACAAATTTTCTCCTATTACCCCTTGTAAAAATGTAAAATTTGGGGGAAAGTAGCATTTTAGTGAAAAAAAATTTACACATCCAACTTTAATAAAAGGTCGTGAAACACTTGTGGGGTGTTAAGGCTCACTGTACCCCTTGTTACATTCCTTGAGGGGTGTATTTTCCAAAATAGTATGCCATGTGTGTGTGGGGGGGGGGTTCTGCTATTCTGGCACCATAGGGGCTTTCTTAATGTGACATGCCCCCCAAAAACCAATTCAGAAAAACTCACTCTCCAAAATCCCACTGTCGCTCCTTCCCTTCTGAGCCCTCCAGTGCACCCGCCCAACACTTGACATACACATATGAGGTATTTCCTTCCTTGAGAGAAATTGGGTTACACATTTAAGGAAGATTTCTCTCCTTTTACCCCTTGTAAAAATTCAAAAATTGTGTCTACATGAACATGCCAGTGTAAAAAAATGATGATTTTGAATTTTCTCCTTCAATTTGCTGCTATTCCTGACAAACACCTAAAGGGTTAACAAACCTTTTGAATGTCATTTTGATTACTTTGACGGGTGCAGTTTTTATAATGAGGTCATTTGTCGGGTATTTCTAATATGAAGGCCCTTCAAATCCACTTCAAAACAGAACTGGTCCCTGAAAAATTTCGATTTTGAAAATTTTGTGGAAAATTGCTGCTATACTTTGAAGCCCTCTGATGTCTTCCAAAAGTAAAAACATGTCAAGTTTATGATTCAATCATAAAGTAGACATGTTGTATATGTGAATCAATATATAATGTATTTGGAATATTCATTTTCCTTATAAGCAGAAAGCTTCAAAGTAAAAAAAAAAGAAACATTTTAATTTTTTCATCAAATTTTGCCATTTTTCACCAAGAAATGGTTCAAGTAGTGACACAATTTTTCCACTATCATAAAGTAGAGTATGTGACAAAAAAAACAATCTCAGAATCAGAATGAAAGGTAAAAGCATCCCAGAGTTATTCATGCTTAAAGTGAAAGGGGTCAGATGTGCAAAAAATAGCTGGGTCCTACAGTGAAAATTGGCTGGGTCCTTAAGGGGTTAAGTACGAGGGAGCGAAGGCATTCCTGTACGTCCTTAGTCCCTAAGTGGTTAAAGGGGTACTCCACTGAAAAAAAATTATTTTAAATCAACTGGTGCCAGAAAGTGAAACAGATTTGTAAATTACTTCTGTTAAAAAATCCCAGTCCTTCCAGTACTTATCAACTGCTGTATAATACACAGAAAGTTCTTTTCTTTTTGAATTTCCTGTCTGCCAGACCACAAGTGCTCTCTGGTGACACCTCTGTCCATTTTAGGAACTGTCCAGAGTAGGAGCAAATCCCCATAGCAAACATCTCTTGCTCGGGAAAGTTACATAGTTACATAGTTACATAGTTAGTACGGTCGAAAAAAGACATATGTCCATCAAGTTCAACCAGGGAATTAAGGGGTAGGGGTGTGGCGCGATATTGGGGAAGGGATGGGATTTTATATTTCTTCATAAGCATTAATGTTATTTTGTTCCAGGAATGTATCTAATCCTGTTTTAAAGCTGTTAATTTTTCCTGCTGTGACCAGTTCCTGAAATAGACTGTTCCATAAGTTCACAGTTCTCATGGTAAAGAAGGCGTGTCGCCCCTTGAGACTAAACTTTTTCTTCTCCAGACGGAGGGAGTGCCCCCTCGTCCTTTGCGGGGGTTTAACCTGGAACAGTTTTTCTCCATATTTTTTGTATGGGCCATTAATATACTTATATACGTTTATCATATCCCCCCTTAAACGTCTCTTCTCAAGACTAAACAATTGTAACTCCTTTAATCGCTCCTCATAGCTAAGATGTTCCATGCCCCATATTAGTTTAGTCGCGCGTCTCTGCACCCTTTCCAACTCCGCAGTGTCCCTTTTATGTACAGGCGACCAAAACTGATCAGCATATTCCAGGTGAGGCCGTACCAATGCTTTATAAAGGGGGAGTATTATGTCCCTGTCCCTTGAGCCCATGCCTCTTTTGATACATGACAATATCCTGCTGGCTTTGGAAGCAGCAGCCTGACATTGCATGCTATTCTGTAGTCTGTGATCTACAAGTACACCCAGATCCTTCTCTACCAGTGACTCTGCCAGTTTAATCCCCCCTAAGACATACGACGCATGCAGGTTATTATTACCCAGATGCATAACTTTACATTTATCCACATTGAACCTCATTTTCCAAGTGGATGCCCAGACACTTAGTCTATCCAAGTCATCTTGTAACTTATGCACATCCTCTGTAGACTGTACCATGCTACAAAGCTTGGTGTCATCTGCAAGGATAGAAACAGAGCTGTTAATACCATCCTCTATATCATTGATAAATAAATGAAACAATAGCGGGCCCCGTACTGAACCTTCGGGTACACCACTAATTACTGGGGACCAATCAGAGTACGAATCATTGACCACCACTCTCTGGGTACGATCCATGACCCAGTGTTCAATCCAGTTACAAACTAAAATTAAGTTCCTGACATGGAAAGAGTTGTCAGCAGAGAGCACTTGTGGTCAGGCAGAAAGGAAATTCAAAAAGAAAAGAACTTTGTGTTTATTATACAGCAGCTGATAAGTACTGGAAGAGTTGGGATTTTTAATAGAAGTAATTAAAAAATCTGTTTAACTTACTGGCACCAGTTCATATAAAAGAAAATGTTTTCCAGTGGAGTACCCCTTTAAACTGACAGTGGTCAGATGTGCAAAAAATGCTCTGGTTCTTAAAGTTTTGTTATTCAGGAAAAAACTTTTTTATATATATATCAATTGGCTCCAGAAAGTTAAACAGATTTGTAAATTACTTCTATTAAAAAATCTTAATCCTTTTAGTATTTATGAGCTTCTGAAGTTAAGGTTGTTCTTTTCTGTCTAAGTGCTCTCTGATGACACGTGTCCAGGGAACCGCCCAGTTTAGAAGAAAATCCCCATAGCAAACCTCTTCTAAACTGGGCGGTTCCCGAGACACGTGTCAACAGAGAGCACTTAGACAGAAAAGAACAACCTTAACTTCAGAAGCTCATAAGTACTGAAAGGATTAAGATTATTTAATAAAAGTAATTTTGCAAATCTGTTTAACTTTCTGGAGCCAGTTGATATATAAAAAAATTTTTTTTCCTGGATAACCCCTTTAAGGTGAAAATGGGCTTGGTCCTTAAGGGGTTAAATGAATTGTTGTTTTTTTTTTTTAATTTTTTTTTTTTTTTGGGGGGGGGGGGGGGGGCTTTACAGATCCTAGCAATGCTCTGTCAGAATAATATGAGAGACAGGATTCATGGCTACTGTATGAAAATAAGTAGGAGGGCCCTGTCACGATGCCGGCTGGCAGGTAGTGGATCCTCTGTGCCAGAGAGGGATTGGCGTGGACCGTGCTAGTGGATCGGTTCTAAGTCACTACTGGTTTTCACCAGAGCCCGCCGCAAAGCGGGATGGTCTTGCTGTGGCGGTAGTGACCAGGTCGTATCCACTAGCAACGGCTCACCTCTCTGGCTGCTGAAGATAGGCGCGGTACAAGGGAGTAGACAGAAGCAAGGTCGGACGTAGCAGAAGGTCGGGGCAGGCAGCAAGGATCGTAGTCAGGGGCAACGGCAGGAGGTCTGGAACACAGGCTAGGAACACACAAGGAAACGCTTTCACTGGCACGATGGCAACAAGATCCGGCAAGGGAGTGCAGGGGAAGTGAGGTGATATAGGGAAGTGCACAGGTGAACACACTAATTGGAATCACTGCGCCAATCAGCGGCGCAGTGGCCCTTTAAATCGCAAAGACCCGGCGCGCGCGCGCCCTAGGGAGCGGGGCCGCGCGCGCCGGGACAGGACCGAGGGAGAGCGAGTCAGGTACGGGAGCCGGGGTGCGCATCGCGAGCGGGCGCTACCCGCATCGCGAATCGCATCCCGGCTGGAAGCGGAATCGCAGCGCCCCGGGTCAGTGGATCTGACCGGAGCGCTGCAGTGGGGAGAGTGTAACGAGCGCTCCGGGGAGGAGCGGGGACCCGGAGCGCTCGGCGTAACAGTACCCCCCCCCTTGGGTCTCCCCCTCTTCTTAGAGCCTGAGAACCTGAGGAGCAGACTTTTGTCTAGGATGTTGTCCTCAGGTTCCCAGGATCTCTCTTCTGGACCACAACCCTCCCAATCCACTAAAAAAAAGGTTTTCCCTCTGACCTTTTTAGAAGCTAAAATCTCTTTGACGGAGAAGATGTCCGAGGAGCCGGAAACAGGAGTGGGAGGAACAGATTTGGGAGAAAAACGGTTGAGGATGAGTGGTTTAAGAAGAGAAACGTGAAAGGCATTAGGGATACGAAGAGAAGGAGGAAGAAGAAGTTTGTAAGAGACAGGATTAATCTGACACAAAATTTTGAAAGGACCAAGATAGCGTGGTCCCAACTTGTAGCTAGGGACACGGAAGCGGACATATTTAGCGGAGAGCCATACCTTGTCTCCAGGGGAAAAAATGGGAGGAGCTCTTCTTTTCTTATCCGCGAACTTCTTCATGCGTGATGAAGCCTGTAAGAGAGAATTTTGGGTCTCTCTCCATATGATGGAAAGGTCACGAGAAATTTCATCCACAGCGGGCAGACCAGAGGGCAAGGGGGTAGGGAGGGGGGGAAGAGGGTGACGGCCGTACACCACGAAAAATGGGGATTTGGAGGAAGATTCCGAGACTCTGAAGTTATACGAGAATTCGGCCCATGGAAGGAGATCTGCCCAGTCATCCTGGCGGGAGGAAACAAAATGTCGTAAATAATCACCCAAGACCTGGTTAATTCTTTCTACTTGTCCATTGGACTGGGGATGATATGCAGAAGAAAAATTTAATTTAATCTTGAGTTGTTTACAGAGAGCCCTCCAGAATTTAGACACGAATTGGACGCCTCTATCCGAGACGATCTGCGTAGGCAACCCGTGAAGACGAAAAATGTGTACAAAAAATTGTTTAGCCAACTGAGGCGCTGAAGGAAGACCAGGAAGAGGGATGAAATGTGCCATTTTGGAGAATCGATCAACGACCACCCAAATAACAGTGTTGCCACGGGAAGGGGGTAAATCAGTAATAAAATCCATACCAATCAGAGACCAAGGCTGTTCGGGGACAGGCAGGGGATGAAGAAAACCAGCGGGCTTCTGGCGAGGAGTCTTATCCCGGGCACAGATAGTGCAGGCTCGCACAAAGTCCACAACATCCGTCTCCAGAGTCGGCCACCAATAGAAGCGGGAGATGAGTTGCACAGATTTCTTGATGCCCACATGACCTGCGAGATGGGAGGAGTGACCCCATTTGAGGATTCCGAGGCGTTGGCGTGGAGAAACAAAGGTCTTTCCTGGAGGAGTTTGCCTGATGGAGGCTGGAGAAGTGGAGATCAGGCAGTCAGGTGGAATGATGTGTTGCGGAGAGAGTTCAACTTCTGAGGCATCCGAGGAACGAGAGAGAGCATCGGCCCTAATGTTCTTATCGGCAGGCCGAAAGTGAATCTCAAAATTAAATCGGGCAAAGAACAGAGACCACCGGGCCTGGCGAGGATTCAGCCGTTGGGCAGACTGGAGGTAGGAGAGGTTCTTGTGGTCGGTGTAAATAATAACTGGAAATCTTGATCCCTCCAGCAGATGCCTCCATTCCTCAAGTGCTAATTTGATGGCTAGAAGCTCTCGATCCCCGATGGAGTAGTTCCTCTCCGCCGGAGAGAAGGTCCTAGAAAAAAAACCACAAGTGACAGCATGCCCGGAAGAATTTTTTTGTAGAAGAACAGCTCCAGCTCCCACTGAGGAGGCATCAACCTCCAATAGGAAGGGTTTGGAAGGGTCAGGTCTGGAGAGCACGGGAGCCGAAGAAAAGGCAGACTTGAGTCGTTTAAAGGCGTCTTCCGCTTGAGGAGGCCAAGACTTGGGATCGGCATTTTTTTTGGTTAAAGCCACGATAGGAGCCACAACGGTAGAAAAATGTGGAATAAATTGCCTGTAATAATTGGCGAACCCCAAAAAGCGTTGGATAGCACGGAGTCCGGAGGGGCGTGGCCAATCTAAGACGGCAGAGAGTTTGTCTGGATCCATTTGTAGTCCCTGGCCAGAGACCAAGTATCCTAGAAAAGGAAGAGATTGGCATTCAAACAGACATTTCTCAATTTTGGCATAGAGTTGATTGTCACGAAGTCTCTGAAGAACCATACGGACATGCTGGCGGTGTTCTTCTAGATTGGCAGAAAAAATTAGGATATCGTCCAGATATACAACAACACAGGAGTATAACAGATCACGAAAAATTTCATTAACAAAGTCTTGGAAGACAGCAGGGGCGTTGCACAGGCCAAAGGGCATGACCAGATACTCAAAGTGTCCATCTCTGGTGTTAAATGCCGTTTTCCACTCATCCCCCTCTCTGATGCGGATGAGGTTATAGGCACCTCTTAAGTCCAGTTTAGTAAAGATGTGGGCACCTTGGAGGCGATCAAAGAGTTCAGAGATGAGGGGTAGGGGGTAGCGGTTCTTAACCGTGATTTTATTAAGACCGCGGTAGTCAATGCAAGGACGTAGGGAGCCATCTTTTTTGGACACAAAGAAAAATCCGGCTCCGGCAGGAGAGGAGGATTTACGGATAAAGCCCTTTTTTAAATTTTCCTGGACGTATTCAGACATGGCAAGAGTCTCTGGGGCAGAGAGAGGATAAATTCTGCCCCGGGGTGGAGTAGTGCCCGGGAGGAGGTCGATAGGACAATCATAAGGCCTGTGAGGAGGTAGAGTCTCAGCTTGTTTTTTGCAGAAAACATCCGCGAAGTCCATATAGGCCTTAGGGAGACCGGTTACTGGAGGAACCACAGAGTCACGGCAAGGGTTACTGGGAACCGGTTTTAGACAGTCCTTGGAACAAGAGGGCCCCCAACTCTTGATCTCCCCAGTGGACCAATCCAGGGTTGGGGAATGAAGTTGAAGCCAGGGAAGTCCAAGGAGAATTTCCGAGGTGCAATTGGGGAGGACCAAAAGTTCAATCCTCTCGTGATGAGATCCGATGCTCATTAGAAGGGGCTCCGTGCGGAAACGTATGGTACAGTCCAATCTTTCATTGTTTACACAATTGATGTAAAGGGGTCTGGCGAGACTGGTCACTGGGATGTTGAACCTGTTGACGAGAGAGGCCAAAATAAAATTTCCTGCAGATCCAGAGTCCAAGAAGGCCACAGTAGAGAAGGAGAAGGCAGAGGCAGACATCCGCACAGGCACAGTAAGACGTGGAGAAGCAGAGTAGACATCAAGGACTGTCTCACCTTTGTGCGGAGTCAGCGTACGTCTTTCCAGGCGGGGAGGACGGATAGGACAATCCCTCAGGAAGTGTTCGGTACTAGCACAGTACAGGCAGAGGTTCTCCATGCGGCGTCGTGTCCTCTCTTGAGGTGTCAGGCGAGACCGGTCGACCTGCATAGCCTCCACGGCGGGAGGCACAGGAACGGATTGCAGGGGACCAGAGGAGAGAGGAGCCGAGGAGAAGAAACGCCTCGTGCGAACAGAGTCCATATCTTGGCGGAGCTCCTGACGCCTTTCGGAAAAACGCATGTCAATGCGAGTGGCTAGGTGAATGAGTTCATGTAGATTAGCAGGAATTTCTCGTGCGGCCAGAACATCTTTAATGTTGCTGGATAGGCCTTTTTTAAAGGTCGCGCAGAGGGCCTCATTATTCCAGGATAATTCTGAAGCAAGAGTACGGAATTGTACGGCATACTCGCCAACGGAAGAATTACCCTGGACCAGGTTCAACAGGGCAGTCTCAGCAGAAGAGGCTCGGGCAGGTTCCTCAAAGACACTTCGGATTTCCGAGAAGAAGGAGTGTACAGAGGCAGTGACGGGGTCATTGCGGTCCCAGAGCGGTGTGGCCCAAGACAGGGCTTTTCCAGACAGAAGGCTGACTACGAAAGCCACCTTAGACCTTTCAGTGGGAAACTGGTCCGACATCATCTCCAGATGCAGGGAACATTGGGAAAGAAAGCCACGGCAAAACTTAGAGTCCCCATCAAATTTATCCGGCAAGGATAGGCGTAGACCAGGAGCGGCCACTCGCTGCGGAGGAGGTGCAGGAGCTGGCGGAGGAGATGACTGCTGAAGCTGTGGTAATAACTGCTGTAGCATAACGGTCAGTTGAGACAGCTGTTGGCCTTGTTGCGCTATCTGTTGTGACTGCTGGGCGACCACCGTGGTAAGGTCAGCGACAACTGGCAGAGGAACTTCAGCGGGATCCATGGCCGGATCTACTGTCACGATGCCGGCTGGCAGGTAGTGGATCCTCTGTGCCAGAGAGGGATTGGCGTGGACCGTGCTAGTGGATCGGTTCTAAGTCACTACTGGTTTTCACCAGAGCCCGCCGCAAAGCGGGATGGTCTTGCTGCGGCGGTAGTGACCAGGTCGTATCCACTAGCAACGGCTCACCTCTCTGGCTGCTGAAGATAGGCGCGGTACAAGGGAGTAGACAGAAGCAAGGTCGGACGTAGCAGAAGGTCGGGGCAGGCAGCAAGGATCGTAGTCAGGGGCAACGGCAGGAGGTCTGGAACACAGGCTAGGAACACACAAGGAAACGCTTTCACTGGCACGATGGCAACAAGATCCGGCAAGGGAGTGCAGGGGAAGTGAGGTGATATAGGGAAGTGCACAGGTGAACACACTAATTGGAATCACTGCGCCAATCAGCGGCGCAGTGGCCCTTTAAATCGCAAAGACCCGGCGCGCGCGCGCCCTAGGGAGCGGGGCCGCGCGCGCCGGGACAGGACCGAGGGAGAGCGAGTCAGGTACGGGAGCCGGGGTGCGCATCGCGAGCGGGCGCTACCCGCATCGCGAATCGCATCCCGGCTGGAAGCGGAATCGCAGCGCCCCGGGTCAGTGGATCTGACCGGAGCGCTGCAGTGGGGAGAGTGTAACGAGCGCTCCGGGGAGGAGCGGGGACCCGGAGCGCTCGGCGTAACAGGCCCACTAACTAATTTTCTATGGTGACTCAACCTCCGCTCAACCGGACCTTAGTTTTTTTAGATGCTACTAGGTATATTGACACATATGAACAGAATTTCATATGAGCCCTTTATAAAAAATAAAATAAAATAAAAAAAGATGGCCATCAATTGCCCCCAGAGTTTTTTTTATTTTTTGCATTTCTCCTACCTTCTATCAAATGCTTGCAATATTCTGAAAAAACAGGAGTCTGGACCTTAAAAGCACAAAGAGGACACATAAATGGCCATGTGTTTTTCATCAATTTTCTTCTTATGGCTATAAATCAATGGCAGGTCTGAGATAGGATATTTCACTGTGTAAGGAGCTTCTGGTGCTTTTACATTAAATTATAGCAGATGAAGCTGCTGGGTGGAACTCCCTGTACTATTTCGCTGAACCATTTTACTGCATGGTCCTGTTGTATCAATATGTGGCTGTTCTGAGGGACAAGCAGGGATGAACCGTCTTCATCCATTACACTAGGTCAAGGTGAGTCTGAGCAGTCAGCCTTGATAACATGGCTTATCAGAGAATTTTCATTATAAACCTTTTAAGGTGAAGTGAATGAGAGCAAAAGACCTGGGCGTGTTTTCTGGATATGTGTACCCCCAGGGACCTCAAGATGACTTAGATATGTAAGAATTGGCCAGGAGCCATAGTTTGAGTTATGACTGATGTTTATGTAGTTATAGACCAAGCAGAGAGAGTAGGAGCTAGAGTAAACACAGTATATTACATCTCTGATATTAAGTTACAATGTTTTTTTGGTGGGGAGTGAGATGAAGCTAGCAATGTTTTATGGTTCTACCATACCTATCCTGAAATATGTATGAGAAGAAAAATAAAATGAGTAAGTTGTGGGAAATATCCTCAATCCTCAGTCAGGAATTCCAGACTATGTATTGAATTAAGTAATATAAGGGGTTATAGCACCGGGGTCATGCATTTCAGTAAAGCTTTGGTGACAATGTGATTTTCTGTACCAGGGAAATTATTCAGAACCAGTAACATAGTAACATGAAAAAAAGACAAGAGTCCATCGAGTTTAACCTGTGTTGATCCAGAGGAAGGCAAAAAAACAAACAAAAAAAACCCCATGAGGCTAAGGCCAATGACAGAGAAAAATTCCATCCCGACTCCAATATGTCAGTCAGAATAAATCCCCACGTTCTATTCCCATAAATCTAGTATCCATACAGGGGCGGACATATCACATGTGCAACATGTTCAACTGCACAGGGGCCCATCGTGAGAGGGGGCCCGTCGGCGGCCCAACCATGGGACCTGAATGATGCAGGCGGCATTTGTATCTCTCGTGCAGGGCCGCCACCAGGGGGGTACAGCCAGTACTCCAGTAAGGGGCACCATCTCCCAGTGGGAGCCGGGCCCCTGCTGCACCCCCCTGCAGCAGCCTCAGCATAGAATACTGCTGTTTAAGCAGCAGCCTCCTGCTTTCACTGGAAGCTGCAAAATACTTCCTGCCATCTGTCCCCTCCTCCCTGGATAAGGCTCTTACAGATGACAGCAGCACAATGGAGCGGTAACTGCCGAACATCGGGCTGTGTATGGGAGGCAGAGGACCTTTGGTGATGTCATTACCATGTGATCAGTCACATGGGTGGGAGGAGCCTGACTACTATGCAATGGAGGCCCAGGAAGAAGTTCCTGTATAGGGGAATGTGTATCATGTGAAGGTAACCTATACTACATACTCACACACAAATTACTATGTCTGTGTTTTCCAAACAGTGTGCCTCCAGCTGTTATAAAACTACAACTCCCAGTATGCCCAGAAAGCCAACATCTGTCTGGGCATGCTGGGAGTTTTGCAACAGCTGGAGATACATTCTTTGGAAAACACTGCACTATATAATTCCCACACACTGCATTAAACACACCCACCACATTTATTGATTTAAGAATCAATAAATAAATGTCCAAACTATTCCAATATAACGTTAATTATCCCACATGGTCAATGGCATAATTGTTAAAAAAATACCAAAGTCCACAATTGCTAATTTTCTGTAATTTCATATACCATAAAAATAAATTTAAAAAAAGAGATCGAAAAGTCGCATCAAAACAAAAATGGTACCAGTAAAAACTACAGATCAAAGCGCAAAAGATGAGCCCTCATACATCCCAGTATATGGAAAAATGCTAAAGTTATAGGGGTTAGAAGAGGATGATTTTAAGTATACTACTTTTTGTATAAACGGAAGCCCCCAAAAGTTGCAAAATGGCGTTTTTTTTTTACTGTGTATTTCATGGTAGCATGATTGATGCCATTACAAAGTAAAATTGGTGGCACAAAAAGCAACAAGCCTCATATAGGTCTGAAAGTTGAAAATTAAAAGTATTATGGCTCTATGCTGCTTATACACAAGTGGTATAAATATCATGGTCACAGCTGTCACAATCATGACTGAGCCCTCTGTGACCGGCCACCACTGCTGCCACAATATCTGGCTGATCTGCCGGCGACTGTAACTGTAAGGGTAAAACTCCAAAACAAAGTACCTACACAAAACAAAAAAAGTGTCCACATATCGCTAAAAGTTTATTTTGTTAACACCAACCAAATTAAAAACATGTATATAAGGCATCAGGAGAAAACCACAAGTAAGCACAAAGGCCACAACACACATGAAATTCAGAGATAATGGGGGAGATTTATCAAATCCTGTGCAGAGGGAAAGTGGAGCAGTTGCCCATAGCAACCAGATTGTTCCTTTTTTTTAAAGGCATCTGAAAAATTAAAGAAGCAATCTACAACTGCTCCACTTTCCCTCTGCACAGGATATGATAATTCTTCCCCATTATCTCTGAATAAAGTGGCAGGGTGGGGATCAGTCGGGGGGAATGAAGTGGCAGGGTGGGGATCAGTCGGGGGGAATAAAGTGGCAGGGGGGGATCGGGGGGGATAAAGTGGCAGGGGGGGGGATAAAGTGGCAGGGGGGATGGGGGGGAATAAAGTGGCAAGGGGATCAGAGGGGGGATAAAGTGGCAGGGGGGATCAGAGGGGGGGAAAAAGTGGCAGGGGATGGGATCAGAGGGGAGGGGGAATAAAGTGGCAGGGGGGATGAGAGAGTGGGAATAAAGTGGCATGGAGAGGATCAGGGGGGTGGCAAATGATATAGCACAGTGGGGAGTGGTTGAAATGGCACAGGAGGTTGATCAAGGGGGAGAATGCATGGGGGTAGCAGCCCAATTTGTAATGCTGATACTGGTATCATGTTATACGTCGTAGGACATGCAACGCGATATGTGCAATTGGCGGTACTGTGAGGGGTGTCCAGGGGGCCCAGGCCTGAGCTGTGTAAGGGGCCCCAAAATTTCTGATGGCAGCCCTGCTCTCGTGTCCCGACGCCCGGGACATGCAGTCCCGGGGCGCCGGGCAGGAGATTTCTGCTAATAGCTACTTACATCTGCCTGCGGGTCACAGGATGCGGGTACTTCCTGGCGGAGGTGCGCGTAGTGATGTCATTGAAAGCGCAGCGCTGCGCCGCTACGCCGACTTCCTGTGCGGCACATGCGATGACATGCACACATCACTTATAGCGTGCACCTCCAAGAAGTCCCCACATCCCACGACCCGCCAGCAGATGTAAGTATGCTGCCAGTGCCTGATGTGGGGGCTCTAAATATCTGCTGCCTAAAGGGGATCTAAAGCTATGCTGCCTAAAGGGGGTGTCTAAATCTACAACATAGATTTAGAGCCCCCCTTTAGGCAGCATAGATTTAGAGCCCCCTTTAGGCAGCAAAGATTCAGAGCCCCCTTTAGGCAGCATAGATTTAGAGCCCCCCCTTTAGGCAGCATAGCTTAAAGGGGGGGGGGCTCTAAATCTATGCTGCCTAAAGGGGGCTCTAAATCTATGCTGCCTAAAGGGGGGCTCTAAATCTATTCTGCCTAAAGGGGGGCTCTAAATCTATGCTGCCTAAAGGGGGGCTCTAAATCTATGCTGTAGATATAGGGCTCCCCTTTAGGCAGCATAGATTTAAATCCCCCCTTTAGGCAGCATAGATTTAGATCCCCTTTAGGCAGCAGAGCCTAAAGGGGGATCTAAATCTATGCTGCCTAAAGGGGGGGCTCTAAATCTATGCTGCATAAAGGGGATCTAAATTTATGATGCCTAAAGGGGGGCTCTAAATCTATGCTGCCTAAAGGGGGATCTAAATCTATGCTTCCTAAAGGGGAGCCCTATATCTACAGCATAGATTTAGAGCCCCATTTAGGCAGCATAGATTTAGAGCCCCCCTTTAGGCAGCATAGATTTATTTGGATTTATATGTTCATCTGTGTTGGTGGGGTGTGGATAAAGATAAGTGCATAACCTTATCTTTATCCAATTAAATTTAATTTGCCATGTCTGTGCCCAAGCTTTCAGTTTCCACAGATCCCTCTGTAATATTATATTTGTCCTCCTACTGTATGTATTTGGGGCCTCATGCTGCATATGGGCCTGGTCAAAAAACCCAGTGTCAGACAGTACTGGAGCTACAGTCATGACCATACTGTAAAGTGGGGTCTGGTAGAGGACGTCCCGTCCTCTACCAGACCCCGCTTTACAGTATGGTCATGACACAGAAGCAGTTCAAGGCCATTTGGAAATGCCTCCATTACACTGATAATGCAGAGTTTCCGTCTATGACCGGCTTTACAAAGTGAGGCCGGTCATAGATCACTTTGAGGCCACATTTTTGGAGGCCTACGTACCCTTCAGGGAGCTCCCGATAGATGAGTCTCTTATCAGTTTTAAGGGGAGACTCATCTTCCTCCAGTATATTCCCTCAAAGCGGGCACGGTATGGCGTGAAACTCTACAAACTTTGTGATAGTACCTCCGGGTACACTTACAAGTTTAGAGTATATGAGGGACGAGATTCCTATATTGAACACCCAGAATGTTCCCCCCCACTCTGGGTGCTAGCAGGAAAATCGTTTGGGACCTTGTGCACCCACTGCTGGATAAGGGTTACCACTAGAGATGAGCGATCTTTTGAAAAATTTGATTCGGCAGATTCGCTGAATTTTCCGAAAAAGTTTGTTTTGATCCAAATTTTTTCTTGGTGAATCTATATTAAAAAAGGCTATTTCTAGCCTTCAGAATAACATGCAGATTACCGGCATCACTTTTAGAATCACTGCAGCACTGCAGCACAATGACAGAGCCTGGTGGTGGCATCAGTGTGAGGAGACCATATAGTGGCTGAATGACACTGTGTGGAGGTGTTGGCAGCATGAGGACACCATAAAGTGGCTGAATGACACAGCTTGGATGAGGCTGAAGCATGAGGACACCATATAGTGGCTGAATGACACAGTGTGGAGGTGTTAGAGCAGCATGAGGAGACCATATAGTGGCTGAATGACATAGCGTGAAGGTGTTGGCAGCATGAGTAGGCACTAGGCCTTCACAATCCCTAAGATTAAAAGATGAATTTAGAAATTTAAACTGAAGATTTTGGATAGCGGGTGCTACCTATGATAAAATTTTAATTTCCCAGAGCCAGGCCGAGCAGCGGCATAAGTAAACCATACATTGCCTGAATGACACAGCCCGGAGTTGTCTGATGCACGAGTACACACCAGGGCTTCACAATCCCAAAGAAAAAACACAAACATTTTTGAAATTTTTGAAGAAGATTTTGGATAGCGGGTGCTACCTATGAGAAAATTTGAAATTCCCAGGCCCAGCAGTGGCATCAGTAAACCATATATTGCCTGAATGACATAGCCTGGAGTTGGCTGATGCATGAGTACACACCAGGGCTTCACAATCCCCCCCCAAAAACACAACAATTTTAGAAATTTTTTAAGAAGATTTTGGATAGCGAGTGCTACCTATGAGAAAATTTGAAATTCCCAGACCCAGGCCCAGCAGCGCCATCAGTAAACCATATATTGTCTGAATGACACAGCTTGGAGTTGGCTGATGCATGAGTACACACCAGGACTTCCCAATCCCTAAGAAAATACACAACCATTTTTTTTATTTTTTAAGAAGATTTAAATTTTTGAAGAATATTTAGGACAGCGGGTGCTACCTATATATTGCCTGAATGACACAGCCTGGAGTTGGCTGATGCATGAGTAGACCATTGAAATGTAAGATTTTTTAATTTGAAATTTAAATCAAACTTTGAGTGTCCCGGACCCCAGCGTGTGGGTACGAAGGACCAAATCTAACAAGCCCCCACAGCGGCATCAGTAAACCAAATATTGCCTGAATGAAACAGCCTGGAGTTGGCTGATGCACGAGTACACAGCAGGGCTTCACAATCCCCCCAAAAAACACCAAAATTTTAGATATTTTTGAAGAAGATTTTGGATAGCGTGTGCTACCTATGAGAAAATGTTAAATTCCCAGACCAAGGCCCAGCGGCGCCATCAGTAAACCATATATTGCCTGAATGACTCAGCCTGGAGTTGGCTGATGCATGAGGAGACCATTGAAATGTCTGATTTTTTTTATTTGAAATTTAAATCAAACTTTGAGTGTCCCGGACCCCATCGTGTGGGTACGAAGGACCAAATCTAACAAGCCCCCACAGCAGTATCAGTAAACCATATATTGACTGAATGACAAAGCCTGGAGTTGGCTGATGCATGAGTACACACCAGGGCTTCCCAATCCCTAAGAAAATACACAACCATTTTTGAAATTTTTAAAGATGATTTACATTTTTGAAGAATATTTAGGACAGTGGGTGCTACCTATATATTGCCTGAATGACACAGCCTGGAGTTGGCTGATGCATGAGTACACACCAGAATATTTAGGACAGCGGGTGCTACCTATATATTGCCTAAATGACACAGCCTGGAGTTGGCTGATGCATGATTACACACCAGGGTTTCACAATCCCAAAGAAAAAAAACAACCGTTTTTTAAAATTTTGAAGAAGATTTAGGACAGCGGGTGCTACTTATATATTGCCTGAATGACACAGCCTGGAGTTGGCTGATGCATGAGTACACACCAGGGCTTCACAATCCCTAAGAAAAAAGAAAACCATTTTAGAAATTTTTGAAGAAGATTTAGGACATCCTTGAGGTGGCTGAAGCAATGGGAAGCCATTATGGCTCACACACATAGGAAATAGATCCATCCAAAGAAACAAGTAAATGCTTTGAGGATTTTAATTATTTAACTCAAGATCACCAGATACCTTTGATCAAGATCACCTGCTACCTTTGATAACATTTGAATTTCCCAGACTCAGGCCCAGCAGCGCCATCAGTAAACCATATATTGCCTGAATGACACAGCCTGGAGTTGGCTGATGCATGAGGAGACCATTAAAAAGTCTGATTTTTTTATTTGAAATTTAAATCAAAGTTTGAGTGTCCCGGACCCCATTGTGTGGGTACAAAGGACCAAATCTAACAAGCTCCCACAGGACTCATGTGGCCGTGAGATGTACGTGATTGAGCAATAACAGGTGTGTGATTCCCTCAGATGTCCGGGGCTGCACTGAACGGACCAGCATGTGGCTATCCTTCACCGACAGGTGCGGGTAACCCGCTGAACCCCGTTCGTGATAGAGATCGGGGATTTCAATTATTTGCCATGAAAGAAGAATTCCAACTAAGTGCGGGTCATAAGCTCGGGTTCATTAAGTCCCTGCCCTTTGTACACACCGCTTGTCTCTACTACCGATTGGATGGTTTAGTGAGGTGCTCGGATCGGCCCTGGCAGGGTATGCGATGACCCTGGCAGAGCGCCGAGAATTTAAAGATCAATGTTGAAATTTGCATTAAGCATGTATTAGCTACTGCTAAACTTCCAAAAATTAAAGGCCCAAGGCCATAAGCATCAGTGAGGCAACATGTTCCTGAAAGACAAAGGATGAGTCAGGAGCAAGCATTCGCAGTACCCAAGAGGGTTTCATAACCCCTTCAATAAAGATCAATGTTGAAATTAGCATTAAGCATGTATTTAGCTACTGCTAAACATCCAAAAATTTAAGGCCCAAGGCCCGAAGCATCAGTGAGGCAAGTAGTTCCTGAAAGACACAGTATGAGTCAGGAGCAAGCATTCGCAGTACCCAAGAGGGTTTCATAACCTCTTCAATAAAGATCAACGTTGAAATTTGTATTAAGCATGTATTTAGCTACTGCTAAACATCCAAAAATGAAAGGCCCAAGGCCCGAAGCATCAGTGAGGCAAGTAGTTCCTGAAAGAGACACAGGATGAGTCAGGAGCAGGCATTCGCAGTACCCAAGAGGGTTTCATAACCCTAATTCATAACCCAAGAGGGTTTCATAACCATAATTGGGAAGTGTTGGTGTAACAGCATGGTCAATCTACTCTGAGGCATCTGGCATTGGTGGCTGGAAATCCTGGCTGATCCATCCCTGATTCATCTTGACAAAGGTCAGTCTCTCCACATTTTTCGTGGACAGATGAGTTCCCCTTGGGGTGACTAAACACCCGCTCTGATGGCACACTACTGGCCGGGCAGGACAGCTTTTCCAGGGCAAACTCTGCTAGTTGCGGCCATAAATCAGGTTTGGCTGCCCAGAAGTCCAGCGGATCTTCAATGTTTCTTGGCATGGCCATATCAAGGTATGCCACCACCTGCTGGTTCAGGTCCTGCTCCATGTCTACCTGCTGCTGATGAGTTGCTTCACTATGCGGGTGAAGAAAGCTACTCATCAGCGACTGTCGATTCAGGCTGCTGCTGATAGAGCTTGTACTGCTCCTGCCAACCCTCCCCTCCCCAGCAGCCATGGCAGTGGAAGGTGAGAGCAGAGGGCCCCCCGAGTCAGACCTGCGAGTGGATGGACCATGTCGCCGATAGGCATCGGTCAACTGACTACGTAGGATCTCTCTGTAGTAGGTCAGTTTGTCCTCCCTCTGAGTGGGTGTAAAAAAGGCCCCATTCTGGGACGGTAGCAAGGGTCCAATAAGGTGGAGAACCAGAAGTCATCCCGCTGACGAATTTTGACTTCGGGGATCACTACGCAAGCAACTGAGCATGCATCGTGCCATTTGCGCCAGTGACTCGGAGGGACTACCTGCCTCCATCTCCACTGCATACTGCCATGGTGTGTCTGGGTCCTCTGTCTTGCCTTCCTCATAACCCTCTAGCTCCTCTGGCTGCTCCTGCTCCTCCTCTCATGTCCGATGACTAGAAACACCGGCCATCTCATCCAACCTAAACTGTGCTCCACTCTGCCCCTCATCCTCCTCCTCCAGTTCAGCCCCCACAGGGCTCATGTAGCCTTGAGATGTAGGCGCAATGTCTCCATTGCCGTGACCAGCCATCGTTTCAATCATTTGTTGTAGGAAATGTAGGAGTGGAATTACGTTTTTCATGCCATAATCCAGGGTACTTAAAAATAATGTGGCTTCCTCAAAGGGCCTCAGCAAACGGCAGGTGTCACGTATGAGCTGCCACTGGTTCACATTGAAGTTACATAGGGGAGTACTCCTATCTGCTTGGATCATCAGGAAATCGGTGATGGCTTTTCTTTGTTCAACATGTGGAGGGTGGAATTCCAATGTGTGGCAACGTCACAAATAAGACTATGTTGTGGGATACCGTTCTGACGCTGCAGCTCAAGGAGGGTGTGCTTTGCGGTGTACGAGTGGCTGAAGTGCTTGCACAGTTTTCTTACCATTGTCAGGATGTTTTGCAAATGGGGGGAAGAAATCAGGAAGTGCTTGACAACCAGATTCAACACGTGTGCTATGCAGGGTGCATGTTTCACACTTCCTTGTCGCAGCGCGGACCCGATGTTCTTCCCGTTGTCGGTCACCATTTCCAGATTTCGTGGAGTAAGCCATACTTGGTTTTGTTTACGAATTAATTTTGGCAGTTCCTCCCCTGTGTGACTCCGTTCACCAAGGCAAACCATGAAGAAAAGCTTGACACCGCCGTGCCCTACACACATGGTACGATGAAGGGCCACCGAGATTTGTACGTGCAGTGGAGGTGCACACTGTTGCACACTGTCACAGGACCAACTACCTGAAAGCAAGAGCGTGGAAGAGAAAGCGTGTGACCTGTCTAAGTTGTTGTTGTGGCTGTGCAAGAACATCATTTACCCAGTGGGCCATAAAAGACAAGTATTTTCCCTGCCCGTAGTTACAGCTCCACATGTCGGCGCTGCCGTGCACTTTTGAACACACTGACAGGCTCAAGGACTGGCCCACCTTCTCTTGTACAAACTTATGCAGGGCTGGTACTGCCTTATTCACAAAGAAATGACAGCTTGGGACTTTCCACCTCGGCTCGGCATAAGCCATCAATTCTCTGAAAGGTGCAGTGTCCACCACTTGAAAAGAGAGGGACTGCAGCACCAGCAACTTGGACAGGAGCACATTCAACTTCTGCGCCGTTGGATGAGTGGGCGCATACTGTTGTCTCTTGGACATGGCTTCGCCGATGGATTGTTGGCAGAATGGCTGATTAAAAGTGGGAGAAGCAGGAGTATCCGGAGCGACGGAAGGAGGGTTTGACACACAGCTCCCTTAGTCTGAGGTGGTGGAGCCTTGGCTGGATGAAGGAGGGAGCGGATGGCCACTGGGTGATGCAGCAGGCTGGACCACTACATCGGAGCCACAGTTCTCCCAGGCCGCTTTATGGTGGCGAAGCATGTGTTGACACAGGGCCGTGGTGCCGACATTGGGACCCTGGCCATGCTTCACCTTTTGCCGACATATCTTGCATGTGGCTACATGAACCTCCTCAGGATGCCTGATGAAAAACTGCCACTTCGCAGCTGATGCTCCCACCTCCAGTACACACTAATTGACTGCTACTGGCGCCGTCTCCAGGAACCCCTGTTCCACTATCACCCGGAAAAGTAGGCTGCCGCAAATCAGGTGGTCTCCCTGGGCACGTTTGGCTCCAGAATTTCCACTCAGGCCACCATGCTGACTGCCAACCATGCTAGCGCCTTGCTGCCTCAAGGGCAACCTGCAACTCTCTTCTCCTGATGATGATGAAGCCCCTTCTGCACCCGGCTCCCAATTGCGATCGGCTTCATCATCATCAACAGGTGTGTGAACGTCACTGATGTCCTCCTCAGGTTCCCCAACAGTGTCTGCTTCAGGACCCTGTGCCCTTGCAACACCGCCTCCCACGTCACTCTCCGCATCACTTCTTGGCCGCCTAGCGGAGCAAGCGGTGCATGTCTCCTCCCCTTCTTGGCTAGGCAGTAGCTGCTGAATGTCCTCTATTAGATCGTCCTCAGTGAAAAGTGGAGCTGAACCCACAGCATAAGATACTTCTCTAGGAGAGGGAACAGCATAGGACAAAGGCAATGGGAGAACAGGGACTGCTCCCGGTCCATGCCAACTGAGGGTTGTGTCTGCGGAACCCACCGACTGTTGACTAGGGGTTTCAGATGTCACTTGTGATGAAGTTGATGAGCGTGTGAACCAAGCGATGACGGCAGATGGGTTGCTGGTCGAGGCACGACCGCTGGCTGATAACGGGCGCTCAGGCCTCTCGCTGCGACTCCTGCTGCAACTCGCCCCTAGTCTGCTGCCAACTTTGCCTGAAGTATTTAGGCATCGGCCAATTCTGTGCACGTCCTGGCACTTCTCTGCTTGACATACTGAGTGCGTATATGAGGGTATTACAATACGCCACACTACTATTTAAACAGTATTTATCTAGAACAGCATCAGGTGACTATTTATGGCTGTCCTTTCACAGTATGTAGGCCCTTGACAGATTACCAGGTACAAAATGGTACACTACTTGGATGTACGTATGCGGTATGCACTGATGGGGGCAGAAAAAGGCGCAACAATACTGTCACGATTCGGCTTACAGGACTGTGGCTGTGGCAGGATCATTGCAGTCCCAGAGCGGTGTGGCCCAAGACAAGGCCTTTCCTGAAAGAAGGCTCACTACGAACGCCACCTTAGACCGTTCTGTAGGAAACAAGTCCGACAACATCTCCATATGCAGGGAACATTGAGAAAAAAATCCGCGGCAGAGTCTAGAGTCCCAATCAAATTTGTCCGGCAGGGACAAGCGGAGGCTAGGAGCGGCCACTCGCTGCGGAGGAGGTGCAGGAGCTGGCGGAGGAGATGGTTGCTGCTGTAGTAGAGGCAGAAGTTGCTGTAACGTGGCGGTCAACTGCGACAGCTGCTGTCCTTGTTGGGCAATTTGCTGCGATTGCTGAGCGACCACCGTAGTAAGGTCAGCGAGACTTGGCAGCGGCACCTCAGCGGGATCCATGGCCGGATCTACTGTCACGATTCGGCTTACAGGTTGTGGATCCACTGTGTCAGCGAGGGATTGGCGTGGACCGTGCCGGTGGACCGGTTCTAAGTGGCTACTGGTGTTCACCAGAGCCCGCCGCAAAGCGGGATGGTCTTGCTGCGTCGATAGCAACCAGGTCGTATCCACTAGCAACGGCTCAACCTCGCTGACTGCTGAGAAGGCGTGGGACAGAAGGACTAGGCAGAGGCAAGGTCAGACGTAGCAGAAGGTCGGGGCAGGCGGCAAGGTTCGTAGTCAATATGGATAGCAGGAGTTCAGGTAACACAGGCTTGGACAACACTAAACGCTTTCACTGGCACAAGGCAACAAGATCCGGCAAGGGAGTGCAGCGGAAGTGATGTGATATAGCCCGGGAGCAGGTGGAAGCTAATTAAGCTAATTGGGCCAGGCACCAATCATTGGTGCACTGGCCCTTCAAGTCTCAGAGAGCTGGCGCGCGCGCGCCCTAGAGAGCGGAGCCTCGTGCGCCAGCACATGACAGCCGGGGATCGGGACGGGTAAGTGACTTGGGATGCGATTCGCGAGCGGGCGCGTCCCGCTATGCGAATCGCATCCCCGCCGCCAATGTCAGTGCAGCGCTCCCGGTCAGCGGGTCTGACCGGGGCGCTGCAGGGAGAGAGACGCCGAGAGCGCTCCGGGGAGGAGCAGGGACCCGGAGCGCTCGGCGTAACAGTACCCCCCCCCCTTAGGTCTCCCCCTTTTTTTGTCCGGCAACTGCTTTACCTGGGACGAGGACACCGGGAGTGAATGTAGGGTTTCCTCAAAGGCAGGCAGTACAGCAGGAGTGGGAATAGGGAGGGAGAGCAGAGGGTGAAGCTTGGCACGGGGCAGGGTGTCACCAGGACGGGGGCCATGAGGAGGCAAGGCACAGTCCAGATAAGCCTTGGGGGGACCAGGTGTAGGAGGAGGCACTGAGGCTTGCCTGATGGGACTGGGAGGGGGGGAGAGGCATTTCTTGTGGCAAGCAGAGTCCCAGTTCTTGATCTCCCCGGTGGTCCAGTCAAGGGTGGGAGAATGAAGCTGGAGCCATGGCAGACCGAGGAGGACCTCAGAGGTGCAGTTGGGAAGGACGAAAAATTCAATCATTTCGTGATGGGGTCCAATGCACATTAAGAGGGGTTTTGTGCGGTAACGCACGGTGCAATCCAATCTAACTCCGTTGACCGCGGAAATGTAGAGCGGCTTGACGAGACGGGTCACCGGGATGCAGAATTTATTCACCAAAGAATCCAGAATAAAATTCCCAGAGGCACCAGAGTCCAAGCAGGCCACGGCTGAGAGGGAGGAGTTGGCAGAAGGAGAAATCCGCACGGGCACCGTGAGACGTGGAGAAGCAGACTTCGAACCAAGAGACGCCACACCCACGTGAGCTGGGTGCGTGCGTTTCCTAGACGTGGAGGACGAATAGGGCAATCCACCAAGAAATGCTCGGTACTGGCACAGTACAGACAAAGATTTTCTTCCCTACGGCGATTCCTCTCTTCCTGGGTCAGGCGAGACCGATCCACTTGCATGGCCTCCTCGGCGGGAGGCCCAGGCGTAGATTGCAAAGGATACTGTGGGAGGGGTGCCCAGAGATCTAGGTCTTTTTCCTGGCGGAGCTCCTGATGTCTCTCAGAAAAACGCATGTCAATGCGGGTGGCCAAATGGATAACTTCTTGCAGGTTGGCAGGAATCTCTCGTGCGGCCAGCACATCCTTGATGTTACTGGATAGGCCTTTTTTAAAGGTCGCGCAGAGAGCCTCGTTATTCCAAGATAATTCGGAAGCGAGAGTACGAAATTGGATGGCGTTCTCTCCTACTGAAGAATTACCCTGGACTAGGTTCAGCAGGGCAGTCTCGGCAGAAGAAGCTCGGGCTGGTTCCTCGAAGACACTACGGACTTCAGCGAAGAAGGACTGGACTGTGGCTGTGGCAGGATCATTGCAGTCCCAGAGCGGTGTGGCCCAAGACAAGGCCTTTCCTGAAAGAAGGCTCACTACGAACGCCACCTTAGACCGTTCTGTAGGAAACAAGTCCGACAACATCTCCATATGCAGGGAACATTGAGAAAAAAATCCGCGGCAGAGTCTAGAGTCCCAATCAAATTTGTCCGGCAGGGACAAGCGGAGGCTAGGAGCGGCCACTCGCTGCGGAGGAGGTGCAGGAGCTGGCGGAGGAGATGGTTGCTGCTGTAGTAGAGGCAGAAGTTGCTGTAACGTGGCGGTCAACTGCGACAGCTGCTGTCCTTGTTGGGCAATTTGCTGCGATTGCTGAGCGACCACCGTAGTAAGGTCAGCGAGACTTGGCAGCGGCACCTCAGCGGGATCCATGGCCGGATCTACTGTCACGATTCGGCTTACAGGTTGTGGATCCACTGTGTCAGCGAGGGATTGGCGTGGACCGTGCCGGTGGACCGGTTCTAAGTGGCTACTGGTGTTCATCAGAGCCCGCCGCAAAGCGGGATGGTCTTGCTGCGGCGGTAGCAACCAGGTCGTATCCACTAGCAACGGCTCAACCTCGCTGACTGCTGAGAAGGCGTGGGACAGAAGGACTAGGCAGAGGCAAGGTCAGACGTAGCAGAAGGTTGGGGCAGACGGCAAGGTTCGTAGTCAATATGGATAGCAGGAGTTCAGGTAACACAGGCTTGGACAACACTAAACGCTTTCACTGGCACAAGGCAACAAGATCCGGCAAGGGAGTGCAGGGGAAATTATGTGATATAGCCCGGGAGCAGGTGGAAGCTAATTAAGCTAATTGGGCCAGGCACCAATCATTGGTGCACTGGCCCTTTAAGTCTCAGAGAGCTGGCGTGCGCGCGCCCTAGAAAGCGGAGCCGCGCGCGCCAGCACATGACAGCCGGGGACCGGGACGGGTAAGTGACTTGGGATGCGATTCGCGAGCGGGTGCGTCCCGCTATGCGAATCGCATCCCCGCCAGCAATGTCAGTGCAGCGCTCCCGGTCAGCGGGTCTGACTGGGGCGCTGCAGGGAGAGAGACAATGTGAGCGCTCCGGGGAGGAGCAGGGACCCGGAGCGCTCGGCGTAACAAATACGCAGAAAAAAATCTGTATTTTTGTAAAACACCAGCTGGTGAGTACTATTGTTTGGACTTTCACAGTATGTAGGCCCTTGACAAATTAACAGGTACAAAATGGTACACTACTTGGATGTACATATGCGGTATGCACTGATGAGGGCAGAAAAATGTGCAACAATACGCAGAAAAAATCTGTATTTTTGTAAAACACCAGCAGGTGATTACCGTATATACTCGAGTATAAGCCTAGTTTTTCAGCACGATTTTTCGTGCTGAAATCGCTCCCCTCGGCTTATACTCGAGTGAATTCTCTGCCTGTCAATCCAGAGGGGGGGCTGGATGATGACGAAGGCCGCAGTGGTCTTCAACCTGCGGACCTCCAGATATTTCAAAACTACAACTCCCAGCATGCCGGGAGTTGTAGTTTTGCAACATCTGGAGGTCTGCAGGTTGAAGACCACTGATGAAGGGATTGACAGGCGGTGATGATGAAGGGGGGGGGGGGATGATGACGAAGGCTGCAGTGGTCATCAACCTGCGGACCTCCAGAGGTTTCAAAACTACAACTCCCAGCATGCCTGGACAGCCTATGGCTGTCCAGGAATGCTGGGAGTTGTAGTTTTGCAACATCTGGAGGTCCGCAGGTTGAAGACCACTGATGAAGGGATTGACAGGCGGTGATGATGACGGGGGTCTGGATGATGACGGGGGTCTGGATGATTACATGGGGGGGGGGTCATGTATTTCCCACCCTAGGCTTATAGTTGAGTCAATAACTTTTCCTGGGTTTTTGGGGTGAAATTAGGGGCCTCGGCTTATATTCGGGTCGGCTTATACTCAAGTATATACAGTACTTTTGCCAGGACTTTCCCTGTATCTAGACTTGTTACAAATACAAAATAGTAGACTGCTTTGATGTAGGCATGTGGTACTATGCACGTATGAGGGCAGACAAATGCACAACAGTCCGCTGAAAAAAACGTATTTGTGAACAGCAGCAGGACACAACAGTGCAGCACCACAAAAAAAGAAAACAGGGATTAAACCCTAAATTGCACTCTTTAACAGAGTTTTAAGAATGGTGTGCACTGGTTTTTATACAGTCTACACACAATTCTAAGCAGCAGATGATTTGTGGAGTAAAAAAAAAGCACAGAATTGTGCTGAAAAATAAGGTGATAAGATGATTCATAAAGTTCAGGCAGCTTGTTGATATGTATGAGGCAACGAAAAGCTATCTGCCCCTCTCTGATGAAATGCTCAATAATGTGAATAGGAGGTTTATATATTGTAAGATCTTTCTCAGTGAGAACATCAAAGCATTGCACTCCTGTCTGTCCACAATGCTGATGTGACTAGCAGTTGCCAGTGGTATGCTGTGGTATAAGCAATTCACACACACAGTCCGTCCTCTTTCTGTCTGAGTGCATGGATGAAATGAGCAGCAGCAAGATGGCTGCCGATTATATAGGGCTGTGACATCACAGGGGTCAATGAATGCTGATACAAAAAACAGACAGCGCTCCATAGTGTAATACCATTGTTGCACAAGAAAGAATTATGCAGGTGTATATTGCGCTTACCACAATGGGTTACACTCCACGAAGTGCAACAATGGATCAGGACGTAAAATGTAATAGAGGTGTCGGCAGCCACTCCACGTCTCATCAAATGTAGCAAAGCAAACAGTAGAACTCCAAGGTATAGACGGGATACACGGGCGCTCAACCACCAGGTCACAGGATAAAACATTTATTCACCAATAATGCAACGCGTTTCACAGCACAGCTGCTTCATCAGGCATATAAATGAAGCAGCTGTACTGTGAAACGCGGTGCATTATTGGTCAATAAACATTTTATCCTGTGACCTGGTGGTTGAGCGCCCGTGTATCCCGTCTATACCTTGGAGTTCTAATGAATGCTGATAGGCTGCATCTCGCATGTGATTCAGGGTCATCTGGCCTACTTCCCTTCCCGCCGTACTTTCACACCCTCCCATAATCCCCTGCCCCATGTATGAAGAAATATAAAATCCCATCCCTTCCCCAATATCGCGCCACACCCCTACCCTTCAATTCCCTGGTTGAACTTGATGGACGTATGGCTTTTTTCAACCGTACTAACTATGTTAGAAAATAAACTATGTACTCACATGTGGATCCGCCATTTTAGGTCTCCTTTAGCCGGGAACACTGTAAAATGGAAATAATTTAATGGAGCAATTTGCGCGATAGAATCACAGCGATATTCGCATTCGTTTCAAATCGAATATTTCATGAAATTCCTAACGAATTTGGGTTCGTCAGCTTCGATTCGCTCATCTCTAGTTAATACTATCTGTCCCCCGGGGTTAATAACATCAGATCCCACCACTCACACCGCCACACCCATGGTCCTGCCATTCACCAGGTGGTCCACCACATTCTATTTTTGCATCACAAACAGGATACGGGTGTGTACTTTAATCACTCAGCCACCCAGTCAAGTCAGGCCACCCATCATCAGTATACGGGTGTGTGCCATATAAAATTTGCTGCAAGTCCTTCCTCACAAGTCTGATCTGTGTCTAATACCAAGTTGCATGTCTTTGCAAAAAAGTGTGCGCCAGCAAAGTGTACGGGACTATGTCATTGAGATAAGTTTATATGCTGGTGCTGAAGAAGTAGTGGGGAGGTGAAAATTACAGTATTGTCGGTGGTGAAAAAGTCTTCAAAAGTTGGATTTACAATGTGTAAGATTAGAATGGAGGCCATCTTGCGTGCCAAAATGACTGTTGTACCTGCAAGATGTGTTTGAAAGTCAGAGAGCTTCTGGCAACCCAATCCGCAACTATAAGTCTAAAGTCATAAGTCTAGTCATGTATACAATGTCTAGTAAATAATGTCTAGAATATAGTCGTGTACAGTTTATTGCATGCATAGTGTAATACATGCATAGTCAAAAATGTCCTGTTATGTTTAGTAAACAGTTATACAAATCAGTAAATGCATAGTCCAGTTATAAAATGTAAATCCAGTTATAAAGTACATAGTAAAGGTCCTTACAAGTCAAAGTAAATGTATATGTACCAGTTAGATATAACCACAAATCCTGTTCACAATCCTGTTCAACTACAAGTCAGAGCATGTATGAACCAGGGATGTGGAATTCCTATCGCCCGACGCCCGGGACTAGCAGTTTTGGGCGCCGGGCAGGTGAATTTGTCCGGCCCTTAGCCCGGCTTCGGGCAAGCAGGGCTGGACTAGACAAGTGCGGTGGTGATCTGCAGTCTGTATGGAGCGGGCTCCCGACTCCTGCCCGCTCCATACTCTGCCACCTCCGACAATAAAAAACTGTATCCTCGGAAGCAGAGCAGGGGAGATGAGAAGCTGTGTATTTGTCTTCTCTCCCCTGCTCTGCAGACGTGTGAGGGGAGATGAGGGGGCGTGGCTTCATGCTCCCCGTGCAGACCTGCGTCCTCTGCCTTCACTCCCCCCAGCTGTAGCTTCGGAGAGCTGAGGGGAGGAGGCACGTCTGCACGGGGAGATGCATGCGGCGCTCTGCAGTATGTATGGAGCGGGCTCGGGATTCCTGCCCGCTCCATACTCTGCAGCCCCCGGCTGTTCTCAGTAGTCGGGGGCCGCCGCTAATAGCCAGCATGCGGCGATCGCCGCGGCTGGCTATTAACCCTTTAGATCGCCGCTGTCAAAACTGACAGCGGCGTCTAAAGGGATATGTGAATGCTCCCTGGTGGGCTAGTGGGGTGGATCGCCCCCCCGCAGCGCGATCGCAGGGGGGCGATCCACTATAGAGGTAGCCGGAGGACTTACCTCTGCTTCCTCCTGTCCCAGCTCTGTCATCGATAGATCCTGGCTGGACCAGGCTCTATCAATGGATCACAGAGCACACAGATTAATAGAGTTCAATAGAACTCTATTAATCTGTCTGAGGAATCTAATGATTCCTCATATAAGTGTAATAAAGTGTAAAAAAAAATAAAAAGTTTTAATAAAAGTTTGAAAGACACATTAACCTAGTGCTCTTCAAACTGTGCCCCTCCAGATGTTACAAAACTACAATTCCCAGCATGCCAGGACAGCCGTTGGCTGTCCGGGCATGCTGGGAGTTGTAGTTTTGCAACATCTGGAGGGCCACAGTTTGAAGACCGCTGCATTAACCCCTTCCATGTTAAAAGTTCAAATCACCCCCTTTTCCTATATAAAAACATGCAAACATAATAAAGATAAACATATTTGGTATCGCTGCGTGCGTAATTGTACAACCTATTAAAATATAACATAATGTATCCTGTACGGTAAATGTAAAAAAATACCAAACCACAGATTTGCAATTTTTATAATAACCCATAAAAAAAAGTTAAAAAGCAATTAAAAAGTCAGATCAATACCAAAATGGTACCGATTTAAAAAAGAGATTATGGCGCAAAACACGAGCCCTCATATAGCCTGGTATGCGGAAAAAAAATAAAGCTACAGGGGTTAAAAAATGGCAATTAAAAAAATTAGAAAACTTTCAGAATTAGACATAAACAGTACACATCTGGTATTTGTCACGATGCCGGCTGGCAGGTAGTGGATCCTCTGTGCCAGAGAGGGATTGGCATGGACCGTGCTAGTGGACCGGTTCTAAGTCACTACTGGTATTCACCAGAGCCCGCCGCAAAGCGGGATGGTCTTGCTGCGGCGGTAGTGACCAGGTCGTATCCACTAGCAACGGCTCAACCTCTCTGACTGCTGATGATGGGCGAGGTACAAGGGAGTAGACAGAAGCAAGGTCGGACGTAGCAGAAGGTCGGGGGCAGGCGGCAAGGTTCGTAGTCAGGGTGATAGCAGAAGTTCTGGTACACAGGCTTTAGACACACAAAACGCTTTCACTAGGCACAAGGGCAACAAGATCCGGCAAGGGAGTGCATGGGAGGAGGTTAGATATAGTCAGGGACCAGGTGGAAGCCAATTAAGCTAATTGGGCCAGGCACCAATCATTGGTGCACTGGCCCTTTAAGTCTCAGGGAGCTGGCGCGCGCGCGCGCCCTAGAGAGCGGAGCCGCGTGCGCCAGCACATGACAGCAGGGGACGGGAACGGGTAAGTGACCTGGGATGCGATTCGCGAGCGGGCGCGTCCCGCTGTGCGAATCGCGTCCCCAACGGCCATGACAGTGCAGCGCTCCCGGTCAGCGGGACTGACCGGGGAGCTGCAGGGAGAAAGACGCCGTGAGCGCTCCGGGGAGGAGCGGGGACCCGGAGCGCTAGGCGTAACAGTATTGCTGTAACCAGGCGCCTAAAGTATAAAACTAACATGTTACCTCAACCACAAGGTAAATGGCACAGAAAAGAAAACCACCAAATCTGCTAAATTATCTTTTACTATTTCAATTTCACTTCCCCAAATATATATACATGCTCCCAAAAATCCACAAATCTGGAAACCCTGGCAGACCAATAATAACAGGTATGGACACACTAACTGAACAGATATCTGGTTTGATAGAAAACACACTAAAACCCTTTGTTACACGCACCAGCAGCTTCATACAGGACACCACTGACTTTCTTAACAAACTGAGTCAGATTACGAACTTGCCTGCCAACTCCATATTGGTAACAATGGACGTAGAATCTCTGTATAGTAACATCCCACACAGAGATGGAATTGAGGCCTGCTCACTCTTCCTCTCCTCCCAGACTCACAACCAGAAATACAGCCCTCAGATCATCACCAAACTTATAGAATTCATTCTCACACACAACTACTTCAGCTTCAACAATGAAATATACCTACAGACGATGGGAACTGCTATGGGGACCAAGATGGCACCACAATATGCCAATCTGTTCATGGCTGACCTTGAAGAGCGATTCCTGAATACCCAAATTCACAAACCCTACAGATACTACAGATACATTGATGATATTTTCATTGTTTGGACTGAAGGAGAGGATAAACTCAAACAATTTCATGATGCCTTCAACACATTTAATCCATCCATCAAACTCAAAATGGACTTCTCTACAGAAAGTGTAAACTTTCTGGACACCACTGTAACTATAAACAAGGACACAATACAGACATCTGTATACAGAAAGCCCACAGACCGATCCAGCTATCTACACAATTCAAGTTCCCATCCGTCCCACACCAAGAAAGGCATAATATACAGCCAAGCCATCAGGTACCACCGCATCTGCTCCAACCCTGATGACAGAGACACACATCTACAAACGCTAGCTGAGAAATTTAAACAAAAAGGTTACAAACCAAGGACCATCCATAAGAAAATCCACTCTGCTCTTCAAACACCACGTGAACACCTGCTGCAATACAGAGAGAAACAAACCTCATCACGCATACCACTGGTAGCCACATACAATCCCACCCTTGAGGAAATACGCAAAATCATCAAGGACCTGCAGCCAATACTAGCAGAAGATGAGGTGTTAAAGCAAATCTTTCCTGAACCACCCATCTTGGCCTTCAGACAACCACCCAACTTAAAACAAAAACTGGTCAATAGGAAACTACCCACAGACACATCAGATACAGACAATGGGACCAAACCCTGCGCCAAACCGCGCTGTAAACTCTGTCAACACATCTGCACAAATTCTGAGGCCTCCCACAACAACAAGGCATACAACATCAAGGGACAATACTCCTGCACCACAGAGAATGTAGTCTACATGATACAATGCACCAAGTGTGACCTGGGATGTTACATTGGGGAGACCAGTCAGCCACTCAACAAAAGGATGAACCTCCACAGATCGTCCATCAACAACCATAGAGAAAAGGACTATTGCACCCCAGTTGGACACCACTTCACTCAAACAGGTCACTCCCTACAGGACCTCAAAATCAAGATCCTGAAAGGAAACTTCAAGAACACCCAGGAAAGAAAGACATTTGAAGCCAAAATGATAGTTCTTTATGACTCCAAGAACAGAGGACTTAATGTGGATTTAAGCTTCTTATCCCATTATCAAAATTTCCTATAACCTTTGCTAAACTCTCTACTCTCTCCCTGCTCTAACACCATCACACCCCTGCTCCCCCTCCCCTGTCTAGTCTTATCTTCAGTCTATGGTTCTGTAGTAAAATTGTCTGTCCAGCGTAACCACTATTCTCACCTCTGCTCTCCAGCCCCCCCCCCTCCTCATCCTTATCTGTATCTATCGTCCTATTGCTATACAATTTATGGCCCAACTTAATGTCCATTCTCCACTAATGTTGTTTTAACCCCTGCATATTTTGTGAGATAGAACCTGTGTTTTCTCCTTGTGAGCTCAGAAATGCTTATGACTTGATAAAGGGAGGAATCCCGAAAGCTTGTCTCTACAAAATCTTGTTAGTCCAATAAAAAAGGTATTACAAGATACTGCAACTACCGATGATTATGCTTTTTGCATCACTGGACTAATACGGCTACTCCTAACTAATCTATATATATATATATATATATATATATATATATATATATATATATATATATATATATTTTGGTTCAGAGAATATGTTATTGAAAAATTTAAAGGTATCCTTATTGTTACGCCGAGCGCTCCGGGTCCCCGCTCCTCCCCGGAGCGCTCGCTTCTCTCTCGCTACCGCAGCGCTCCGGGCAGCTCCACTGACCCGGTGCGCTGCGATACCGTCTCCAGCCGGGATGCGATTCGCGATGCGGGTAGCGCCCGCTCGCGATGCGCATCCCGGCTCCCGTACCTGACTCGCTCTCCGTCTGTCCTGTCCCGGCGCGCGCGGCCCCGCTCCCTAGGGCGCGCGCGCGCCGGGTCTCTGCGATTTAAAGGGCCACTGCGCCGCTGATTGGCGCAGTGGTTCCAATTAGTGTGTTCACCTGTGCACTCCCTATTTATACCTCACTTCCCCTTCACTCCCTCGCCGGATCTTGTTGCCATTGTGCCAGTGAAAGCGTTTCCTTGTGTGTTCCTAGCCTGTGTTCCAGACCTCCTGCCGTTGCCCCCGACTACGATCCTTGCTGCCTGCCCCGACCTTCTGCTACGTCCGACCTTGCTTTTGTCTACTCCCTTGTACCGCGCCTATCTTCAGCAGTCAGAGAGGTTGAGCCGTTGCTAGTGGATACGACCTGGTCACTACCGCCGCAGCAAGACCATCCCGCTTTGCGGCGGGCTCTGGTGAAAACCTGTAGTGACTTAGAACCGATCCACTAGCACGGTCCACGCCAATCCCTCTCTGGCACAGAGGATCCACTACCTGCCAGCCGGCATCGTGACAGTAGATCCGGCCATGGATCCCGCTGAAGTTCCTCTGCCAGTTGTCGCCGACCTCACCACGGTGGTCGCCCAGCAGTCACAACAGATAGCGCAACAAGGCCAACAGCTGTCTCAACTGACCGTGATGCTACAGCAGCTACTACCACAGCTTCAGCAATCATCTCCTCCGCCAGCTCCTGCACCTCCTCCGCAGCGAGTGGCCGCTTCTGGTCTACGACTATCCTTGCCGGATAAATTTGATGGGGACTCTAAATTCTGCCGTGGCTTTCTTTCCCAATGTTCCCTGCACTTGGAGATGATGTCGGACCAGTTCCCTACTGAAAGGTCTAAGGTGGCTTTCGTAGTCAGCCTTCTGTCTGGAAAAGCTCTGTCATGGGCCACACCGCTCTGGGACCGCAATGACCCCGTCACTGCCTCTATACACTCCTTCTTCTCGGAAATTCGAAGTGTCTTTGAGGAACCTGCCCGAGCCTCTTCTGCTGAGACTGCCCTGTTGAACCTGGTCCAGGGTAATTCTTCCGTTGGCGAGTACGCCGTACAATTCCGTACTCTTGCTTCAGAATTATCCTGGAATAATGAGGCCCTCTGCGCGACCTTTAAAAAAGGCCTATCCAGCAACATTAAAGATGTTCTGGCCGCACGAGAAATCCCTGCTAACCTACATGAACTCATCCATCTTGCCACTCGCATTGACATGCGTTTTTCCGAAAGGCGTCAGGAGCTCCGCCAGGATATGGACTTTGTTCGCACAAGGCGTTTTTTCTCCCCGGCTCCTCTCTCCTCTGGTCCCCTGCAATCCGTTCCTGTGCCTCCCGCCGTGGAGGCTATGCAGGTCGACCGGTCTCGCCTGACACCTCAAGAGAGGACACGACGCCGCATGGAGAATCTCTGCCTGTACTGTGCCAGTACCGAACACTTCCTGAAGGATTGTCCTATCCGTCCTCCCCGCCTGGAAAGACGTACGCTGACTCCGCACAAAGGTGAGACAGTCCTTGATGTCTACTCTGCTTCTCCACGTCTTATTGTGCCTGTGCGGATATCTGCCTCTGCCTTCTCCTTCTCTACTATGGCCTTCTAGGATTCCGGATCTGCAGGAAATTTTATTTTGGCCTCTCTCGTCAACAGGTTCAACATCCCAGTGACCAGTCTCGCCAGACCCCTCTACATCAATTGTGTAAACAATGAAAGATTGGACTGTACCATACGTTTCCGCACGGAGCCCCTTCTAATGTGCATCGGACCTCATCACGAGAAGATTGAATTTTTGGTCCTCCCCAATTGCACTTCCGAAATCCTCCTTGGACTACCCTGGCTTCAACTCCATTCCCCAACCCTGGATTGGTCCACTGGGGAGATCAAGAGTTGGGGGCCCTCTTGTTTCAAGGACTGCCTAAAACCGGTTCCCAGTACCCCTTGCCGTGACTCTGTGGTTCCCCCGGTAACCGGTCTCCCTAAGGCCTATATGGACTTTGCGGATGTTTTTTGCAAAAAACAAGCTGAGACTCTACCTCCTCACAGGCCTTATGATTGTCCTATTGACCTCCTCCCGGGCACTACTCCACACCGGGGCAGAATCTATCCTCTGTCCGCCCCAGAGACTCTTGCTATGTCGGAGTACATCCAGGAAAATTTAAAAAAAGGCTTTATCCGTAAATCCTCCTCTCCTGCCGGAGCCGGATTTTTCTTTGTGTCCAAAAAAGATGGCTCTCTACGTCCTTGCATTGACTACCGCGGTCTTAATAAAATCACGGTAAAGAACCGCTACCCCCTACCCCTCATCTCTGAACTCTTTGATCGCCTCCAAGGTGCCCACATCTTTACCAAACTGGACTTAAGAGGTGCTTATAATCTCATCCGCATCAGAGAGGGGGATGAATGGAAAACGGCATTTAACACTAGAGATGGACACTTTGAGTATCTGGTCATGCCCTTTGGCCTGTGCAACGCCCCTGCCGTCTTCCAAGACTTTGTTAATGAAATTTTTTCGTGATCTCTTATATTCCTGTGTTGTTGTATATCTGGACGATATCCTGATTTTTTCTGCCAATCTAGAAGAACACCGCCAGCATGTCCGTATGGTTCTTCAGAGACTTCGTGACAATCAACTTTATGCCAAGATAGAGAAATGTCTGTTTGAATGCCAATCTCTTCCTTTCCTAGGATACTTGGTCTCTGGCCAGGGACTACAAATGGATCCAGACAAACTCTCTGCCGTCTTAGATTGGCCACGCCCCTCCGGACTCCGTGCTATCCAACGTTTTTTGGGGTTCGCCAATTATTACAGGCAATTTATTCCACATTTTTCTACCGTTGTGGCCCCTATCGTGGCTTTAACCAAAAAAAATGCCAATCCCAAGTCTTGGCCTCCTCAAGCGGAAGACGCCTTTAAACGGCTCAAGTCTGCCTTTTCTTCGGCTCCCGTGCTCTCCAGACCTGACCCATCTAAACCCTTCCTATTGGAGGTTGATGCCTCCTCTGTAGGAGCTGGAGCGGTCCTTCTACAAAAAAATTCTTCCGGGCATGCTGTTACTTGTGGTTTTTTTTCTAGGACCTTCTCTCCGGCGGAGAGGAACTACTCCATCGGGGATCGAGAGCTTCTAGCCATTAAATTAGCACTTGAGGAATGGAGGCATCTGCTGGAGGGATCAAGATTTCCAGTTATTATTTACACCGATCACAAGAACCTCTCCTATCTCCAGTCTGCCCAACGGCTGAATCCTCGCCAGGCCAGGTGGTCTCTGTTCTTTGCCCGATTTAATTTTGAAATTCACTTTCGGCCTGCCGATAAGAACATTAGGGCCGATGCTCTCTCTCGTTCCTCGGATGCCTCGGAAGTTGAACTCTCTCCGCAACACAATATTCCTCCTGACTGCCTGATTTCCACTTCTCCAGTCTCCATCAGGCAAACTCCTCCAGGAAAGACCTTCGTCTCTCCACGCCAACGCCTCGGAATCCTCAAATGGGGTCACTCCTCCCATCTCGCAGGTCATGCAGGCATCAAGAAATCTGTGCAACTCATCTCTCGCTTCTATTGGTGGCCGACTCTGGAGACGGATGTCGTGGACTTTGTGCGAGCCTGTACTGTCTGTGCCCGGGATAAGACTCCTCGCCAGAAGCCCGCTGGTTTTCTTCATCCTCTGCCTGTCCCTGAACAGCCTTGGTCTCTGATTGGTATGGATTTTATTACAGACCTACCCCCATCCCGTGGCAACACTGTTGTTTGGGTGGTCGTTGATCGATTCTCCAAGATGGCACATTTCATCCCTCTTCCTGGTCTTCCTTCAGCGCCTCAGTTGGCTAAACAATTTTTTGTACACATTTTTCGTCTTCACGGGTTGCCCACACAGATAGTCTCGGATAGAGACGTCCAATTCGTGTCAAAATTCTGGAGGGCTCTCTGTAAACAACTCAAGATTAAATTAAACTTTTCTTCTGCATATCATCCTCAATCCAATGGACAAGTAGAAAGAATTAACCAGGTCTTGGGTGATTATTTACGACATTTTGTTTCCTCCCGTCAGGATGATTGGGCAGATCTTCTACCATGGGCCGAATTCTCGTATAACTTTAGAGTCTCTGAATCTTCCTCCAAATCCCCATTTTTCGTGGTGTACGGCCGTCACCCTCTTCCCCCCCTCCCTACTCCCTTGCCCTCTGGTTTGCCCGCTGTAGATGAAGTGACTCGTGATCTTTCCACCATATGGAAAGAGACCCAAGATTCTCTTTTACAGGCTTCATCTCGCATGAAAAAGTTTGCCGATAAGAAAAGAAGAGCTCCCCCCATTTTTGCTCCCGGAGACAAGGTATGGCTCTCCGCTAAATATGTCCGCTTTCGTGTCCCCAGTTACAAACTGGGTCCACGCTATCTTGGTCCTTTCAAAGTCTTGTGCCAAATTAATCCCGTCTCTTACAAACTTCTTCTTCCTCCTTCTCTCCGTATTCCTAATGCCTTTCATGTCTCTCTTCTTAAACCACTCATCATCAACCGTTTCTCTCCCAAATTAGTTTCTCCCACTCCTGTCTCCGGTTCTTCTGACGTCTTCTCAGTGAAAGAGATACTGGCCTCCAAGACGGTCAGAGGAAAAAGGTTCTTTTTGGTGGATTGGGAGGGCTGTGGACCTGAAGAGAGATCCTGGGAACCTGAGGACAACATCCTAGACAAAAGTCTGCTCCTCAGGTTCTCAGGCTCTAAGAAGAGGGGGAGACCCAAGGGGGGGGTACTGTTACGCCGAGCGCTCCGGGTCCCCGCTCCTCCCCGGAGCGCTCGCTTCTCTCTCGCTACCGCAGCGCTCCGGGCAGCTCCACTGACCCGGTGCGCTGCGATACCGTCTCCAGCCGGGATGCGATTCGCGATGCTGGTAGCGCCCGCTCGCGATGCGCATCCCGGCTCCCGTACCTGACTCGCTCTCCGTCTGTCCTGTCCCGGCGCGCGCGGCCCCGCTCCCTAGGGCGCGCGCGCGCCGGGTCTCTGCGATTTAAAGGGCCACTGCGCCGCTGATTGGCGCAGTGGTTCCAATTAGTGTGTTCACCTGTGCACTCCCTATTTATACCTCACTTCCCCTTCACTCCCTCGCCGGATCTTGTTGCCATTGTGCCAGTGAAAGCGTTTCCTTGTGTGTTCCTAGCCTGTGTTCCAGACCTCCTGCCGTTGCCCCTGACTACGATCCTTGCTGCCTGCCCCGACCTTCTGCTACGTCCGACCTTGCTTCTGTCTACTCCCTTGTACCGCGCCTATCTTCAGCAGTCAGAGAGGTTGAGCCGTTGCTAGTGGATACGACCTGGTCACTACCGCCGCAGCAAGACCATCCCGCTTTGCGGCGGGCTCTGGTGAAAACCTGTAGTGACTTAGAACCGATCCACTAGCACGGTCCACGCCAATCCCTCTCTGGCACAGAGGATCCACTACCTGCCAGCCGGCATCGTGACACTTATAGTAGGTAGTTATGGCTATGATAGGGCGAGGAGGAAAAAATGAGAGCGTAAAAGCGAAAATTGGCCGGGACAAGTGGATCGTCATGAGGGACAAGTAGATTTTGCTCCATTTTAGTCCCGTGGACAAGTAGTTTTTTTTATAAAATTTCCACACCCCTGATGGACTATTATACAAAGACTCTAATGTTATCTGTTTTTTCACCAGCCTTAAGTGGAGGGGGTTTGCAATGTCCCAGTACAGGTACCTGTAGGGCCTGTCAGGTTGAGTCCCTCAGTGACCTTGGGGCTCCCCGGCAGGGTCTCCCTTTGTTTTCTCACTGTTGTTTTATATGGTGTGTATGTCACTTTAATGCATAGAAAGGATCCCTATGTAAACATAGTATAAAGGACCTGTGGGAGGTCTCAAGGACATGTGAGTAAGCCTGTCACATGGTTTGTTGTCACATGAACTCCAAGAGAGCACCAGCTTAACCTATGACCCACAGCTTGACCAATGGGCTTTAGTCCAGCCCCCACTATATAAAGGGACAGCCAATGCAATTAGCTTCTCTTCCCTCAGACTCTTCTGAGAGCAACATCTAAGTCTTTACTGAGGCAGCAACAACCAGAGAACTCAGGGCAAGTGATCAGTATCTGGAGGCCACAAAAGCTTCAGTCTCTCCAGTAAGTCTCAAGTCTATGTCTGCTGTCAATACAAATAGTCAAGTCCTGCACATAGTCAAGTCAAGTCTAATTACAAGTCAAAGTAAAGTTTATTACAAGTATTGGTCCAGCAAGCTGTGAGATCCTCTGGGTCCGGGCCACCTCTCTGGGAAATCTGGCCTTAGCTGTGTAGATAATTACACCTGTCTTCTACTCAGTAAAGCCTCCGTTTAACCATAACTGGTTAAGGACTCTTTATTCACTACAAGCCAGTGGGATAGCGGAGAATCCGGGCATGTGGTGTTCCGGAACCCGAAAACCACACTGGCGTCACAAACACATAGGGGTTAATACCATCCGACCCCCAGGGTTAATAACATCAGATCCCACCACTTACACCGCCACAGCCGTGGTCCTGCCATTCACCCGTTGGTCCACCACAGCACCATCATCCATCCTCTCGCAGGTCTGAATCGGGGGGCCCCCTGCACTCACCTTCCATTGCTATGGCTACTGGAGAGGGGTGGGGTGGGGTGGCAGGAGCAGTGCCAATTTAGTCAGCATTAGCCTGATTGTACAGTCGCTGATGAGTATCTTTCTTCACCGGCATAGTGAAGAAACTCATCAGCAGCAGGTACACCTGGAGCAGGACCTGAACCAGCCGGTGGTGGCATGCCTTGACATGCCCATGCCAACACATCTTGAAGATCTGCTGGACTTCTGGGTAGCCAAACTTGATTTGTGGCCGCAAATAGCAGACTTTGCTCTGGAAAAGCTGTCCTGCCCGTCCAGTAGTGTGCCATTAGAGCAGATGTTTAGTGCAGCGGAGGCAATAGTCACCCCAAGGAGAACTCGTCTGTCGACGAAAAATGTGGAAAGACTGACCTTTGTGAAGATGAATCAGGCATGGATCAACCAGGATTTCCAACCACCAATGTCTGATGCACGAGAGTAGATTGACCATGGTGCCACACCAACACTTCACAAATATGGATAGTGCCACACAGATTTAAGGCACTGCTCCCCAGTTACAAACATTCCTCCACATGAGACCTTTTTTCACCCACCTTCGTCACCGGCTACTGGTATTGCCACTTCATGCTCCACTCACCGGGTCATTTTCAGGACTCCTGATGCTGCTGCTGCCACCTCAGGGCTGTCTCATTCAGCCACTATATGTTTTCTTCTCATGCTTCATCAACTCCAGGCTGTGTCATTCAGCCACTATATGGTATCACCATGCTGCCTCAAACTCCAGGCAGTCATCCAGCCACTATTTGGTCATCTCATACTGATGCCACCTCCAGGCTGTCTCATTAAGCCACTATATGGTCTATTATCATGCTTCAACCACCCCCAGGCTGTGCCATTCAGCCACTATTTGGTCTTCCCATGCTGCCACAAACTCCAGGCTGTCTCATTCAGCCACCATATGGTCTTCTCATGCTTTAGCCAACTCAAAATGTGACTGCCATGTCACATGTGACTCCTTGTAAGATTTGGTCCTTTGTACCCACACACCGGGGCCCGGGACACTAAAACTTGGGAGTTAAAATTCCAATTTCAAAATCATCAATTTCAATTTAAAAATCTTACATTTCTATTTAAAAATCTTAAATTTCAATGGCCTCTTCATGCTTCAGCCAACTCCAGGCTGTGTCATTCAGCCATTATATGGTTTACTGATGCTGCTGGGCCTGGGTCTGGGCCTAAAAATTTTTTATGGTAGCACTAGCTACCCTAAATCTTCAATTTAAATTTTAAAATTTGTCTTTTAACCTTAGGGATTGTGAAGCCCTAGTGTCCACTCATGCTGCTGCCAACTCTAGGCTGTGCCATTCAGACACTATATGGTCTCCTGATGCTTCAGACAACCCCAGGCTGTGTCATTCAGCCGAAACATGGTTTACTGATGCTGCTGGGCCTGGGTCTGGGCCTAAAAAAAATTTATGGTTGCACTAGCTACTCTAAATCTTCAATTTAAATTAAAAAATTTGTCTTTTAATCTTAGGGATTATGAAGCCCTAGTGTCTACTCACGCTGCTGCAAACTCTAGGCTGTGCCATTCAGACACTATATGGTCTACTGGTGCTTCAGCCAACTCCAGTCTGTGTCATTCAGCCAATACATGGTTAACTGATGCTGCTGGGCCTGGGTCTGGTCCTAAAAAAATGTTATGGTAGTACTTGCTACCCTAAATCTTCAATTTAAATTTCAAAATATGTCTTTTAATCTTAGTGATTGTGAAGCCCTAGTGTCTACTCATGCTGCTGCCAACTCCACGCTGTGCTATTTAGACACTATATGGTCTCCTCATGCTTCAGCCACATCCAAGCTGTGTCATTCAGCCACTATATGGTCTCCTTATGCTGCCAACACCTCCACGCTGTGTCATTCATCCACTATATGGTCTCCTAATGCTTCAGCCACATCCAAGCTGTGTCATTCAGCCACTATATGGTCTCCTCATACTGATGCCACCTCCAGGCTCTGTCATTGTGCCGCTCTGCGATGCCTGTAACCTGCATGTCATTCTGAATAACAGTAATATTTCACTACCCCAGCACACTCCATATGCGTGTTAGAACAAAGCAAAGTGTTCTACACCCCTATTGAGGCTCTGTGTAGTCCAGAAATAGCTGTTTTTAATATAGATTCGTCAAGAATAAATACGGATCGATCCATAGGACCTCAGAGATGAACTGGAGAAGACCAAGAAGGGCCTAAAAAGACACTCCAGGGAGGAATCCAGGCTCATCATCTTCTGTTCCAAAGTGGATAACCAGGAGAAGGTTGAGAAATGTATCTATTTCATTTTTTCAGGAAGCTCCATGCCCACCACATGCTCCTGACTGAGCTGAGAGACAGGACCAGAAACATTGCATTAGGGAAGGACAGAGTAATGGGAATCGTCAGAGACTACTACAACACCCTCTACTTCCCGAAGACCACCGATCAAGATGTTGCTGGTAAGTTTATGTAACGTATCACTAACACCCTTGATCCTGCAGGTAAAGAGGATATGAACGCTCCCCTGATGGTGGAGGAGCTGCCTTCTGCCGCTAAATCCCTTAGACCAGGCAGGACCCCGAGCAGTGATGGTCTCCAAGCAGAGCTGTATGTAGCGCTGTGGGACCTCATTAGCCCGGACCTGTTGGAGCTGTAAAGAAAGATGGTGGTGGAGGGCAGAATGCTTCTGTCATTGAGACAGGGAATGATCACAATCTTGTATAAGTAGAAGGGAGAAAGTCAGAAGGGAGAAAGGGAGAACTATCCCATCTCTCTCCTGAACATAGACTACAAGATCCTTGTCAAGGTGCTAGCCGATCAGCTGAACGTCATTATCAGATCTATGATCCACCTGGATCAGACCTGAGTCTATCCAGGCTGTAGGGTTGCAGACAGCCCTACCCTTGTCAGGGTCACTGTGCAATACTTCAAGCCCTCAGAGATGAGTGAACTTTTCAAAAATTTGATTTGGCCGATTCGCCGAATTTTTCGAAATCTATATTATCAACGGCTATTTTTGGCCTAGAGAGAGCCTCAATAGGGGTGAAGAACATTTTGCTGTGTTCTAAGACGCATATGGAGTGTGTTGAGGTAGTGAAATAATACTGTTATTCCGAATAACATGCAGATTACCGGCATCACTTTTAGAATCTTTGCCACAGGGCGGCACAATGAAAGAGCCTGGAGGTTGCATCAGTATAAGGAGACCATATTGTGGCTGAATGACACAGCGTGGAGGTGTTGGCAGCATGAGGAGACCCTATAGTGGCTGAATGACACAGCTTGGATGAGGCTGAAGCATGAGGAGACCATATAGTGGCTGAATGACACAGCATGGAGGTGTTGGCAGCATGAGGAGACCATATAGTGGCTGAATGACACAGTGTGGAGGTGTTGGCAGCATGAGGAGACCATATAGTGGCTGAAAGACACAGCATGGAGGTGGTGGAAGCATGAGGAGACCATATGGTGTCTTCACAATCCCAAAGATTATAAAATGAATTCTGAATTTTAAACTGAAGATTTTGGGTAGCTGGTGCTACCATAACAATATTTTTATTCCCAGACCCAGTCCCAGCAGCATCAGTAAACCATATATTGCCTGAATGGCACAGCCTGGAGTTCGCTGAAGCATGAGGAGACCATTGAAATCTAAGAATTTTAAATAGAAATCAAAGATTTTGAAATTGAAATTGAGGATTTTGAAATTGAACTTTTAACTCACAAGTTTTAGAGTCCTTTGTCATGATGTGTCGGTACAAAGGACCTAATCTAACAAGGAGGACCATGTCACAAGGCAACACAATGACAGAGCCTGGAGGTGGCATCAGTAGAAGGAGATCATATAGTGTACAATACGCTTAAAACAGTATTTGTCTAGAACAGCAGCAGGTGTGTAGTATTGGCTGTCCTTTCACAGTATATAGACCCTTGACAGATTAACAGGTACAAAATAGTACACTACTTATATGTAGGTATGTGGTATGCCCTAATGAGGGCAGAAAAATGTGCTATAGTACGCTTAAAAATACTTATTTTTACCTGTGTCCCAGATTACAAAGTTCCTTTATAATCAGAAATTGTCAGAATACCACCTGATATTCAAAATAATAAAATGATAAATATGTTCTCTGAAGAAAAGGATCCTTCAATAGATGACAATATAAGTATTGTGTGTTCCAGTGACATTAGCTCATCAGAGGAACAGGAAAACATGATACAACTTAATTCTGCAACTGAAGAACCACAACAAAGAATGAACGACTTAAAGCCTACTGGAACTGAGGAACTTCAAAATGGTAAATCTACCACCTGGGATAGTCAGTCAATTCCAACAGCCGGTGGTCAGTATCCACAGTTCCTTGTTTCTGCTAGTTCTTGGCAATATTCCTTTTATTACTGGTCTGGTATCAACATGGCAATAATGCTGGGAGAGTAACTCAATGAGAGCCACATGTTTCCTACAATACATAGTCAAAATATGGAGACCATATAGTGGCTGAATGCCACAGCGTGGAGGTGTTGGCAGCATGAGGAGACCATATAGTGGCTGAATGACAGTGTGGAGGGGTTGAAAGCATGAGGAGACCATACAGTGGCTGAACGACACAGCGCAGAGGTGTTGGCAGCATCAGGAGACCATATAGTGGCTGAAAACACAGCGTGGGGGAGTTGGCAGTATGAGGAGACCATGAAGTGGCTGAATAACACAGCGTGGAGGTGTTGGCAGCATGGGGGGACCATATAGTGTATTCACAATCCCAAAGATTATAAAATTAATTCTGAATTTTAAACTGAAGATTTTGGGTAGCTAGTGCTACCATAACAACATTTTTATTCCCAGACCCAGCCCCAGCAGCATCAGTAAACCGTATATTAATCATCAAACATCGAAGCTTTATTAAACAGAAATATAGCATATACACAGTAAGCATGATATATAACACAGGGTCCGCAGACCAACCAGAACAGAACTACATTACCAGGAAGAAAGCCAACATGAACAGTTATAAGGGTCCATATCACGCATATAGATTTACAGTACATGTACAATCAGAAAGGAAACACTGTAAAAGTAGTATATCACCATATTGGCCAATAAGGAAATCCCACAGCTTGCAGGACAGTGCAATTCCTTCCCCCCCCCCCCCCCCCCCCCCAACAGAAAAATTGTCCTAATAAAGAGAGAAATTATGAGTCATGGCAGGGCAATGGGGAGATGAAAACCACGGATCCCAGGTTAAATTAAAGTGTTCAACGTGATCCTCCCTGATTGCAGCAAGTTTTTCATTTACAATAATCGCATTAATTCTCTCTATGACTCTAGAAAAATATAAACCAGGTTTCCTCCATTGTGAGGCTATGTGGATACGAGCAGCAAGTAGTATGCAGTGGGACAATTTAAATGTGCGGTATGTCATTCTCCAGTAAACCATATATTGCCTGAATGGCACAGCCTGGAGTTCGCTGAAGCATGAGGAGACCACTGAAATCCAAGAATTTTAAATAGAAATCAAAGATATTGAAATTGAAATTGAGGATTTTGAAATGGAACTTTTAACTCCCAAGTTTTAGTGTACTGGGTCACGATGTGTCGGTACAAAGGACCTAATCTAACAAGGAGGACCATGTCACATGGCAGCACAAAGACAGAGCCTGGAGGTGGCATCAGTAAAAGGAGACCATATAGTGTACAATACGCTTAAAACAGTATTTGTCTAGAACAGCAGCAGGTGTGTACTATTGGCTGTCTTTTCACAGTATATAGACCTTTGAAAGATTAACAAGTACAAAATAGTACACTACTTATATGTAGGTATGTGGTATGCACTAATGAGGGCAGAAAAATGTGCTATAGTTCGCTTAAAAATACTTATTTTTACCTGTGTCCCAGATTACAAAGTTCCTTTATAACCAGAAATTGTCAGAATACCACCTGATATTCAAAATAATAAAATGATAGATATGTTCTCTGAAGAAAAGGATCCTTCCTTAGATGACAATATGAGTATTGTGTGTTCCAGTGACATTAGCTCATCGGAGGAACAGGAAAACATGATACAACTTAATTCTGCAACTGAAGAACCACAACAAAGAATGAACGACTTAAAGCCTACTGGAACTGAGGAACTTCAAAATGGTAAATCTACCACCTGGGATAGTCAGTCAATTCCAACAGCCGGTGGTCAGTATCCACAGTTCCCTGTTTCTGCTAGTCCTTGGTAATATTCCTTTAATTACTGGTCTGGTATCAACATGGCAATGATGCTGGGAGAGTAACTCAAGGATAGCCACATGTTTCCTACAATACACAGTCAAAATATGGAGACCATATAGTGGCTGAATGCCACAGCGTGGAGGTGTTGGCAGCATGAGGAGACCATATAGTGGCTGAAGGACACAGTGTGGAGGTGTTGACAGCATGAGGAGACCATATAGTGGCTGAAAGACACAGCGTGGGGGTGGTGGAAGCATAAGGAGACCATATAGTGGCTGAATGACACAGCATGGAGGTGTTGGCAGCATGAGGAGACCATATAGTGGCTGAATGACACAGCACGGAGGTGTTGGCTGCATGAGGAGACCATATAGTGGCTGAATGACACAGCGTGGGGGTGTTGGCAATATGAGGAGACCATGCAGTGGCTGAATGACACAGTGTGGAGGTGTTGGCAGCATGAGGAGACCATATAGTGTCAGATTATAAAATGAATTCTGAATTTTAAACTGAAGATTCTGGGAGAGTAACTCAGGGATAGCCACATGTTTCCTACAATACACAGTCAAATATGGAGACCATATAGTGGCTGATTGGCACAGCCTGGAGTTGGCAGAAGCATCAGGAAACCATTGAAATATAAGAATTTTAAATATAAATCTAAGATTTTGAAATTGAGGATTTTGAAATGGAACTTTTAACTCCCAAGTTTTAGTGCCCCTTGCCCTGTCGTGTGGGTACAAAGTACCTAATCTTACAAGGAGTCCCATGTCACATGGCAGCACAATGACAGAGCCTGGAGGTGGCATCAGTAGGAGGAGACCATATAGTGGCTGAATGGCACAGCCTGCAGTTGGTTGAAGCATGATGAAACCATATAGTGTCGGAATGGCACAGCCTGGAATTGGCGGCAGATGAGGAGACAATAGGGCCTCACAATCTCTAAGAATAAAAGATGAATTTTGACATTTCTATTGAAGATGTATGGCACCTAGTGCTACCATAAACATATATAGGTAATGTCCTAGGCCCAGCAGCATCACTAAACCATGTAGTTGCTGAATGACACAGACAGGAGCAGTCAGCAGCAGGAGTGCACAAGAGGGTTTCATAACCCCTAAGATTGAAAGATCAATGTTGAAATCTGAATTAAGCATGTATGTAAGCTAGTGCTAGCATCCAAAAATTTAAGGCTCAAGCTCAGCAGCATCACTTAGCCAAGTAGTTCCTGAAACACACAGCCTGGAGCAGGCATCAGCATGAGTTTACAAGAGGTCTTAATAATCCCTAACATTAAAAGATGAATATTGAAATCCCTAACATTAAGTTAATGTTGAAATCTGTATAGAAGATGTATGTTAGCTAGTGCTAACATCAAAAATTTTTTAGGCACAGTCCCAGCAGCATCACTAAACCATATAGTTGCTGAAACACACAGCCTGGATCAGGCAGCAGCAGAGGTACACAAGAGGGCTTAATAATCCCTAACATTGAAAGGTGAATATTGAAATCTGCATTGAACATGTATGTTAGCTAGTGCCAACATCCAAAGAATTTAGGCACAGGCCCAGCAGCATCAGTAAGCCAAGTTGTTCCTGAAACACACAGCCTGGATCAGGCAACATGATGTGTACATAAGAGGGCTTCCCAACCCCTAACATTAACCCCTTAAGGACCACGGGTTTTTCTGGTTTTGCACTTTAGTTTTTTCCTCCTCACATTTAAAAAATCATAACCCTTTCAATTTTGCACCTAAAAATCCATATGATGGCTTATTTATTGCGCAGCCAATTCCACTTTGCAGTGGACACAGTCATTTTACCTAAAAATCTACAGCGAAGCGGAAAAAAATCATTGTGCGACAAAATTGAAGAAAAAACACCATTTTGTAGATTTTGGGGGCTTCTGTTTCTACGTAGTACATTTATGACACCTAATCTTTATTCTGAAGGTCCATACGATTAAAATGATACCCTACTTATATAGGTTTGATTTTGTCATACTTATGGAAAAAATCATAACTACATGCAGGAAAATGTATACGTTCAAAATTGTCATCTTCTGACCCCTATAACTTTTTTATTTTTCTGCGTATGGAGCAGTATGAGGGCTCATTTTTTACGCCGTGATCTGAAGTTTTTATAGGTACCATATTTGCATTGATCGGACTTTTTAATCGCTTTTTATTCCTTTTTTCATGATATCAAAAGGGACCAAAATACGCTATTTTGGACTTTTTGATTTTTTTTTTGTGCGTACACCATTGATCCTGCAGTTTAATTAATGATATTTTTTTATAGTTTGGACATTTATTCACACACAGCAATACCATATATGTTTATATTTATTTTTATTTACTTTTTTATGGGAAAAGGGGGGGGGGGGGGGGATTTGGACTTTTATTAGGGAAAGGGTTCAATCACATTTATTAACTTTTTTTTACACTTTTGTTTTGCAATCTTATAGCCCCCATAGGGCTATAACATTGCATACAGTGATTGCCAGCACTGTTTACTGCAAAGCCACAGCTTTGCATTGATCAGTGTTATCGGCGGTCGATTGCTCAAGCCTGAATCTCAGGCTTGGAGCAATCAATAGCTGATCGGACATGCCGGAGGAAGATGAGTGACCCTCCGCTCGCGTCCTAGCTGATCAGGATACCGCATTTTCACTGGGTCCTGATCAGCCCCACTGAGCAGCCGGGAAGGTTTTACTTTCGTTTTAGACACAACGTTCAACTTTGAATACCACTTCTAAAGGGTTAATAGCACACAACAACCCCGATCACTGCCGCGCGCTATTAGCTCCGGGTCCCAGCTTCAGATACATGCCGGGACTGACCCGATATGACACGCGGTCACCGCGTGACCGCGCAATATATTGCGGGAGTCGGCCACGGACGTAAATATACGTCCGTGGTCGTTAAGGGATTAAAAGATCAAAGTTGAAATCTTTATTAAGCATGTATGTTTGCTAGTGCTACCATTAAAAAATTGTAGGTAATATCCAAGACAGTCCCAGCAGCATCAGAAAACAATATATTGGCTGAATGACACAGCCTGGAGGTGGGGAAAGCATAAAGAGCCCATACAGTGGCTGAATGGCACAGGCTGGAGGTGGCATCAGGAGTCCTGAAAGTGACCCTATTGCAAGGAATTTCTGAAACTGGGGACCAGCACCTTAATTATGTTTGGCAGTATCCTTGGCAGCGCAATAAGAGAGCCTGGAAGCAGTAGCATCAGCACGAGGAGACCATAGAGCAGCACAATTATAGAGCCTGGAGTTGGCAGCATCAGCATCAGGAGACCATAGAGTAGCACAATTAGAGAGCCTGGAGGTGACAGCATCAGCATGAGGAGACCATAGAACAGCACAATTAGAGAGCCTGAAGGTGGCAGCTTCAGCATGAGGAGACCATATGGCGACACAATGACAGTGCCTGGAGGTGGTAGCATCAGCATGAGACCATATGGTGGCACAATGACAGAGCATGGATGCGGTAGCATCAGCATGAGGAGGCCATAGAGCAGTACAATGAGAGAGCCTGGAGGTGGCAGCATCAGCATGAGGAGACCATATGGCGCCACAATGACAGAGCCTGGAGGTGGTAGCATCAGCATGAGGAGACCATATGGTGGCACAATGAAAGAGCGTGGAGGTGGTAGCATTAGCATGGGGAGACCATAGAGCAGCACAATGACAGAGCCTGGAGGTGGCAGCAGCAGCAGCATGAGGGCCATGCCAACTGAGGGTTGAGTGCGAGGAACCCATCGACTGTTGACTGGGGGTGTCGGATGTCACTTGAGATGAAGTGGATGACCGAGTGAACTGATCAATAACGGCTGCTGGGTTGATGGTCGCGACACGACTGCTAGCTGACACGGGGAGCTCAGACCTCTTGCTGCGACTCCGGCTGCCACGCAACCCTACTCTGCTGCAACCTGTGCCTGATGAATTTAGGCCTCTGCCACTCCTCTGTGCACGTCCCGGCAATACTCTTCCTGAAATACTTATTGCGTATATGATGGGAGTACAATACGCTTCACTACGCTTAAAACAATATTTGTCTAGAATAGCAGCAGGTGTGTACTATTGGCTGTCCTTTCACAGTATCTAGGCCCTTGACAGATTAAAAAGTACAAAATAGTACACTACTTAGATGTAGGTATGCGGTATGCACTGATTAGGGCATATTTGAACAATTCCTCCTGAGGCGGAGGTACTGCCCCCTCGGTATCCCCCTCTTGAGGGGGGCCAGGTGGCAGCTTTCCCACCTCAGGAGGCTATTTGTTGCGGTATATAAAACATACCATCATTTTGGAATACATTCAATATCCGTTTAGCTTCAGGGATTTCAGCCCTACACTTTGAAATTATCTATAATGAGTATGGCATCTACATTGATAGGTAACTTATTATTCCCAAGTTTGGAGGTTACTCTGACTGTAATATGGGGTGACACAGGTCGGTCACTGACTATACTAAACAACGGAAAGGTCCACTACCTACATATTAACTTTATATACTCTATATACTACTTGAGAATGCTGGTCTAAAATCAGAGTTTTTATAAGTACCAGTTTGCCCACACCTGCAATGGGTTAACAAAGAGAGGGCTCTCCCCCAGGGCGGCATCATGGAAGTGGAGCTATAGGCTGACACTGGTGCACTCACGTGATACAAGGCACGCCGGCATGCTCAATAGCGCACAGTCCCGGGCAAACACAGCAGGAACGCTGCCACTGCAGCATCTGAATACTATGTTCATTCTGTAAGTATGCTCTGCATATAGATATAATTGAGAGCAGTAGCTAAGCTTTAGCTTTATTATATAACTAGTCCATCCATGGTATGTTTTCACTGTAGGTAGCGCCAATACCATAAGGCTCTCGGGGGTTATGCGAGTAACTGTATATGTATGTACGGATTGTATGCATCACCTGAGGGGTAAGCAGGGTAACTGAATGTTGGTATTTACCTCTGTTGATTTTATAGATCCATGACTATGCAGTACCCCAGCATGATAACTTGGTACCCCAGAATGACTAAGGGAGTTAATATGGTGGTGCTGCAGCTTTAAAGTCATATATATATATATATATATATATATATATATATATATGTTTGAGGGGTTCATTTTGACATCGATATACCATCCTGATATTGATATACTATCTTTATGCAAAATTATGCTATATAACATATGGTAATTATACCAGCACATGTCCCTCTATGTTTCCCCTGAGGAAGTAGGCATTGCAAATATTCCATTAATTTGCCTACAGAAACGTATCGGGATTGAGAATGTTGTGAGATATTTACATGGTGCAATTTCCTTGTGCATTTATGTAATCACTGCCACTAATTGGTCATGTACATCTCTCTGACTCCTAATAATTTTATTGGCCGTTGCTAGCGTACCAGTGTACACTTGACATAACATAGGTGGACAATTTATCGTACACATATGTATATATTATTTTTCTATTTGGTATCCACGTTTTAATTTACTCTGGTGTTATTTTAACGCAATACAGTAAGAGCTAAGTTTTAAGAAGGCACCTTTTCTTCTAGTGGGATCTTTATTTGTTTATTATTTATTGAAGGGGCTATATTATAAGTTGGCATACATGTGGCCGGTATACTCTATACATGGTATCTAGTGCCACATTCTATCGCAGTAATTTCCAAACCCCAGGGCAAAAGCAAGGTTTAAAAAAAAAAAAAACGTTTAGATCAACCCCTAAAAATTAAGCTTTATTGTGTCTGGTTAAAATAAATTTATTACCCCCGATATTGTTTAAAAATAGTTCAGAGCGGACTTTATAGACTGTAAATGTATAAGGAGTTAACACTCCATTTCTCTATTTCTTATGGCTCTGCAGTGCCATTTATGCTTAGGTCTGTTTTGATATGGTAAAAGAACACTCAATTGCCTGCCTCTACCTGTTTTGCTGTCTCCATGGCGTTATCAAGAGGCACGAGTGGCAATCATGGCTACAATATGGCGGAGGAGGTATTTATAATAACTGTTGTCTGCATCATTGACGTGTACCCGGTCTCAGAAGCCATCCACAATAGCTGTTATAACGTTTAGTATCTCTTGTCCAATCAAATTCCGGCAGCGCTAATCACTACCTAGGTCATCTAACAAAACTCACCTATGATAACAGGTAGCTGATCTATGTCACTGTTATTGTCCGCGTGCTGTCCTGTCAGCATCATTCCCATGCACCGCGCATGTCCTTATATGCGCCCGGAGAACTTTAACTTCTACCAGCGCCTGTATTGATTATTGCGCATGCGCTTAAAACCTGTGATGACGGCGTAGTGCGCGTGTGCGCACTAGCTGTGTCTATTCTACACAGTATAATATATATGGTATCTATCCATGTTCCTGTAATGTTTTAAAGGAATGAACACTAATTTTGTATCCTAGATTATAGTACGTGATCAAATATGTAATAGAATAGGTTCCATTGTAGATCCGAGAATCATGTTAGCCATATTTGTAATTAATTAAATTATTAATGTGAAAATAAGTGTAATAATAAAATAGTGAAAGTAACAATTATAATGAATATATAGCGAGTTTATCCTGTGTTTATAGTGACATATATTTACAAATGGTATTATAGAATGTATCTATGTATTAATGAGTGATAAGATAAAGTATATCTACATTGGAACCATAATGTAACAATAACTCAGGGATGTCCTTATATCCTTAACACATCAACATCCCTGGAATTCTGCTAGGATATAAATAATACCCACATTTGAGTGACCATGGGGTTATTTTGATTATATTACTATACATCCTCTTTTTGACAATTGGTGATGTGAAGCTATTATATGTGTGGACATAACAAAAGTATTTGATACCGCCAGCTTGCCATGATTAACTAATTTAGTAGCGGGGTGCTATATCATCAACTATAGTACTTAAAGAATAAGTTAACAAAAGTACGCTGAGGCTAAAGCTTAGATAAATTTGATCGGTGATCACCTAATAATAGAAAGGCTGAAAAAGTGCAACCTTCATTGATACCGACAGGTGCTTTGCTGTATAGTCGCCAAATCCATTTTGGCCTCCTAACCGTACATCAATATTCCCTTTTCTAGGGCCTACTTTTAATTGGCATAAAGCTGGCAAATTTTAATTCCTGAAGGTTGCCACTATGGATGACATGCACATGTCTAGCTAGTGGTGTGTTGTCTTGCCAACATATATTCTTTGGCAAGAACTTTGGGCAACATAGATCAGATTCTTGGAGCTACAATTAATAAATTCTCTTATCTGATATACATGTTGATCGGATGGATTTTTTTTATCTCTTTAGTTTTATAGATGTTAGGGCAAAAACTACAATGGCCACATGGGTATGTCCCCACCGTGCCCTGACTCAGCCATGTGCTCCTTCTGTGTTCTGTCTGTAGATGGCTGTGGACCAACTGATCTCTAAGGCTTGGTCCTTTAAGAAATGTAATGCTGGGAGTGTTACCGATCACCAATGATAGGTCAGGGTCCCTTTAACAGCAGATGCTAATGCCACCGCAATATTGACATGACTTGGTCTGTATGACCGTCATAGGTTCCTATGCATCTCACTTTCTTGAAGGAAGATTTCTTCCCTGATTCTGCCAATAGTGTGTTCCTTTCAGATTTGCATGCCCTATTAAACGCCTTCTTCAGATGCTTGCGTGGATACCCTCTCTGCCGAAATCTCTGGAAGAGATTAGTGCTCTCCCTTATTAAACTGGACTCCTCCGAGCAGTTTCTCTTTGCCCTGAGATACTGGCCAACCGGGATACTCTTTTTGAGAGCTCCCGGGTGCCAGCTGTCCCAATGTAATAGGGCATTAGTGGATGTCAGCTTACGATATATGTCTGTTTGAATTTGATTCTGAGCCTCAGTATAGATAGTAAGATCCAGAAAATGTATTGATCTCCTGCCAATCTCCGATGCAAAGGCCATCCCTATAACGTTATGATTAAATTTATCCACGAATTCTTGATACATGGTAGTAGTCCCAAATGATCAGGACGTCATCAATGTAAAGCCCGTAAAATAAAATGTGTTCTGTGAACAAACTAAACACTTCAGAAAAAACAGACGTGCTCTCCCACTACCCATGAATTAAATTTACATAATTCGGTGCACAAGAAGCGCAGTTAAAAAGGAAATAATTGTGAGTGGGAATAAATTGAAGTAAGGATAACACAAATTTATTGTGCTCGTTAGAGATGAGCGAACTTTTCAAAAATTCGATATGGCCGATTCGGCGAATTTTCCGGAAAAGTTTGTTTTGATCCGAATTTTTTGTGGCAAATCTATATTAAAAAAGGCTATTTTGAGCCTACATACAGCCTCTATAGGGGTATAGAACACTTTGCTGTGTTCTAAAACGCATATGGAGTTTGCTGGGATAGTGAAATAATACTGTTATTCAGAATAACATGCAAATTACCGGCATTGCTTTTAGAATCACTGCTGCACAGCAGCACAATGACAGAGCCTGGTGGGGGCATCAGTGTCAGGAGACCATATAGTGACTGAATGACAGCGTGGAGGTGTTGGCAGCATGAGGACACCATATAGTGGCTGAATGGCACAGTGTGGAGGTGTTGGCAGCATGAGGACACCATATAGTGGCTGAATGACACAGCTTGGATGAGGCGAAGCATGAGGACACCATATAGTGGCTGAATGACACAGAATGGAGGTGTTGGCAGCATGAGGACACCATATAGTGGCTGAATGGCACAGTGTGGAGGTGTTGGCAGCATGAGGACACCATATAGTGGCTGAATGACACAGCTTGGATGAAGCTGAAGCATGAGGACACCATATAGTGGCTGAATGACACAGCATGGAGGTGTTGTCAGCATGAGGAGACCATATAGTGGCTTAATGACACAGCATGGACATGTTGGCAGCATGAGATCACCATATAGTGGCTGAATGACACAGCATGGACATGTTGTCAGCATGAGGACACCATATAGTGGCTGAATGACACAGCTTGGATGAGGCTGAAGCATGAGGACACCATGTAGTGGCTGAATGACACAGCATGGACATGTTGGCAGCATGAGGAGACCATATAGTGGATGAATGGCACAGCCCGGAGTTGCCAGAAGCATGAGTAGGCACTAGGCATTCACAATCCCTAAGATTAAAAGATGAATTAAGAAATTGAAACCGAAGATTTTGGATAGCGGGTGCTACCTATGAGAAAATGTGAAATTCCCAGACCCAGGCCCAACAGCGGCATCAGTAACCCATATATTGCCTGAATGACACAGCCTGGAGTTGGCTGATGCACGAGTACACACCAGGGCTTCACAATCCCTCCAAAAAAACACCACAATTTTAGAGATTTTTGAAAAAGATTTTGGATCGCGGGTGCTACCTATGAGAAAATTTGAAATTACCAGACCCAGGCCCCACAGCTGCTTCAGCAATCCATATATTGCCTGAATGACACAGCCTGGAGTTGGCTGATGCACGAGTACACACCAGGGCTTCACAATCCCTCCCAAAAAACACAGTTTTAGAAATTTTTGAAAAAGATTTTGGATAGCGGGTGCTACCTATGAGAAAATTTGAAATTAACAGACCCAGGCCCCACAGCGGCATCAGTAACCCATATATTGCCTGAATGACACAGCCTGGAGTTGTCTGATGCACGAGTTCACACCAGGGCTTCACAATCCCCCCCCAAAAAACACCACAATTTTAGAAATTTTTGAAAAAGATTTTGGATAGCGGGTGCTACCCATGAGAAAGCGCCATCATTTTTTTATTTGAAATTTAAAACAACCTTTGTGTGTCCCGGACCCCAGCGTGTGGGTACGAAGGACCAAATCCAACAAGCCCCCACAGGGCTCATGTGGCCGTGAGATTTAGGCGAAACGTCTCCATTTCCAAGACTTCTCGCCAAGGCAAACCATGTGAAGAACAGCGTGACACCGCCGTGACCTCCACACATGGAAGGGCCACTGAGACTTGTCGGGCAGTGGAGACTTAAGACACAGAGGAGGATGTGGAGGCGGAGTAGCACACTGTCGCAGGACCAACGGGCTGAAAGTGTAGCAGGAAGCAGCATTGAGTACACACCAGGGCTTCAGAATCCCAAAGAAAAAACAACCATTTTTTAAATTATTTTAAGAATATTTAGGACAGCGGGTGCTACCTATATGTTGCATGAATGACACACCCTGGAGTTGGCTGATGCATGAGTACACACTAGGGCTTCACAATCCCTCAAAAAAACACACAACATTTGTAGAAATTTATGAAGAAGACTTATGGATAGCGGGTGCTACCTATGAGAAAATTTGAAATTCCCAGGCCCAGCAGCGCCATCAGTAAACCATATATTGCCTGAATGACACAGGCTGGAGTTAGCTGATGCATGAGTACGCACCAAAGCTTCACAATCCCTAATAAAAAAGACAAACATTTTTTACGAAAAATTTTATTGAAAATTTAGGACAACGAGTGCTCTCTATATATTACCAGAATGACACAGCCTGGAGTTGGCTGCAGCATGAGGAGACCATTGAAATGTGTGATTTTTGTATTTGAAATTTAAATTAAAATTTGTGTCCCGGACCAAGCCGTGTGGGTACAAAGGACCTAATCTCACAAGCACCCACAGGGCTCATGTGGCCGTAAGATGTAGGCGCAATGTCTCCATATCCCTGATCATCCTTTTTTGGTTTTTGTACCTTTGTTTAAGAACAAGCGCATATCCAAGAGTCCAGAAGACTCTATAATGCAGGACGGTGGACCACCAAAAGACATTCTTCTATAAAATAATTTTTTATGAAATAAAGAAGCAGAGTTCATCCCTCTGCGTATTTTTTTTGAAAATGTTACTTAAAAAATCACACGCACCAATCGTTCGATGGTGTAATGGTTATTATTGTGGAAAATTCAAGTTTATTACTGTGATAATTATCAGAAAATTAGAAAAAAACACTACCCAAGAGTGTTTAATAACCCCATACATTGCACCATAAATGTTGAAATTTAAATTAAGCATGCATGTTTGTATTTCAAAAATCCTAAAATGAAAGGCCCAAGCCCAGAAGCATCAGGAAGTCAAGTACTTCCTGAAAGACACAGGAGCAGTCAGGAGTAGGCATCAGCAGTACCCAAGAGGCTTTAACCCCTCAGTTCAGGTTTGAAGTGGATTTGAAGGGTCTTCATCTTAGAAATACCCCACAAATGACCCCATTATAAAAACTGCACCCCCCAAAGTATTCAAAATGACATTCAGTCAGCGTTTTAACCCTTTAGGTGTTTCACAGGAATAGCAGCAAAGTGAAGGAGAAAATTCACAATCTTCATTTTTTACACTCGCATGTTCTTGTAGACCCAATTTTTTTATTTTTACAAAGGGTAAAAGGAGAAAATGTATACTTATGTTTGTAGCCCAATTTCTCTCGAGTAAGCACATACCTCATATGTCTATGTAAAGTGTTCGGCGGGCACAGTAGAGTGCTCAGAAGGGAAGGAGCGACAAGGGGATTTTGGAGGGTACGTTTTTGGGGGGCATGTTGCATTTAGGAAGCCCCTATGGTGCCAGAACAGGAAAAAAAAACACATGGCATACCATTTTGGAAACTATACCCTTTGAGGAACGTAACAAGGAATAAAGTGAACCTTAATACCCCACAGGTGTTTCACGACTTTTGCATATGTAAAAAAATAAAATAAAAAATTCAATAAAATGTGTGTTTCCCCCCAAATTTCACATTTTTGCAAGGGTTAATAGCAGAAAATATCCCCCAAAATTTGTAACCCCATCTCTTCTGAGTATGGAGGTACCCCATAAGTTGACATGACGTGCACTATGGGCGAACTACAATGCTCAGAAGAGAAGGAGTCATATTTGGCTTTTTGAGAGCAAATTTTGCTCGGGGGCATGTCAGATTTAGGAAGCCCCTATGGTGCCAGGACAGCAAAAAATACCCACATGCCATACCATTTTGGAAACTAGACCCCTTGAGGAAGGTAACAAGGAATAAAGTGAGCCTTAATACCCCACAGGGGTTTCACGACTTTTGCATACGTAAAAAAAAAAAAAATTTTCACTAAAATGTGTGTTTCCCTCCCAAATTTCACACTTTTTGCAAGGGTTAATAGCAGAAAATACCCCCCAAAATTTGTAACCCCATCTCTTCCGAGTATGGAGGTACCCCATAAGTTGACCTGAAGCGCACTATGGGCGAACTACAATGCTCAGAAGAGAAGGAGTCATATTTGGCTTTTTGAGAGCAAATTTTGCTCGGGGGGCTTGTCGCATTTAGGAAGCCCCAATGGTGCCAGAACAGCAAAATAACCCCCACATGGCATACCATTTTGGAAACTAGACCCCTTGAGGAACGTAACAAGGGGTACAGTGAGCATTTACCCCCCACTGGTGTGTGTCAGATCTTTGGAACAGTGGTCTGTACAAAATTTTTAATTTGCGCAGCCCACTGTTCCAAAGATCTGTCAGACACCAGTGGGTTGTAAATTCTCACTGCACCCCTCATTTTCATAAGGGGTGAAAGGAGAAAAAGCCCCCCAAAATTTGTAAGGCAATTTCTCCCGAGTACGGCGATACCCCATATGTGTCTCTAAACTGTTGCCTTGAAATACGACAGGGCTCCAAAGTGAGAGCGCCATGCGCATTTGAGGCCTGAATTAGGGATTTGCATAGGGGTGGATATAGGGGTATTCTACGCCAGTGATTCCCAAACAGGGTGCCTCCAGCTGTTGCAAAACTCCCAGCATGCTTGGACAGTCAATGGCTGTCCGGCAATACTGGGAGTTGTTGTTTTGCAACAGCTGGAGGCTCCATTTTGAAAACAGTGGCGTACCAGACGTTTTTCATTTTTATTGGGGAGGGGGGCTGTGTAGGGGTATGTGTATATGTAGTGTTTTTTACTTTTTATTTTGTGTTAGTGTAGTGTAGTGTTTTTAGGGTACAGTCGCACGGGCAGGGGGGGTTACAGCGATTTTCCCGCTACGAGTTTGAGCTGCCGCGCAAAATTTGCTGCATCGCAAACTTGCAGCCGGATACTCACTGTAAGCCCCCTGCCCATATGAATGTACCCTGTACATTCACAAGGGGGGGGACCTCCAGCTGTTGCAAAACGGGTTGGGAAACAATGAGTTAGGAAACAGACAATGTTTCCCAACCAGTGTGCCTCCTGTTGTTGCAAAACCCCAACTCCCAAACATTCTCAGGCATGCTGGGAGTAGTAGTTCGGCAACATCTTTAGAGCCAGATGTTGCCGAACTACAACTCCCAGCATGCTTGGAGTTGTAGTTTGCAACATCTGGAGGACTACAGTTTGCAGACCACTAATACAGTGGTTCCCAATCTGTGCCCTTCCAGATGTTGCAAAACTACAACTCCCAGTATGCCAAAACTGTCCAGGCATGCTGGGAGTTGTAGTTCTGCAACATCTGAAGGGCCAGATGTTACAGAACTACAACTCCCAGCATGCCTGGACAGTAAGGGCATGCTGAGGATGCAACATCTGGAAGGGCACAGTGGTCTCCAAACTGTGGACCTCCAGATGTTGCAAAACTGCAACTCCCAGCATGCCCAGATGCCAAGGGCTGTCTGGGCATGCTGGGAGTTGTAGTATATAGGGTCCCAATACAGCAATGCATGTCGCTTTACGGCGACGTGCATTGCTGTAAAGGGCCCGACCGCGGCTGAAGATCTACTCACTTGTCGCCGCCGCCGCCATCTTCCTCGCCGGGATCCGGGTCTTCAGGGACGAGGTAAGTACCGGGGCCGGGCCCCAGCACTCCCCCGTCCCCCGCCGCGTCCTCCGGTCTTCCTCCCGTCCTCTCCGGACTTCAAGGGGCCGGGCAGGGCGGGAGGAAGTAACCGCCCCCCCCCCCCTGCGATTGGTCGGTTAACTAACCGAAGAATCGCAGGGGATCGGAGGAGGTAGCAGGCTTGCCACCTCGCTCCTATGCTTTAGCATGGTCCTGGCTGTCTGTGACAGCCGGGATCATGCAAAATTACCGGGCGGTCGGGTCCCAGAGACCCGATCAGCCCGGTATCGCCGCAGATCGCAAGGGCGATTTCCCTTGCGACTTGCGGCGATCGCCGACATGGGGGGCCTACATGGCCCCCCTCGGCGTTTGCCCTGGATCCCTGCTGAAGGATTTCAGCAGGGATCCTCTTCCGATCTCCGCCGGGTGAGCGGCGGAGACCAGGAAAAGACATGACGTATGCATACGTCATGGGTCCTTAAGACCCAGGGTGTGATGACGTATGCATACGTCATGGGTCCTGAAGAGGTTAATAACCCCTTACATTGCACGATCACTCGCAAGATCGAGCAATAACAGGTGTGTTATGCCCTCAGATGTCTGGGTCTGCACGCGCGCTACACTGAACGGACCAGCGTGTGTCTATCTTTCACAGACAGGTGCGGGTAACCTGCTGAACCCCATTCGCGATAGGGATCAGGGATTGCAATTATTTGCCAGGAAAGAAGAATCACAACTAAGCGCCGGTCATAAGCTCGGGTTCATTAAGTCCCTGCCCTTTGTACACACCACATGTCTCTACTACCGATTGCATGGTTTAGTGAGGTCCTCGGATCGGCCCCGGCGGGGTAGGAGAAGGCCCTAGCAGAGCGCCGAGAATTTAAAGATTATTGTTGAAATTAGCATTAAACATGTATTAGCTACTGCTAAACTTCCAAAAATGTAAGGCCTGAGGCATCAGGGAGGCAATTATTTCCTGAAAGACACAGAATGAGTCAGGAGCAGTCATTCGCAGTACCCAAGAGGGTTTCATAACCAACCCCTTACATTTAAAGATCAATGTTGAAATTTGCATTAATCATGTATTTAGCTACTGCTAAACATCCAAAAATTGAAGGCCCAAGGCCTGAGGCATCAGGGAGGCAAGTAGTTCCCGAAAGACACAGAATGAGTCAGGAGCAGTCAGGAGCAGTACCCAAGAGGGTTTCATAACCATCCCCTTACATTTAAAAGTCAATGTTGAAATTTGCATTAAGCATGTATTTAGCTACTGCTAAACATCCAAAAATTAAAGGCCCAAGGCCAGAAGCATCAGTGAGGCAAGTAGTTCCCGAAAGACACAGAATGAGTCAGGAGCAGTCATTCGCAGCACCCAAGAGGGTTTCATAACCATCCCCTTACATTTAAAAGTCAATGTTGAAATTTGCATTAACCCCTTAAGGACCAAGGACGTACCGGTACGTCCTTGGTCCTGCTCTTCTGATATAACGCGGGGTTACACAGTAACCCCGCGTCATATCACGGCGGGCCCGGCGTCATAGTGAAGCCGGGACCCGCCTCTAATAGCTCGCAGCGCCGATCGCGGCGCCGCGCGCTATTAACCCTTTAGCCGCGCGCTCAGAGCTGAGCCGCGCGGCTAAAAGTGAAAGTGAAAGTTCCCGGCTAGCTCAGTCGGGCTGTTCGGGATAGCCGCGGCTAATCGCGGCATCCCGAACAGCTTACAGGACAGCGGGAGGGCCCCTTCCTGCCTCCTCGCTGTCCGATCGCCGAATGACTGCTCAGGGCCTGAGATCCAGGCATGAGCAGTCATGCGGCAGAATCGTTGATCACTGGTTTCTTATGAGAAACCAGTGATCAACATAGAAGATCAGTATGTGCAGTGTTATAGGTCCCTATGGGACCTATAACACTGCAAAAAAAAAGTGAAAAAAAAAGTGAATAAAGATCATTTAACTCCTCCCCTATTAAAAGTTTGAATCACCCCCCTTTTCCAATAATAAAAAAAACACAGTGTAAATAAAAATAAAAATAAACATATATGGTATCACCGCGTGCGTAAATGTCCGAATTATAAAAATATATCATTAATTAAACAGCTCAGTCAATGGCGTGCGCGCAAAAAAATTCCAAAGTCCAAAATAGTGCTATCAATAAGTCATATCAATGCAAAAATGGTACCGTTAAAAACTTCAGATCATGGCGCAAAAAATTAGCCCTCATACCGCCCCATACACGGAAAAATAAAAAAGTTATAGGGGTCAGAAGATGACAATTTTAAACGTATTAATTTTCCTGCATGTAGTTATGATTTTTTCCAGAAGTCCGACAAAATCAAACCTATATAAGTAGGGTATCATTTTAATCGTATGGACCTACAGAATAAATATCAGGTATCATTTTTACCGAAAAATGTACTACGTAGAAACGGAAGCCCCCAAAAGTTACAAAACAGCGTTTTTTTTTCAATTTTGTCGCACAATGATTTTTTTTCCCGCTTCACCGTAGATTTTTGGGCAAAATGACTGATGTCATTACAAAGTAGAATTGGTGGCGCAAAAAATAAGCCATCATATGGATTTTTAGGTGCAAATTTGAAAGAGTTATGATTTTTTAAAGGCAAGGAGCAAAAAACGAAAATGCAAAAACGGAAAAAACCCCGGTCCTTAAGGGGTTAAGCATGTATTTAGCTACTGCTAAACATTCAATAATTGAAGGCCCAAGGCCTGAGGGCAGGAAGGCAAGTAGTTCCCGAAAGACACAGAATGAGTCAGGAGCAGTAATTCGCAGTACCCAAGAGGGTTTCATAACCATCCCCTTACATTTAAAGATCAATGTTGACATTTGCATTAAGCATATATTTAGCTACTGCTAAACATCCAAAAATTAAAGGCCCAAGGCCAGAAGCATCAGTGAGGCAAGTAGTTCCTGAAAGACACAGGATGAGCCAGGAGCAGGCAATCCAGGGGCGGACATATCACATGTGCAACATGTTCAAATGCACAGGGGCCCATCGTGAGAGGGGGCCCGTCGGCGACCCTACCATGGGACCTGAATGATGCAGGCGACATTTGTATCTCTCGTGCAGGGCCGCCACCAGGTGGGTACAGCCAGTACTCCAGTAAGGGGCACCATCTCCCAGTGGGAGCATAGAATACTGCTGTTTAAGCAGCAGTCTCCTGCTTTCACTGGCAGCTGCAAAATACTTCCTGCCATCTGTCCTCTCCTCCCTGGATAAGGCTCTTACAGATGACAGCAGCACAATGGAGCGATAACTGCCGAACATTGGGCTGTGTATGGGAGGCAGAGGACCTTTGGTGATGTCATTACCATGTGATCAGTCACATGGGTGGGAGGAGCCTGACTACTATGCAATGGAGGCCCAGGAAGAAGTTCCTGTATAGGGGAATGTGTATCATGTGAAGGTAACCTATACTATATACTCACACACAAATTACTATGTCTGTGTTTTCCAAACAGTGTGCCTCCAGCTGTTACAAAACTACAACTCCCAGTATGCCCAGAAAGCCAACATCTGTCTGGGCATGCTGGGAGTTTTGCAACAGCTGGAGATACATTCTTTGGAAAACACTGCACTATATAATTCCCACACACTGCATTAAACACACCCACCACATTTATTGATTTAAGAATCAATAAATAAATGTCCAAACTATTCCAATATAATGTTAATTATCCCACACGGTCAATGGCATAATTGTAAAAAAATACCAAAGTCCACAATTGCTAATTTTTTGTAATTTCATATACCATAAAAATAAATTTAAAAAAAGCGATCGAAAAGTCGCATCAAAACAAAAATGGTACCAGTAAAAACTACAGATCAAAGCGCAAAAGATGAGCCCTCATACATCCCAGTATATGGAAAAATGCTAAAGTTATAGGGGTCAGAAGAGGATGATTTTAAGTATACTACTTTTTGTATAAACGGAAAAGTTGCAAAATGGCGGTTTTTTTTTTTACTGTGTATGTCATGGTAGCATGATTGATGCCATTACAAAGTAAAATTGGTGGCACAAAAAGCAACAAGCCTCATATAGGTCTGAAAGTTGAAAATTAAAAGTATTATGGCTCTAATACACAAGTGGTATTAATATCATGGTCACAGCTGTAACAATCATGACTGAGCCCTCTGTGACCGGCCACCACTGCTGCCACAATATCTGGCTGATCTGCCGGCGACTGTAACTGTAAGGGTAAAACTCCAAAACAAAGTACCTACACAAAACAAAAAAAGTGTCCACATATCGCTAAAAGTTTATTTTGTTAACACCAACCAAATTAAAAACATGTATATGAGGCATCAGGAGAAAACCACAAGTAAGCACAGAGGCCACAACACACATGAAATTCAGAGATAATGGGGGAGATTTATCAAATCCTGTGCAGAGGGAAAGTGGAGCAGTTGCCCATAGCAACCAGATTATTCCTTTTTTTTTAAAGGCATCTGAAAAATTAAAGAAGCAATCTACAACTGCTCCACTTTCCCTCTGCACAGGATCTGATAGTTCTTCCCCATTATCTCTGAATAAAGTGGCAGGGTGGGGATCAGTCGGGTGGAATAAAGTGGCAGGGTGGGGATCAGTCGGGGGGAATAAAGTGGCAGGGGGGATCAGGGGGGATAAAGTAGTAGGGGGGGATAAAGTGGCAGGGGGGATGGGGGGGATGAAGTGGCAGGGGGGATGGGGGGAATAAAGTGGCAGGGGGATCAGAGGGGGGATAAAGTGGCAGGGGGGATCAGAGGGGGGAAAAAGTGGCAGGGGATGGGATCAGAGGGGGGGGGAATAAAGTGGCAGGGGGGATCAGAGAGTGGAAATAAAGTGGCATGGGGAGGATCAAGGGGGTGGCAAATGATATAGCACAGTGGGGAGTGGTTGAAATGGCACAGGAGGTTGATCAAGGGGGAGAATGCGTGGGGGTAGCAGCCCAATTTGTAATGCTGATACTGGTATCATGTTATACGTCGTAGGACATGCAACGCGATATGTGCAATTGGCGGTACTGTGAGGGGTGTCCAGGGGGCCCAGGCCTGAGCTGTGTAAGGGGCCCCAAAATTTCTGATGGCATCCCTGCTCTCGTGTCCCGACGCCCGGGACATGCAGTCCCGGGGCGCCGGGCAGGAGATTTCTGCTAATAGCTACTTACATCTGCCTGCGGGTCACGGGATGCGGGTACTTCCTGGCGGAGGTGCGCGTAGTGATGTCATTGAAAGCGCAGCGCTGCGCCGCTACGCCGACTTCCTGTGCGGCACATGCGATGACATGCACACATCACTTATAGCGTGCACCTCCAAGAAGTCCCCATATCCCGCGACCCGCCAGCAGATGTAAGTATGCTGCCAGTGCCTGATGTGGGGGCTCTAAATATCTGCTGCCTAAAGGGGATCTAAAGCTATGCTGCCTAAAGGGGGGCTCTAAATCTACAACATAGATTTAGAGCCCCCCTTTAGGCAGCATAGATTTAGAGCCCCCTTTAGGCAGCATAGATTTAGAGCCCCCCTTTAGGCAGCATAGCTTAAAGGGGGGGGCTCTAAATCTATGCTGCCTAAAGGGGGCTCTAAATCTATGCTGCCTAAAGGGGGGCTCTAAATCTATTCTGCCTAAAGGGGGGCTCTACATCTATGCTGCCTAAAGGGGGCTCTAAATCTATGCTGCCTAAAGGGGGGCTCTAAATCTATGCTGTAGATATAGGGCTCCCCTTTAGGCAGCATAGATGTAGATCCCCCCTTTAGGCAGCATAGATTTAGATCCCCTTTAGGCAGCAGAGCCTAAAGGGGGATCTAAATCTATGCTACCTAAAGGGGGGGCTCTAAATCTATGCTGCATAAAGGGGGATCTAAATTTATGCTGCCTAAAGGGGGGCTCTAAATCTATGCTGCCTAAAGGGGGATCTAAATCTATGCTGCCTAAAGGGGGGCTCTAAATCTATGCTGCCTAAAGGGGGATCTAAATCTATGCTGCCTAAAGGGGAGCCATATATCTACAGCATAGATTTAGAGCCCCCTTTAGGCAGCATAGATTTAGAGCCCCCCTTTAGGCAGCATAGATTTATTTGCATTTATATGTTCATCTGTGTTGGTGGGGTGGAGGGGGGGGGCAGGCACATTTTTTGCACAGGGGCCCTCTGCTGTCTGTGTCCGCCCCTGAGGCAATCGCAGTACCCAAGAGGGTTTCCTAACCAACACCTTACATTTAAAGTTGAATGTTCAAATTTGCATTAAGCATGTATTTAGCTACTGCTGAACATCCAAAAATTAAAGGCCCAAGGCCAGAAGCATCAGTTAGGCAAGTGGTTCCTGAAAGACACAGGATGAGCCAGGAGCAGGCAATCACAGTACCAAAGAGGGTTCCATAACCCTAATTGATAACCCAAGAGGGTTTCATAACCAACCATAATTGGGAAATGTTGGTGTAGCAGCTTGGTCAATCTACTCTGAGGCATCTGGCATTGGTGGCTGGAAATCCTGGCTGATCCATCCCTGATTCATCTTGACAAACGTCAGTCTCTCCACATTTTTAGTGGACAGACGAGTTCGCCTTGGGGTGACTATGGCCCCGGCCGCACTAAACACCCGCTCTGATGGCACACTATTGGCTGGGCAGGACAGCTTTTCCAGGGCAAACTCTGCTAGTTGTGGCCATAAATCAAGTTTGGCTGCCCAGAAGTCCAGCGGATCTTCAATGGTTGTTGGCATGGCCATGTCAAGGTATGCCACCACCTGCTGGTTCAGGTCCTGCTCCATGTCTACCTGCTGCTGATGAGTTGCTTCACTATGCGGGTGAATAAAGCTACTCATCAGCGACTGTAGACTCAGGCTGCTGCTGATTGAGCACCCCCCCCCCACCCCTCCCCAGCAGCCATGGCAGTGGAAGGTGAGCGCAGAGGGCCCCCCGAGTCAGACCTGCGAGTGGATGGACCATGTGGCCGATAGGCATCAGCCAACTGACTACGTAGAATCTCTCTGTAGTAGGTCAGTTTGTCCTCCCTCTCAGTGGGTGTAAAAAGGCCCCCATTTTGGGACAGTAGCGAGGGTCTAATAGGGTGAAGATCCAGAAGTCATCCCGCTGACGAATTTTGACAATTCGGGGGTCACTACGCAAGCAACTGAGCATGCATCGTGCCATTTGCGCCAGTGACTCGGAGGGACTACCTGCCTCCATCTCCACTGCATACTGCCACGGTGTGTCTGGGTCCTCTGTCTCAACTTCCTCATAACCCTCCAGCTCCTCTGGCTGCTCCTGCTCCTCCTCTCCTGTCCAAAGACTGGAAACACTGGCCATCTCATCAAACTGTGCTCCGCTCTGCCCCTCATCATCCTCCTCCTCCAGTTCAGCCTCCACAGGGCTCATGTAGCCTTGAGATGTAGGCGCAACGTCTCCATTGCCGTGACCAGCCATCGTTTCAAACATTTGTTGTAGGAAATGTAGGAGTGGAATTATGTAGTTCATGGCGTAATCCAGGCGACTCACAAATAATGCGGCTTCCTCAAAGGGCCTCAGCAAACGGCACGTGTCACGAATGAGCTGCCACTGGTTCACATTGAAGTTACACAGGGAGTACTGCTATCTGCTTGGATCATCAAGAAATTGGTGATGGCTTTTCTTTGTTCGTATAGTCTGTCCAACATATGGAGGGTGGAATTCCAACGTGTGGCAACATCACAAATAAGACTATGTTGTGGGATACCGTTCTGACGCTGCAGTTCAAGGAAGGTGTGCTTGGCGGTGTACGAGTGACTGAAGTGCATGCACAGTTTACTTGCCAATTTCAGGATGTTTTGCAAATGGGGTGAAGACTTGAGGAAGTGCTTGACAACCAGATTCAACACATGTGCCATGCAGGGCACATGTTTCACACTTCCTTGTCGCAGCGCAGACATGATGTTCTTCCCGTTGTCTGTCACCATGGTTCCCATTTCCAGATTTTGTGGAGTAAGCAATACTCGTATTTCTTTACAAATGAACTTTAGCAGTTCCTCCCCTGTGTGACTCCGTTCGCCAAGGCAAAAGATGTGAAGAACAGCTTGAGCACATGCGCCGTGCCCTACACACATGGTACGACGAATGGCCACTGAGATTTGGATGTGCAGTGGAGGCCGAGGACACGGTGGAGCATGAGGAGGCGGCATCGCACACTGTAACAGGACCAACTGCCTGGGAGCGAGAGCGTGGAGGAGGAAGCGGTGTGACCTGTCCAAGTTGCTGTTGTGGCTGTGCAGGAACCACATTTACCCAGTGGGCCTTAAAAGACAAGTATTGTCCCTCCCCTTAGTTACAGCTTCACACGTCGGCACTGCCGTCCACTTTTGAACACACCGACAGGCTCAAGGACTGGCCCACCTTCTCTTGTACAAACTTATGCAGGGCTGGTACTGCCTTCTTCGCAAAGAAATGACGGCTTGGGACTCTCCACCTCGGCTCGGCACAAGGAGCGACAGAAGGAGGGTTTGACACACAGCTCCCTTAGTCTGAGGTGGTGGAGCCTTGGCTGGATGAAGGAGGGAGCGGATGGCCACTGGGTGATGCAGCAGGCTGGACCACTACATCGGAGCCACGGTTCTCCCAGTCTGCTTTATGTTGGCGAAGCATGTGTTGACGCAGGGCCGTGGTGCCCACATTGGGACCCTGGCCACGCTTCACCTTCTGCCGACAGATCTTGCATGTGGCTACGTGAACCTCCTCCGGATGCCTTATGAAAAACTTCCACACCGCCGAGTAGCTGATTTTCCCACCCGCAGTCCGCACTAATGGACTGCTACTGGCGCCGTCTCCAGCAACCCCTGTTCCACTACCTCCCAGAAAGGTAGGCTGCCGCGAAGCAGGTGGCCTCCCCCGGGCACGTTTGGCTCCTGAATTTCCACTCCTGCCACCACGCTGACTGCCAACCGTGCTACCGCCTTGCTGCCTCAAGGGCAACCTGCAACTCTCTTCTCCTGATGATGAACACCGCCTCCCACGTCACTCTCCGCATCACTACCTGGCCGCCTAGCGGAGCAAGCGGCGCATGTCTCCTCCCCTTCTTGGCTGTCCAGTAGCTGCTGACTGTCCTCTATTAGATCGTCCTCAGTAAATAGTGGAGCTGAACCCACAGCATAAGATACTTCTTTAGGAGAGGGAACAGCATAGGACAAAGGCAATGGGAGGACACGGCCTGCTCCCAGGCCATGCCAACTGAGGGTTGTGCCTGAGGAACCCACCGACTGTTGGCTGGGGGTATCAGATGTAACTTGTGATGATGTGGATGAGCATGTTAACCAATCCACGACGGCAGATGGGTTGCTGGTGGAGACACGACCGCTGGCTGATAAAGGGAGCTCAGGCCTCTCGCTGCGACTCCTGCTGCCACTCGCCCCAAGTCTGCTGCTTACTCTGCCTGAAGTATTTAGTTCTCTGCCACTCCTCTGTGCACGTCCTGGCACTTCTCTGCCTGACATACTTAGTGCGTTTATGAGGGTATTACAATACGCTACACTACTCTTTAAACAGTATTTGTCTAGAACAGCAGCAGGTGATTACTTACGGCTGTCCTTGAACAGTATGTAGGCCCATGACAGCTTAACAGGTACTAAATGGTACAATACTTGGATGTACCTATGCGCTATGCACTGATGAGGGCAGTAATATGCCTAACTATTAGCAGAAAAAACTCAGTTTTTTTGTAAAACACCAGCCGGTGGATACTATGATTTGGACTTCGACGGTTTAGAGCACCTTGACAGCTTAACTGGTACTAGATGGTACAATACTTGGATGTACCTATGCGCTATGCACTGATGAGGGCAATCATATGCCTAACTATTAGCAGAAAAACTCAGTTTTTTTGTAAAAACACCAGCCGGTGGATACTATGGTTTGGACTTTGACGGTATGGAGCACCTTGACAGCTTAACAGGTACTAGATGGTACAATACTTGGATGTACCTATGCGCTATGCACTGATGAGGGCAATAATATGCCTAACTATTAGCAGAAAAACTCAGTTTTTTTGTAAAAACACCAGCCGGTGGATACTATGGTTTGGACTTTGACGGTATGGAGCACCTTGACAGCTTAACAGGTACTAGATGGTACAATACTTGGATGTACCTATGCGCTATGCACTGATGAGGACAGTTATATATGCGTAACTATACGCAGAAAAAACTATTTAAAAAAAAAACTGCCAGTGAATAGTATTGTTTGTACTTGCACAGTATGTAGCCAGCCCCTTAACAGATGATTAACAGGTACAAAATAGTACAAATGCACTACAGTCCACTGAACAATCACATATTTCTGAACAGCAGCAGGACCCAACAGTGCAGCACCACAAAGAAAAACAATCCAGGGATTAAACCCTAAATTGCACTCTGTCACACAATTGTGAGCAGCAGAAGGTTTGTGGAGCAAATAAAAATAAACTTAATTGGGCTGAAAAATGAGGAGATAAGATGCTTCAGAAAGTTCAGGCAGCTTGGAGATCTGTATGAGGCAGCTGACAGCTATCTGCCCCTCTCTGCTGCAATGCTCAATAACGTGAATAGGAGGTTTAGCTATCAATGATCCTTCTCAGTGTAACAGCACAGCACTCTGCACTCTGGCCGCCGATTATATAGGGCCTGTGACATCACAAGGGTCAGTGAAAACTGATAGGCTGCATCTCACATGTGATTCAGGGTCAGCCCGCCTACCTTCATTCCCGCCGCTGTTTCTTGCCCTCCCATAATCCCCTGCCCCATGTACTCACATGTGGATCCGCCATCTTAGCTCTCCAATAGCCTGGAACGCTGTAAAATGGAGTTTAATGAAGCGATTCGCACGAAATCATTATCATGTGATCCTCTAGCCTTTCTGTACATTGGACCGGTGTTAGTTCATTCTTGCTCTTAATTGTTGTTTGGTTCGACCTACATATTGCAGGTTGCACTCACACTCCAAAAGATAGATCACATAGGATGATAAACAATCAATTTTGATTTTTATTTAGAAAATTTCCCCTGTGGTATTGCTTTTGAAGGTGTTAATCCTGTGTCTGATATTCAGGCAGCAGTTGCAGGAGTGACTGTGGCATTTAAAGGTGCCGGGCATTTTCTCAACCGCCTTTGCCGTAGGCTTCTCATTCTTGAGCCTACTTGGGGCTGTTTTGGTATTTAAGGTGTCTGCTCTTCTGAACGTGAGTTGTGGATTTTTGGGATATGCTTGCATAAAACAGGATCTTTTAGCAGAATGTCCCAATTTTTCCCCAAATCTATCTGATTGTATTGTGCTTGGTGTAGTAGGTAGTTATAAAGTTTTGTTTGGTTGGGGTTTTCCTTTCTCTATTTTTTTTTATTTTTTATTTATTGTCCAGCGTTTCTCTTTGGATTTTTTAGTCCATGGTTTTCGAGCAATTTCGTTGTATGCAATGAAATTGTCCGTACGGTAAATTTGCCTTCCACTTCCTATGGTGGCAGTTACTGTAAGATAAAAGACTATTACAGTCAATAGTTTTTTAAACTGTTTTTGTAACTATTTTATTTCCTTCATTGATAACTCTAAATCCAGATTCCATACGATCATCACATCTGCCGGTGAGTAAAATATTGTAGTGGTTGTTATTGAGGTATTCAGTGAATTTTGTGAATTCCTCTTTTGTTCCCTTCCAAATCAAAAGCAAATCATCTATGTACCTTTTGTATAGTTTGATGTTATCTGTTCACAGATGGGGATTGTAAATGTATTCTTGCTCGAACTCGCCCATGAATAGATTGGCGAACGCCAGCACGAAGCAAGTACCCAATGCGGTTCCACGGGTCTGCAAAAAAATGTTTTTCTCAAATGTGAAGTAGTTGTGGTATAAAATAAACCTGATACAGTCAATGATGAATTGTCGATCAAAATGCCCAACACCTTTAAATGCCACAGTCACTCCTGCAAATGCTGCCTGAATATCAGACATGGGATTAACACCTTCAAAAGCAATACCACAGGGGAAATTTTCAAAATAATTACCAGAATTGATAGTTCATCATCCTACGTGATCTATCTTTTGGAGTGTAAATTCGAACCAAACAACAATTGACAGCAAGAGTGAACAAACACCGGTCCAATGTACAGAAAGGCTTCATGCTCCATAGCATATCCCGTCAGGCTAGACGATCACATAATAATGATTTCTCTGCATTCAAACTCACAGCCATAGAACATATCCCAGTGGAAATTCCCAACAGATTCGAACGGCTACAACATAGAGAGTCCTATTGGATTTATTGAGCTTAACACCATGTCCCCTGCAGGTCTCAATGAATGTATAGACATAGTATGCTGAACAGAAAAAACCTCATCTTCCACAATCTTTAATTTGCCTCATACACTGTACAGTTCCTAAATGATTTAAAATACCTTTAAAAAAAAGTACACAGAATTACCATAATACTATTGTAATGTCCGTTTATTTGTTTTTGTATTTTTCTGTTTAGGTGTGTATTCACACACTAGTTTGTTCAGAGCAGTTTGCTATTCCACCTGGATGAGGAATAGTTAATGCTCTGAACGAATGAGAACTCGGGTGGAGTTATTTAGCCAGAGTTCTCCTGCATTCTGGTGCTGGTTATTGAGTGCAATACTACTATATCTGTTTGCGCTATATTCTGAAATTTACCTTGCATTTATCTTGTCTTTTTATCTTGATTTTTAACCATGGTTATATAGCATGCACCTTGTATTTTAGTCTGTGTTATATTAGTCTGTTTTAGGATTATGTTTGTTCGTTCTGCTCTGTCTGTGTTCACACTGTGTCTGAGTCTAACTTGTACCCTGTGCTCTGTATTTTATATTCCTGTTTGGTATTCTGGAGTCTATTCAGACTCATCTGGTTCTAGTCTAGTGTTTCATGTATTATATTTCTGTTTCCTACTGGGTCAGCATTTTGTCCACACGGTGGAGTGTGTCCAGTAGCCTATTTGGCTTTATTATTAATGGCTACTCCTATAGTGGAGTGGGGAGTCCAGTTTGTATGTTCTGTGTTCCAGTGTGAACAGTGTCCTATATTTATATCCTGTTTCGTTGATCTGATCTTTGTCCTTTGTGCTTGTACCTGTTTGTGAACAGTGTTCTATGTTACCTGTTGAGTTAAGTGCTTTGGCTCTCAGTTCTTCTGTTTATCCCCTTCATCTCCTGGATTATGCTGTATACTCATATCATACCTGGTCTTGTTCATTTTATCATGTCTGCCGTTTATCTGATATCGGTTTATGGACTGTTTGTTAATTCACTATATTCTGCTCTGTTTGTGAGTTTATATTCTTCCCTGTTACTATTTGTATTCTGAATTCAGGTAGAAGACAGACATGGTGCAAATTCTACAATCTTGCACAATGATCTAATTGCTTCTCAGCATAATTTCAAAAACTAACAGGTTGTTAGTATATACGTTTTGATCAAAAAGTACAAAGCCCACTCGCCACGTCAAGGCCACCTATTTAGAGTGGGCTCCTAACGTCCCTAGCATAAAATGGCGTAGCACTGGGCGGCGACCACCACCGCCGCGACACCAGTGCCCACAGGGGGAACGACCCACTGGCAGAGCGGCCCCAATGCCACTCAAACTAGTCCATGGGTCGCACCTCCCCGCAGACACACCCTTAATTACACCCCCTCCCTCGCACCAGGAGCGGACTGACAACACTCGGGGCCCCCGGACCAAAAAAAAAGCATGGGCCCCTGCAGCTCGTCAATCTTCCGCCACACTCCTATTCCACCCAAATCCCACACACAATAAACTAAAATTTATATATGTAAGAAACACTTTAACGTAGGTAAATTTCTATAACCAATAATACTGGTATACAAGGAGTAAATATATACCACCACACAATAACTGGATAATACCGCCATACTGTATAAAACCACTATATACAGACTAGTATACTATAAAGGATCTGTATACAATATAAGTGATTATATACAGGACCATATGGCGGTAGATATCAGCTGTACACAGGATGTGTATACCATATAAGTGATTACAGTTACATTTTGGGACTCACAATTACGTCTTTTCTGATCAGCGGCGTAATCTTTCCTTTTCTTCTCCGTCCAGATAAGACCGCCATGTGGATCTCTTAACATCTGCAGGAAAAACATGTCAGACTCTGCATATTTTCAGTGCCCTCCCCTCCTCTACACAATCTTCCCATCTATAGGCCCACAAACTGTGATAATGCCCTCGTTGGTGTCCTGCACAGTAAAAGGGCAGGTATGTAGGTAGCCAGGTAACCCCTCTTTCCCATAGGTACATGCAGAGTTACACCCCCCCTGTTTCCCATATGTATATGCAGAGTTACACCCCCCTCTCTTTCCCATAGGTATATGCAGAGCTACGCTACACCCCCCCTCTTTCCCATAGGTATATGCAGAGTTACACCCCCCCTTCTTTCCCATGGGTATATGCAGAGCTAAAAACCCCACCCCCTCTTCCCCATAGATATATGCCGAGCTACACCCCCCCCCTCTTTCTCATAGGTATATGCCGAGCTACACCCCCCCCATAGGTATATCTAGGGCTGGGAGGTATACCGGTTCATACCGAATACCAAATTTTTTGGGCTGCACAATATGGATTTTCCTCCATACCACAGTACCAGTTGAGCCCCTCCCCCTTGGGAATGTATTATCAGCCTAGCACAGCGCTGTCCCCACATCGGGGAACTAATCCTATGTTACCCGCCAGCACTGTTCTGCTCCCCCCAATTAATGATCAGCCCAGCTGGGTACTACTCACATATGTCAAGCACTGCCCTCCTCCTCTTTGTTGGGGGCCGCTGGGCGCTGGAACTCTATACTGTACGCCAATGGTTTCCAACCTGCAGACCTCCAGAAGTTGCAAAACTACAACTCCCAGCATGCCCGGACAGCCGGCAATGGAACTCTCTGTACACCAGTGGTCTCCACCCTGCGGACCTCCGGTTGTTGCAAAAGTACAACTCCCAGCATGCCCGGACAGCCAACGGCTGTCCAGGCATACTGGGAGTTGTAGTTTTGCAACAGCTGGAGGTCCGCAGGTTTGAGACCACTGCTTTACGCTGTATACCTATGCCCAGGCTGCAAAAAGATACAGAAAATAAACGCCGGACAGCCGCCGGACAGCCGTCAGCCTATCACCGGCCAGAGCGATGCCCCACCCCTGCCAGTGATAGGCTGAGCCCACTCTCATGTATGAAGCGTACAGCAGTGGTCTCAAACCTGTGGAACTCCAGCTGTTGCAAAACTACAACTCCCAGCATGCCAGGACAGCCGTTGGCTGTCCGGGCATGCTGGGAGTTGTAGTTTTGCAACAACTGGAGGTCCACAGGTTGGAGACCACTGGCGTACAGTGAGTTCCATCGCCAGCGGCCCCCAACAAAGAGGAGGAGGGCAGTGCTTGACATATGTGAGTAGTACCCCGCTGGGCTGATCATTAATTGGGGGGAGCAGAACAGTGCTGGCGGGTCACATGATTTTGGGGGGGAGCCGAACACCGCGCGCGGGTCACATGATAGGGGCCGGGGGGGGGGGGGGGGGGTTTGGGGGGCAGAACAGCGCTGGCGGGTTACATGATTTTGGGGGGGGGGGGGAAATACCATTATATACCGTGGAACCCCCGTAAGTTTAAAAAATACCGTGATACACATATATGGTCATACCGCCCAGCCCTAAGTATATGCAGAGCACCCCCCCTCTCCCCCCTTCCCTAGAGGTATATGCAGAGCACCCCCCCTCCCCCCATTCCCTATAGGTAAATGCAGAGCACCCCCCCTGTCCCCTATAGGTAAATGCAGAGCACCCTCCCTCTCCCCTATAGGTAAATGCAGAGCACCCCCCTCCCCTATAGGTAAATGCAGAGCACCCCCCCTCCCCTATAGGTAAATGCAGAGCACCCCCCTCTCCCCTATAGGTAAATGCAGAGCACCCCCCCTCTCCCCCCTTACCTATAGGTAAATGCAGAGCACCCCCCTCTCCCCCCCTTCCCTATATGTAAATGCAGAGCACCCCCCCCCTCTGCTATAGGTAAATGCAGAGCACCCCCCTCTCCCCCCTTCCCTATAGGTAAATGCAGAGCACCCCCCTCTCTCCCCCTTCCCTATAGGTAAATGCAGAGCACCCCCCCCTCTCCCCCCTTCCCTATAGATAAATGCAGAGCACCCCCCTCTCCCCTATAGGTAAATGCAGAGCACCCCCCCTCCCCTATAGGTAAATGCAGAGCACCCCCCTCTCCCCCCTTCCCTATAGGTATATGCAAAGCATCCCCCTTCTCCCCTATAGGTAAATGCAGAGCACCCCCCCCTCTCCCCCTTACCTATAGATAAATGCAGAGCACCCCCCTCCCCCCCCCTTCCCTATAGGTAAATGCAGAGCACCCCCCTTCCCTATAGGTAAATGCAGAGCTCCCCCCTCTCTTCCCCTTCCCTATAGGTAAATGCAGAGCACCCCCCCTCTTCCCTATAGGTAAATGCAGAGCACCCCCCTCTCCCCCCCTTCCCTATAGGTAAATGCAGAGCACCCCCCTCTCACCCCCTTCCCTATAGGTAAATGCAGAGCACCCCCCCTCGCCCCCCCTTCCCTATAGGTAAATGCAGAGCACCCCCTTCCCTATAGGTAAATGCAGAGCTCCCCCCTCTCTCCCCCTTCCCTATAGGTAAATGCAGAGCACCCCCCTCTTCCCTATAGGTAAATGCAGAGCACCCCCCCTCTTCCCTATAGGTAAATGCAGAGCACCCCCCCTCTCCCCCCCTTCCCTATAGGTAAATGCAGAGCACCCCCCCTCCCTCTCCTCCCCTTCCCTATAGGTAAATGCAGAGCACCCCCCCCCCCTCCAGGTATATGTAGAATAATCCTCCCCCCCCTCTCCACCCCCTCTAGGTATATGTAGGTAAATGCAGAGCACCCCCCCTCTTCCCTATAGGTAAATGCAGAGCCCCCCCTCTCCCCCCTTCCCTATAGGTAAATGCAGAGCCCCCCCTCTCCCCCCCTTCCCTATAGGTAAATGCAGAGCACCCCCCCTCTCCCCCCCTTCCCTATAGGTAAATGCAGAGCACCCCCCCTCTGCTATAGGTAAATGCAGAGCACCCCCCTCTCCCCCCCTTCCCTATAGATAAATGCAGAGCACCCCCCCCCCCTCTCTCCCCCTTCCCTATAGGTAAATGCAGAGCACCCCCCCCTCTCCCCCCCTTCCCTATAGATAAATGCAGAGCACCCCCCTCTCCCCTATAGGTAAATGCAGAGCACCCCCCTCCCCTATAGGTAAATGCAGAGCACCCCCCCTCTCCCCCTTCCCTATAGGTATATGCAAAGCATCCCCCCTTCTCCCCTATAGGTAAATGCAGAGCACCCCCCTCTCCCCCTTACCTATAGATAAATGCAGAGCACCCCCCCCCCCCTCTGCTATAGGTAAATGCAGAGCACCCCCCTCTCCCCCCCTTCCCTATAGGTAAATGCAGAGCACCCCCCCTTCCCTATAGGTAAATGCAGAGCTCCCCCCCTCTCTCCCCCTTCCCTATAGGTAAATGCAGAGCACCCCCTCTTCCCTATAGGTAAATGCAGAGCACCCCCCCTCTCCCCCCCCTTCCCTATAGGTAAATGCAGAGCACCCCCCCTCTCTCCCCCTTCCCTATAGGTAAATGCAGAGCACCACCCCTCGCCCCCCCCTTCCCTATAGGTAAATGCAGAGCCCCCCCTTTCCTATAGGTAAATGCAGAGCTCCCCCCCTCTCTCCCCCTTCCCTATAGGTAAATGCAGAGCACCCCCCCTCTTCCCTATAGGTAAATGCAGAGCACCCGCCCTCCCTCTCCCCCCCCTTCCCTATAGGTAAATGCAGAGCACCCCCCCTCCAGGTATATGTAGAATAACCCTCCCCCCTCTCCCCCCCCTCTAGGTATATGTAGAGCAACCCCCCCTTCCCCATAGGTAAATGTAGAGCAAAAAATTAAAATAAAAAAGGATGCTCACCTGATATACCACGCAGCGATCTCCTCAGCTGTAGGGCCCGCGTCTTCTCCCCTCCACAGTACAGGCGCTGGATGAGTGACGTCACCGGCGCCTGTACTGCATGCTGCGTGGGGGCGGAGGTCACGTCTCCTCTGTGTAGCTGCAGATGCGGCTCACACAGAGGGGACGCCTTCTCCTGTATGTACGTGTATCGCGCATACAGGAGAAGGCACCGCTGTCTGCTGGGGATCTGGGACAAGTGTCTCGGACCTCAGCAGCGGCGGGTCAGTCTGCTCCTTGAGAGTGGCACCCGGGGCGGGCCGCCCCTCCCCCCCCCCCCCCCCTTGGTATGCCACTGGGTACAGATATTACTGAACTTAGTTCTCTAAGAACTCTTGGGTGTAGTCCATCTGGCCCTGGAGATTTGCTTACATTTATATTACTTAACTTACCTTATACCATGTCTACATTAAGCCAGTTCAGTACATTACATGATGTGTTACCAGCACTGACCTGTCCAATGTCAGCTCCTTCTTCCTTAGTATATACAGAACTAAAGAACCCATTCAGTAGCTCTGCTTTCTCTTTATCGCCTGTGATTATCATTATTAAGGGGTCCTACATGCTCTGTCCTTGGTATTTTTGCATTTCTATATCTAAAAATATATTTAGGATTAGTTTTGCTTTCTTTGGCCACCTGTCTCTCATTTTGAATTTTTGCTGTTTTTATTACATTTTTACAGATTTTATTAAGCTCCTTGTACTGTTTAAATGTTATAGCTGACCCATCAGATTTGTATTTTTTTAAAGCAATTTTTTTGTTGTTTATTGCTCTTTTAACATAATTTGTCAGCCATGTAGGATTTAGTTTTAATCATTTATATTTGTTCCCCTTTGGTATATATTTAGCTGTATAGTTATTTAGAGTTGATTTAAAGATGTCCCATTTACCTTCTGTATCAGTATTTGACAACACCTCCCCCAGTCTATGTCCTGTAGTGCAGCTCTCAGCCCAGGGAAGTTTGCCTTTTTAAAGTTATATGTTTTTGCCTTCCCAGCCTGTCTTTGTTTTCTACATTTTAAGTCAAAAGTAACTATATTGTGGTCGCTATTACCAAGGTTTTCTCGCACAGTTACATTACCAACCAGCTCTGCGTTGTTGGAAATGATCAGATCCAACAAGGCATCACTTCTTGTTGGATCCTCCACAAACTGGCCCATAAAATTATCCTGCAATAAATTAAGGAATTGTTGCCCCTTTGTAGTTTAGCCAACCCCGGACCCCAATCTATATCTGGATAGTTAAAATCTCCCATTATTACCACTGTTCCTGCCTCGGCGGCCCTCTCTATTTGTTTATGCAGCTGACCTTCTATCTCTTCAGTGATATTAGGGGGTCTGTAGTTTACACCAAATATTTTTTTCAGTATTTCAAAGTAGCCACCTTTTGCTTTGATTACTGCTTTGCACACTCTTGGCATTCTCTTGTTGAGATTCAAGAGGTAGTCACCTGAAATGGTTTTTACTTCACAGATGTGCTGGTGTGGAGGAGGAGGTGTGATGGTGTGGGGTGCTTTGCTGGTGACACTGTTGGGGATTTATTCAAAATTGAAGGCATACTGAACCAGCATGGCTACCACAGCATCTTGCAGCGGCATGCTATTCCATCCGGTTTGCGTTTAGTTGGACCATCATTTATTTTTCAAGAGGACAATGACCCCAAACACACCTCCAGGCTGTGTAAGGGCTATTTGACCAAGAAGGAGAGTGATGGGGTGCTGTGCCGGATGACCTGTCCTCCACAGTCACCGGACCTGAACCCAATCGAGATGGTTTGGGGTGAGCTGGACCGCAGAGTGAAGGCAAAAAGGGCCAACAAGTGCTAAGCATCTCTGGGAACTCCTTCAAGACTGTTGGAAGACCATTTCAGGTGTTTACCTCTTGAAGCTCATCAAGAGAATGCCAAGAGTGTGCAAAGCAGTAATCAAAAGGTGGCTAGAACCTAGAATGACATATTTTCACACTTTTTTTTTTTAATTCATAGTTTTGATGTCTTCAGTGTGAATCTACAATTTTCATAGTCATGAAAATAAAGAAAACTCTGAATGAGAAGGTGTGTCCAAACTTTTGGTCTGTACTGTATATTATGTGTTTTTAGGCAACTGCACTTTAGCGCAGGAAGCGACCGGTGCCCAGTTGTCGATCCACCATTTAGGATGGGCAAATAGGCAGGGAGAGCGGTTTTAGGGTCAGTTTAGGGTTCCCTGTCACCCGGTCGATCCTTGATAACTATATGCAGTAATTTCTCATTTTTTTCATTACTGCTATTAATTATTCATCACTATGCCCTGTACATGCTTTCTTTGGTATCCTTTCCATGTAAATCCAACCTTTTATTTTATAACCATGATCACTGTCACAATTAATTATTGCCACCATGGTTTTCACATGCTCCTTTCTGTATTGCAATAGTAATAACCCTTCATTTCATATAAATCCAATGTCCTTTAATATGTCCCATATAATATCAATGTCCTTTAATATATGTATATACTTGGATGCCAATTCCCACTAGAGTGTGTTGGTTTCATTCTACATATCCTGCAGAACACTCCTCATAACGTCCATAAATATTATATTATACTGCCTGGGATGAAGGTTAAAAAAATTTTCATTGGACATCCCCTTTAAGCCTAAGGAGTAAGGTGTAAATTATAACTTACAACAAGGTTACAACTAGTCACTGCTCTGGTAAAACGCAGCATCTAAAGGCTGTGTCCACATGCTGGATCCTTCCCCAACTCATGTAAGCAGATGATCATATGTTTCATGGAGCATCAGTAGAAAGTCCTCAAACATCTAAGGAAACTTGCACAACATGCTGTGCGTGAACTCAGAAGCAACCTTGTACAGTCGTCCTATGCAGCAAATGGAGCTGCAGTCTCACAATCAATGATACAATCATGTCAATTTTGTGGATATGCAAAGAATACACAAGAAAATGCATACCATACTCTCTTACTAAAATATATCCATAATAACAAATAACAAAAATAAATAAAGAAAATACATGCATATTTCTCACGTACATGAAAATTGTGATGTAAAAAAGGTACACCAACTCAGCAGAATCATACAAGATAGATAATAGCACAATAGGCTTAGATACAAACAGGTTTGGATACAACATCTCAGCTGCTGCTGTCACTTCAGATTACATGTGGATAGTGTATATTGGCACAGTTACCACTTTATTGCCCTTTATCTTTGCCCCTCTTTTCTTTGCTCACAGATACCCATTCCTCCTCACTGCACACTTCTCATGTCTCTGCCTTTCTTCTTTAGGTAAATTCCCCTCTCATGTTTCCCAGTCTCCGTTAATTGCTGCCTAATCCTGTTAAAAAAAAATCCCCCCCATCCTGTGCAGGTCCGCCTGGTTGGTGACTGAGGGAAAATTATGTTGTATGGACATTTTTATTGGTGTCTTTTAAGTATTTCTTAATGTGGCCATTAGCATGCAGTGTGTCCAGTGGGAAAATGATAGTTTCACAGCCCCTCCCTATCCCAGACTTATGCACTCTGGTTTTCACTGGAGCTGATACCTTCAGAGCATAGATGAGAGCAACCTAAGCTTTGAATAGAAGCACAAGGAGGGGCAGTAGCATCAGTGAGTAGTGGTAGATGATCTCACAACAATGATCATCTAGGAACAGCAGTAAAGTGGTGGTGGGGATCTCCTGGAAAATGGGGGCTTTGCTTAGAAGTCAACAGCTGGGATCCCGTTTGGATTCTATGATAACAGTGGAGACAGTTATGCATCCCACCTCATGGATCCTAGCTGGCCTCATGGTCTTCCTTATGTCGGGTGCAGTGACCTCTTGCCCTGAGTACTGCAGGTGTTATGGGACTTTGATGCAATGTCTGGAACCGAACACCATCAGCAACATCTCGCTCCTGAGAGACGTGGAGAATATCACAGAAGTGTAAGTTTAGATTTTCTATATCTTGTCCTTTTAAACCTGTAGATCTAGGGGATTCTCTATAGAAGTTTTCTACTTCAACTTTGTTCTTGAGAATGAGAACAAGTGTGACATGGGGACCAAAGATTTAGATTTCAGAGCTTTTGACAGCGCTTCATAGATACTTTTATAGATGTCTAGATTACTAGATGCTCAAAAAAAATTATAAAAATGCAAAGGTTACTATAAGCAAAAATGAACACCATATTGTAATGGAAGCAACTCAATTTATAATTACAGCAGGATAGAAACATAGATACATGCATTAATAGAGAGGAAAGTTTAAAGTAAAGTAAGATAATTTTTAGATGTAAAAAGTGCCAACATAATCCATAGTGCTGTACAACTGTGGGAGTAACATAAATAAAATAACAAATATTGAGCAAACAATAATACAAGAGAAAAAAATATAAAGTTGTTTACAATTTAAAGGGAGATAGAGAGAAAATAGATGAAAGCACATGACAGGCAGTTATAAGTATCTTTAATAGAGATAGATAGATTGATACAAATATACAAATAGATAGATACATACCACATATATAAAGATAGATAACAAATAGATATACAGATACATAGATATAGATAGATGACAGAGAGATAACAAATAGGTAGTAGATAGACAGTGGGAAGATCTGTATCTGAACATGGGCCATTAAAATCACTTTGCTTGCAACTCTTCTGGTGTGCTGCTGAACCTTTTTGCTGGATATCTCCATACAGTCTGCGACTGGGACTGTTCAACACCAGCCTGCACCCACCTACTATACTTTACTCTGGCTGTGCTGCCTCAACACCTCTTTGCTAGATAGATAGATAGATAGATAGATAGATAGATTACATAGATAGATATGATATAGTTAGATTTTAGAACCATAGAGTGACACGATATAGATAGTTATATAGATAAATAGATACAAGGTACCTATGGGGTAGATACATAGGTAACAAATAGGTAGATACAAGCATACATACGTACATGATATAAAATAGATAACAGATAGATATATAGTTAGTTCATAGTTAAATGGATACATATCATATATAGCTATAAAATAGGTAGATGATGGATAGATAATACTGTACAGATATGCAGGTATATAGATAGACATGTTTATTGATAGATAATATATAGATATACAGATGGATAGGTTAAATAGATAGATAGATATAGATGCAATAGAAATATAGATCTATTGCTAGAGCAAATAGATATACATGTATATAGCTAGATAATAGATAGATATGCAGGTAGATAAATAAAAAGATATATATTAAATAAATATAAAATAACTAGCTAGCTGTGAGATGGATAGAGGTGTGAGATGGATATATAGATAGATAGATAGATAGATAGATAGATAGATAGACATGTACTCAAATAGATAGAAAGGTAACAAACATATATAAAGACAGATTACAAACAGATATACATATAGATATTTTTTCTGGAGAAAGAGTAGCACTGCCAGCAGAACAAAAGGGTGGCCAAAGGTGGAGAGCCCAGGTCAGGGTCCCAAAAACATAGTCCAAAGAAGATCACATGCAGCACTCCATAAAGTGAACAAAGTGAGTAGCTTCACCTGATGGAATAAGGCTTTTCACTTTGTTCACTTTATGGAGTGCTGCATGTGATCTTCTTTGGACTATACATACAGATAGATAGATAGATGATAGGTAGGTAGATAGATAGATAGATAGACAGAAAGATAGATAATAAAAAATAGATATACAGGTAGATAGATAGATAAATAGATATATTGATTGATAGACAGATACAAATCCAAAAAATAGCTGCAGCACTCGGAATTATGAACGTAACAAAAGGTGTTTATTCCATATCAATACAGCAAGCTATGCAAGCTTGCTGTATTGATATGGAATAAACACCTTTTGTTACGTTCATAATTCCGAGTGCTGCAGCTATTTTTTGGATGTGTGACGTGCCTTAACTGGGACCTTTCTTGCTGCCTGCACCACCTGCACCTTGAATTGGGCACTGCTCCACAAATCTGTTTTGCTGTTTAGATAGATAGACAAATAGGTAGATATTAAATAAATATAGTTAGCTATGATATAGATAGAGGTGGAATAAAGCTCACTTTGTTCAGGAAAAGATGGTCTCGCAAGAACAGAAGAGCTCTTTGGAGAAAACTGGATAGTTGAGTCGGCACCAATCGGTGGCAGGCCACATGAAGGAGATCAGTTGCGGATGGTATATAGTAAAAGTTGTTTAATATTTTAATAGTCAAGAGGGGTTATGCCTTGTTGATACGCATTGTTGTTTGCTTGATTTTTAATATAATAAACACCAAATTTTATTAGATACTATCCGCAACTGATTTCCTTCAAACGACATGCCACTCAAATATCTAGTTTTCTCCAAGGAGCTCTTCTGTCCTTGTGACACCATCTTCTCCCAAACACTTTTCCGTGCCTGGCCTGGGAATGTGATGGTATATTGGCTGCCTTTGGGACCTTCATGATCATCAGTGTTACGCTTGTAGCGTGACACCATCAGGTAAGCACACTGAGATCTTTTTACCATACCTGCCTACTAATACCAAGTAAAGGCACATATAGCGCCTAGTTGTTTTTTTTTTTTTTTTTTGTATGCATAGATAGATGGACAGATTACATAAATAAATAGTAATATTAGAATGTGTGAAGTAATGCAAAACTAAATAAAAAGATATAAATAAGGATATATATATATATATATATATATATATATATGTAAACATATGATGTATATAGAGAGAACTTGAAGTTAAACAATTTACATTCACAATTGATGACCAGTATGTATGTACGTCTATATCGGTACAGAAAGCCAAATATATTATAAGTCTTATCAGCATAACATGTCTATTCAGAAGCATAAACCTACATTTGTCTTGTAACAATAGATTCATTCATAAGCCCAAAAAACTTTCAATTGCATTTGAATGTCATTTCATATTTAAAGTAAAAAGTATTGGCTATGAATGTACACGTCAGGTGGAGGACATAATAAATTATAGCAATTATGTTACAAAGAAAGGAAAAATTAAAAATGATTTAGTAATTATAAAAATCAGATAATGCTGGTCAATGTTTATTATGATTACTGGCTGAGAGATCTGCTACTGTGCGTTTAATGGCACCATACCCTCTAATGACAGTCCTTCCCTGCTGGGCCTTACTTATTAATGGACTGTCTTGAGAGGGAGTTCCGGCACTTTCTCGGTCTGATGGATTGCCCCCCAAGGTGTAGTGTTTGTGTACTACAGGAATATTCAGACAGTTGCTCCATAACTGTTGGGAATTGAGAGAACACACAACATAATATAAAGGTTTGATGATCCAGCTTTATTTTTTAGGAATTTCCAAGGAAAAATCTGGAAATCATACATACACTTTGTTCTTAAAGGACATTGGACCATTAGGAATGTTGAATGTTCCGCTATCAGTGAATTGTAAATAATGAGTGATGGGGTTTATTTGAAGTTGTTGTGTCCATGACCATGTCAAGGTCCTGAAGATAAGAATGGTTTTCCAGTTTAAATTATCTTCTGTCATATCAGATGCATCAGAAGATGCCACAATTAGTCAGGGTTTGCATGCTAAGATCTACTCAGATAATCAGTGATCAGTTATTAGGGCCAGAAAGATCAGTAACATACAAACAACCCTAGTTAGGTTTGTGAGATTTCTATCATTTGGAAACTCGGTTCTAATAATTTCAAGAGTAGTAAAAATGGTTAACGATAAATATCCCAGTCTGTGTAGTTACATAGTTAGTACGGTCGAAAAAAGGCATATGTCCATCAAGTTCAACCAGGGAATTAAGGGGTAGGGGTGTGAAATGTGTAGAAATGTAAATGTAAGATAAGTAAAGACAAAGAAAGTTATCCATACCGTGAGTGCCCTTTTCTTTATTTACTGTGTTCCTTATTAATTTTAATTGTGTAACAGCCTGGTCATTTAAGGCAGTGAATGGGTAAATTTTATATTTTCTGGTGGCCTTGGGCGGTAAAGGGGTGCTTCTGCCATGTGGCTACTTATATTAGTAGCCTTAGATGGTGCCACCTGCTGTCAGAAGGGGGGGGCAGTACAGTTTAGTCCCTTACAGACCCATGCTGTACATTTATGGCATGGGTTGGGGGCTAGAGTGACCACTTTAGCTATGGGCATATTTGCCATACACGGCGGATGTCGGCTGCTATCTGCAGCTTACACCTGGCAGTAGTGATTAATGTAATTGCTGGGATGCCAATTGGTAGTTAGGGCAGCCTGAGCCCTGTATTAGGCCGACCGTGACTCGGCTATTGAATGCAGCCATAGAATAATTACTTATTTAAGGCACCTGGGCGGGTTAAAAAGTTTTAAAAATCCTCCCTTATAAAAATTAAAATCACCCCCCTTTCGTATTTTACAAAAAAACTATTTTGTATCGCTATGTGGTATATTATCACATTCTTGATCCTACACAATCAATTGTGCTAAAGTGAAAACTATTACAAATGCCAAAAAAATTGCTGATTTTTAGTCACATCACATCCCAGAAAAAATTTGAATAAAGTGATCAAAAAATCATGTGGGGTGGGGATGCCCAGAAGTACTGTCTTTTTGGTAGAATATTTTGATCTACGAAAGATTTTAGGGAATGAAAGTAGCCAAAACTCCACAGATGGCACTGCTGTCAATTATTTCAGTGTCCCTGGTTGCTTAAAAGAGGTGGGTATTGAGAAGTATTTTGGTCACTGCTAGATTGTTGATTCCCTGCCACTGGAGGTCTACATTGGTCCCCTTTGGTGGGTGCACTACAATTTGATATAAGAGCAATGAAATGGATGGCCGAGGCACATGGTTGCCATGATGTGGAGCAATTGGATACTATTCTGTAAATCACCTGAGTTATTGTGGGTCCTGTAGGGTGCATCACTTGAGGCATAAGATATGTTAATTACTTTTTTTTTTTGTTTGGTTGTTTTTTTTTTTTTTTTTTTTGGGGGGGGGGGGGGGGGGTTGTTTTTTATGTTTGTTCGATTGTTTTGTTTTGCCCTTATGCTCCTCCATATGTGTGCTCTGAATTAATTGAGTGAGGAAATTATGGTGCAAATTGACAGAGTGTATACTGCTTTTAGGGTGGGAGGGACATTCAGTGGTATTAGACAGTATAATTAAAGGGGTATTCCAGGTAAAACCTTTTTTGTGTATATATATATATATATATATATATATATATATATATATATATATATCAACTGGCTCCGGAAAGTTAAACAGATTTGTAAATTACTTCTATTAAAAAATCTTAATCCTTCCAATAGTTATTAGCTTCTGAAATTTTCTGTCTAACTGCTCAATGATGATGTCACGTCCCGGGAGCTGTGCATGATGGGAGAATATCCCCATAGGAACTGCACAGCTCCCGGGATGTGAGTTATCAGAGAGCAGTTAGACAGAAAACAACAACTCAACTTCAGAAGCTAATAACTATTGGAAGGATTAATATTTTTAATAGAAGTAATTTACAAATCTGTTTAACTTTCCGGAGCCAGTTGATATATAAAAAAAGTTTTGGCCTGGAATACCCCTTTAATGCATTGAGGATGGGGGGATGAGGTCAATGGGACCCCGCAGCTTTCTTCTTGTGGTGTGTCATCCTGCTGTGGCTACAGCAGTTATTTTTGTTGATAAGTTGGAGTTGCGTTTGATTTTAAGCCTTTCTCGAGTTTGTCCAGGCCGGCAGAGAGGCTAGATTCACCTCTGTTCCTGCAACCCTGAGAGTGTGATGTAGGGGAGCAAGAGAAATGGAGCTGTGGTGACCCAGTACAGAATCACATGTTCTTCTGTACTCCTGCCCATATTGTGTGGCAGATGCTGCTTCAATGTCCATCATGGGCCCATTCTCCTTAGAACTCTCCATAATGCACTAAATAATGTAATGTTATATAATGGTTAATGTATTGTATTTTCTATGCACTTGTTTCCTTAAGAAACTTGTTGCTATGAACCTCGTTGTTAGGGGAGTATGCAGAGGTGAACATGTGACTTATCTGCCCAATGGGAAGGCTCTAAATGCCCCCTTTTCTACTGTAGCCAGAGTTCAGGGTTTAGGTTGAGCTGAGGTACAGTTTAGTGAGGAGTGAAGTCTGTGAGGTGGATCTGAAAGGAGGCCTGAGGCCTAGTCCAGCAACCATGCATTAACTACCAGTTAACCCCACTACCCAGGTAAAAGTCAAAGCCTTGCGGCAAGCCTACAGTCTTAAGGATATTGTACAAGTCAAGTCCAGCAAGCTAGTAAAGTCCAAGAAACTCTCGTATAACGTGGGCTGCTTACAAGTCAAGTCAGTCATATACAGCACAAACAACTAAAAGTCTCAGCAAGCCAAAAAGCTTCCCTAAATTCACCCTGCATCTCTCTCACGTTAATCTGAGCTGTAACGGATTGTACCATCATTCCAACCTCAGTAAAGCAAGCCAGTTAACCGTAACCTTGTGTCGGAGTGATTATTTGCCCTGTGCCTGGCAGAGGTGAAGCTGGCCTACCTCTGGTGGTGTATAGGTCAATTATGCCCTGGCGTCCCGAAAAGGTTAATAACACACATTATCCTGTCTGACACCACAGAGCTACCTCTAGTTATACCTGACTACAGCAGCTGGACAGCAGGAGAAACAACACCAAAAAAATGATCAGGGTCCACCATTTTTAATCTGGTAGTGACACATAGAAAGATCTGCTCAAGATTGTATTTGGTCTTGAAACTGTCTCAGCTGTGGACATAACCATGACATTGTCACAGGACTGTATGTAGCATTTTTAGCTGATGTTCTAAGTACATTCTAATTTTTTCTGTGAGCAGAGGACCCTGTTTAACCATTATCGGGCTGTTATTCTTCTTTACCCCTTACCTAATGACACTGCTCAGTAGGGACTGGGCATTGTCAGGGGACAGAGGTGGTGGGAATTGGGGCTGGTAAGTATAACTTTTCCCTAATTTTAGTGTGTCAAACTCAGCAGATCAGTCCAGTGGACTCAGGTCTAGGGAAACAAAAAAAGTAAAGTAAATCATAGAGTGCTTCTTTAAACACTATATAGTGTGGTAAAGTGATGGTCTGTTAAACTAGTGTATCTAAGCCTATCTTCTGTAGTAGTCTCTTCTTAGCTGATGTCTAGACTATCACGTGTGATACTCCCTGTAGATCTGGTATGTGTAAGCCTGTCATGACACCATCTAACATAAGGCTGGCACTTCCTATCTACCTCTATCATCATGATACTTGCCTCAAAGAACACATTACTACACTCCACATCATGTAATATTACTCAATTATATTATAACACTGGGAATTCAGGCTCACAATCTAAGATTTCTCCAGGATCTGCTTTACACATACAGGCTGGTTATTCTTAAAATGAAGAATTTCTAAGATACCCAGTCCCAGGTGTGGACTGTACCCACAGGGAGTGGCAAAAGGTCAAATTCTGAGCCTGACCAGCCCTTTCATAGAAGAATTGTGGTGTAATAATGACTGAGAGCTATTAACAGGACCACAAAGCAGCACAGGAGTTTGGTTACCCTACGATTGTCACCAAAAATAAAAAAAGACCTGTCCAGGAACGAAGCACGTCCATCACAGCTGGTGGTTTTTTTCCAATGCCAGAATATTGTGCCTAAAGAGTTAATTCTCTGGAATAAATGGGGCCAGTTTATGTGTATGGAGAACGTAGGCAGTGGTGGGTGATGGTGGTGTTGGGGGCAGGGGAGATGACACAACTGCTGCATTGCATATTGGGAGATATCACCTTACATGGCTTTTAAGTTGAGTGTGTTGTTTATACATCTAAACATCTCAGTGTTGTGAGATTAATCTCTGCAATGGGAGATTCTACGGAGGATTAAATCTACATGTATCTAACCTGTCTGAAAAGAAATCTGACCAATGCAATATTAATCATGCGGATGATGATGATTATGAGGACTTCATATTTTAAATGTAAAAATTCAGAGTCTATGGATCTAAATGTCCTGAAATATTGGAGGGGCTGGGTGGTGTCCCCTTCAATCTCCAATAGTCCAGTTCTGTGGAGTTCTTTTGTTGGTGAATTGTCGACAGCTCTACTTTCCACCCTTACAGGCCCCAGCCTCAAGAGAGCACTGTATTGATTTTCCATACACAGCCACATTTCTCCAACATCATATTATTTAATGGACGTCCCCAGGGGTGAAGCTCATTAATGACTTGCTTTGTATCCTCCCTCTCCTTTTCTGCACACATTATAAGGCCATCGGATGAACCCTGCAGTGGAGAGGAATGAGGTGCACTGCCTGACCCCTAGGGCTGTTAACGTGCATCTGTCACATAACATTTCATGGGTGTCCATATAATTACACATAAAAATATATTTTTCGATTAGTCACAGTCCTGGAATCATAAACAGGCCAACGAAATAATGGAGGGGACAGGCACATACTGATGCTAGTATGTTTATATGTGGTTCCTTCTTTACTGGGATCTGTGATCAGGGTCTCCTGCCACTGGTGAATTCTGAACCATATATATATATATATGCTTGAAAAAGACCCCATTGAGAGGGTTGAAATGTTGCTGATATGATGGGTGAATAAAAAGCACTACTTTTTTACTTTTGGATGCTGGAGTGCCGATTCTTGCCTTTTTTTGGATGCTTACAAATTTGGAAGCCTGTGGTCTGGGCTTGGGCTCGCTGAGCACCCGCTGGTTGTCTTCATTGTGCCACTTCCACATCTGCTATTTGGACTATATATATATATATATATATATATATATATATATACACAGCAACAGAAGAATGCAGCAGCACACTGCCAGCACAAGGATATAGGTGCAACATGAATATGCAGTTAAAACATGGAGAGCTATACAGCTATGGTGTAATAGATGCAAATGTGAAATTATGAAATAGTGAGGCACTTAGCTCGCAAATTTGTCTCCGCCGGCGGTCAAATAGCTTGGACCGTCCCACCGCGATAAGGTAGCCTCCTGGGACGGACCCTACACTGTGAATATGCCTCTGTGTGAACAGTTCAGTAAGCATGGCAGGATCTGGAACATCCAAGCCACCTTATATACACACCTGATAGAGGTGGGTGGGGTGCAAGGCCAACATGGAGGTAGCCACTCCCCCGTATGTGCAATACAGACAAAGAATAAGTCAGCCAGCACTTTAGTTGATACCAAACTATTATATGGACCTGGCCTACAGGTGCACGCTACTAGGCTAGATATACAGCAACAGAAGAATGCAGCAGCACACTGCCAGCACAAGGATATAGGTGCAACATGAATATGCAGTTAAAACATGGAGAGCTATATAGCTATGGTGTAATAGATGCAAATGTGAAATTATGAAATAGTGAGGCACTTAGCTCGCAAATTTGTCTCCGCCGGCGGTCAAATAGCTTGGACCGTCCCACCGCGATAAGGTAGCCTCCTGGGACGGACCCTACACTGTGAATATGCCTCTGTGTGAACAGTTCAGTAAGCATGGCAGGATCTGGAACATCCAAGCCACCTTATATACACACCTGATAGAGGTGGGTGGGGTGCAAGGCCAACATGGAGGTAGCCACTCCCCCGTATGTGCAATACAGACAAAGAATAAGTCAGCCAGCACTTTAGTTGATACCAAACTATTATATGGACCTGGCCTACAGGTGCACGCTACTAGGCTAGATATACAGCAACAGAAGAATGCAGCAGCACACTGCCAGCACAAGGATATAGGTGCAACATGAATATGCAGTTAAAACATGGAGAGCTATACAGCTATGGTGTAATAGATGCAAATGTGAAATTATGAAATAGTGAGGCACTTAGCTCGCAAATTTGTCTCCGCCGGCGGTCAAATAGCTTGGACCGTCCCACCGCGATAAGGTAGCCTCCTGGGACGGACCCTACACTGTGAATATGCCTCTGTGTGAACAGTTCAGTAAGCATGGCAGGATCTGGAACATCCAAGCCACCTTATATACACACCTGATAGAGGTGGGTGGGGTGCAAGGCCAACATGGAGGTAGCCACTCCCCCGTATGTGCAATACAGACAAAGAATAAGTCAGCCAGCACTTTAGTTGATACCAAACTATTATATGGACCTGGCCTACAGGTGCACGCTACTAGGCTAGATATACAGCAACAGAAGAATGCAGCAGCACACTGCCAGCACAAGGATATAGGTGCAACATGAATATGCAGTTAAAACATGGAGAGCTATACAGCTATGGTGTAATAGATGCAAATGTGAAATTATGAAATAGTGAGGCACTTAGCTCGCAAATTTGTCTCCGCCGGCGGTCAAATAGCTTGGACCGTCCCACCGCGATAAGGTAGATCCTGCCATGCTTACTGAACTGTTCACACAGAGGCATATTCACAGTGTAGGGTCCGTCCCAGGAGGCTACCTTATCGCGGTGGGACGGTCCAAGCTATTTGACCGCCGGCGGAGACAAATTTGCGAGCTAAGTGCCTCACTATTTCATAATTTCACATTTGCATCTATTACACCATAGCTGTATAGCTCTCCATGTTTTAACTGCATATTCATGTTGCACCTATATCCTTGTGCTGGCAGTGTGCTGCTGCATTCTTCTGTTGCTGTATATCTAGCCTAGTAGCGTGCACCTGTAGGCCAGGTCCATATAATAGTTTGGTATCAACTAAAGTGCTGGCTGACTTATTCTTTGTCTGTATTGCACATACGGGGGAGTGGCTACCTCCATGTTGGCCTTGCACCCCACCCACCTCTATCAGGGAGGTGTGTATATAAGGTGGCTTGGATGTTCCAGATCCTGCCATGCTTACTGAACTGTTCACACAGAGGCATATTCACAGTGTAGGGTCCGTCCCAGGAGGCTACCTTATCGCAGTGGGACGGTCCAAGCTATTTGACCGCCGGCGGAGACAAATTTGCGAGCTAAGTGCCTCACTATTTCATAATTTCACATTTGCATCTATTACACCATAGCTGTATAGCTCTCCATGTTTTAACTGCATATTCATGTTGCACCTATATCCTTGTGCTGGCAGTGTGCTGCTGCATTCTTCTGTTGCTGTATATCTAGCCTAGTAGCGTGCACCTGTAGGCCAGGTCCATATAATAGTTTGGTATCAACTAAAGTGCTGGCTGACTTATTCTTTGTCTGTATTGCACATACGGGGGAGTGGCTACCTCCATGTTGGCCTTGCACCCCACCCACCTCTATCAGGTGTGTATATAAGGTGGCTTGGATGTTCCAGATCCTGCCATGCTTACTGAACTGTTCACACAGAGGCATATTCACAGTGTAGGGTCCGTCCCAGGAGGCTACCTTATCGCGGTGGGACGGTCCAAGCTATTTGACCGCCGGTGGAGACAAATTTGCGAGCTAAGTGCCTCACTATTTCATAATTTCACATTTGCATCTATTACACCATAGCTGTATAGCTCTCCATGTTTTAACTGCATATTCATGTTGCACCTATATCCTTGTGCTGGCAGTGTGCTGCTGCATTCTTCTGTTGCTGTATATCTAGCCTAGTAGCGTGCACCTGTAGGCCAGGTCCATATAATAGTTTGGTATCAACTAAAGTGCTGGCTGACTTATTCTTTGTCTATATATATATATATATATACCATAAATGGCGCAGGACTCGAATATTAAAAAAAGAGTGGTACGTTTATTTCTGTCACATCAAACAAGCAACATTTTTGGTTTTCTATATTGATATATATTTATTTATATTATAGATAAAGTATTTTCAGGCGTATAACACGACTTGGCATATAAGAAAACCCAACCTCCAACTTTTACAGTTAAAATCTAGAGTTTGGGATATACTCACCGTATAAGACTACCCCTCTATATGCAGTACCTTACCATTGTTACGCCACACTAGGTTGTCAGCATAGTTCCCCCACACTAGGTAGTCAGCATAGTTGCCCCCACATTAGGTTGTCAGCATAGTTCCCCCACACTAGGTAGGCAGCATAGTTCCCCCCACATTAGGTTGTCAGCATAGTTCCCCCACATTAGGATGTCAGTATAGTTCCCCCACATTAGGTTGGCAGTATATTTCCCCCACATTAGGTTGCAGTTCTCCCACATTAGGCTGGCAGTATAGTTCCCCCCACATTAGGTTGTAGTTCCCCCACATTAGGTTGTAGTCAAACCACATTAGGTTGTCAGTATAATTCCCCCACATTAGGTTGTAGGTCCCCCACATTAGGTTGGCAGTGTAGTTTCCCCCACATTAGGTTGTAGTTCCCCCAATAAGGTTGGCAGTATAGTTTCCCCCACATTAGGTTGTAGTTTCCCCACATTAGGTTGGCAGTATAGTTTCCCCTACATTAGGTTGTAGTTTCCCCACATTAGGTAGGCAGTATAGTTTCCCCCACATTAGGTTGTAGTTCCCTCACATTAGGTAGGCAGTGGACCCCACAGACATACAGCCTTCAGTCACATAGTGTATGGCTGGAGGCTGTATGTCTGTGTACTGCCCCACTTCAGTGCTCCGACCACCGCACTTACGGTCCAGGGTCATGGGGGCCTATAGGCCATAGCAGTAGGTCCTGGGACCAGAGGAGCTGCTGTCATTGCAGTGAACATGACATGCTGGTAACTTACCATGCCCGCGCGTCCTCGTTGCTCCACTCTACTGTGCTGTTGCTATGGGAGCATTTTTAAAGTCAACGCAGGGCCGCAGAAAGGTAACCGGGACATCCTTGTGTCCCTAAAAGATCTTTTGGGACACAGGGATGTCCCGAATGTGATGGTGGAAGTCACTCACGGCCGGGACACCCGGGGTATGGAAAATCCATACCCCAGGCACAGGGCTGCCATCAGAAATTTTGGGGCCCCTTACACAGCTCAAGGCCTGGGACTCCTCCCCATCTATGCTACCCCCCCCCCCCAGGGTCTCCCCGCTATCTTCCCAATTATCAATTAAAAAAAATTTAAACCACAGGACCAGAAAAACAAGAGCCCTTTAGTTCAATGGGCAAGGAAGGAGGAAATATTATCACCATACATATTACTATCATACTGTTACTAACCAAATACTGTATACTGAAACCAATACTACCAATAATACCAGTATACAAGGAGGAATATTATCACTATACATATTACCATCATACGGTTACTGACCAAATCCTGTATACTGAGAACAATATTCCCAGTATACAAGGAGGAAATATTCCCACAATACAGTGACCATATAGAGATACATATCAGCTCTACAGAGGCTCTGCAGACCATATAAGGGATTACACACAGTTACATCAGGTGACGTCTTCTCTGATCGGAATCTTTCACTTTCCTTTTTCTTCTCCTTCCGGTCCATACCGTCATGATGACTTTTTCCTTTCCCTCGCCTCCACAGAACCTGCCAGACAAACATTTTAGGCTCTGCACTTTTCCTGCACCTATAATGCTCCATACAGTAATAAGTGGCTAGATTGGGTTGGGGAAGAGTTGGTACGTCCATCCCCCACCCATTAGGTAGTTATGTCGCTCCAGAAAGTAGACAGGTCCCTTCACATAGTTTCCCTCATTACACAGGTGCCCAGAGTAGGGAGGTACCACCTGTAAGTAGGTCCCCGTGTAGATAGATGCCCCTTGTAGATAGTTACTCCTTGTATGCAGTAGCAGCCCCCTATAAGTAGGGGTTACTTCCTGTAGGTAAGTCCCCCTGTATATAGTTGCAGCCCCTCATATACAGAAGTAGCGCTCCAACTTTAGGTGGTAGTAGAAGCAGCAGACCCCCTTTAGGATCGGTGTTAGCAGCAGCCCCCTTTAGGTAATAGGAGTGGCAGCCCCTTTTAGGTAGTAACAGAAGCAGCCCCCTTAGGTAGTAATAGAAGCATCCCCCTTAGGTAGTAATAGAAGCAGCTCCCTTAGATAGTAATAGATCAGCCCCTTCGGTATTAATAGAAGTAGACCCCTTAGGTGGTAATCAGCAGCCCCCTTAGGTAGTAATCAGCAGTCCCCAAAGGTAGTAATTAGTAGTCCCCATAGGTAGCAATAACCAGCAGAACCCCATTAGGTACTAATAACAGTAGCCCCCTTAGGTAGTAATAGCCAGCAGCCCCTTAGATAGTAATAGCCAGCAGCCCCCTTAGGTAGGAATAAGTACCCCCCCTTAGGTAGAAATCAGTAGCCCCCATTGGGCATACCATATAGTGGCTGAAGCATGACGAGACCATATAGCATCTGAATGGCACAGCCTGGAGGTTGCTGAAGCATGAGGAGACAATATAGTGACCCGGTGATAGAATGGAGTGGTGAGTGGCAATATCAGTACCCGGTGACGAAGGTGGGTGAAAAAAGGTCTGATGGGGAAGAATGTTTGTAACTGGGGAGCAGCGCCTTAAATCTGTGTGGCACTATCCATATTTGTGACGTGTTGGTGTGGCACCATGGTCAATCTACTCTCATGCATCAGGCATTGGTGGGTGGAAATCCTGGCTGATCCATGCCTGATTCATCTTCACAAAGGTCAGTCTCTCCACATGCTTCTTGGACAGACTGTTACGCCGAGCGCTCCGGGTCCCCGCTCCTCCCCGGAGCGCTCGCAGCGTTCTCTCATTCGCAGCGCCCCGGTCAGACCTGCTGACCGGGTGCGCTGCGATATTACTCCCAGCCGGGATGCGATTCGCGATGCGGGACGCGCCCGCTCGTGATGCGCATCTCGGCTCCCGTACCTGACCTGTTCCCCGTCTGTGTTGTCCCGGCGCGCGCGGCCCCGCTCCTTAGGGCGCGCGCGCGCCGGGTCTCTGCGATTTAAAGGCCCGCTGCGCCACTGATTGGCGCAGCAGGCCTAATCAGTATTCTCACCTGTGCACTCCCTACTTATACCTCACTTCCCCTGCACTCCCTCGCCGGATCTTGTTGCCATTGTGCCAGTAAAAGCGTTTCCTTGTGTGTTCCTAGCCTGTGTTCCAGACCTCCTGCCGTTGCCCCTGACTACGATCCTTGCTGCCTGCCCTGACCTTCTGCTACATCCGACCTTGCTCTTGTCTACTCCCTTGTACCGTGCTTATCTCAGCAGTCAGAGAGGTTGAGCCGTTGCCGGTGGATACGACCTGGTTGCTACCGCCGCTGCAAGACCATCCCGCTTTGCGGCGGGCTCTGGTGAATACCAGTAGCAACTTAGAACCGGTCCACCGACACGGTCCATGCCAATCCCTCTCTGGCACAGAGGATCCACCTCCAGCCAGCCGAATCGTGACACAGACGAGTTCTCCTTGAGGTGACTATGGCCCCCGCCGCACTAAACACCCGCTCTGATGGCACACTACTGGCCGGGCAGGATAGCTTTTTAGGATGTTAGGATGTCTTGCAAATGGGGGAAACACTTCAGGAACTGCTTCACAAGCAGATTGAACACGTGTGCCATGCAGGGCGCATGGTTCAGCTTTCCCAGTCGCAGCGCATAAAAATGTTCTTCATGTTGTTAGTCACCATGGTCCCCATTTCCAGTTTTTGTGGAGTAAGCCATGCTCCGATTTCTTTACGAATGACTTTGAGCAGTTCCTCCCCTGTGTGACTCTGTTTGCCAAGGCAAACTACGTTAAGAACAGCGTAACACCGCTGTGCCCTGCACACATGGTATGCTGAAGGGACACTGAGATTTGTCTGGGCATTGGAGGCTGAGGACATGGTGGAGGATGAGGAGGCGGAGTCGCACACTGTCACAGGACCAAAGGCCTGAGAGCGTGGAGGAGGAAGAGGTGTGACCTGTCCTAGTTGGTGTTGTGGCTGTGCAGGAATCACATTCACCCAGTGAGCTGTAAAGGATATGTATTGTCCCTGACCATAGTTACAGCTCCAGATGTCGGCGCTGCCGTATACTTTGGTACACACCAACAGGCTCAAGGACTGGCCCACCTTCTCTTTCACAAAATTGTGCATGGCTGGTACTGTCTTCTTCACAAAGAAATGACTGCTTGGCAATCTCCACTTTGGCTCGGCACAAGCCATCAGTTCTCTGAAGAGTCCACCTTTTGAAAAGAGAGGGACTGCAGCACCAGCAACTTAGACAGGAGCACATTCAGCTTCTGCGCCGTTGGATGAGTGGGCGCATACTGTTGTCTCTTGGACATGGCTTCACCGATGGATTGTTGGCGGAGCGACTGACTAAAAGTGGGAGAAGCAAGAGCATCTGGAGTGACAGAAGGAGGGTAAGACACACAGTTCCCTTCAGCTGAGGTGGTGGTGCCTTGGCTGGCTGAAAGAGGGAGCGGCATGCCACTGGGTGATGCAGCAGGCTGGACAACTACATTGGAGCCACGGTGCTCCTAGGCCACATTATGGTGGTGAAGGATATATTGACTCAGGACCATGGGGCCACCATTGGGACCCTGGCCACGCTTCACCTTCTGCCGGCATATCTTGCATGTGGCTATGTTAACCTCCTCTGGATGCTTGATGAAAAACTGCCGAATAGCTGAGTTTCCCACCAACAGTCTGCACTAATTGACTGCCACTGCCGCCGTCTCGGGGAACCCCTGTTCCACTACCTTCCGGGAAGGTAGGCTGCCACGAAGCAGGTGGTCTCTCCCGGGCACGTTTGGCTCCAGAATTTCCACTTCTGCCACCATGCTGACTGCCAACCATGCTACCACCTTGCTGGCTCAGCTGCTGCCTTACGGGCAACCTGCAACGCTCTTCTCCTGATAATGATGATGAAGCCCCTTCTGCACCCAGCTTCGAAGTGCGATTGGCTTCATCATCATCAACAAGTGTCTGCACGTCACTGATGTCCTCCTCAGGTTCCTCAAAAGTGTCTGCTTCAGGACCCTGAATGCTGGCAACACCGCCTCCCAGATCACTCTCCTCATCACTACTTGCCTGCCTAGCGGAGGAAGCAGCAATGTCTTCTCCACTTCTTGGCTGGGCAGTAGCTGCTGACTGTCCTCTATTAGATCGTCCTCAATGAATAGTGTAGCTGAACCCACAGCATAAGATACTTCTTTAGGGGAGGGAACAGCATAGGACAGAGGCAATGGGAGGACAGGGATTGCTCCTGGGCCATGCCAACTGAGGGTTGTGTCTGAGGAACCCACCGACTGTTGGCTGGGGGTTTCAGATGTCACTTGTGAAGAAGTGCATGACCATGTTAAACAATCGATAACGGCAGATTGGTTGCTGGTCGAGACACGACCACTAGCTGATACCTGGAGCTCAGGCCTCTCACTGAGATGCCTGCTGCCACTCGCCCCTAGTCTGCTGCAACCTCTGCCTGATGAATTTAGGCCTCTGCCACTCCTCTGTGCATGTCCTGGCACTTCTCTACCTGACAAACTTAGTGCATATATGAGGGAAGTACAATGCGCTTCACTACGCTTAAAACTGTATTTGTCTAGAACAGCAGCAGGTGTGTACTTTTGGCTGTCCTTTCACAGTATCTAGGCCCTTGACAGATTAATAGCTATAAAAAAAAATACACTACTTAGATGTAGGTATGCACTCATGAGGGCAGAAAAATGCACTACAGTACGCTTATAAAAACATATTTTAGTAAACCACCAGACGGTGATTACTTTTCCCTGGCCTTTCACAGTATCTAGGCCCTTGAAAGTCTAACAGGTACAAAATAGTACACTACTTAGATGTTGGCATGCGGTATGCACTTATGAGGGCAGAAAAATGCACTGCAGTACACTTAAAAAAGTATCTGAATAAAAACACCTGCCGGTGAGTACTTTTCCCTGGCCTTTCACAGTATCTAGGCCCTTGAAAGTGTAACAGGTACAAAATAGTACACTACTTAGATGTAGGTATGAAGTATGCACTTATGAGGGCATAAAATGCGCTACAGTACGCAAAAAAAAACTTATTTTAGTAAAACACCAGCCAGTGATTACTTTTGCCTGGACTTTCATAGTATCTAGGCCCTTGACAGATTAACAGGTACAAAATGGTACACTACTTAGATGTAGGTATGTGGTATGCACTTATGAGGGCAGAATAATGCACTACAGTACGCTTAAAACACCAGCTGGGGATTACTTTTTCCTTGACTTTCACAGTTTCGAGCCCCTTGGCAAATTAACAGGTACCAAATAGTACACCACTTAGATGTAGGTATGTGGTATACACTTATGAGGGCAGAAAAATGCACTGCAGTTTGCTTAAAAACATATTTTTGCACACCGGCAGTACACAACAGTATAAAACACCAGCCAGTGATTACTTTTGGCTGTCCTTTCACAGTATGTAGGCCCTGCTGCAGCACACAGTCCCGGTGTACTAAACCCAAAATTGCAAAAAGACTCTCTCTCAAATACTATTAGGAATGGACTGCTGGGTATGGATTATACCATCTACAGACTAGTATAACCAGCAGAACAAAGACATAGATTTGCCCTAAAAAAATATTTCTCCCTCCTCTGAAAACATTTCTGCAGCTGAGGCAACACACAGCTTTCTGCTCCTCTCATTAATACAATGCTGTTCACAGTGACTGAGGGGTTAATTGCTGCAGTAAGGATTCATTTCTGTGCAAAAACGCTGTGCTCTGTGTCCAACAGAAGACTGAGGTGACTAGAAGGTGAAAAGCTCCTGCAAAAAGCTTTTCTGTGTAGCACACACACAGCAATGTCCGTCTTCTCTCTGCAGTGTAATGAATGAAATGGCGAGCTGGAATATGGCTGCCGAATATATAGGGCTGTGACATCACAGGGGTGACTGGCTGCTGATAGGTTGCATCTTGCATGTGATTCAGGGTCATCCCGGGCACCTGCCTTCCCTCCTTGCCTTCCCTCCTTCCCAGCGTTCCTTGTCCCATGTCCTGACATGTGGATCCGCCATGTTAAATGTCCTGGAGCCTGGACCTCACTAAATGGAGTTTATTTAAGTGAAATATTCCAGAAATTCGTAAGGAATTTGGGTTCATCAGCTTCGATTCGCTCATCTCTACTGCTTACTGAATCAAATTGGTCTCCATGGCTGTAATCCCAGAAGAAAACTTCTTCTAAAGGTGATGTCCAAGAAAGCCAGAAAACTGTTTGCTGAAGACAAGCAGACTAAGGACATGGATTACTGGAACAATTTCCTGATGTCTAAAGGCAGAAAGATAAACTTACTTCAAATGGTGTCAGGCATGTGTGGCGACAACCCAGTAAAGAGTATAAAGACAAGCATGGCAGTGGGAGTGTCATGGTCTGGGCCTGCATGAACACTGGTGGTACTTGGAAAGGAAGGTGAAGGAGCGTAAGGTCTCTAATATCCACCACCTCTGTGATGTCATTATAGAGGAATGGAAGATAATTCTAGTGGAAACTTGTGAAACCCCGGTGAACTCGAGAAGCGGTACTCAACTGGCGGACCGCAGTCCAGATCCGGACCGCGGCCGCCAGTCATCCAGACCTCAGGCTGGTTTAAGGAATTCCGGGTTCAGCCGCTGTCTGGCTGTGTACTGATGAGGGCAGAAAAATGTGCTACAATATGCCTAAAAACTCTGTATTTTTGTAAAACACCAGCAGGAGATTACTTTTGTCTGTCCTTTCACAGTATGTAGGCCCTTGACAGATTACCAGGTACAAAATAGTAAACTACTTAGATGTACGTATGCGGTATGTACTTATGAGGGCAGAAACATGCGCTACATTGCGCCTAAAACTCTGTAATGTTTTTTAAAACACCAGCCGGTGATTACTTTTGGCTGTCCTTTCCCAGAATGTAGGCTCTTGACAGATTAACAGGTACAAAATAGTACACTACTTAGATGTACGTATGCGGTAGGCACTGATGAGGGCAGTACCCTGACGGCGGTATGCACTGATGAGCTACAGTACACTTAAAAAATATTTATTTTTGTAAAACACCAGCAGGAGACAACAGTGCTGCAGCCAAAAAGAGTTGTGTATTAAACACAAATTGCACTCTGTCACAGACTATTAGGAATGGACTGCTGGTTATTATACCATCTACAGACTAGTACAGGGCCGGACTGGGTGTGAAAACCAGCCCTGGAAAAAATTACATACTAGCCCCATAGGGTTGCATCATTATACCAGCACGTCGTCATTTTCTTGTTCATAAAAGATAAACCAGGGGTAGACATCCTGTTGCCATTCTAGATGTTGTGGACTACACCTCCCATGATGCTTTGCACGCCTTATTGGAGATGTAGTCCAAAACATCTGGAGAGTCGAAGGTTACCTACTCCTGCTCTAAACCAAAAAAATATCATATTGCAATATATAGTACCATCACCCTAGTCTTTCTCCCTCAACCGATTTACATTTCCTTCCACACAAATATATATAATATTAAAATAATCACCACAGCCCAAGTTGCCTAACTTTAGACCCCTACATAATATAATCTAAAAATGCCTCAGCTCAAATTCCCATGTCAGATCTTCCCCATCCTCCACTCTTTTCTGTGCCCTAATACAATGCTGACTCCCCGCCTGAGCTCTACTAACTCCCTTATCTAATACACTGCAGACCCCCCTCCCCCAAATATACTGCTGATCCCCTCCCCCTAATACACTACTGTTCCCCTCCTCTCCCATCCCCCTATTACACTGCTGATCCCCCTCCCATCCCCCTAATACACTGCTGATCCCCCTCCCACCCCCGCCTAATGCAATGCTGATCCCTTCTCACCTAATACAATGTTGATCCACGCTCCCCCTAATACCATGCTGATCGCCCCTCCCCCTAATACAATGCTGATTCCCCCCCCCGGCCCCTCCTGCCCCCCCTAATACACTGCTGTATCCCACTCCTGTCCCCCTCCACCTAATACAATGCTGTCCCCCCCCCCCCCCATGGCCAGATTAAGGCTGCCTGAAAGACGGATCACTTCATTATGATGGGGCCCCCCCCGACAGTTCCCCCACATTAGGTGCAGTATAGTCACCCACATTATGTGCAGTATAGTCCCCCACATTAGGTGCAGTATAGTCCCCCACATTAGATGCAGTATAGTTCCCACACATTAGGTGCAGTATAGTTCCCCCACATTAGGTGCAGTATAGTTCCCCCACATTAGGTGCAGTATAGTTCCCCCACATTAGGTGCAGTATAGTTCCCCCACATTAGGTGCAGTATAGTTCCCCACATTAGATGCAGTATAGTCCCCCACATTAGGTGCAGTATAGTCCCCCATATAAGGAGCAGTATCATTCCCCACATTAGGTGCAGTATAGTTCCCCCACATTAGATGCAGTATAGTTCCCCACATTAGGTGCAGTATAGTCCCCACATTAGGTGCAGTACAGTTCCCCCATATTAGGTCCAGTACAGTATAGTTCCCCACATTAGGTGCAGTATAGTTCCCCACATTAGGTGCACTATAGATCCCCCACATTAGGTGCACTATAGTTCCCCCACATTAGGTGCAGTATAGTTCTCCACATTAGGTGCAGTATAGTCCCCACATTAGGTGCAGTACAGTTCCCCCACATTAGGTGCAGTACAGTTCCCCCACATTAGGGGTGCAGTACCTTTCCCCCACATTAGGTGCAGTATAGTTCCCCACATTAGGTGCAGTATAGTCCCCCACATTAGGTGCAGTATAGTTCCCCAACATTAGGTGCAGTATAGTTCCCCCACATTAGGTGCAGTATAGTCCCCCACATTAGGTGCAGTATAGTCCCCCAGATTAGGTGCAGTATAGTCCCCCACATTAGGAGCAGTATAGTTCCCCCGCATTAGGTTGGAAGAATAGTTCCCCCACATTAGGTGCAGTATAGTTCCCTACATTAGGTGCAGAATAGTTCCACCACATTAGATGCAGTATAGTTCCCACACATTAGGTGCAGTATAGTTCCCCCACATAAGATACAGTATAGTCCCACATATCAGGTGCAGTATATTTCCCCCACATTAGGTGCAGTATAGTTCCCCCACATTAGGTGCAGTATAGTTCCCCACATTAGGTGTAGTATAGTCCCCCACATTAGGTGCAGTACAGTTCCCCCACAGACATACAGCCTTAACCCCTTAAGGGCTCAGTGTTTTTCCGTTTTTGCATTTTCATTTTTTCCTCATCACCTTCTAAAAATCATAACGCTTTCAATTTTGCACCTAAAAAAAAACATATTATGGCTTTTTTTTTGCGCCACCAATTCTACTTTGCAGTGACATTAGGCATTTTACCAAAAAATCCACGGCGAAACGGAAAAAAATCATTGTTCGACAAAATTGAAGAAAAAAATTCATTTTGTAACTTTTGGGGGCTTCCGTTTCTACGCAGTGCATTTTTCGGTAAAAATAACACCTTATCTTTATACTGTAGGTGGATACGGTTAAAATGGTACTGTCACGATGCCGGCTGGCAGGTAGTGGATCCTCTGTGCCAGAGAGGGATTGGCGTGGACCGTGCTAGTGGATCGGTTCTAAGTCACTACTGGTTTTCACCAGAGTCCGCCGCAAAGCGGGATGGTCTTGCTGCGGCGGTAGTGACCAGGTCGTATCCACTAGCAACGGCTCAACCTCTCTGACTGCTGAAGATAGGCGCGGTACAAGGGAGTAGACAGAAGCAAGGTCGGACGTAGCAGAAGGTCGGGGCAGGCAGCAAGGATCGTAGTCGGGGGCAACGGCAGGAGGTCTGGAACACAGGCTAGGAACACACAAGGAAACGCTTTCACTGGCACAATGGCAACAAGATCCGGCGAGGGAGTGAAGGGGAAGTGAGGTATAAATAGGGAGTGCACAGGTGAACACACTAATTGGAACCACTGCGCCAATCAGCGGCGCAGTGGCCCTTTAAATCGCAGAGACCCGGCGCGCGCGCGCCCTAGGGAGCGGGGCCGCGCGCGCCGGGACAGGACAGACGGAGAGCGAGTCAGGTACGGGAGCCGGGATGCGCATCGCGAGCGGGCGCTACCCGCATCGCGAATCGCATCCCGGCTGGAGACGGTATCGCAGCGCACCGGGTCAGTGGAGCTGCCCGGAGCGCTGCGGTAGCGAGAGAGAAGCGAGCGCTCCGGGGAGGAGCGGGGACCCGGAGCGCTCGGCGTAACAGTACCCCCCCCCTTGGGTCTCCCCCTCTTCTTAGAGCCTGAGAACCTGAGGAGCAGACTTTTGTCTAGGATGTTGTCCTCAGGTTCCCAGGATCTCTCTTCAGGTCCACAGCCCTCCCAATCCACCAAAAAGAACTTTTTTCCTCTGACCGTCTTGGAGGCCAGTATCTCTTTCACTGAGAAGACGTCAGAAGAACCGGAGACAGGAGTGGGAGAAACTAATTTGGGAGAGAAACGGTTGATGATGAGTGGTTTAAGAAGAGAGACATGAAAGGCATTAGGAATACGGAGAGAAGGAGGAAGAAGAAGTTTGTAAGAGACAGGATTAATTTGGCACAAGACTTTGAAGGGACCAAGATAGCGTGGACCCAGTTTGTAACTGGGGACACGAAAGCGGACATATTTAGCGGAGAGCCATACCTTGTCTCCGGGAGCAAAAATGGGGGGAGCTCTTCTTTTCTTATCGGCAAACTTTTTCATGCGAGATGAAGCCTGTAAAAGAGAAACTTGGGTCTCTTTCCATATGGTGGAAAGATCACGAGTCACTTCATCTACCGCGGGCAAACCAGAGGGCAAGGGAGTAGGGAGGGGGGGAAGAGGGTGACGGCCGTACACCACGAAAAATGGGGATTTGGAGGAAGACTCAGAGACTCTAAAGTTATACGAGAATTCGGCCCATGGTAGAAGATCTGCCCAATCATCCTGGCGGGAGGAAACAAAATGTCGTAAATAATCACCCAAGACCTGGTTAATTCTTTCTACTTGTCCATTGGATTGAGGATGATATGCAGAAGAAAAGTTTAATTTAATCTTGAGTTGTTTACAGAGAGCCCTCCAGAATTTTGACACGAATTGGACGCCTCTATCCGAGACTATTTGTGTGGGCAACCCGTGAAGACGAAAAATGTGTACAAAAAATTGTTTAGCCAACTGAGGCGCTGAAGGAAGACCAGGAAGAGGGATGAAATGTGCCATCTTGGAGAATCGATCAACGACCACCCAAACAACAGTGTTGCCACGGGATGGGGGTAGGTCTGTAATAAAATCCATACCAATCAGAGACCAAGGCTGTTCGGGGACAGGCAGAGGATGAAGAAAACCAGCGGGCTTCTGGCGAGGAGTCTTATCCCGAGCACAGACAGTGCAGGCTCGCACAAAGTCCACGACATCCGTCTCCAGAGTCGGCCACCAATAGAAGCGAGAGATGAGTTGCACAGATTTCTTGATGCCTGTATGACCTGCGAGATGGGAGGAGTGACCCCATTTGAGGATTCCGAGGCGTTGGCGTGGAGAGACGAAGGTCTTTCCTGGAGGAGTTTGCCTGATGGAGGCTGGAGAAGTGGAGATCAGGCAGTCAGGAGGAATGATGTGTTGCGGAGAGAGTTCAACTTCCGAGGCATCCGAGGAACGAGAGAGAGCATCGGCCCTAATGTTCTTATCGGCAGGCCGAAAGTGAATTTCAAAATTAAATCGGGCAAAGAACAGAGACCACCTGGCCTGGCGAGGATTCAGCCGTTGGGCAGACTGGAAATAGGAGAGGTTCTTGTGATCGGTGTAAATAATAACAGGAAATCTTGATCCCTCCAGCAGATGCCTCCATTCCTCAAGTGCTAATTTAATGGCTAGAAGCTCTCGATCCCCGATGGAGTAGTTCCTCTCCGCCGGAGAGAAGGTCCTAGAAAAAAAACCACAAGTAACAGCATGCCCGGAAGAATTTTTTTGTAGAAGGACCGCTCCAGCTCCTACAGAGGAGGCATCAACCTCCAATAGGAAGGGTTTAGATGGGTCAGGTCTGGAGAGCACGGGAGCTGAAGAAAAGGCAGACTTGAGCCGTTTAAAGGCGTCTTCCGCTTGAGGAGGCCAAGACTTGGGATTGGCATTTTTTTTGGTTAAAGCCACGATAGGGGCCACAACGGTAGAAAAATGTGGAATAAATTGCCTGTAATAATTGGCGAACCCCAAAAAACGTTGGATAGCACGGAGTCCGGAGGGGCGTGGCCAATCTAAGACGGCAGAGAGTTTGTCTGGATCCATTTGTAGTACCTGGCCAGAGACCAAGTATCCTAGGAAAGGAAGAGATTGGCATTCAAACAGACATTTCTCTATCTTGGCATAAAGTTGATTGTCACGAAGTCTCTGAAGAACCATACGGACATGCTGGCGGTGTTCTTCTAGATTGGCAGAAAAAATCAGGATATCGTCCAGATATACAACAACACAGGAATATAAGAGATCACGAAAAATTTCATTAACAAAGTCTTGGAAGACGGCAGGGGCGTTGCACAGGCCAAAGGGCATGACCAGATACTCAAAGTGTCCATCTCTAGTGTTAAATGCCGTTTTCCATTCATCCCCCTCTCTGATGCGGATGAGATTATAAGCACCTCTTAAGTCCAGTTTGGTAAAGATGTGGGCACCTTGGAGGCGATCAAAGAGTTCAGAGATGAGGGGTAGAGGGTAGCGGTTCTTTATCGTGATTTTATTAAGACCGCGGTAGTCAATGCAAGGGCGTAGAGAGCCATCTTTTTTGGACACAAAGAAAAATCCGGCTCCGGCAGGAGAGGAGGATTTACGGATAAAGCCTTTTTTTAAATTTTCCTGGATGTACTCCGACATAGCAAGAGTCTCTGGGGCGGACAGAGGATAGATTCTGCCCCGGGGTGGAGTAGTGCCCGGGAGGAGGTCAATAGGACAATCATAAGGCCTGTGAGGAGGTAGAGTCTCAGCTTGTTTTTTGCAAAAAACATCCGCAAAGTCCATATAGGCCTTAGGGAGACCGGTTACAGGGGGAACCACAGAGTCACGGCAAGGGGTACTGGGAACCGGTTTTAGGCAGTCCTTGAAACAAGAGGGCCCCCAACTCTTGATCTCCCCAGTGGACCAATCCAGGGTTGGGGAATGGAGTTGAAGCCAGGGTAGTCCAAGGAGGATTTCGGAAGTGCAATTGGGGAGGACCAAAAATTCAATCTTCTCGTGATGAGGTCCGATGCACATTAGAAGGGGCTCCGTGCGGAAACGTATGGTACAATCCAATCTTTCATTGTTTACACAATTGATGTAGAGGGGTCTGGCGAGACTGGTCACTGGGATGTTGAACCTGTTGACGAGAGAGGCCAAAATAAAATTTCCTGCAGATCCGGAATCCAAGAAGGCCATAGTAGAGAAGGAGAAGGCAGAGGCAGATATCCGCACAGGCACAGTAAGACGTGGGGAAGCAGAGTAGACATCAAGGACTGTCTCACCTTTGTGCGGAGTCAGCGTACGTCTTTCCAGGCGGGGAGGACGGATAGGACAATCCTTCAGGAAGTGTTCGGTACTGGCACAGTACAGACAGAGATTCTCCATGCGGCGTCGTGTCCTCTCTTGAGGTGTCAGGCGAGACCGGTCGACCTGCATAGCCTCCACGGCGGGAGGCACAGGAACGGATTGCAGGGGACCAGAGGAGAGAGGAGCCGGGGAGAAAAAACGTCTTGTGCGAACAAAGTCCATATCCTGGCGGAGCTCCTGACGCCTTTCGGAAAAACGCATGTCAATGCGAGTGGCAAGATGGATGAGTTCATGTAGGTTAGCAGGGATTTCTCGTGCGGCCAGAACATCTTTAATGTTGCTGGATAGGCCTTTTTTAAAGGTCGCGCAGAGGGCCTCATTATTCCAGGATAATTCTGAAGCAAGAGTACGGAATTGTACGGCGTACTCGCCAACGGAAGAATTACCCTGGACCAGGTTCAACAGGGCAGTCTCAGCAGAAGAGGCTCGGGCAGGTTCCTCAAAGACACTTCGAATTTCTGAGAAGAAGGAGTGTATAGAGGCAGTGACGGGGTCATTGCGGTCCCAGAGCGGTGTGGCCCATGACAGAGCTTTTCCAGACAGAAGGCTGACTACGAAAGCCACCTTAGACCTTTCAGTAGGGAACTGGTCCGACATCATCTCCAAGTGCAGGGAACATTGGGAAAGAAAGCCACGGCAGAATTTAGAGTCCCCATCAAATTTATCCGGCAAGGATAGTCGTAGACCAGAAGCGGCCACTCGCTGCGGAGGAGGTGCAGGAGCTGGCGGAGGAGATGATTGCTGAAGCTGTGGTAGTAGCTGCTGTAGCATCACGGTCAGTTGAGACAGCTGTTGGCCTTGTTGCGCTATCTGTTGTGACTGCTGGGCGACCACCGTGGTGAGGTCGGCGACAACTGGCAGAGGAACTTCAGCGGGATCCATGGCCGGATCTACTGTCACGATGCCGGCTGGCAGGTAGTGGATCCTCTGTGCCAGAGAGGGATTGGCGTGGACCGTGCTAGTGGATCGGTTCTAAGTCACTACTGGTTTTCACCAGAGTCCGCCGCAAAGCGGGATGGTCTTGCTGCGGCGGTAGTGACCAGGTCGTATCCACTAGCAACGGCTCAACCTCTCTGACTGCTGAAGATAGGCGCGGTACAAGGGAGTAGACAGAAGCAAGGTCGGACGTAGCAGAAGGTCGGGGCAGGCAGCAAGGATCGTAGTCGGGGGCAACGGCAGGAGGTCTGGAACACAGGCTAGGAACACACAAGGAAACGCTTTCACTGGCACAATGGCAACAAGATCCGGCGAGGGAGTGAAGGGGAAGTGAGGTATAAATAGGGAGTGCACAGGTGAACACACTAATTGGAACCACTGCGCCAATCAGCGGCGCAGTGGCCCTTTAAATCGCAGAGACCCGGCGCGCGCGCGCCCTAGGGAGCGGGGCCGCGCGCGCCGGGACAGGACAGACGGAGAGCGAGTCAGGTACGGGAGCCGGGATGCGCATCGCGAGCGGGCGCTACCCGCATCGCGAATCGCATCCCGGCTGGAGACGGTATCGCAGCGCACCGGGTCAGTGGAGCTGCCCGGAGCGCTGCGGTAGCGAGAGAGAAGCGAGCGCTCCGGGGAGGAGCGGGGACCCGGAGCGCTCGGCGTAACAGGTACCCTACTTATATAGGTTGGATAATGTCGTACTTCGGAAAAAAAACATAACTACATGCAGGAAAATTTCTATGTTAAAAATTCTCATCTTCTAACCCCTATAACTTTTTTTTATTTTTCTGCATACGGGCTGGTTTGAGGTCTCATTTTATGCGCAGTGTTCTGAAGTTTTTATTGGTACAATTTTTGTATTGATCGGTCTTTTTGACCGCTTTTTATTCATTTTTTCATGATATAAAAAGTGACCAAAAATACACAATTTTGGACTTTGGAATTTTTTTGCGTGCACGCCATTGACCGTGCAATTTATTTAACAATATATTTTTATAGTTCGGAAATTTTCTCACGCGGCGATATCACATATGTTTATTTTCATTTTAATTTACACAGTTTTTTTTTTTTATGGGAAAAGGGGGGTGATTCAAACTTTTAATAGAAGTGATCTCCTATGCTGATCCCTGCAAAGCCATAGCTTTGCAGGGATCAGTCAGATAGGGGCTCGATTGCTCAAGCCTGTAGCTCAGGCTTGAAGCAATCAATCCCCGATCGGACGCCGCGGAGATAGGTAAGGAGACCTCCGCCTGCGTCCCAGCTGATCAGAACATCGCGATTTTATCGCTATGTCCCGATCAGCACGATTGAGCTGCCGGGAACCGTTCACTTTTGTTTTCAGACGTTGCTGCACGCTGTTAGTCTAGGATCCCGGCTATCGTTAGCAGCCGGGACCGACCCGGTGTGATGCGGGGTCACGGCGTGACCCCGTTTTTCCCACCGGGACCGGGCTTAGGGCATACAGGTACGCCCTAAGTCCTTAAGAGGTTAAGCTATATACAGTGTATGGCTGGAGGCTGTATGCCTGTTTACTGCCCCATTCAGTATTCTGACCACCGCTCCGGGGTCACGATCTACTGCTATGGCCTATGGGCCATATCAGTAGGTCCCGGGACTGGAGGTGGGATGGTGGGAACACTGAAGATGACGTGCCGCTGGTCACTTACCATGCGCGCGCGTCCTCCTCACTGCTCCGTTCCGCTCTGCTACTAATGTGACGGGGGCCCCCTGCGGGCACGGGGCCAAGAGCAGGCGCTCCATGAGCGCCAATGATGATCCGGCCCTGGCGGCCGCTGGAGTGGCCACACCTGCCGGTGGCCCACTGGGAAATTTCCCAGTATCCTGGTAGGCCAGTCCAGCCCTGGACTACCATAACCAGTAGATGATTTTTTGAGGAACAAAGACACTGAATTGCGCTGAAAAATTATGCATGCCTCCTCTGCTAAGGTTTATGAAGTTTATGCAGCTTGTTGAAATGTATAAGGCAAGACACAGCTATGTGCCCCTCTCTGTAATACAATGCCGAAGAAAGTGACTAGGAGGTAATGCCTGCAGCTGCAGTAAAAATCATTTTCAGTGAAAAAAACAATGTTCTCCGTCCACGAGAAGGCTGGTGTGACTAGGAGGATCTTAAACGCTGCTGGAATGCACTTTTCTCTGCTGTAACAGGCTGTCCATCCTATCTCTCTGCAGTGTAATGAATGAAGTGGCTGGTCGCAATATGGCTGCTGATATGACATCACAGGGGTGACTGGCTCCTGACAGGCTGCATCCTGCATGTGATTAAGGATCATCCCCCCTACTTCTCTTCCCTCCTGGAACTCTGTAAAATGGAGTTTAATGAAGCAATTCACGCGATAGAATTGCGGCGATATTCGCATTCATTGCTAATCGAATATTTCCTGAAATCCATAACGAATTTGGGTTTGTCAGCTTCGATTCACTCATCTCTACTTATAATGATTATTGTCTTTATACAGAAGATGAGGATCTGCTAGTCACTTTCTAATTTTCTCAGAGATGATGGGTGACACTGTACCCTAATATGTGTTACAAAACTACAACTCCCATAATTCCTGAAGCTTTGCAGGCATGATGGGAGTTGTAGCTTTGCAACAGCTGGAGAGCCTCTTAAACCGGGGTGATTTTAGAGTATGCAGCCTATTTTATTTTAATGGGTGTCTGACTTCTGCAACACCTACCGTAAAAAAAAAAAAGGGGCTGCATAGTCTTAAATGCCCGGGCCTATTTTTGCTCTCAGTTCGACCATGGAAGTATTTGTATTACAGGAAATTCCCAACCTTTATCTCTACAGTTGTTTCAAAACTACAGTTCCCATCATGCTATTCTGTCTGCATGATGGCAGTTGTAGTTTTGCAACAGCTGGAGAGTTCATATGAGGGGGGTGGGCACCTCATTCATTGTTTTAAGGGACATAGAGGTATAATTTGCTTCAGGGCAAGTGGCAATATAATATTTGGAGCCCAGTATGTGGTAGTTTTATACTCAGGGGCACAGTGTGAGTCAGCATTATAATCAGGGGCACAATTTGTGCCAGTATTATACTCAGGGGCATGGTGTATGGCAATATTATACTCAGGGGCACGGTGTGTTGCTGTATTATACTAAGGGGCATGGTGTGTTGCAGTATTATACTCAGGGGAACAGTGTTTGACAGCATTCTATTTAGGTATACAGCATGTGGCAGTATTATATTCAGGGGCATAGTGTGGAACAGTATTATACCAGGGGCACAGTGTGTGGCAGTTATATATTCAGGGGCACAGTGTGTGGTAGAATTATACCAGAGGCACAGTGTATGGCAGTTATATATTCAGGGGCACAGTGTGTGGCAGTATTATACCAGGGGCACAGGGTGTGGCAGTATTATACCAGGGGCACAGTGTGTGGCAGTTATATATTCAGGGGCACAGTGTGTGGCAGTATTATACCAAGGGCACAGGGTGTGGCAGTATTATACCAGGGGCACAGTGTGTGGTAGTATTATATTCAGGGGCACAGTGTGTGGTAGTATTATACCAGAGGCACAGTGTGTGGCAGTTATATATTCAGGGGCACAGTGTGTGGCAGTATTATAACAGGGGCACAGTGTGTGGCAGTTATATATTCAGGGGCAGTGTGTGGCAGTATAATACCAGGGGCACAGTGTATGGCAGTTAGAGAACGTTTATGACTTATTAAGTACTAATTATGTTCTACAACAGGCAGTGCCTATCTCTGGCATGGCACTGTGGTCGCCAGGTGTAAACCCGGTATTATGGTTTAGCTCGGACCTTCACCGGATGGCAGACCTGGAAAAGCGGACCCCTATTAAAAGTAGTTGAGTACCCCTGCCCTAGAGGATTAAGGCAGTGCTGAAAAATAATAGTGGCCACACAAAATATTGACACTTTTGCCGCAATTTGGACATTTCCACTTTTCACTTAGTGTACTTACTTCTGTTGCCAAGATCTAGACATTAATGGGGTACTCCGGTGGAAAACACATTTTTGAATACCGTATATACTCAAGTATAAGCCGAGTTTTTCAGCACGATTTTTCATGCTGAAAACACCCCCCTCGACCCTCCGTGGTCTTCAACCTGCGGACCTCCAGATGTTTTAAAACTACAACTCCCAGCATACTCGGGCAGCAATTGGCTGTCCGGGCTTGCTGGGAGTTGTAGTTTTGAAACATCTGGAGGTCCGCAGGTTGAAGACCACTGCGGCCTTCGTCATCATCCAGACCCCCCCCCCCACCCTCTCACCCCCTTTAGTTTTGTACTCACCTCCGCTCAGCGGGACGTTAGGGTGCGCTGGTCCGGGCCATCTGTGCTGCAGGGACCGTCCGGTGGGGAGGGATAGTCGTTCCGGGCTGTCCATCTTCACCGGGGGGGGGGCCTCTTCTCCGCTGCTGGCCCCGGAATAGTCAAGTTGCCTTGACGACGATGCACAGGGACGTTCATGAGCAATGTCCCTGTGCGTCGTCAAGGCAACGTCTCTATTCCGGGCCCGAAGCGTGGAGAAGAGGCCCCGCGGTGAAGATGGACAGCCTGGAACGACTATCCCTCCCCACCGGACGGTCCCTGCAGCACAGATGGCCCGGACCAGCGCACCCTAACGTCCCATCATTTTGAAACATCTGGAGGTCCGCAGGTTGAAGACCACTGTGAAATCAGACATTGACAAGCGGTGGTGATGAAGGGGGTGGCTGTTGACAAGCGATGATGATGAAGGGGGGTTGGGCTGATGACATGTGGTGATGATCAAGTGGGGGTGGGCTGATGAAATGTGGTGATGATGAAGGGGGGTGGGCTGATGACATGTGGTGATGATGAAGTGGGGTGGATTATGAAAAGGGGATGATGAAGGGGGGGTGTGGGATGATGACAAGGGGATGATGACAGGCGGTGATGATGAAGGGGGGTGTGGGAAGATGACAGGCAGTGATGATGAAGGGGGGGATGGAATGAAGGGGGGTATGATGAAGGGGGATGATGACAGGGTGATGATGATGAGGGTGTTAATGACGGGGGTCTGGATGATGACAGGGGGGATGATGTTTTTCCCACCCTAGGCTTATAGTCGAGTCAATAACTTTTCCTGGGTTTTTGGGGTGAAATTAGGGGCCTCTGCTTATATTCGGGTCGGCTTATACTCGAGTATATACAGTATCAACTGGTCCCAGTAAGTAAAAAGATTGATAAATGACTTCTATTTAAAATCTTTAGTATTCCAGTACTTATCAGCTGCTGTATGCTCCAGAGGAAGTTGTGTAGTTCTTTCCAGTCTGACTCCAGTGCTCTCTGCTGACACACTTTTTTTTATTATAAAAATACTAAACTTATCAAATACAAAAACGCAAAGCAAGCTTAACCAGCTATAACATAAATAAGAAATACTCTAGTACCAAAAACAAAACCCTGCCTAACCGGCCAGCCCAGCTTTACTAAGATATTAAAATACTAAGATACTAAAATATGCCCAAACTATCTAATCAAACACACTCACATCCATACCAAAAATGAACATAAAAATAGCACAACTTGGCTTATCAAAATATAAACATAAAAGTTAGCACTACCCGGCTATAACTCAAAACCATCCATACTTGGGAACACACAACTAGAAAACAAAACAGAAACATAACAAGCACACCTCTCCAAAATGTTTTTCTTTTTCCTTTTTATTATATATATATATATATATATATGTATATATATATAAACACAAAAGAGAAAAAAGGCGCGCACCCAGTGCAGATTACCTAGGTAAAGTAGGAATGGAGTAAGGAGAAGAGCCGTAGGGATGGCCCCTTACCTTGCGATGTTATGCTGAGAGCATATCTACTGGGGCATGTAATTGAGAACGCAGCCTCTAAATCCCTCTGGTCATCTGATGCAGGGAACCGGTAACATCAAAACGAGTGAGGATAGGAAGGACTTCCGAGAAAGACGGGACATCAAATAGGGTGCTTGACTCAAACAATATAATTAAATTGTTTATTGGAATGGTGCAACGCTAAAAAACAGAACGTTTCCAGCCCGAACTGGGCTCTTCATCGGGCAATAACAAAACATGTGAAATACGCAGCTATTTAAGGAATGATGCTAAAACACTTCCGGGTTGAATCACGGTATCATTAACCGGAAACAAAACTATATATATAACCAAATAAAATTAGTGAAACAAAACAAAGAACACAACAAAGTAAACATGGCAAGAATAAAATAAATGAAAAACATAAAATCCATATAAAACAAGGAAGATAGTGTGAAGGTTCAGACTATAACTTCTCGGACTTCATTCAGACCATGAGGGGACAGCGTATGCATGCAATAAACGCCTGGAAATGTTCTGGATTTATCGCATGCATACGCTGTCCCGTCTTATCAGATTTAGCATTATCCGGCTATAAGGAAATACACACAGCAAGAAAACAAAACAGAAAACATAACACGCACACCACTGCAAACAACAACAAAACAGAAAAAATAAAAATAAAAACTACACCAAATAACTGAAATAAACCAAATAAACCACATATCAACACAACAACTGGTCCGACAACCATAACTCCGATAACATGAAACAATATAGATATAACACAATATACCGTATATACTTGAGTATAAGCCGACCCGAGTATAAGCCGAGACCCCTAATTTCAACCCAAAATCCCAGGAAAAGTTATTGACTCGAGTATAAGCCTAGGGTGGGAAATACATCATCCCCCCCCCTGTCATCATCCAGACCAGTCATTAACATCCTCATCATCATCACCGCCTGTCATCATCCAGACCCTCATCATCATCACCTGTCATCATCCCCTTGTCATCATCCCACACCTCCCCCTTCATCATCCCCTTGTCATCATCCCCACCCCCCTTCATCATCCCCTTGTAATCATCCCACACCCCCCCTTCATCATCCCCTTGTCATCATCCCCACCCCCCTTCATCAACCCACACCCCCCCCTTCATCATCCTCTTGTCATCATCCCACACCCCCCCCCCCTTCATCATCCTCTTGTCATCATCCGCCCTCAGTGGTCTTCAAAATGCGGACCTCCAGAGGTTTCAAAACTACAACTCCCAGCAAGCCCGGGCTTGCTGGGAGTTGTAGTTTTGAAACCTCCGGAGGTCCGCAGGTTGAAGACCACTGCGGCCTTCGACATCATCCAGCCCCCTCTCACCCCCTTTAGTTCTGTACAGTACTCACCTCCGCTCGGCGATGGTCCGGTGCTGCAGGGCTGTCCGGTGAGTAGGTCGTTCGGTGGGATAGTGGTTCCGGGCTGCTATCTTCACTGGGGGCGCCTCTTCTCCGCGCTTCGGGCCCAGAATAGAGGCGTTGCCTTTGACGATGACGCAGAAGTACGTTGGCAATGAACGTACCTCTGCGTCGTTGTCAAGGCAACGTGACTATTCTGGGGCCGGGCCCAAAGCGCTTAGAAGAGGCCTCCCCGGTGAAGATAGCAGCCCGGAACCACTATCCCACCGGACGATCTCCTCTCCGGACAGCCCTGCAGCGCCGAGCGGAGGCGAGTACTGTACAGAACTAAAGGGGGTGAGAGGGGGCTGGATGATGTCGAAGGCCGCAGTGGTCTTCAACCTGCGGACCTCCGGAGGTTTCAAAACTACAACTCCCAGCAAGCCCGGACAGCCGATGGCTGCCCGGGCTTGCTGGGAGTTGTAGTTTTGAAACCTCTGGAGGTCCGCAGGTTGAAGACCACTGCGGGTGGAGAGTTCACTCGAGTATAAGCCGAGGGGGGTGTTTTCAGCACGAAAAATCGTGCTGAAAAACTCGGCTTATACTCGAGTATATACGGTAGGTACAAAATCACTAAATATACTATATAAATAAAATATATGCTCTACAGAAAACACCTACAAAATCAATAGAAAACCCTTGGAAAATCCCTACACTAAAACTGTACCCTCACCCACACCTCCCCTCCTATACATGGGTCAGAGACCATACTGTTCGTGCAGTTCACAAAGTCCAGTCCTTAAAGGGGTACTCCACCCCTGCATGAGCACGCTAGCTTTTTGTTTTGTTTTTAAGCTGATATGGTATTACTGGCGACCAAACTTGGGCCTAATGTGGGTTGTGATTCAGTGTGTATAAGTTTGTGTATAAGTTGGTTGGGAGGAGTGCTAGGTGAGGAGGGTGTATTTGTGGGTGGTGGTGTTTTTCATCTTTGGGGGACCTGACATGGGTCAGTTAAAGGGGTACTCCGCCCCTAGACATCTTATCCTCTATCCAAAGGATAGGGGATAAGATGTCAGATCGCCGCGGTCCCGCTGCTGGGGAGCACCGGGTTCCCCGCTGCGGCACCCCGCTTTCATTACAGCACAGAGCGAGTTCGCTCTGTGCGTAATGATGGGCGATACAGGGGACGGAGCAGCGTGACATCATGGCTCCGCCCCTCGTGACATCACGGCCCGTCCCCTTCATGCAAGTCTATGGGAGGGGGCGTGACGACCGCGACACCCCCTCCCATAGACTTGTATTGAAAGGGGCGGGCCGTGACATCACGAGGGGCGGAGCCGTGACAAAACGATGCTCCAGCCCCTGTATTGCCCGTCATTACATGCAGAGCGAACTCGCTCTGTGCTGTAAGGATAGCGCAGTGCAGCAGCGGGGATCCCGGGGATCCCCAGCAGCGGGACCGCGGCGATCTGACATCTTATCCCCTATCCTTTGGATAGGGGATAAGATTTCTAGGGGCGGAGTACCCCTTTAACTGATCCATGTCAGGTCCCCCAAAGATGAAAAACACCACCACCCACAAATACACCCTCCTCACCTAGCACTCCTCCCAACCAACTTATACACAAACTTATACACACTGAACCACAACCCACATTAGGCCCAAGTTTGGTCGCCTGTAATACCATATCAGCTTAAAAACAAAACAAAAAGCTAGCGTGCTCATGCATTAGCCCACCACCAGGATGAAGGATGGCAGACTTGCTACATTCAAAATAATTTTAAACTCTTTCCCTAACTCCCCCTAAAATTCTCCCTAATTCTATCACTCCATTAAAACTAATCCTGTTCTCACCCTATCTCTATCCCTATAACACTGTCCCTAACCAAAATAAAGGTACTCTACCCAAAAGGTCTAGTACCTAGGGCACATCAAAAGAAAACCCTCTCCATAGGAGAGAAGCCCTACTGGTACCAAAACTGCCATACTCCAAAGACCTGATCTTCCCGAGGTCACCAGTGATATTCCCACAGACCTCCACCTCAGAGAGGATTTTCTGTTGGGTCGACACTAAACACTGTGTATTCCATGTGTAGTACCTAACCACTAAACTAACTAAGGGTCACCGAAGAAAACACTAATACTTAACTTTTATTTCATTATGCTAAAATAGGTATTAATCCCCAAAACCATCAATAAACCAAAAAAAAAAGGAAAATATCTCAAAAAAGAAGAAATGATATTGAGGGCTCAATGAGAGTCTGCGTCATCTCATAAAGATATCAAAGGGAAGGATATTAGTATCCCTATCAGCAACCACAAACAGCCAACTGAATAAATCAGAGGATATGTTAAAATACACATGACCACAAAATAAAGGGTAAGGGTATAGGTAGGGATAAATATGGGAAAGGACCTAGAAAGGGTGATAGGCCAGTAGTGGTGATTGGCCGCTACCTACCAATTTCCCTGTTAATACCCTATTCTATACCTAATCCTAGGCGGAGTTAACGCCCTGATAAGGGCGGCCCCGCTCCGGAACCTAGTCTGTACTTATTCCTATATACCCTACGATACGAGGGGATAGGAGAGAAACTGACTGTCTCACTGAGGAGCCCTAAGTAGCTAAAGGGATAGGGATCCATGCCCTTAACTAAATAATGTTGGTATGGCTCAAAGTATAGTGAGACTTCACTCAAATATGGGTGAACAAAAAGGTGAAGTGCCAATTAGGCCAGACCAGGTTCAATACTCAATAAACTGTTATCTCCATATCACAGTGCTAGATGGAATCTTATTTACAGATGCAGTCGTTTATTTATAGTACACGGATGAATATTAGATGAAATATTCATCCCTCTCGGTGATAAATGGTGTTATATTGCTATACACTGGTATGTAATTTGCAGTATATTTGGACAGTGTGGCCAAGATGTATCCATATACAGTGTGCCCCACCATCAAAAGAAGCACAATATTTCACCAAAATCACTGTCAAAAAAGCCAATGTATGTATAGTTAATCAATCACAAGGTAGCAAAAAACATACTAATACCAAACCAAGGTTTAAGACCACAGCTATTCAGATACAATAATAGCACACAGTCAGCAGTATAGCATGAAAGTATATGGAGATACACGTTTGTAGACATAGATGAAATCTATACTTATCTGATGTGGATGCCATATAGGAATGTCCCAACTCGTTTCCCGCTCCCTCGCTCATCAGGAGACAATTGGGGGCTACATACAGGATCATAGATAGAAATGATGGCAGATGCTGGAGGCAATATAGGTGGTAACTGCTGAGGGCCATGTCTGTGACTGGGCAGTACCCGTTTTTTATACCAAACTGGTAACCTCCCTCAAAAATACTCCGGCCAATGCCGGATCTGTATAAACATATACAAAGGACAAGATTGGATAAACACCTATCGTCCGCCCTACCTGTGTATATCCGGAAATAACATCAGACGCTGTAATCATGCAGTCTCCGGGAGAGATGTTCTCCCCGTCCACTTCCGGGAATGATCATGTAATACATGTGATGTATGTGTCACATGATCGCAAGACGGCCTAGTTTTGGACCGCAAAACGGCCTTGTTTTGTATTGCACATAGGCCGCGTACTTAACGACGCGTCCTTGACGACGTGCATATCACATGACCGACAGCCGGCCTCGTTTTGGACCGCACTCAAGGCGCATCCCTAACGATGCCCTTAGCTGTATATATGAAGCGTCGCTAACAACGCCCAGATACGAACGCCTTAATGGAGAGATATGGGCATAGTCATGTGATTCAGACTGCTCACGTGACCAGGAGCAGTCTCAAGATTAAGGCTCCTGGTCCGTTACCCTAGTGAGTCTGTGTCAGCATAAGGGGCGTGCGCAACATCACCCAGTGATGTGGGCAAAGTACAGCATACTGTTAGATAGTGGGGGGTGGAATAGGGTACGTAGTCCCATTAAGCCTGAGGTAGAATGATAAAGTGTCATACACTTTGGTTGCCATATTTGTACACGGGCAGTTATATGGTACAAGAGGTGTAAAAAATAACAATCATACATGTCATCAAACTGACCCGATGTTGATAAATAAAGAATCATCATACTAGAGGGGGAGGAATAACAAAAAAACCTGATGAACAAGATTTGCCACAGTCATGTCTAGAATACAATTCCAAAACCTTATTCTACATTGCTCCATATTAGAAGAAAAATACACTGATGGACCCAGTGGGATAAATCTCAGATACTATTAGTCAGTGAAGTGATCCGATGAAAATGATCTATCACAGTAAGTAACTTCACATGAATACTGTATTATTGGTATTGATCAACCAAAAAGATAAACAGAAACAGCACTATTCTGTGCCAATGTGAAGCGGGTGTTGACTCCAGGGAATTTAAATAGATATTAACCCCTACAGGACCCACAACGTAACGTTATGTCATGACACCCTGGGTCTTAAGGACCCATGACGTACATGTACGTCATGGGCAATTCCGGTCCCCACTGTTCCAAAGATCTGTCAAACACCAGTGCACCCCTTATTAAATTCTGTGAGGTGTGTAGTTTCCAAAATGGGATCACATGTGGGATCACATGTCCACTGTTCTGGCACCATGGGGGGCTTTGTAAACGCACATGGCCCCTGACTTCCATTCCAAACAAATTCACAACCCAAAAGCTCAATGGCGCTCCTACTCTTCTGAGCAGTGTAGTGCGCCAGCAGAGCACTTGACGTCCACATATGGGGTACTTCCATACTCAGAAGAAATGGGGTTACAAATTTTGGGGGTCATTTTCTCCTATTACCCATTGTAAAAATGTAAAATTTGGAGGAAAAACTACATTTTAGTGAAAAGTTTTTTTTCTCATTTACACATCCAACTTTAACAAAAAGTCGTGAAACACCTGTGAGGTGTTAAGGCTCCCTATACCCCTTGTTACGTTCCTTGAGGGGTGTAGTTTCCAAAATAGTGTGCTATATTTTTTATTTTTTTTTGCTGTGCTGGCACCATAGGGGCTTCCTAACTGTGACATGCACACCAAAAACCATTTCAGCAAAATTTGATTTCCAAAAGCCAAATGTGACTCCTTCTCTTCTGAGCATTGTAGTTCGCCCACAGAGCATTTTACTTCCTAACATGGGGTTTTCCATACTCAGAAGAGATGGGGTTACAAATTTTGGGGGGTATTTTATCCCATTACCTTTTGTAAAAATGGTAAATTTTGGATTTTTTTTTTCATTTACACATCCGGCTTTAACAGAAAGTCATCAAACACCTGTGGGGTGTTAAGGCTCACTGGACCCCTTGTTACGTGCCTTGAGGGGTGTAGTTTCCAAAATGGTATGCCATGTGGGGGGTTTTCTGCTGTTCTGGCACCATAGGGCTTCTTAAATGTGACATGCCCCCCAAAAACCATTTCAGCAAAATTCACTCTCCAAAATCCCATTGTCGCTCCTTCCCTTCTGATCCCTCTACTGCGCCCGCCGAACACTTGACATACACATATGAGATATTTCCTTACTCAAGAGAAATTGGGTTACAAATTTTGAGGGGCTTTTTCTCCTATTACCCCTTGCAAAAATGGGGGAATTTGGGGATCTGGGAAGGAAAAGTTGAGTTAACAAACCGAACCAAATAAAAAGGAGCATTATATGAAAGGGGTAAATGATAGAACCTCATTAAGACCCTGTGGAGTAACAGATTTGAATTTATATATCCAGGAGGTTTCTTTTTGCATAAGTTATTTGTGAATGTCCCCCCTCTCGGAGATGGACGTATAACTTCAAGGGCTGCAAAAATACACACTTTAGGGTGGTCATTATGTACCTGATGTACGTGTCTCGCAACAGGGGTATCACGCTGATGTATTATGTCATTAATGTGTTCGCAAATCCTGCGGCGAAATTCCCTGACGGTTTTTCCTATATAGTCTTTGGGACATCCACATTGAAGGAGATAAACCAGACCTTTTGTACAATTGGTAAAGTCTCTTATATCGCCTGTAGTAGAACTGATATTAAAGGGGTACTCCGGTGGTCAACGTGTTTTTCCGTTTTTGACTTACCCTATTTGTTTTGTTAATTTTTTATTCTTGTTGTTTAGCCTACTCTATTTCCGTTCTTTGTTGTCTTTTTATCCCCCACTTTGTTTTCCTATCTTTGCTTCTATTTCCTGTTTCTTGCTGTGCTGAAAACTACAAATCCCAGCATGCCACATGCCTTGCTGGTTTGGGGCGGCTCTTTTTTGTTTGTTTGTTCCACCCTTTACCCATCCTACTATTTTCCCGGGTCAGCCCCCTTATACACAGCACACTAATATAATCAGCTTGGTTGGCATACACTGTCATACACACACAAAAGGGAGGGGTGTGGCGCGATATTGGGGAAGGGATGGGATTTTATATTTCTTCATAAGCATTAATGTTGTTTTGTTCCAGGAATGTATCAAATCCTGTTTTAAAGGTGTTAATTTTCCCTGCTGTGACCAGTTCCTGAGGTAGACTGTTCCATAAGTTCACAGTTCTCATGGTAAAGAAGGCGTGTCGCCCCTTGAGACTAAACTTTTTCTTCTCCAGACGGAGGGAGTGCCCCCTCGTCCTTTGGGGGAGTTTGACCTGGAACAGTTTTTCTCCATATTTTTTGTATGGGCCATTAATATACTTATATACGTTCATCATATCCCCCCTTAAACGTCTCTTCTCAAGACTAAACAATTGTAACTCCTTTAATCGCTCCTCATAGCTAAGATGTTCCATGCCCCATATTAGTTTAGTCGCGCATCTCTGCACCCTTTCCAGCTCCACAGTGTCCCTTTTAAGGTGTCCCTATTCCAGGTGAGGCCCCAGACTGTGCCATTCAGCCACTATATGGTCTCCTCATGCTTCAGCCAGCTCCAGGCTGTGCCTTTCAGCCATTATATGTTTTACTGATGTTGCTGGGCCTGGGACATTACCTACAAATTTTCATGGTAGCACTAGTTTCCATAAATCTTCAATTTAAATTTTAAAATTAATCTTTTAACCCCTTAAGGACCTAGGGCGTATGGATACGCCCTGGCATTCGGGTACTTAAGGACCCAGGACGTATCCATACGCCCGTGGGAATTTCTGTCCCCGCCGCGCGCCTGCTGGTATCTGTCCCTGTCCCCGCCGCGCGCCTGCTGGTATCGATCAGCAGGCACCCCGCGCAAATGCCCAGGGGGGTCTGATGACCCCCCCCCCCATGTCGGCGATTGGCGCAAATCGCAAGATGACACGGAATAGAAGGGGGATCGCGGGTGTCCATGACACCCACGATCCCCCTGAAGCGATAGGAGTGAGGTGGCAGGGGTGCCACCCCTCCTATCCCTGCTATTGGTCATCAAGACGCGATAACCAATAGCAGATCGGGGTCGGGGGGCTTTACTTTCGCTGTAGCCTCCCAGCATGCCCAGAGACCTGGTTAGGCATTCTGGGATTTGTAGTTTTCCAACAGCTGGAGAGCTACAGTTTGAGATCACTGCACAATGATCTCTATACTGTTGCTCTCCAGATCTTGCAAAACTACAACTCCCAGCATGCCCACATCGTAGTTTGCTGTCTGAGCATGCTGGGATTTGTAGTTTTGCAACATCTGGAGGTCCACAGTTTGGAGATCACTGTGCAGTGGTCTCTAAACTATATCTCTCCAGATGTTGCAAAACTGCAAATCCCAGCATGCTCAGACAGCAAACTGCTATGTGGGCATGCTGGGAGTTGTATTTGTGTACCTCCATCTGTTGCATAACTACATCTCCCATCATGCCCTTCGGCGATCATTACATGCTGGGAGTTGTAGTTTTGCAAAAGCTGGAGGCACACTGGTTGGAAAATACTGAGTTAGGTAACTGAAGGTTTTCCAACCAGTGTGCCTCCAGCTGTTGCAAAAGTACAGCTCCCAGCATGCACGGTCTGTCAGTACATGCTGGGAGTTGTAGTTTTGAAACGGCTGGAGGTTTGTCCCCCGATGTGAATGTACAGGGTACATTCACACAGGCAGGTTTACAGTTAGTTTTCTGCTTCAAGTTTGGGCTGCGGCAAATTTTTCGCCGCAGCACAAACTCCTAGCGGTAAACTCACTGTAGACGCCCGCCAGTGTGAATGTACCCTAAAAACACTACACTACACTACCACATAATAAAGGGTAAAACACTACATATACACCCCCTTACACTGTCCCCCCCAATACAAATGAAAAACGTATTGTACGGCAGTGTTTCCAAAACGGAGCCTCCAGCTGTTGCAAATCACCAACTCCCAGCATTTCCGGACAGCCACTGACTGTCCAGGCATGCTGGGAGTTTAGCAACAGCTGGAGGCACCCTGTTTGGGAATCACTGGCGTAGAATACCCCTATGTCCACCCCTATGCAATCCCTAATTTAGTCCTCAAATGCACATGGTGCTCTCACACTTCAGAGCCCTGTCGTATTTCAAGGAAACAGTTTAGGGCCACATATGGGGTATCTCCGTACTCGGGAGAAATTGCACTACAAATTTGGGAGGATTTTTTTCCTTTTACCCCTTATGAAAAGGAAAAGTTGGGGTCTACACCAGCCTGTTAGTGTAAAAATTTTTTTATTTTTTAAACTAACATGCTGGTGTTACCCCATACTTTTTATTTTCACAAGCGGTAAAAGCAAAAAAAGACCCCCTAAATTTGTAACGCAATTTCTCCTGAGTACGGAAATACCCCAGATGTGGGCGTAAAATGTTCTGCGGATGCACAACAAGGCTCAGGAGTGAGAGCGCACTGTGTACATTTGAGGCCTACATTGGTGATTTGCACAGGGGTGGCTGATTTTACAGTGGTTCTGACATAAACAGAAAAAAAGAAATACCCACATGTGACCCCATTTTGGAAACTACACCCCTCACTGAATGTAACAAGGGGTATAGTGCGCCTTAACACTCCACAGGTGTTTGACAAAATAGTTGGATGGGAAAATTAGAAAAACATGTTTTTTTCACTAAAATGCTGGTGTTACCGTAAATTTTTCATTTTCACAAGGAAAAATAGGAAAAAAGCCCCCCAAAATTTGTAACCCCATTTCTTCTGAGTAAGAACATACCCCATGTGTGCATGTAAAGTGCTCTACGGGCAAACTACAATGCTCAGAAGAGAGGGAGCGCCATTGGGATTTTGAAGAGAAAATTTGTCCGGAATTGAAGACCACGTGTGTTTACAAAGCCCCCATAGTGCCAGAACAATGGACCCCCCCACATGTGACCCCATTTTGGAAACTACATCCCTCACATAATAAGGGGTACAGTGAGCATTTACGCCCCACAGGTGTCTGACAGATTTTTGGAACAGTGATCCGTGAAAATGAAAAATTACATTTTTCATTTGCACAGCCCACTGTTCCAAAGATCTGTCAAATGCCAGTGGGGTGTAAATACTCACTGCACCACTTATTAAATTCTGTCAGGGGTGTAGTTTCCAAAATGGGGTCACATGTGCGGGGGTCGAATGTTCTGGCACCACGGGGGGCTTTGTAAACGCACTGCCCCCCGACTTCCATTCCAAACAAATTCTCTTTCAAAAAGCACTATGGCGCTCCTCCTCTTCTGAGCATTGTATTGTGCCAGCAGAGCACTTGACGTCCAAACATGGGGTATTTCCATACTCAGAAGAAATGGGGTTACAAATCAAATTTTGGTGGTCATTTTCTCCTATTACCCCTTGTAAAATTGTAAAATTTGGGGAAAACAGAGCATTTTAGTGAAAAAATAATATTTTTTCATTTACACATCCAACTTTCACAAAAAGTCGTGAAATACCTGTGAGGTGTTAAGGCTCACTGTATCCCTTGTTACGTTCCTTGAGGGGTGTAGTTTCGAAAAGGGTATGCCATGTGTTTTTTTTAATTGCTGTTCTGGCACCCTAGGTGCTTCCTAAATGCGACATGCCCCCCAAACACCATATCAGCAAAATGTGCTTTCCAAAAGCTAAATGTGACTCCATCTCTTCTAAGCATTGTAGTTCGCTTGCAGAGCATTTTACGTTCTAACATGGGGTATTTATATACTCAGAAGAGATGGGGTTACACATTTTGGGGGGCATTTCCTCCCATTACCCTTTGTAAAAATGATAAATTTGGGGAAAAAACTGCACTTTAGTGAAAATTTTTTTTTTTTATTTACACATCCGACTTTAACAAAAAGTCGTCAAACACCTGTGGGGTGTTAAGGCTCACTGGACCCCTTGTTACGTGCCTTGAGGGGTGTAGTTTCCAAAATGGTATGCCATGTGGGGGTTTTCTGCTGTTCTGGCACCATAGGGTTTCCTAAATGTGACATGCCCCCCAAAAACCATTTCAGCAAAATTCACTCTTCAAAATCCTATTGTCGCTCCTTCCCTTCTGAGTCCTCTACTGGGTCTAAAAGAACATGTGAGAGTAAAAAATTAAGATTTAGAATTTTCTCCTTCACTTTGCTGCTATTCCTGTGAAACACCTAAAGGGTTAAAAAAAAAACTTTCTGAATGTCATTTTGAATACTTTCAGGGGTGCAGTTTTTATAATGGGGTCATTTATGGGTTATTTTTAATAAGAAAGCCCTTGAAATCCACTTCAAAACTGAAGTGGTCCTTGAAAAATTCCGATTTTGAAAATTTTGTGAAAAATTGGAAAATTGCTGCTTTATTTTGAAGCCCTCTGGTGTCTTCCAAAAGTAAAAACATGACAACTTTATGATGGAAACATAAAGTAGACATATTGTATATGTGAATCAATATATAATTTATTTGGAATATCCATTTTCCTTATAAGCAGAGAGCTTCAAAAAATTACAAAATTTTAAATTTTTTCATCACATTTTTGAATTTTTCACCAAGAAATTATGCAAGTATCAACAAAATGTTACCACTAACATAAACTACAATATGTCACAAAAAAACTATCTCGGAATCAGAATGAAAGGTAAAAGCATCCCAGAGTTATTTATGTTTAAAAATGACAGTGGTCAGTTGTTCAAAAAATGGCCGGGTCCTTAAGGTATATTTAGGCTGGGTCCTTAAGGGGTTAATCTTAGGGATTGTGAGGCCCTATTGTGTCCTCATGCTGCCACGAGCTGCAGACTGTGTCATTCAGCCACTATATGGTTTACTGATGCTGCTGGGCCTGGGACATTACATACAAATTTTCATGGTTGCAGTAGCTTCCGTAAATCTTCAATTTATATTTAAAAATTCATATTTTAATCTTAGGGATTGTGAGGCCCTATGTTCTCCTCATGCTGCCGCAAGCTGCAGGCTGTGTCATTCAGCCACTTTATGGTCTCCTCTTGCTGCCGCCAATTCCAGGCTTTGTCATTCTGCCAGATTATGGTCTCCTCATGCTGCTGCCACCTCTAGGATCTGTCATTGTGCTGCCATGTGACTCCTTGTTAGTTTGGGTTTTGTGGTCATACAGTATTAGTTCAAAGTAAACACTGGGACATTAAACTTGGGAATGTATTCTTAACCTTAAATTTAAAAAAAATTGATGTAATCTTTTCAAGACTGAGGCCCTATGGTCGTCGCCATCATATTACCTGTGGAATTATCACAAAAATCCAATTAAACAGCTTGGAGCGATAACAATGAACCATAACTGATTAAATGAAAAATTTGCACATTCACAGTCAGGGGGGCGCTGAGAGGCAGAGGCTGGAACATGTGGTATCTCGCCTGGCGGAGGATCCCCAGCTCGATTTTAAGATACAAGTACAAGCTTTTTCACTGCAGCCACTTTTAGTTTTATGTGCCCACTTATCCAATGGCACAGAAGCTGAATGTGCTCTTGTCCAAGTTGCTGGTACTGCAGTCCCTTTCTTTACAAGTGGACACTCAGAGTATGGAGGTGCACTGAGAGTCAGAATCTTGAACAGGTGGAAGCTCGCCTTGCGGTGAATCTCTAGCTCAATGCTCACCAGAATGGGTAATAAAAATATTAAAATAAATTCAAATTAAATAAAATAAAAATTACATAAAAAATCTGCCACATCCAGACGCTCTGCGGCACCGATTCTAATAGTGATGCCTGTAATCTACATGTCATACTGAATAACAGTATTATTTCACTAACACAGCACACTCTATATGCATGTTAGAACAAAGCAAAGTGTTCTACACCCCTATTGTGGCTCACTGCAGACAAGAAATAGTCGTTTTTAATACAGATTCACCACAAATAATTTCAGACCGAAATATTTTCGGAAAATTCAGCAAATCGGACGAATCAAATTTTTCAAAAGTTCGCTCATCTCTAATCTTTATCATCTGTCATCATCTTCAGTCAAGTCAATTGTAGTAAGCGTGGCCTGCACCTATAGTCTCTCCAGTCACTACAAGTCCCAGGAAGCTGCGAGGTCCCCCGTGTTACTTGTCACCTCTCTGGGATCCTGGCCGAACTGTGTAGACTGTACCATCTCTCTACCTTAGTAAAAGCTACCGTTAACCTTAACCTGGCCTTGGACTATTATTTGCCCCTGTCTAACCTAGGACTAGCGGTACTAGCGTGGCAAACCACGCCCTGGCATCACGAACACGAAGGGGTTAATACCATCTACCCCTGGGAAACACTATCTGCCCCTTACACCTAACATCACACCTCGTAGCTCACCACAATGGTAGTGTTACGCCTAGCGCTCCGGGTCCCCGCTCCTCCCCGGAGCGCGTACGGCGTCTCTCTCTCCGCAGCGCCCCGGTCGGTCCCGCTGACCGGGAGCGCTGCACTGTCATGGCCGTCGGGGATGCGATTCGCACAGCGGGACGCGCCCGCTCGCGAATCGCATCCCAGGTCACTTACCCGTTCCCGTCCCCTGCTGTCATGTGCTGGCGAGCGCGGCTCCGCTCTCTAGGGCGCGCGCGCGCCAGCTCCCTGAGACTTAAAGGGCCAGTGCACCAATGATTGGTGCCTGGCCCAATTAGCTTAATTGGCTTCCATCTGCTCCCTGCCTTTATCTGACCTCCTCCCATGCACTTCCTTGCCGGATCTTGTTGCCTTGTGCCAGTGAAAGCGTTTTGTGTGTCCTAAGCCTGTGTACCAGTACTACTGCTATCCACCCTGACTACGAACCTTGCCGCCTGCCCCCGACCTTCTGCTACGTCCGACCTTGCTTCTGTCTACTCCCTTGTACCGCGCCTATCTTCAGCAGCCAGAGAGGTTGAGCCGTTGCTAGTGGATACGACCTGGTCACTACCGCCGCAGCAAGTCCATCCCGCTTTGCGGCGGGCTCTGGTGAAAACCAGTAGTGACTTAGAACCGGTCCACTAGCACGGTCCACGCCAATCCCTCTCTGGCACAGAGGATCCACCTCCTGCCAGCCGGCATCGTGACAGTAGATCCGGCCATGGATCCCGCTGAAGTTCCTCTGCCTGTTGTCGCCGACCTCCCCACACTGGTCGCCCAGCAAGCCCGACAGATTGCCCAACAAGATCACCAGCTGTCGTACTTGACCACCATGACTCAGCAACTCCAGTCGCAGCTACAGCAGATTCAGTCTCAGCTACAGCAGCAGCAACCATCTCCTCCGCCAGCTCCTGCACCTCTTCCGCAGCGAGTGGCCACTCCTAGCCTCCGCCTGTCCTTGCCGGACAAATTTAATGGGGACTCTAAGTTTTGCCGTGGCTTTCTTTCGCAATGTTCCCTGCATTTGGAGATGATGTCGGATCAGTTTCCTACTGAAAGGTCTAAGGTGGCTTTCGTAGTCAGCCTTCTGTCTGGAAAAGCTCTGTCATGGGCCACACCGCTCTGGGACCGCAATGACCCCGTCACTGCCTCTGTACACTCCTTCTTCTCGGAAATTCGAAGTGTCTTTGAGGAACCTGCCCGAGCCTTCTCTGCTGAGACTGCCCTGCTGAACCTGGTCCAGGGTAATTCTTCCGTTGGCGAGTACGCCATACAATTCCGTACTCTTGCTTCTGAACTTTCCTGGAATAATGAGGCCCTCTGCGCGACCTTTAAAAAAGGCCTATCCAGCAACATTAAAGATGTTCTGGCCGCACGAGATACTCCTACCAACCTGCATGAACTCATTCATCTAGCCACTCGCATTGACATGCGTTTTTCTGAGAGGCATCAAGAGCTCCGCCAGGAAAAAGACTTAGATCTCTGGACACCTCTCCCACAGTCTCCATTGCAATCTGCGCCTAGGCCTCCCGCCGAGGAGGCCATGCAAGTGGATCGGTCTCGCCTGACCCTGGAAGAGAGGAATCGCCGTAAGGAAGAGAATCTTTGTCTGTACTGTGCCAGTACCGAGCATTTCTTGGTGGATTGCCCTATCCGTCCTCCACGTCTGGGAAACGCACGCTCGCACCCAGCTCACGTGGGTGTGGCGTCTCTTGGCTCTAAGTCTGTTTCTCCACGTCTCACGGTGCCTGTACGGATTTCTTCTTCAGCCAGCTCTTCCCTCTCAGCCGTGGCCTGCCTGGACTCTGGTGCCTCTGGGAATTTTATTCGGGAGTCCTTGGTGAATAAATTCCGCATCCCGGTGACCCGTCTTGTCAAGCCACTCCACATTTCCGCGGTCAACGGAGCCAGGTTGGATTGCACCGTGCGTTTCCGCACGAAGCCCCTCCTAATGTGCATCGGACCTCATCATGAGAAAATTGAGTTTTTGGTCCTCCCCAATTGCACTTCTGAAGTTCTCCTTGGACTACCCTGGCTTCTACACCATTCCCCAACCCTGGATTGGTCCACAGGGGAGATCAAGAGCTGGGGTACCTCTTGCTTCAAGGACTGCCTTAAACCGGTTACCAGTACTCCCTGCCGTGACCCTGTGGTTCCTCCTGTATCCGGTCTCCCTAAGGTCGTGATGGACTCTGCCCGCCTTAAGAAGTGCCTCTCCCACCCTCCCAGTCCAGTCAGGCAAGCCTCGGTGCCTCCTCATGGCCCTCGTCCTGGTGTCACACTGCCCCGTGCCAGGCCTCGCCCTCTGCCCTCCCTCCCCATTCCCACTCCTGCTGTACTGCCTGCCGTTGAGGAATCCCTCCATCCTTTCCCGGTGTCCTCATCCCAGGGGAGGCAGTTACCGGACAAAGAGAAGGGGAGACCTAAGGGGGGGGGTACTGTTACGCCTAGCGCTCCGGGTCCCCGCTCCTCCCCGGAGCGCGTACGGCGTCTCTCTCTCCGCAGCGCCCCGGTCGGTCCCGCTGACCGGGAGCGCTGCACTGTCATGGCCGTCGGGGATGCGATTCGCACAGCGGGACGCGCCCGCTCGCGAATCGCATCCCAGGTCACTTACCCGTTCCCGTCCCCTGCTGTCATGTGCTGGCGCGCGCGGCTCCGCTCTCTAGGGCGCGCGCGCGCCAGCTCCCTGAGACTTAAAGGGCCAGTGCACCAATGATTGGTGCCTGGCCCAATTAGCTTAATTGGCTTCCATCTGCTCCCTGCCTTTATCTGACCTCCTCCCATGCACTTCCTTGCCGGATCTTGTTGCCTTTGTGTGGTGGTAATGGTAGTGGCCATGGTGTTGTGGTATTATTTGGATTCTGATATTATTGGAAATGTTGTTTTTTGTCTACTGGATTTGGTGAGTAACAGTATGATGACAATCTCTATGGTGTACAATACAGGAATATGGGTGCACTACTGTGGTTGATGTATACAATGACATTGGCTATCCCTCAACACTGATGTTAAAATTGAGACATTCGCCAGTATATCCTTGTATGAAGGACATACCAGAGCCCGCACACCAACGCCAAGGTTTCTCAAAATGGCGCGGGACCTAACGCTAATCCTACCTGTGCGTGATAAGCAAAACAGGGGCCAGTGGGAAATTACAGCAGCATTCGGTCGACTCACAGCCTCCTCCCAGGTACCCTCCAGCGTGACTGAACACACATGCAATGGGAGGAGGGAGGCAAGCTGCAAGTCCCACCTGAGTTGGCTAATATAGGTGCATGGCCTCACAGGTGCTACCCTAATGCTGCCTTGAAGATATTCAAGGCACATTAACTATGGAGTTTACACACCTCCAAGTATAAAATGTAAACAAACAACAAAAAATGTGGTCTAAAATGTCTGGAGGTGCTCAACCCCAAATGCAGTTGTGCATTTATACTGGGGGAGCAGATCCTGCCCTTGTAGTCCGTTGCTCGGGCGATCCCCAGCATAAAAATGCATACAATGGAGGATGCCTGCAGCAGACTACAAGTGCCACAATATAATCCTAAACCAGATAGATGGTGTGGATGTGTAACAATTAGAATACAATACAGGAATGTGGGTGCACTACTGTGGTTGATGTATACAATGACATTGGCTATCCCTCAACACTGATGTTAAAATTGAGACATTCGCCAGTATATCCTTGTATGAAGGACATACCAGAGCCTGCACACCAACGCCAAGGTTTCTCAAAATGGCGCTGGACCTAACGCTAATCCTACCTGTGCGTGATAAGCAAAACAGGGGCCAGTGGGCAATTATGGCAGCATTCGGTCGACTCACTTTTATACTTGGAGGTGTGTAAACTCCATAGTTAATGCGCCTTGAATATCTTCAAGGCAGCATTAGGGTAGCACCTGTGAGGCCATGCACCTATATTAGCCAACTCAGGTTGGACTTGCAGCTTGCCTCCCTCCTATTGCATGTGTGTTCAGTCACGCTGGAGGGTACCTGGGAGGACTCTGTGAGTCGACCGCATGCTGCCGTAATTGCCCACTGGCCCCTGTTTTGTTTATCACGCACAGGTAGGATTAGCATTAGGTCCCGCGCCATTTTGAGAAACCTTGGCATTGGTGTGCGGGCTCTGGTATGTCCTTCATACAAGGATATACTGGCGAATGTCTAAATTTTAACATCAGTGTTGAAGGACAGCCAATGTCATTGTATACATCAACCACAGTAGCGCACCCATATTCCTGTATTGTATTCTAATTGTTACACATCCACACCGTCTATCTGGTGTAGGATTCTATTGTGGCACTTGTAGTCCGCTGCAGGCATCCTCCATTGTATGCATTTTTATGCTGGGGATCGCCCCTAGCAACGGACTACAAGGGCAGGATCTGCTCCCCCAGTATAAATGCACAACTGCATTTGGGGTTGAGCACCTCCAGCCATTTGAGGTCACTTTTTTTGTTGTTTGTTTAAATCTGTATGGTGATAATATTTTCTCCTTGTATACTGGTATTATTTGGTATCCATATTACTTTTATTTAAAGGTATAAAGTAGTATAATATGAAGTAAATTGTCATATATCTATGATGTGTTAAAGATGTATGTATAATACATAGATATATGTTTTTTATAGGTTAACCCAATACTGCATTTCTGTGTACACTGTGGTTTGAAAACCTTTTGTAAATAGGGTCAAGCACATAAAAAAGTTGGGTAAAACAGTCACCATTTAATCTTTGAAGGTGCTTAGAGGGGCACTGCCAATTTTACTGGAGGGACATATTGACAGTAGGGGAGACAAATTATGGAATGTCATATGCCTGCTTGAAAAGATGTGTCTTTATGGCACATTTAAAATGATGGATGTTAAACTGTTTGGTATAAGTCTGATGGTTCAAGATTTTATATTCCAGAGAACTTGTGCAGCACAAGCAAAGTCTTTGAGACAGGAGTAAGTGGTTCAGATTATGAAAGATGTTCCTTACAGATCATTAACAGAGCAGAGGGCAAGTGTAGGATGGTAGAAAGAGATGAGGGAGGAAATGTAGGGAGGTGCAGCACTGTGGAGAGTTTTGTCATATAATATATATATGGGGTGCACCAGGGGTGTTGCTAGGTCTCCAAAAGATCCGGGGCACAGGCCATTGGTGTGGCTAAGGGCCGAGCCACAAAAAGTAGGGGCCAATCAATGTTGCAGGACCATACAAAATTTTGCTCCACGCATAGGGGTCAGAGAGAGGGGTTAATCTTATTGGCTGTCAGCTGATGTTATTTCGAGCCAGGGAACACAAGCACCAATGAGGAGCATTACAGCACGGATGTATTAGGTGATGCCACTCTATGTTCTAAGCTGAGGTGGGGCTCAAGTGACAGCAGCGGAAGCAGGGGTTTTACATTTTTGACAGGTTCCCTACTTGGTGTGACAGGCGCCTGTGGTGTAAAGCGTAGCAGAAAATTACTTGAATTATTTCAACTATAATAATCAAATATACCAATTGCCAAGTAAGGAGAAAAGCACTAAAGATGTTGTAACAAAGTGAAACTACAACTTCCAGTACAATATGAGCAATCATAAGGGAATGCTGGGAGTAGTTCATTTACTAAACATAACTGCAGAATGTAGCATAGTAAGTTCAACCTTATGAGTCGCTACTGAGTTGATCAAGAGGAAGGCAAAAAAAAAATCCTTATACGAGAGGTAAAAATTCCTTCCCGACTCCAAATATGGCAGTCAGAATAAATCCCTGGATCAACTTTCTGTCCCTATAAATCTAGTATCCATAACCTGTAATGTTATTACTCTCCAAAAATGCATCCAGGCCCCTATTGAACTCTTTAACCGAGCTCACCATGACCCCCATCTCCGGGAGAGAGTTCCACAGTCTCACTGTTTTTACAGTAAAGAACCCCCATCTGTGCTGATGTAGAAACCTTCTTTCCTCTAAACGTAGAGGATGTCCCCTTAATATAGATACAGTTCTGGGTATAAATAGATCATGGGAGAGATCTCTGTAATGCCCCCTGATAATGTACGTGACTTCATCGCTGATGGGACACAAGCAGGTAGAATACAGCATGATATTATAGACTCACAGGAGGCGTCTTCTCTGATCGGAGGAGTTAACTTTTTCTTTTCTTCTCTATCCGGCCAAGACCATCATAATGACTTCTCCAGACCATGACTCGTCTCCACAGAACCTGCCAGATATTTTAGGCTTCTTTCTCCAGAACAATCATCACCTCTATACAAACCCTCCATTTGTATTGACCCACAGTTATAGTTTCCACATATATAGTTGTAGGCCCCTGGGATAACTAATGTAATATACAGTGGGGCAAAAAAGTATTTAGTCAGCCACCATTATTATTTGCAAATTATGGTGGAAAATAAGTATTTGGTCACCTACAAACAAGCAAGATTTCTGGCTCTCACAGACCTGTAACTTCTTCTTTAAGAGTCTTTTCTGTCCTCCACTCATTACCTGTATTAATGGCACCTGTTTGAACTTGTGATCAGTATAAAAGACACCTGTCCACAACCTCAAATAGTCACACTCCAAACTCCACTTTGGCCAAGACCAAATAGCCGTCGAAGGACACCAGAAACAAAATTGTAGACCCGCACCAGGCTGGGAAGACTGAATCTGCAATAGGCAAGCAGTTTGGTGAGAAGAAATCAACTGTGGGAGCAACTATTAGAAAATGGAAGACATACAAGAACACTGATAATCTCCTTTGGTCTGGAGCTCCATGCAAGATCTCAGCATGTGGTGTAAAAAAAAATAGTCAGCCACCAATTGTGCAAGTTCTCCCACTTAATAAAATGAGAGATGCCTGTCATTTTCATCATAGGTATACCTCAACTACGAGAGACATGATGAGAAAAAAAAATCCATAAAATCACATTTTATTTGCAAATTATGGTGGAAAATAAGTATTTGGTCAATAACAAAAGTTCATCTCAATACTTTGTTATATACCCTTTGTTGGCAATGACAAAGGCCAAATGTTTTCTGTAAGTCTTCAAGGTGTTTACACACTGTTGCTGGTATTTTGTCCCATTCCTGCATGCATATCTCCTCTAGAGCAGTGATGTTTTGGGGCTGTCGCTGGGCAACTAAGACTTTCAACTCCCTCCAAAGGTTTTCTATGGGGTTGAAATCTGGAGACTGGTTAGGCCACTCCATGACCTTGAAATGCTTCTTACGAAGCCACTCCTTCGTTGCCCGGGCGGTGTGTTTGGGATCATTATCATGCTGAAAGACCCAGCCATGTTTCATCTTCAGTGCCCTTGCTGATGGAAGAAGGCCTTCAATCAAAATCTCCCGATACATGGTCCCATTCATTCTTTCCTTTACACGGATCAGCCGTCCTGGTCCCTTGGCAGAAAAACAGTCCCAAAGCATGATGTTTCCACCCCCATGCTTCACAGTAGGTATAGTGTTCTTTGGATGATACTTCTTTTCCAAACACGACTAGTTGAGTTTTTCCCAAAGAATTCTACTTTGGTTTCATCTGACCATATGACTTTCTCCCAATACTCTTCTGGATCATCCAAATGCTCTCTTAGCAAACTTCAGATAGGCCCGGAAATGTACTGGTTTAAGCAGGGGGACACGTCTGGCATTGCATGATTTGAGTCACTGGCGGCGTAGTGTGTACTGATGGTAGCCTTTGTTACTTTGGTCCCAGCTCTCTGCAAATCATTCACTAGGTCCCCCCATGTGGTTCTGGGATTTTTGCTCACCGTTCTTGTAATAATTTTGACACCACGGGTGAAATCTTGTGTGGAGACCCAGATTGAGGGAGATTATCAGTGGTCTTATATGTCTTCCATTTTCTAATAATTGCCCCCACAGTTGATTTCTTCACACCAAGCTGCTTGCCTATTGCAGATTCAGTCTTCCCCGCCTGGTGCAGATCTACAATTTTGTTTCTGGTGTCCTTTGACAGCTCTTTGGTCTTGGCCATAGTGGAGTTTGGAGTGTGACTATTTGAGGTTGTGGACAGGTGTCTTTTATACTGATAACAAGTTCAAACAGGTGCCATTAATACAGGTAACGAGTGGAGGACAGAGAAGACTCTTAAAGGTCTGTGAGAGCCAGAAATCTTGCTTGTTTGTAGGTGACCAAATACTTCTTTTCCACCATAATTTGATAATAAGTTCTTTAAAAATCAGACAATGTGATTTTATGGATTTTTTTTTCTTAATATGTCTCTCATAGTTGGGGTATACCTATGATGAAAATTATAGGCCTCTCTCATCTTTTAAACCTCTTCAGAATGCAGGGCGTATGCATACACCCTGCATCCTGAGTCCTTAAGGATGTAGGGCCTATGGGTGTGTCCGTGGGAATTCTGGTCCCTGCCGCTAGCCGGTCGGGGACCGGACCGGGATGCCACTGAAATCTTTCAGCAGGTATCTCGGCACATCTGGCAATTCCGTACGGGTCTCCGGTGACCAGGAAAATAAGGGGCATCGGGGGTGTCCAAGACACCCCCGATCCCCCTGAAGGGATAGGAGTGAGATGGCAGAAGCAACCGACAGTGGTCTCTAAACTGTAGCCCTCCAGATGTTGCAAAACTACAACTCCCAGCATGCCCAGACAGCAGTTTGCTGTCTGGGCATGCTGGGATTTGCAGTTTTGCAACATCTGGAGGGCCACAGTTTGGAGATCACTGTGCAGTGGGTTGTAAACCGTGGCCCTCTAAATCTTGCAGAACTACAACTCCCAGCATGCTTGAACAGCAAAAGGCTTTCTCACCATGCTGGGAGCTGTTGTTGCGGAGCTCCAGCTGTGGTATACCTACATCTCCCAGCATGCCCTTTGGCGATCAGTATATGCTGGTAGTAGTAGTTTTGCAACAGCTGGAGGTTCCCCCCCCCCCCCCATGTGACTGTAGAGGGTACATTCGCACGGGCAGGTTTACAGGGAGTTTCCTGCTTCAGGTTTGTGTTGCGGCAAATTTTCTGCCGCGACGCAAACTCACCGTAAACCCCGCCCATGTAAATGTACCCTAAAAGCACTACACTGACACAAAATGAAGGGTAAAAAAACAACATATACACCCCCTTACACTGTCCCCCCCCAATAAAAAATAAAAAACGTATCGTACAGCAGTGTTTCCAAAACGGAGCCTCCAGCTGTTGCAAGACAACAACTCCCAGCAGCCACTGACTATCCAGGCATGCTGGAAGTTTAGCAACAACTGGAGGCACCCTGTTTGGGAATCGCTGGTGTAGACTACCCCTATGTCCGCCCCTATGCAATGCCTAATTTAGTCATCAAATGCACTTGGCACTGTCTCAGTTCGGAGCCCTGTCGTATTTCAAGGAAACAGTTTAGGGCCACATATGGGGTATTTCCGTACTCAGGAGCAATTGTGTTAAACATTTTTGTGGTCTTTTTCTCCTTTTACCCCTTATGAAAAGGAAAAGTTGGGGTCTACAGCAGACTGTTAGTGTAAAAAAATAAAACATGCTGGTATTGCCCCATATTTTTTATTTTCACAAGAGGTAAAAGGAAAAAAAGACCCCCCAAAATTTGTACCGCAATTTCTCCTGAGTACGGAAATACTCCATATGTGGGTGTAAAATGCCCTGCGGACGCACAACAAGGCTCAGGAGTGAGAGCGCACTATGTACATTTGAGGCCAAAATTGGTGATTTGCACAGGGGTGGCTGATGTACATTGGTTCTGACATAAATGCAGAAAAATAAATACCAACATGTGACCCCATTTTGGAAACTACACCCCTCAAGGAACGTAACAAGGGGTATAGTGAGCCTTAACACCCCACAAATGTTTGACGAATTTTCGTTAAATTTGGATGGGAAAATGAAAAAAATATTATTTTACTAAAATGCTGGTGTTACCCAAAATTTTTCATTTTCACAAGGGAGAATAGGAAAAAATCCCCCAAAAATTTGTAACCCCATTTCTTTTGAGTAAGAACATTCCCCATATGTAGATGTTAAGTGCTCTGCAGGCACACAATAATGCTCAGAAGAGAAGTAGCACCATTGGGCTTTTGAAGAGAAAATTTGCCCGCAATTGAGTGTATTTACAAAGCCCTCATAGTGCCAGAACAATGGACCCTCCCCCCCACATGTGATCCCATTTTGGAAACTACACCCCTCACGTAAAGCAATAAGGGTTACAATGAGAATTTACGCCCCACAGGTGTCTGACAGATTTTTGGAAAAGAGGCCCATGAAAATGAAAAATTAAATTTTTTATTTGCACAGCCCACTGTTCCAAAGATCTGTCAAATGCCAGTGGGGTTTAAATGCTCACTGCACCCCTTATTAAATTCTGTGAGGGGTGTAGTTTCCAAAATGGGGTCACATGTCCACTGTTCTGGCACCACAGTGGACTTTGTAAACTCACAAGCTCAATGGCGCTCCTTATCTTCTGGCATCATAGTTCGCCAGCAGAGCACTTGACATCCACACATGGGGTATTTCCATACCCAGAAGAAATGGGGTTACAAATTTTGGGGGTCATTTTCTCCTATTAGCCCTTGAAAAATGTAAAATTTGGGGGGGAAAAACAGCATTTTAGTGAAAAAAAAAACACATCATTTACACATCCGACTTGAACGAAAAGTCGTCAAACACCTGTGGGGTGTTAAGGCTCACTGTTCCCCTTGTTACGTTCCTTGAGGGGTGTAGTTTCCAAAATACTATGCCATGTCGTTTTTTTTTTGCTGTTCTGGCACCATAGGGGCTTCCTAAATGTGACATGCCCCCCAAAAACCATTTCAGCTAAATTTACTTTCCAAAAGCCAAATGTGACTTCTTCTCTTCTGAGCATTGTAGTGCACCCGCAGTCTCGAAACGCGTCGGCGTTCTCTCACAATTTTAATGTGACATGTCTCATATTTTTGTAATTTTTGCATTCATCTTTTAATGGACCTATTAAAGGTTAAGTTTTAACCACTATCTTCACCCGGGAGCTGGACTACACTTCACCTCCTCTCCATTGCTGCTACGGGGAAGAACGGCTTCCCCAGATCCGTGCTCCCGGTCTCATATGCACTATGTCGGCACAACAACATGTGGTGAGCTGATTCCTTTTCTTTTTTATATGCCTACTCGCCGGTTCAGAGAATCGTGCTTCCACACACAAAAGTGAACTGTCTGAGTAACCATATATCTGGGACGTTGTTTGGACTGCTATAAAATTAAGTATAAATCTCAGTTCACATAAAATACCGACATTGTGTAATAACATATACTGTTTTTTCGTCCGAAAATTATTGACAAATAAAATGAATGATATGAACCAATCCATCTCGACCACTAGTTCACAGGATGTATCTCTATCCAACGATCCAAACAGACACACAAGGGTTGTAAATATTTTTTCAGGCAACCAGGACCACAAAGTCACAACAGATATAATGAAACTCATGAAGGATTTGGAACATTTAAAAAGCCAACAATTGAATGTATGGTGGGACGCCACCACTCTAAACCAGTATCTAGAAAAGAACATGATACCTAGGGGCTTAAGAATTTGCAAAAAAGCAGCGACTGTATATGATGAAATATTTATTGATAGATGGAATAAAGCACTGGACAAATGTTCTATGGAGTTAATGAATCTGATTGTGGAGAGAGAGGAACAAAAAATGTTGGAAATTGAAGAAAGCATAAAGCAATTGTCCCTGTCTCTGGAAAAATACATGGACTCACAGGAACTAGTCATTTTGCAAAATCAAATGGAAGAGAACCTTAAAAAATTTGAAGACACTATTACATCAATTAAGAAAACAAAATTCACCAGAGATCTAAATGACTATGCTACTAAAACAGTTTACACATGGCAAAGGAGAGAAAGACCCTGTTCAATTTTAAAACCCAATAATAACACTGGAGTAAGAAAAAATTTCAGCTTCTCCTCCTCGGAGAATGAGACTACAGATTATTGCACAGATGGATCTGACAATGAAAATGGACACACACAAAGAGGAAATAATCATCAGAAGACCTCACAGAAGTATGGAGTATCACAACAATCTGCGGTCTCAAAAAACGAAGAGGGTGGAGCCGGCAAAAAGAAAAAATACAAATCACAGCCAAAAAACGCAGACACCCCAGGAGACACAGAGCGGGCAGGAAGCATAGGAGGCATGAAAACACGTTACAACAACAACAAAAATACGTAGATACCAATGTGAACACACCTCCTACAACCAACCTCACGGTTATTAATCTATCAGCATGTATCCTCACAGAAGATGAAATGTCAGTTCTTGAAAAGGGCCTAAATTTTGTCCCTCTGTACAGTCTAGATTTGTACCAAACAATTAAGGATGTAAACAAATTTATGCGTATCCTTACCGTAAAAAAAAACATTTCTTTGATGAAAGTCAAAGGACATATCCCGGTGCTAAGCCGGATCCTTTAAATAATCTGGGACACAACAAGTTGCCACTGGAAACAACATTCAAAGAACAACAAATATGTTTGGACCTCATCTCATTACAGGCTTGCAATATTGTGGATATGGACAATGACATAACAAACACAGAAGATATGTTTCCCACATCGAACCCTAAATTTTACCCCATTAATTCTAGACCAGATGCAATGGATGTATACCAGCGGAGGGTGGAATAAGATCTGAAAAATCTAGAGAGAACAGACCCCAATATATCATCTAATTTCAATAGGAGAGAATCTCTAGACCTAAAAAGCCTAAAAGATAATCCCTATATTTATGTAAGACAGGCAGATAAAGGGGGTTCTGTTGTTGTCTTAGATAAGCATTTATATGAAAAACTGGTGATGGACATGCTGAATGACACCTTAACATACAGTAAAATCAGAAGTGACCCGACAGAGGATATTAAATCTAAATTGGAACGTTTGCTGGAGGAGGGACATGTACTTAATATTCTTACAAAAAAACTGTAGGAATTTTTGTGTCCAGAATACCCCAAAATTCCAGTATTCCATGCCCTCCCTAAAACGCATAAAAATATCTCCCCCGCCGCTACGGCCAATCGTAGCTGGGATTGATTCCCTTCTTGAACGTTTGGGCAACTGGTTTGACCACATGTTACAACATCTAGTGTGCAGAACGCCTGGCCATATAAGGGACACAATGTCCTTGCTAAATGCCATGTCGTCTCTTCAATTGGATGCGGATTACATGTGGATAGCTTGTGACGTCATGGCCCTATATAGTTTTACACCACATGATAAGGCCATAATTGCTATAAGGTACCATCTTGCAAAATATTCAAATTACAGTAACTGCCTAAAGGAGTACATGCTAGAGGTCCTTGGTTTTCTGTTAAAGTTTAACTATTTCACTTTGAATGGTTTTTTCTTCATACAGACTACGGGTTGCCCTATGGGAGCTAAGTTCTCCCCGTCCCTGACAAATTTATATATGGCATATTGGGAGGAGGAGCTTCTGTTTTCACATACCAACCCATACCAGCATAACATCATCTGGTACGGGAGGTATATAGACGACCTCCTCCTGATATGCCAGGGACTGGCAGATAATCTTACCCACTTTACCACTTTTTGTGATGATAATGACATGAACCTTCGGTTCACTGTCTATGCAGAAAATTCCCAGATTAACTTCCTAGATGCTACCCTAATTGAAGATTGCATGTCAAAAAATATAGTCACTAAATTATACCGCAAAGAGACTGCAGGAAACAGTATCCTCCACGCTCGCAGTGGACACCCTGCGCATACAATTAAGAATCTTCCTATTGGGGAATACATTAGGGCACGCAGGGCATCTTCTCGTGAGTCAGGCTATAATGCCTCCAGTAAGGACATTTCTTCAAGATTGAAAGAACGAGGGTATAATAACTCCATCTTATGCAGAGCTAAAAATATAGCTAATACTAAAACCAGAGAGCAATACCTGACTATCACTCCAGCTGCCACACAACAAGAAAAATCTGACAGTAACATTCCCACTTTTTCCACCCTTTACAGCCATTTTTATCAGATTAGGTCCATCATAAAGAAACATATTCCAGTTTTGCTGCAGGACGATACACTTGCTCAAATTTTGGATGACGGGGCTAGGTGCGTGGCCAGGAAGGCTAAGTCAATTGGGGCAACTTTATCCCCTAGCGATTTTCCCTCCGATAAAAAAGGTGACACTTGGTTGCGCACAACGGGGAGCAACCGATGTGGTCGTCCACGATGTAACATATGCAGATACATGGTCCCTATTCACCAGGTGAAGTCAACAGTCACAGGGACAGAATTTAAAATTAAGGACTACATTAATTGTGACAGCGACCATGTAATCTACTGTGTCACATGTGAACAATGTAAAGTGCAATACATCGGCTGTACTAGCTGAAAACTAAAAAGAAGAATTTATGAACACTTGCAATGTCCACTTGATTTTTCTAGCCGGTCTGCATCAGGACTTACTAGACATCTCATGGAAAAACATGCGGGGAAGAGTGATTCTATTTCCATCCAAGGCATAGAAAAAGTTCCACCTCCTAATAGAGGTGGTGACTGGATGCATCTGTTGTTTTCCAGAGAGGCTTTCTGGATCCTAAGAATGGAATCCCGTGCTCTGCTAGGTCTTAATTATAGGAATGATTTAATGTACTTCTACTAATGGGTTCCTTCCTATGTATTCACAGGCTTCTATAACCATGTGGGCATGTGAATTCATATGTTTTTTACATAACTTGGGTCTATACGAAACCAAGCATCCATTACTATTATTATTTCATTATTCTTTTTTCTTTCATTCATATACATTTTCTTATCATATTCCATTGTATTTACATGCCCTTTTAGCCCCATGAATAAGTTGTGTTTTATTCTGTTACTGCACCCTTATGGTACTTGCACTGTGCTATTTCCCTCCTCGTTCCTCCCTTCCCTTCTCCACATCATTTAGAGAGAAAGAGGAAGGCGCCTCATGTGCGGGATCAGCAGATCTTGTTAGTGGGGTTGGGGGACGGTAATTCCCAAACCGCTTACCAAAGTTGGTTGTGCGCCCACACACAACAAGGTAAAGTGCAGAAGAGATGTACAAGAAGGTCCACTGCAGCCCTCCTGGGTAGAAGTAAAATCAAAACCGAATGACCATGGATTCAGGAGTTTGTCTGGCGCAGAGAGGAACCATCAGGAAGCCAAGTAAAATCAATGGATTTATTAAATGCAACGCGTTTCGCTGCGCATGCGCAGCTTCATCAGGCATTCTCCACATCATTGGTATATACAATAAGAAGAAAAAATTATCAAATAGTATGTAAGTTTTGTTAATTTTCCTATTTCTCATGGTTTTTACATGATAGTGTACCCTTTGTGCCATTGCACATCAATCACAATTAATTTTTGCTCCCTTTTCACATTATGCGTTTGTTCAGGAATCACTTCTCTTGCATTGTAAAAGATTCAATTACTTTGTATAGCAACATAGACATGAGCAATAGTAATAATTTTTTCATTTTTCATACAAATTTGTATGCGGTCTTCTAATGACCATTGATGTGCTGGTGCACAAGTATATACTTCATAAGAATTTTTTGCATAGCGCAGTAAAATAATGATTTTATAATGTCTGCATGGCATATGATGAAATATATATGTGCGCCAATCATTGTATGAGAATTGATATCATCAATCACAATGAATATGTTCTATTGCAAAATGGTTTATGTGGACTAAGAAGTATGACAAGCAGTTTGGGGAGTGATCCGGAGGACCTCCATTCATACAGTGCGGTTTTGCGGATTCACTCCCTGCATTCCACGTTGTCCTGAATACTACAGGGTGGGGCAGAGAAGTAGAGTTTAATTACTACTCATCTTGTCATTTTGAAGTAGTCATCGTTCTCCGTCACATCCTTCCTGGTTACATCCGGTGGGTGGTACGGTAATACATTTGTTACTCTTCTCATAACTATATAAACCTCCGTACCGCATGGATTGTATGCCCTGATTAAGAGCTAAGTCTCGAAATGCGTCAGCGTTCTCTCACAATTTTAATGTGCCATGTCACATATTTTTATAATTTTTGCATTCATCTTTTAATGGACCTATTAAAGGTTAAGTTTTAAGCACCATCTTCACCCGGGAGCTGGACTACACTTCACCTCCTCTCAATTTTATGATGCCAACATAAAGTAGATATATTGTTTATGTGAATCAATATATAATTTATTTGGGATTTCCATTTTCCTTATAAAGAGAGAGTTTCAAATTTAAGAAATGCAACATTTTCAAATTTTTCATCAAATTTTGGAATTTTTCACCAATAAATGATGCAAGTATCGACAAAAATTTACCACTAACATAGAGTAGAAAATGTCATGAAAAAACAATCTCGGAATTAGAATGAAAAGTAAAAGCCTCCTAGAGTTAATAATGCTTAAAGTAATCACGTGTAAAGTGGTCAGATTTGCAAAAAAGGGCTGCGTCCTTAAGGTGTAAATGAGCTTAAAGAGTACCTCTAATCAAAAAATGTTTTTATATTTTATAGTTTAATATCTATAGATTAATTTTCTAATTCGGTTCTATTTAAAAAAAAAATCATACTTTTATGTGTTTTTTTTTCTTTAAACTTTTGTCCACTAGAGGTCTCCCTAGGAGTCCTTTCTTTAGTGATTTCGGACTCACGCCGGCCTGGCAGCTGAGTCCGAAATCGCATACTCAGCACAGCTCACCATCTGTCAATCAGACAGGCGGGAGCAAGCGCTGTGCGCGCATCCCTGCAGGGCGCACCCCTGACTCTGCCGGCCAGCGGCATCTTCAGGCTCCTCCCGCTGACAAGGAGAGCCGGCACGTGCTGGCCGAGAGTCAGTTGAGCGCAGCTCTGCAAGATAGAAGCAGCAGGGCCGGCAGCTCAGTCCTCCGACGTTCCTCCTCTCTGTATGGCACATATATAGCCAAACAGAGAGGAGGAGGCTGCCATCCCTCCCCTGTACTCCGCCTGTATGCGGGCTCCCTAGAGGGAGCGCAGCATACAGGAAGAAGGGTGGAAGCTGGCCCGGCCAGGCTCACCATCTGTCAATCCGACAGGCTGGAGCAAGCGCTGTGTGCGCATCCCTGCAGGGCGCACTCCTGACTCTGCTGGGCCAGGTGCACTCCCTCATCTGCCGGGACACGCCCACTTCCTGCCCTCATATACTGCTCAACACTTAGCTACCGAAGATGCTATGAAAAAGGTATATACATGGGGTTTTAAACAAAAATAAATATAGGGATAGAGATAGTTAGAGTGAGGGATAGATGGGGAGGGGGATTAGGGAAAGTTTAGGTGATGATAGATGATCTTTAAGGGGTTAAGTGGGTGAACTTGCAAAATTGGTGGCTGACTAAATACTTTTTTGCTCCACTGTATGTACGCTCAGGTGGCCTTACCTCCCTCCAGTGAGGAAGAGGATGATGGCAGTGACTGTAGTGATTGCAGCAGCTTGGCAGATGGGGGTCTCCTGCGGGCGATTGTTATGCAGGAGTCTCCCACTCGTCTAGAAATTTTTTCTTTCGGGGATGATTTGGGCCCAGAGGAGAAGAAAAAAGCAAAGGGCAAGAAGAGGAAGAAGACACAGGCTGTGAAGTTTGTCTTTTCTTCTTTCCAGCAACCTGAGTCGGCTGAGAAGGCGGTTCAGGGTGCTGGGTCCCCCAATCTGCCAGACCCCGTTTCTGTAGTGGAGCGGGGCCAGCATGGGGGATACAGTAGTGCACCCAAAATGGCCACGGGTGCAATAGAAAAAAATAGGCACCCTCCTGTGAGGGGTAAGGGTGTCCAGGCACCAGAAAATAACATCATGACCTGGCTCAGCCGATATGGTGATGTGACTGACATGCCAAAAAAGAACTATGACGAACATGGGATCTGGTCTGGGGCCTGGACATTTTCCGTCAAACTGAAGCGTTCGGGAGCACTGTTGCCCACATCCCATCAGCTGCTTTTCTTGGGAGAGACAGAATCCAAATTTTCTACCAGGGGCAGCCCAAGGTCTGTCACAGGTGTCACTCACTTTAGCGCAGCCTGTACTGTGCTGCTCGGTGTGGTGGGGTAGGTCATCTTGCCGCATCCTGTAGGCAGATCAGGTGCCATCTGTGTGGTGTCTTAGGACACCCTTTCAGACGTTGTCCTAGCGCCTTTGCCCGGATGACGGTCACCTTGGCTGGTGAGAGCAGTAATGTTGCCTCAGCTGGGGAGGGCACGAGTGTGGGTGAAGGTGCAACAGGGTCAGTGAGGAGAAAAAGTCCCACCAAGCTGAGGCGGGAGGCTAATCGGAGAAGGAGCAGGGAACTGGAGAGTTCCCATGTGGCAGGGGTAGCTTCTGGCCCTGCTCCAGAGGTTGGTCCCGAAACTGCTGAGGCCCTGGAGGAGAATGTGCTGGATGAGGAAGTGGGGAGAATCTGTAGAGAAGAGGGCAGCAAGGCCGATCTTTCCGATTCCTCCCAAAGTGAAAGTGTGGAGGAGGAGGGTGAAGAGAGGCCAAAAAAGAAGGGCAGTAAAGGGGGAAAGAAGAGGTCGGAGCCCTCTAATCCCCGTGCTATGGACCAGGTCCCAAGCGTAAGCCTACCTGCCCCCCCTCTGATTGATCTGTATAACCGGTACTCCGCCTTCGATGCCATCTCCTCCCCCTCCTTGGAGGGGGGGTCGAGGATGGGGTGCCTGAAGTGGGGGAGCCTCCAGGGGGGAACTGGGCCCTGTCCTGATGGGGCTGTTTTCTCAGGGGATGGGGCCAAACCAGAGCCAGGCGGAGATGGGGATTCAAAAATGGACCAGTCCAAAAAAAGGTTGAAAGAGAAAGAAGCCTCCTCATCTGGGGATGAGGGGGTAAAGAAAAAACAGAAATGAGGGGGTTAGGGCCGTCTAACTCAATCACCCATGATGGCGGCACTCACCCCATTGACGCTGGCATCTATTAATTGTGCCAGTATAAAGTGTGATACGGCTAGATTTGCAGCCTTTGATTTTCTCGGCCGTGTTGAAGCCGACATTTTCTTTTTACAAGAGACCAGGTTGTCAGATCTAGCCTCCCTGGTAAAAGCCAGGAGAGAGTGGAGGCGTGGCCCCTCCCACTGGTCTCTTGCGGCTGAGCCGTATAGTGGAGTGGCTGTCCTTTTTACCGCTTCTGTTGAATGCAGACTGGTTATTGAGTTAGAAATGGGGAGGTGCCTGATTTTAGATGTCCTCATGAAGGGGCAAGAGCTCCGGCTTATTAACATCTACGCCCCACAAACAAAGTGGGGACGAAAAGATCTCTTTATGAGGATTAAGCCCTTTCTTTTTACAAGCCGACAGGTGATCTTTGGAGGGAATTTCAATACTGTCACGAGATCCCAAGATAGGAGAGGCTCCAATGATTGGTTGGCTTATGATAGCATAGCTCTCAATAGTATAGTTAGGGAAGCTCGCCTAGATGATGCCCACATCCGGAGCCACTCAGGCCACGCGGGTTTCACCTATCATCGAGGTAGCTGCAGGTCTAGAATAGACATGTTTTATTTAAAGGAGGAAGCCATCTCTTCCGCAGTGTCTGTGGTTGAGGAGGAGTTCTCCGATCACTGTATGATTTTGTTTTCCCTGAATGTTTCAGAGACCCCTCGGATGGGTAAAAGATATTGGAAGCTGAATTCGTCCCTCCTGGAGGAAGCGGAGGTAAGACAGTCCTTTGAGGATTTTCTTCAGAGTCAGGTACCTTTACTGGGCCTATGTAGTAATAAGTCAGAGTGGGGGGAGATGTTCAAGAAGCGGGTTGCTCTCGAGCCTCAGGTCCCTGAACAGGTATCGCCTGTATCAGGGACTGAGGATTAAACTCGAGCTTCTCATCTCGACTGGAGGTAGCCGAGAGGATATCTCTAGAGTGAAGTCCTTGCTGATGAGGTGTCAGTACGATAGGCACGCATCTTTGGTTTTTGAGAGGGATTTCGTGAAGTACTGCTCGCCCGACCCTTACAGAAACTGTAAGATGTCAGTCAGTAGTAAAGTCATTTCAGGACTGATCGATAGTACAGGATCTCTGAATCGGTCCAGATCAGGGATCTTGGAGGTTCTCAGATCCTTCTACTCGCACCTCTTGGGAAGGAAGGATCTAGATCGAGACAGGATGTCGGCTTTCCTGGCTGCAACCATTCCTGAGCCAGGGGTAGACCCCTCTCATGATGTTTTGGCAGAGGAGATCAGGGAAGAGGAAGTGAGACTGGCGATCGAAGGGCTTGCCCCTAAGAAGTCGCCAGGTCCGGATGGCTTAACTTTAAGGAGTCTTTAGGTCCCTTCTTGACTAAGGTATTCAATGAGTGTCTCTCCTCGGGCACTCTGCCGAAGTCAATGAGGAGGTCAACCCTGATTCTTCTCTCAAAGGGTAAAGATCCCAGCCGTATTGAGAATTGGAGGCCCATAGCTCTCCTCAATACGGACAGGTAGCTTCTGGCCAAGATACTGTTTAATCGGCTGGTGAAGTTTGCACCCCGGCTCCTTTCAGGGGCCCAGCATTGCTCGGTTCCAGGCCGTAGCACCTTAAGTGCTGTCTCAGTGTCCGGGAGGCAATGAAGCGGAGTAGTGCAGGTCTCTGAAAAAGGTACTTGCTGTCCTTGGATCAGACCAAAGCATTTGATCGGGTGAACCACGAGTACCTCTTGTCTGTCCTCCTGAGATATGGCTTACCGAGTACTTTTGTTAATTGGCTTAAGATCTTGTATGCAGGGGCAGAGAGTTTCCCTCTGGTGAACAGGTGGTCTGGCCGCTCTTTTGAGGTGGTGTCCGGAGTCTGTCAGGGTTGTCCTTTGAGCCCGCTTTTATATGTGTTCGCAATCGATCCCTTCGTCCGGAGAGTGGTGGCGTACGCTGATGATGTCACCATTTTCGTGTCCGAGAGAGAGGAGGTCGATGTGGTGATGTCAGAGGTGGAACGCTACTCGGAGGCATCCGGGTCTAAGATCAAGGGATAAGTGTGAAAGTCTCTGGCTGGGAGGGGGAGATCCCACGTTTGATCTCCCGGACACTCTTCCAGGGCCCCAAGAGTCAGCAAAAGTCTTGCGCATCTCATTCGGCCAGGATGATTATCCCACCAAAAACTAGGATAGTAAGCTCCAGGATGCCACTCAGAAGGTGAACCAGTGGAAGGGTTGATCTATGACCCTCAGGGAAAGGGTACACCTGATCAAATCGTACCTGTTCCCTTGTTTATCTATCTGGGCAGCGTATGTATCTTGCCAGAGGCTTACTGCACTAGGATCTAAAGCCTGTTTTTCCAACTGTTATGGGGGAACAGGATGAACCTAGTCAAGAGGGAGGTTATGTACCGCACGAGGAGACTAGGGGGTTTATCTATGGTAAACCCTGTGGTGTTCTTAGCGAACACCTTCTTGAAAGCTAACATCTCAAACCTCTGATCAGAGAGGGCTTCTCCGTGGGTACTCTCCTGCAGGGAATGGTTTCGGCCTTTCTTCCAGGAATGGGAGACAGGAGGGCAAGTGAAGGACCTCTGTACGCCCCATGGATATCTTCCGGCTTACGCTACCCGACTCTGAAGGTGATATGTCGGTGGGGTCTGGGAGTGTGGGAGATCAGGACCCAGTCAAGGCAGTTCCTTGACAAACGGGTTCTGTTGACCCACTTCCAGAAGCCTCTGGCGCTCAGGGACTGCCCAGGTCGGGATCTGAGGGTGGGGTTGTATCTTTTAAACATGAAAAGGATCCCCCAGAAGTTTTGGGACTTGGCCTGGTGCTGCTTTCAGGGGAAGCTATATGTGAGGGACAATTTGAAGTGTAGGACATCTGATGACCGGGGATGTCCCCGAGAAGAGTCCGGGGACATGCTGGAAAGCATGGACCATTTACTGCTCCATTGTCCCATTAATATAGGGGTGGGCACTTCCATCGGCTGGAGACAACTTGTCGGCCTTACCTATCCGGAGTGGGCTTATGGGGCATTCAGGACCCTGGGTGGCCGTGATCGGTGCACTTTATTCTTAGTCAGCTTAGTAGTTAGGTACTACACGTGGAATGCACGGTGTTTAGTGTCTACAAAGCGTTAAGTCCTCTCCGAGGTTGAGGTCTGTAGGAATATCACCAGTGACCTTGGGAAGATCAGGTCTTTGGAGTATGGCAGTCTTGGTACCAGTAGGGCTTCTCTCCTATGGAGGTTTTCTTTTGATGTGCCCTAGGTACTAGACCTTTTGGGTAGAGTACCCTTGTTTTAATTAGGGACAGTGATCTAGGGACAGGGTTAGGGTGATAGTAGGGTCAGTTTATTTTTAGGGATAATGGTAGGGTGAGAGGTAGGGTGGAGTTAGGGAAATAATGTAAATTTTGTATGCATCAGGATTGCCATGCTTCTTCCTGGTGGTGGGCTAATGCATTTGCATCATAGCTTTTTGTTTTGTTTTCAGATGTTAAGGTTATGAAAGGCTTACAGGCACCAAACTTGGGCCTAAAGTGGGTTGTATTTTTTTTCTTTCGTTTATGTATATTATAAAGCTGGTTATGGTAAAGTTGGTTGGGAGGAGTTTTAGGTTGGGAGGGTGTTTTTGTGGGTGGTGGTGGTGGTTGTTTGTTTTGGTGGACCTGGCATGGGTCAGTTATGGACTGGACATTGAGGACTATGAACTGTATGGACTCTGACCCATGTGCAGGAGGGCGGGTGGTGTGGGTGAAGGGACAGTTTAGAGTAGGTTGTTTTATTATATTTGTAGGTGTGTATATAGGTTATATGTATATAGTATGTACAGTAAATATTATATTTTTGTTTATTTTATATGTTGGTTTGTGTATTATATAGTGTTTTGGCAGTCGAACCAGTTTTTTGGTATTTTTGCATCCGTTGTGGACTTAGTTGTTTTCTGTTTGTAATAGGTGATTTTCCCAAGTTTGGGTGTTTTAGAGTTATAGATTTTTTTTATTTTTTTTGTTGTTTTTTTATGTAGTAAAGAAATGGTTATGTGTGTAGTATGTGGATAATATAGTATTAGTATTATTATTAAGAAATAAAATAAATAATAATAATAATAAAAAATATATATATTTACATTTTTTTTTTATTTGTGTGCCATGTGAGAGCTTGTTGTGTTTTTGTAATGTGTGATTCTCCCAAGTTTGGGTGTTTGTTTTGTTAAAGCTAAATAATGCTATTTTATTTTTGGTTTTTGCACATTAGGTATGCATGCATGTGAATGTGTTTGGTTATGTTTGGTGTAGTACTAGTTATTAATTATTATTATTATAATTTTTTTTTTTTTTTTTTTTTTAGGAAAAGCTGGGCTGGTCGTTTAGGCAGGATTTTTGTTCTTGAAAAGTATGGGTTTATGTTATTTAATCTTGTTGTTGTCTATTATGGCAAAGTTGTGCTGGTTTTGTGTTTTGTTATGATTTATATTTTTCTAATAAAAGATTTACAGGATATTACTGTTCACAGTGACCTCACCAGCAGAATAGTGAGTACAGCTCTGGGGTATAATATAGGATATAACTCAGGATCAGTACAGGATAAGTAATGCCACCTTTTCCTTAAAAAACTGAGCTTTATGTTTGCCCTTGTACAGTCATAAAGCTCCCTCTGTAGCCGGTAATATGCCCCCTGTATAGTACAGATGGTATATTACTGGCTACAGAGGGGGCATTTCTACTGTACAGGATGGCATAGTGGTTACAGAGTGGGCATGATGACTGTACAGGGATCATAGGGGCACTGGCTACATAGTTGTTATTATGACTGCAAAGGGGGCATAGTAGCTACAGAGAGGGCATGCTCACTCTGTAGCCACTGTGCCCCCGTTTGCAGTCATAATGACAACTACAGTATGTAGCCAGTGCCCTCATGACCCCAGTAGTCATAATACCCCTTGTGTAGCCACTATGCCATCCTGTACAGTAATTATGCCCCCCTTGTACAGTCATAATGCCCCTCTGCAGCCACTATGCCCTACTGTACAGTAATTTTGCCTTATGCCTCCTTGTCCAGTCATAAGGCCCCTCCCCCACCCCCTGTAGCCTTTAGCCTGATATCATATGCTCTCTCTACCCATAAGGACCCTCCTTTGAACTCTAATATGCCCCCTCAGAGCCAGACACCAGAATAAAACTATCCCCATCATGAAATAGATGGATCTCCAGCTGTTGCCAAACTACAACTCCCAGAATGGAGGCACCCTGTTATAATGCTGGGAGTTGTGGTTTTGCAACAGCTGGAGGTCCATTCCTTTTCTGTGTAGATCAGTGTTTATTGTTGGGAGTTGTAGTTCAGCACCCTGGTGCACATTATTTACATACCTGCCTGCACACTCCATGACTCCTCCAGGGCATCTTCAGAGGCTCTTCATACTCCACTGCTGAACACTGCAGCCAAGCCCCGCCTCCTCTCTGCCTCCCTGCAGGTCACATGATGAGTAGTCATGTGATCTGTTCTTCTCCCTTCTCAGGAATCAGCTGTACAGAAGGTACAGTCCAGGGACTTACAGTCTGGGTTGGGAATCACTTATCTAAAGACACAGAGCAGGTATTGATCGGACAGTCACTGTGCTGTGTGTGGAGATCTCTGCTTCATAATGACTGCCAAACCAAGACCTGCATGACAGCTGACATTCGGGGCACCAGGCTTTACATTCGGGGCATGGACCCCGAATGTTTTAACCTATTGGTGCCCCTGGGGTGCACCTTTCCATAGTTTGTTTCAGGCAGCAGATGGGCTAGATTCATACCTGCTTATATGGGTAGCATTGTTTATCATATTGACTTATTCAGTGGTTCATTGAGAAGCAGAGGTGTATAGAGACTTATTTTCAGGTAATGCTCCATGGGAAAAAATATGCAAAATAGATTTTCTTTTGGATGAGGGCTATGTTATAGCTATTGGACATTTTACAACATCCATATTAGTAAAATTATGCTACCCTAATAAGGGCAGAATAACATAGGGGCAGAGAAACTATTTACAGAGGTCTCTCCCTTATGTTGGAATGTAGTGTGAACCTAAATTCCGATAGAAGACAGTAAGGGACCAGAAAAGGCTCACAGCTGATCCCACCTACCTGTCATTGATTGAGAGATTTCTTTCTGTCACTGCATAAGGAGAAATCATTGGCAGGTGGGCAGGGACAGCAACTTATAGCTGTCTGCATGCTGCCTACTTATGGGTATTGGTGCTCTGAACTTAAAGAATAGCTCCCACCATACTTTTTTTCTTTTTCTGTCCCTGCCTATTGCCCATCTATCCCTAACCCCCTCCCTGCCTTTAAATTTTTTTTCTACCATCTGAGAAATGGCTTTTTTGTGTGCTCACTTACCAGGCAGACTTCCCCAGCAGGTACAACGTCACTAATGACTGCTGGGGTGGGGCTGACTTCCGCCCTTAGTTCACCTATACAGGGTGCCTCCAGCTGTTTCACCACTACAACTCCCAGCTTGCCCTGAGTGTTGATGCAAGAAAATTCACACCAGGCCAGGTTGGTATGAGTTCCCTCCTCGGTGTTGACTCCAGGGAGTTCTGATTTATTACAGGAAGGAAATTTGGTTTTTAAATTTGGAAAAAGGAGGGTTGGTTATGACATCACAATTAGCATGTTACATTTTGATTGGTTGTTCGATTATTGTGTCCGTATATATTAGCATATCTAGTGTCCATTAATTTCTTGGCAGAAGTTCTCTGTTCGTCAGATGTGTAGTTTTTCTACTCCCGCATGGAGTTTCAAGGCCTATATTCAGAGTCACAAGCAGATAGCATTCTGATGTATATGGTTAAAGGGTAGGTAACAGATATATTTTTCCAGCAGTAATGGCATTTTAGTATTAATATATTGATCAGTCATTAGAAACATAAGGGTCACCCCTATCAATTCCCCCTAAAAGATATGTTACCGTACACGACATCTCTCCCTATGGTGCGTTCTGCCTAATAGTCCCAGGTTCAGGAGGAGAAAAATAAAAAAGGAGTATGGGATGCTTCACTGATTTGAGACGAGCGGCTCCTGGTGAACCGTCCCCCTTTTTAATCAGACTTGTCCTTTACCTGGGACTTCTATGTTCACCCTACTTTGCTGGGTTTGTATTTGCACCATTGGCATACAGGATGGTTGTTCTCATGGGTGGAATTCCCTTGGTCATGCTTGGGTCTGATGTATCAATTAGGTTAAGATAAGCTGAAATAGTAGGTTCAATATCCACATACATTGTCCCTGTTTGAAATGTGGCCTCTACAGTGAAGAGTATTGTTTTCTTTACACAGGGGACTACGCAACATCCAATTTCATTCTCTGTCGTAGAGATTTGTCAGTATTGTCTTTTCTTCTATTGGCACTCTGTGGTCTATAGTCCCAGTCAGTCCCTGTGTTCCATCCCACCGTTCTCCAATAGTCACAGTTGTTCCCCCAGTAGTCATCCGTCACACGTGTATATTGAATTGTCATCCCCATACATAAGACATTGTTTTGGCACCTCGGGACAATTCACTGTCACAGTAGTCAAATTTAAAGGTAGTCACTTGGGCACTGGAAGAGTTATCAAAACGTAGGATACAACTCTTGGGTCATTGTCAAGTCAGTCCAGTAGTGAGGTGGAGTCGGATTGGGTTGCTGGGTTTACACTCCACTTATACTAAAAGCATATGTATCAGGAGCATGGTGTAGGAACCCTCTTGCAGTGTGAGGCGTGTATCCATGTTAATTTTCCTTACAGTTTCACCGAAGTCAAAGTTGTCAGTAGAACCTGATAAGGACCTTCAAATCTAGGTTCCAGCGGCCCCCTCACATGTCTTTTCACGAGGACAAACTCTCCAGGCTGCAGATTGTGATTTCCTTGCTCAGTGTCTGGATCTGGAATGGAAGAATAAAACTGCAACATGTGTTACTTTCAGCTCATTACACAGGGTAATAACAAACTTTACTAAACCATCATTCCCTGCACTAAGCTGCTGAGGGTAATAACATCCTAGCTTAGGGACCCCACCCCCAAAAAAGTGTCTCATATGGGGTTAGACCTGCTGGCTCTCGGGGTGTGTTTCTAATAGATTACAGGGCGATGGGCAGCACTTCTGGTCATGGAAGGGACAGTTCTCTGCTGGCTTTTAGGATTTTGTTCTTTAGGGTGCCATTCAGTCTTTCAAATTTCCCACTGCTCCGGGATGATATGTAATATCCGCAATGAAAGCTGGTCCTTGGTCGCTTTCAATTACTTCAGGGACTCCAAATCTGCATACCAGTTCTGTTAGTTGTTTCTTAACAGTAGTCTTTGCTGTAATATTAGTGACTGGGTAGGCTTCTGGTCATCCCTAGAAAATGTCCACTGCTACTAGTACGTATTCAACTTTCCGCTTTTGGGCAATTGCATGTGGTCAATCTGTATTCTCTGAAAAGGGTAGCAAGGTTTGGCCAAGTGTTTCTTAGGAGTAACTTCTGTTCTTCCAGGGTTGCAGGTGTTGCAAATGTCACATCCCTTGACATGTTGTTCAACTGGTGTTGTTATTCCTGGTGCAAGGTAGATTTTGTTGATAGAAGTGATCATTTGGTTTTTCCCTCTGTGGGTGACTCCATGAGCCCATTGAGTCACCCCCAGATAAAGGGCTTAAGGAAGGCAAATTCTGTTTGCTTTTCTCCATAGGCTGTCCGATTCATTTAGTTCAGCTCCCATTTTCTCCCATATCCTCTCTCCCTTGTCCAAGGCTTGAGTCTGGAACTGATTCAGTGTCCTGAGTCCGGGGTTCTCTTTTTCCTCTTCTGGTTCTTCTGATCCTTTCTTCTGTCTTTTTGTCACCACGTATACCCCTGATTCCTCTCAAACAAAGGGCAGTATTGCAGTTTCTTTAGCTGCCTGGTCTGCCAAGATTTCCTTTGGCTTTTTCAGAATCCAATCTTCCGTGCGCTTTGACTTTGATGATTGCCACTTGTTTAGGCAGTTTTAAGACTTCAATCAGGATACTGACAGCTTCAAATTTCTTTATAAGGGTTCCATTTGCAGTCATGTACTCCCTTAGGGCCTATTTTAATCCAAAGTCCATAGACAGAGTCCGTGTAGATGTTGGCGGTTTGTCCTCCCGAGATGCGGCAGGCTTCAGCTAAGGCAATGAGTTCTGCCTCTCGTGCTGAAACACGGTAAGGAAGTAGTCTTGCTCGCAGAACTTCTAATTGGCTAACCACTGAATATCCTGTGTGGAAGTCGCCACTTTCATCAGCATATCTTGACCCGTCTGCATAGAAAGTAAAGGTTGTATTGTCCAATGGTGTTTCTTGGACCGTTGGTAGATGTGATGTCTCCATTTCCATAACCTCTAAACAATTGTGCTTAGGGTCACCGAGGTCTCCATCATTTTGTTCAATTTGTTTTTCTTCATCATCCCCCCTCAAGAGAGGAAGCAGGGGATAGATTCAGGATTCCGCATCTTTGAAGAGTGACTTCATCTGGAAGTAGGAGAGAGAGCATTGAAGCCTCACTTGTCTTTGTAGAGAAAGTGGATTTCTTTGGCATTGAGTCAAAATAACTTTCAGATCATATGAAGCGAGGATAATGATAGAATGTCCAAGAATGATGTCCAAAGTCTTGCCAAAAGGTCTTTAGAAGCTATCACAGTTCAAAATCAGGTGGGTGCAGTTTGTGCAACAGGATCTAGTCTGCATGAGTAGTATCCCAAAGGTCTCAATTTGTCTCCATGTTTTTGTGCAAGGACTCCAGAGGCATGGCCCTTTGTTTCAGAGAGAAACAGATAAAATGGTTGTTCATAGTTCGGGATGTCAAGTGCAGGAGCGGACAATATACAGTCTTTTAGGCAGTTCAAACACTGTATGGCTTCCCAAGAAAGTGGTTGCTTCTGAGTCATAGCTGGAATGGCATCATACAGAGGTTGCATCAGTGCTGAGGCATCCGGAATCCATTGTCGGCAGTAAGTGATCATACCAAGGAAAGCATGTAGTTGCTTGACAGTTGTAGGTATAGGAATCTCTTGTATTACTTGCTTCGTGTCTTCCGTGAGGTGTTTAGCACCTTGAGAGATACAATGTCCCAGGAAGACAACTTTTTGTTGTGCCCATTAAACTTTTCCAAGGGACACCTTGCAGTTGATTGCAGAAAGAAAAGATAGTAGATCAACCGAAGTGGTGGCACACTCATCTTGCGATGTGGCAAAGAGAAGAAGGACATCCACATATTGAAGTAAAGTCACATTAGGATGGGCACATAACCATGGATGCAGACAGGTGGAAAAGGCTTGAGAAAAGTGATTGGGGGAGTTTTGAGCTCCCTGTGGTAAGCGTGTCCAGGGGTATTGTCCTTCTTGGTGAGTAAAGGCAAAGAGGTATTGGCAGTCTGAATGCAAAGGAATGCTGAAGGAAGCATTGGCTAAGTCCAGAACAGTAAAAAACTTGACATCTGGTGGCATCGAGCTGAGCAGAGTATGTGGGTTGGGAACAATGGGAGTATCCAGAACTATGGCAGCACTTCTCAAGTTGTCCTTTTGGTGTCTTCTTCTTTACTGGAATCAAAGGAGTGTTTGCTGGGGAAACACATTTGATTAAGGCTCCATTCTTGAGAAGAGTTGCAATTTTTTCAGATAATTCAAGGTGCATCCCATCATCCTTATATTTATTGGTGGCTTTGACTGTTTTTGACAGTTTCTATATGAGACATGATTAGCTGGATTCTCTTGAGTTATTCTGTTTTCGGGTCTTCATTGTTGATTCATCCTGGAAAGGTTTGGGTGTCCAGAGAGAGGTCCAGATTGTTGTTGGTCCATATTATGACGGTTTTGTGACATCATTGGCCTTGCAGCGGCTGAATCCATTTGGTAGTTAAAAGGAAGAGGTTTGGATCTGCAGTGTTGCTGGACATGTCCAATTTTACAACATCTGTAGCAGATGATCGTTCTGATGGGTGATCTTCAAGGGGGATAATTCGGAACATGGTACCGAGCAGGAATGGTGTGGAACTGAGGGACATAATTCTGAACCGGGTATTGTGCTGTAGCATTAATTATCATCGGTGCATCTTGACAGCTTGACACATCCGAGCTCTTCTTAGGTGCCACTTCAGTTTGTTTTTCAATAGCTTCGACAATGAGTGGAAGCCGTTTTGGTTCAAGTGTCACATATTCAGGCCTAGTGTCCGTAAGTCTTTCTTCAGCATCGTGGAGGCCCGTAACAAAGGTGCTAATGATGAGTTTCTTATGGAATTTGCTTCCTAGGTCATAACCTTGATCCTGGAACAGATTAAGTAGTCTGGAGAAAAACTTTTCAGCTGATTCCGTAGGTTCCTGAGAGGCTTCAGAGAAATTGGTGGAGCTTGAAGCTAGGCTGTCTTTGGCCCAGGCTTGTAGTTGTCGGCAGAATTCTATCCCAGAAGAGCATGTCTCCTTGTCCACAATAGCAGAGCTATCAAGGCTGGCAGAAATGATAGGCCAGAAGGCGTCTCCAGTTCTGATAGAGACTAGATTATATATATATTATATATAATCCTTCCATATGTTATATATAATCCTTCCATATAGATGAATAGGTTTGTTGGATTTGCTTGATTCTTCTGTAGAAAGGCATTGGCTGTTTCTCTGGGTCAGGTAGTTGGTCTACAAGATTATTTACTTGCACCAAGGTAAACAAAACATATTTATAAAGAGTTTCTGAAAGAGGTTTTTCAGACCCTTTAATACCACCATAGGTGAGTGGTGTTGACAAACTATGCAGGAGATCTCTGGAATCATCAGGCTATATGGGCAAAAGTTTAGTTGGTGTGGATCTGGGTAATCCATGTAGTAGGTTATCTGAATCATCATGTGGCATTGGGTGTTTACCCAAGAGGTTAGGTTTCTTGAGCAAGTTGACAGCATCCACCAAAGCTTGGACTGTTTTGTATGTTTTAGAGATAAGCCTGATTTCTTGCAATGTTGCTATTAGCTTGGGATTCTCAATACTGGACACTATTGCATTGACACAGATATTAGGAGGAAATCCAAAGAGTTCAGAACTGATGGGTGGAATGGTCAGAGAGGAAATTTCCTTCTCTCCAGCTAGATCAAGAATGTGTTGTATTGCGGACTGAAGCTGCCTTATGCAGGCATCATGTTGGGCAGAGGAATATCTGGGACCAACAACATGTATTATCATGTTCCAAGGCAGTGTCCCAGCGCCTGTAATGGGCAGTTGGGAGGTTGAAATGGGCCCTTATTGTAGTACCAACAGATCAGTCATGCTGTATACTGGTGCCCCCTGCCTGCACTAAGGCAGCAGCAAGGCCATAATTATGATGGATAAGATATGGATTTGCAGGGTTAACTATAGCTTGCATTTGCTGGGTTTCCATGGAACCCATTTCAATCCAGAGTAGCGTGTTATTCCAGATCTTTGTTCCAATGGTCGGTTGAAAAGATTCAGACACCATATTTGCTATAATGGTTTGGTACGTGTTACTGTTGGAGGTATTGGGAGGCTCATGAAATTGCACCACAGTAGGTGTGATTGAATTAACAGGTGAAAGTGGTCTCTTCCCTGGGGACTGATGATGAGGATCAGTGTTAGGAGACTGATAAGGATCATCATTGTTAGGAGACTGAAACTGTGCATGGTGTTCATCTTGGGCTGGAGGATTGTCTTCACTGGGTACAGAGGTCTGACTTCTTGGTGAGGCACAGCAATTATTATATGAATGAAATACAGAGCTTTCCGGGGAGGGCTGATCTGGAAGTGTGTGGGTTTGACTTGGATATAGGCCAGTGATCTGGTCATTACGTACAAAATAACTCCCATTGTGTGTCATACCTGGAAAGAGTGCTTCAGCACTAGAGGAAGTTCAATTTGGAAACCTTCCAGAAACTGGCAAGTTCTGTTTGGGTTCACTGGATGAGGGCTCATTACATGTAGTAAGTAGATTGGGTAAGTCCCGATGTCTGACAGAAGAAGAAATGGATGAGGCAGCAATTCCTGATCCTTCAAGATGGCTGACAGCGCAGGAAGTGGGGTGAGCCACACTTCCTGGGCCTCCAAGATGGCTGCCAGTACAGGAAGTGGGTTAAGCCACACTTCCGGGCACTCCAAGATGGCTGACAGCACAGGGAGTTACTGTAGTAACATGGCCACAACTATACGGAGGTTGAATAGAATACAGTGGGGTGGGTGCATTTTTTGCAGTGGTTTCCATTTTTCCCGTATACGGAGGTGCTGTGGCAGTACATGATGGAGCATTTACAGGCCAGGCTTGGCAACAGGAAACACAGTCTTCTACTGAGGGCAGGTTTTGCTGACCATTGTTACGCCGAGCGCTCCGGGTCCCCGCTCCTCCCCGGAGCGCTCGCTACACTCTCGCTACTGCAGCGCTCCGGTCAGATCCACTGACCCGGTGCGCTGCGATACTGCCTCCAGCCGGGATGCGATTCGCGATGCGGGTGGCGCCCGCTCGCGATGCGCACCCCGGCTCCCGTACCTGACTCGCTCTCCGTCGGTCCTGTCCCGGCGCGCGCGGCCCCGCTCCCTAGGGCGCGCGCGTGCCGGGTCTCTGCGATTTAAAGGGCCACTGCGCCGCTGATTGGCGCAGTGGTTCTAATTAGTGTGTTCACCTGTGCACTCCCTATGTATACCTCACTTCCCCTGCACTCCCTCGCCGGATCTTGTTGCCATTGTGCCAGTGAAAGCGTTTCCTTGTGTGTTCCTAGCCTGTGTTCCAGACCTCCTGCCGTTGCCCCTGACTACGATCCTTGCTGCCTGCCCCGACCTTCTGCTACGTCCGACCTTGCTTCTGTCTACTCCCTTGTACCGCGCCTATCTTCAGCAGTCAGAGAGGTTGAGCCGTTGCTAGTGGATACGACCTGGTCACTACCGCCGCAGCAAGACCATCCCGCTTTGCGGCGGGCTCTGGTGAACACCAGTAGTGACTTAGAACCGGTCCACTAGCACGGTCCACGCCAATCCCTCTCTGGCACAGAGGATCCACCTCCTGCCAGCCGGCATCGTGACAACCATAATGGGGACACAACCAACAGCTAGGATCATCATCATTATCGAGCGGTAAAACGTCTCAATCTTTGTAATACAAATACATAATCACATTGCTCTTCTCATCTCTGGTTTCCTCCTCCACATATTTTTCTTTTGTTATGGAACATGACGTATGATACCAAGCTTGGGCAGCAGCCAACAAATCATTATCCTCCAATATTCACTTATTCTTCTTAAGGACGTCAACCCATAAGTCTGGGTGTAATCTACCCCTCTTTTGAATGCCACATATAGACATAAGTTTCTTCATTTTTTCAAGATGCTTTTTCTCTTCACGGTGCATAACTATTGCACGTGCCTCTAAATATCCAGGGACAGAAGCAGTCTGACTTTTAAACAAAGACGGCAAAGTGTTCATCTTTATCTCCAAAAGTCAATCAATGCAAAAACTGAACAATTTTAAAGCTTTTTCTTCGTATGAGAGAGGGTTGCAAATTACCCTATTAAGAAAAACTCACAGTGGATTGGCCAAACAAATTGATACTAAACACCAAACAAAAAGGGGGTGTCGGAGTGACAACCACAGTGTGTATGATGCTACTATAATCTGCTACTCTTATACATTACTAATCCAATACAAAAGCTACGAGAGCGGTCTTTGCTCCAGTACAGTCTGAAGCTACTAGTAATGCCGTCCTCTAATCCGGAAAAAGTTACTGGCCGACACTATCTTCTGAAGCTATCAGCTTGTCTGACATCCAGAAAAGTTATCAAGCCCACCTACACCCAAAATAAGTTATTAGACAACCTAGAACTCAAAAATCTACGTCACTTTGCTTCCTTGACTTGATTATAAATCCTAATAATCCGGCGGAAAAAAAACTCAAAAAACCCACTGAGTCTCTCACAATTAAATAAAATCCTCCTTGCCATTGTTGGCATTAGGAGCCGAATCTGACCTTGCTTCGGAACACTGTTTACAGCACTAGCTGATTAGAGACTCACAGCTACTAAAAGAGAAAAAAAATTGTTTTTAGAAACCTGCAACTTAGGCAAAAGGGAGGAAAAAAATCTCTGCTTTTGCCTTCTGGACCTATTTAATCAGTCAATCACAAGCGACTAAAAACCAGAGAACAAGAGAACAACACAGCGGGAATATCTCTGTCGCTAAGAGTTAAATCCTAAAGGGTCAACTTAGGCTGTCCAGACTCCCACGAACTACCCAATAAACACAAATAAGACTACAGGTTCATAAAGATCAGCAGTCTTACTGTGTTTTAGTGGGGTTGATCAGGCCCTTAGTTTGAGTAATAATGGGTTGCCTCGGGCGGCTCAAAGTGTCGCTCCACTGGATTCGTATCTTCCCTCGAGTGTGTTTCCTGCCGATCCCACCGCTGCCACCAACTGTTAAGGATGGGTTAATGTGCGGCCTTAATCTGTGAGTGAGTACCGCTGTACTATTTTTGCCGAGTGTCGATGGAAGAAAATTCACACAAGGCAAGGTTGGTATGAATTCCCTCCTCGGTGATGACTCCAGGGAGTTCTGATTTATTACAGGAAGTAAATTTGGTTTTTACATTTGGAAAAAGGAGGGTTGGTTATGACATCACAATTAGCATGTTACATTTTGATTGGTTTTTCGATTATTGTGTCCGTATATATTAGCATATCTAGTGTCCATTTAACCCCTTAAGGACCCAGCCAATTTTCGCTGTAGGACCCGGCCATTTTTTGCACATCTGACCACTGTCACTTTAAGCATTAATAACTCTGGGAAGCTTTTACCTTTCATTCTGATTCCGAGATGGTTTTTTCATGACATATTCTTCTTTATGTTAGTGGTAACATTTTGTCGATACTTGCATCATTTCTTGGTGAAAAATTAAAAGATTTGATGAAAAAATTAAATTTTGCATTTTTTTTTACTTTGAAGCTCTCTGCTTATAAGGAAAATGAATATTCCAAATAAATTATATATTGATTCACATATACAACATGTCTACTTTATGATTGCATCATAAAGTTGACATGTTTTTACTTTTGAAAGACATCAGAGGGCTTCAATGTATAGCAGCAATTTTCCAATTTTTCACAACATTTTCTAAATTGAAATTTTTCAGGGACCAGTTCTATTTTGAAGTGGATTTGAAGGGCCTTCATATCAGAAATACCCCACAAATGACCCCATTATAAAAACTGTACCTATCAAAGTATTCAAAATGACATTCAAAAGGTTTGTTAACCCTTTAGCTGTTTCACAGGAATAGCACAGCAAATTGAAGGAGAAAATTCAAAATCTTCATTTTTTACACTGGCATGTTCTTGTAGACCCAGTTTTTGAATTTTTACAAGGGGTAAAAGGAGAGAAATCTTCCTAAAAAGTGTAACACAATTTCTCTCGAGTAAGAAAATACCTCATATGTGTATGTCAAGTGTTCGGCGGGTGCACTAGAGAGCTCAGAAGGGAAGGAGCGACAGTGGGATTTTGCAGAGTGAGTTTTTCTGAAATGGTTTTTGGGGGGCATGTCGCATTTAGGAAGCCCCTATGGTGCCAGAACAGCAAAAAAAACACATGGCATACTATTTTGGAAACCTCACCCCTCAAGGCACGTAACATGGGGTCCAGTGAACCCCACAGGTGTTTCACGACTTTTTGTTAAAGTTGGATGTCTAAAGGATTTTCTTTTTCATTAAAATGCTAGTTTTCCCCAAAATTTTACATTTATACAAGGGGTGATAGGAGAAAATGCCCCCAAAATGTTGAACCCCATCTCCTCTGAGTATGGAAACACCACATATGGACTTCAAGTGCACTGCTGGCGCACTACAATGCTCTAAAGAGAAGGAGTCACATTTGGCTTTTGCAAATCAAATTTTGGTGAAATGGTTTTTGGGGGGCATGTATGAAGCCCCTATGGTGCCAGGACAGCAAAAAAAAAAACACATGGCATACTATTTTGGAAACGACACCCCTCAAGGAACGTAACAAGGGATACAGTGAGCCTTAACACCCCACAGGTGTTTTGTGACTTTTCGTTAAAGTTGGATGTGTAGTTTTCCCTCAAATGTAAAAATTTTTATGAGGGATAATAGGACAACATGACCCCTAAAATTTGTAATCCCATCTCTTCTGAGTATGGAAATACCACATATGTGGAGGTCAAGTGCTCTGCTGGCGCACTACAATGCTCAGAAGAGGAGGAGCGCCATTATGGTCTCAAACTGTAGCCCTCCAGCTGTTGCAAAACTACATATTCCAGCATGCCCAAACAGCTATCTGGGCATGCTGGGAGTTGTAGTTTTGCAACATCTGGAGGGCTGCAGTTAGAGACCAGTTAGTGGTCTCAAACTGTACCCTCCAGATGTTGCTAGGCAACTCACCGGCTTCCGTAGGATCCAGCCTCACGACATCGTCGCCCGCCGATCTCCGTCGCCCCTTGCCCCCGGACGGGTAAGTGGATCTTCGACGCCCGGTCCTCTGTCGTTTCCCCGTTCTGCCCCGCCTATTGTGGGTGGGCAGGACGGGGAAAACAAAAGTTAACCCCCCGCCCCCGATCTGCTATTGGTTGTCGCTTCTGGCGACCAATAGCACGGATATGAGGGGTGGCACCCCTGCCACCTCACTCCTATCCCCTCAGGGGGATCGTGGGTGTCTTAGACAACCGCGATCCCCCTTATATTCCGGGTCACCATAGACCCGTATTGACCCGGAATTGCGCAAATCGCAAGTGTGAATTCACTTGCGATTTACCGCGATCGCCGACATGGGGGGTCTGATGATCCCCCTGGGCATTTGCACAGGATGCCGGCTGAATGATTTCAGCAGGCATCCCGGTCCTATCCCTGCCCGGCACACGGCAGGAGCCGGAATTCTCCATAACGTACGCCTACGTTATGGGTCCTTAAGTACTAGGGTGTCATGACGTAGGCGTATGTCAAGGGTCCTTAAGGGGTTAACTCCTTAACGACGCAGGACGTATATTTACGTCCTCCGCCATCTCCCGTGATATGCCGCGGGGTCACGCGGTGTCCCCGCGTCATATCGGGTCGGTCTCGGCGGCTATCAACGACTGGGAACCGCGGCTAATGCAGGACATCCCCGATCGCGGTGATGCCCTGTATTAACCCTTCAGACGCGGCGATCAAAGCTGACCGCCGCGTCTGAAGTGAAAGTGAGAGTATCCCGGCTGCTCAGTCAGGCTGTTCGGGACCGCCGCGGTGAAATCGCGGCGTCCCGAACAGCTTATAGGACACCGGGAGGGCCCTTACCTGCCTCCTCGGTGTCTGATCGACAAATGACTGCTCCTTGCCTGAGATCCAGGCAGGAGCAGTCAAGCCCCGATAACACTGATCACAGGCTTGTTAATACATGCCAGTGATCAGCATGAGAGATCAGTGTGTGCAGTGTTATAGGTCCCTATGGGACCTATAACACTGCAAAAAAAAAGTGTTAATAAAGGTCATTTAACCCCTTCCCTAATAAAAGTTTGAATCACCCCCTTTTCCCATAAAAAAAAATAAAACAGTGTAAATAAAAAACAAAATAAACATATGTGGTATCGCCGCGTGTGTAAATGTCCGAACTATAAAAATGTATCATTAATTAAACCGCGCGGTCAATGGCGTACGTGCAAAAAAAATTCCAAAGTCCAAAAAAGAGTATTTTTGGTCACTTTTTATACCATTAAAAAATGAATAAAAAGTGATCAAAAAGTCCGATCAAAACAAAAATCATACCAATAAAAACAAATCAAATCAAAAAATGAGTCCTCATACAGCCCTTTACGTGGAAAAATAAAAAAGTTATAGGGGTCAGAAGATGACATTTTTAAACGTATAAATTTTCCTGCATGTAGTTATGATTTTTTACAGAAGTACAACAAAATCAAACCTATATTAGTAGGGTATCATTTTAACCGTATGGGTCTACAGAATAATGATAAGGTGTCATTTTTACCGAAATATGCACTGCGTAGAAACGGAAGCCCCCAAAAGTTACAAAATGGTGTTTTTTCTTCGATTTTGTCGCACAATGATTTTATTTTCCGTTTCGCCGTGAACTTTTGGGTAAAATGACTAATGTCACTGCAAAGTAGAATTGGTGACACAAAAAATAAGCCATAATATGGATTTTTAGGTGGAAAATTGAACGGATTATGATTTTTAAAAGGTAAGGAGGAAAAAACGAAAGTGCAAAAACAGAAAAACCCTGAGTCCTTAACCCCTTAAGGACCTAGGGCGTATGGGTACGCCCTGGCTTCCTGGTACTTAAGGACCCAGGACGTATCCATACGCCCGTGGGAATTTCTGTCCCCGTCGCGCGCCGGGCGGGGACCGGACTGGGGTGCCTGCTTATATCGATCAGACCCCCTCATGTCGGTGATCGGCGCAATTCGCAAGTGAATTCACACTTGCGATTTGCGCCAATTCGGGTCTGTGGTGACCCGATGACCCGGAATAGAAGATCCAAGACACCCACGATCCCCCTGAAGCGATAGGAGTGAGGTGGCAGGGGTGCCACCCCTCCTATTCCTGCTATTGGTCATCAAGACGCGATGACCAATAGCAGATCGAGGGCGGGGGGCTTTACTTTCGGTTTCCCTGTCCTGCCCACCCACAATAGGTGGGACAGAACGGGGAAACGACTCAGGACCGGCGCCGAAGTCCACTCACCCATCGGCGACGGCAGCGGGCGACGATCGACGGCGGCAGCGGGCTACGATCGACGGAAGAAGAGGACGGCGACGCAGCTCCGTGGATCCTACGGAAGCCGGTGAGTTGCTTAGCAACATCTGGAGGGCTACAGTCTGAGACCACTATAGAGTGGTCTCTAAACTGTAGCCCTCCAGATGTTGCAAAACTACAACTCCCAGCATGCCCAGAGAGCTATTTAGGCATGCTGGGATTTGTAGTTTTGCAACAGCTGGAGAGCTACAGTTTGAGACCACTGCACAATGATCTCTATACTGTCGCTCTCCAGATCTTGCAAAACTACAACTCCCAGCATGCCCACATAGTTTGCTGTCTTAGCATGCTGGGATTTGTAGTTTTGCAACATCTGGAGGTCCACAGTTAGGAGATCACTGTGCAGTGGTCTCTAAACTATAGCTCTCCAGATGTTGCAAAACTGCAAATCCCAGCATGCCCTTCGGCGATCAGTACATGCTGGGAGTTGTAGATTTGCAAAAGCTGGAGGCACACTGGTTGGAAAATACTGAGTTAGGTAACTGAAGGTTTTCCAACCAGTGTGCCTCCAGCTGTTGCAAAAGTACAACTCCCAGCATGCACGGTCTGTCAGTACATGCTGGGAGTTGTAGTTTTGAAACAGCTGGAGGTTTGTCCCCCCATGTGAATGTATAGGGTACATTCACACAGGCAGGTTTACAGTTAGTTTTCTGCTTCAAGTTTGGGCTGCGGCAAATTTGTCGCCGCAGCACAAACTCCTAGCGGTAAACTCACTGTAAACGCCCGCCAGTGCAAATGTACCCTAAAAACACTACACTACACTAACACATAATAAAGGGTAAAACACTACATATACACCCCCTTACACTGTCCCCCCCCCCAATAAAAATGAAAAACGTATCGTACGGCAGTGTTTCCAAAATGGAGCCTCCAGCTGTTGCAAATCACCAACTCCCAGCATTTCTGGACAGCCACTGACTGTCCAGGCATGCTGGGAGTTTAGCAACAGCTGGAGGCACCCTGTTTGGGAATCACTGGCGTAGAATACCCCTATGTCCCCCCCTATGCAATCCCTATGAAGTCCTCAAATGCGCATGGCGCTCTCTCACTTCAGAGCCCTGTCGTATTTCAAGGAAACAGTTTAGGGTCACATATGGGGTATTTCCATACTCGGGAGAAATTGCACTACAAATTTGGGGGGCTTTTTTTTTCCTTTTACCCCTTATGAAAAGGAAAAGTTGGGTCTACATCAGCCTGTTAGTGTAATTTTTTATTTTTTTTTAAACTAACATGCTGGTGTTGCCCCATACTTTTTATTTTCACAAGCGGTAAAAGCAAAAAAAGACCCCCCAAAATTTGTAACGCAATTTCTCCTGAGTATGGAAATACCCCATATGTGGGCGTAAAATGTTCTACGGATGCACAACAAGGCACAGGAGTGAGAGCGCACTATGTACATTTGAGGCCTAAATTGGTGATTTGCACAGGGGTGGCTGATTTTACAGCGGTTCTGCCATAAACACAAAAAAATATGGTGCCAGGACAGCAAAACCCCCCACATCGCACACTATTTTGGAAACCACACCCCTCACGGAACGTAACAAGGGGTATAGTGCGCCTTAACACCCCACAGGTGTTTGACAAAATAGTTGGATGGGAAAATGAGAAAAACATTTTTTTTTGCAAAAATGCTTGTGTTACCCTAAATTTTTCATTTTCACAAGGGAAAATAGGAAAAGTCCCCCAAAATTTGTAACCCCATTTCTTCTGAGTAAGAACATACCCCATATGTGGATGTAAAGTGCTCTGCGTATGCACTGCAATGCTCAGAAGAGAAGGAGCGCCATTGGGAATTGAAAGCCACGTGTGTTTACAAAGCCCCCATAGTGCCAGAACAATGGATCCCCCCCCCCACATGTGACCCCATTTTGGAAACTACACCCCTCATGTAATGTAATAAGGGGTACAGTGAGCATTTACACCCCACAGGTGTCTGACAGATTTTTGGAACAGTGATCCGTGAAAATTGAAAATTTTCTTTTTCATTTGCACAGCCCACTGTTCCAAAGATCTGTCAAACGCCAGTGGGGTGTAAATACTCACTGCACCACTTATTAAATTCTGTGAGGGGTGTAGTTTTCAAAGTGGGGTCACATGTGGGGGGGGGGGTCGACTGTTCTGGCACCACGGGGGGCTTTGTAAACGCACATGGCCCCCGACTTCCATTCCAAACAAATTCTCTTTCAAAAAGCTCAATGGCGCTCCTTCTCTTCTGAGCATTGTAGTGCGCCAGCAGAACCCTTGACGTCCACACATGGGGTATTTCCATACTCAGAAGAAATGGGGTTACACATTTTGGTGGTCATTTTCTCCTATTACCCCTTGTAAAAATGTAAAATTTGGGAAAACAGCATTTTTGTGAAAAAAATTTTTTTTTTCAAGTTACACATCCAACTTTCACAAAAAGTCGTGAAATACCTGTGAGGTGTTAAGGCTCACCGTACCACTTGTTACGTTCCTTGAGGGGTGTAGTTTCCAAAATAGTATGCCATGTGTTTTTTTTTTTTGCTGTTCTGGCACCCTAGGTGCTTCCTAAATGCGACATGCCCCCCAAACACCATTTCAGCAAAATTTGCTTTCCAAAAGCTAAATGTGACTCCTTCTCTTCTGAGCATTGTAGTTCGCTCGCAGAGCATTTTATGTCCTAACATGGGGTATTTATATACTCAGAAGAGATGGGGTTACAAATTTGGGGGGGCATTTCCTCCCATTACCCTTTCTAAAAATGATAAATTTGGGGAAAAAACTGCACTTTAGTGAAAATTTTTTTTTTTTCAATTTACACATTCGACTTTAACGAAAAGTCGTCAAACACCTGTGGAGTGTTAAGGCTCACTGGACCCCTTGTTACGTGCCTTGAGGGGTGTAGTTTCCAAAATGGTATGCCATGTGGGGGTTTTCTGCTGTTCTGGCACCATAGGGCTTCTTAAATGTGACATGCCCCCCAAAAACCATTTCAGCAAAATTCCCTCTCCAAAATCCCATTGTCGCTCCTTCCCTTCTGAGCCCTCTAGTGCACCCGCCGAAAACTTGACATACACATATGAGGTATTTCCTTACTCGAGAGAAATTGGGTTACAAATTTTGGGGGGATTTTTCATCTATTACACCTTGTAAAAATTCAAAAACTGGGTCTACAAGAACATGCAAGTGTAAAAAATGAAGATTTTGAATTTTCTCCTTCACTTTGCTGCTATTCCTGTGAAACACCTAAAGGGTTAACAAACTTTCTGAATGTCATTTTGAATACTTTGAGGCGTGCAGTTTTTATAATGGGGTCATTTATGGGGTGTTTTTGATAAGAAAGTCCTTCAAAACATTGAAAAATTGCTGCTATACTTTGAAGCCCTCTGGTGTCTTCCAAAAGTAAAAACATGTCAAATTTATGATGCAAACATAAAGTAGACATATTGTTTATGTGAATCAATATAACATTTATTTGGAATATCCATTTTCCTTATAAGCAGAGAGCTTCAAAGTTAAAAAAATGCTAAATTTTCAATTTTTTCATCAAATTTTGGAATTTTTCACCAAGAAATGATGCAAGTATCAACAATTTTACCACTAACATAAAGTAGAATATGTCACGAAAAAACTATCTCGGAATCAGAATGAAAGGTAAAAGCATCCCAGAGTTAATAATGCTTAAAGTGACAGTGGTCAGATGTTCAAAAAATGGCCGGGTCCTTAAGGTATATTTGGGCTGGGTCCTTAAGGGGTTAACCTCCTGAGAGGTATTCCCGAGCGTGACTCGGGGTTAATTTTCCCTGCTAGGATCGGTAACCCCGAGTCACGCTCGGGGTAGAATTGCAGAGTTCCCGGCCGGGCTGCACGATATATCGCAAAAGCAATGCGATATAGCGATGCGGCCCCCGGGAAAACATGCGATTATCTGCTCGGGTCGTCTCCCGTTGCGGGGGTCGGCCAGAGCAGGTAAAGAAAAATACTAAAAGTCAGTGTTTCCCTACCAGGGGGCCTCCAGCTGTTGCAAAACTACAACTCTCAGCATGCCCGAACAGCCAAAGGCTGTCCGGGCATGCTGGGAGTAGTAGTTTCACAACAGCTGGAGGCCCCCTGTTAGAAAAACACTGAGCTAAGTGTAAAAGGAAGAAGTAGTAAAATAAAAAAAACTTTTGCTCACCTAATCCCGGTCCCTGCAGATGCCGTTCCCCTCCGTGCGGTCCGGGGTGTCCTCTCTTCACTATTCATCTTCTAGGACCTTTCACTTTTCAGCCAGCCACAGGCCGCAGTGGTGTAAAGCCTGTGATTGGCTGAAGGGGAAAGGACTTGTTCTGCAGGAAATACACTAGATTTGAAATCTGCCCGGCAAACCTAGTGTATTTGCTGCAGGACAAGACAAGGGGGGGGGGGATGTGACAAAGGGGGGAATGTAACAGGGGGGGGAATGTGACAAGGGGGGGAATGTGTCAGGGGGGGGGAATGTGACGGGGGGGGAATGTGACAAGGGGGGGGGGAATGTGTCAGGGGGGGAATGTGACAGGGGGGGGGATGTGACAGGGGGGGGGATGTGACAAGGGGGGGAATGTGTCAGGGGGGGGGAATGTGACAAGGGGGGAATGTGACAAGGGGGGGAATGTGACAAGGGGGGAAATGTGTCAGGGGGGGGAATGTGACAGGGGGGGAATGTGACAAGGGGGGGAATGTGACAAGGGGAGAATGTGTCAGGGGGGGAATGTGACAGGGGGGGGGAATGTGACAAGGGGGGGGGGAATGTGACAAGGGGGGGAATGTGTCAGGGGGGGGATGTGACAGGGGGGGAATGTGACAAGGGGGGGAATGTGACAAGGGGGGGAATGTGACAGGGGGAAGAATGTGACAAGGAGGGGGGAGAATGTGACAAGGAGGGGGGGAATCTGACAAGGATGGGGTAGAATGTGACAAGGAGGGGGGAGAATGTGATAAGGAGGGGGAGAATGGGACAAGGAGGGGGTAGAATGTGACGGGGGATGTGACAAGGGAGAGGGGGAATGTGACAGGGGAGATGTGAAATGGGCGGAGGGAGATGTGAAATTCAGTTAAAAAAATTGTACCGCTTTTGGTACAAATTTCCAAATAGAATCATACCGCCAGGGAGGTTAAAGGGGTATTCCAGGAAAAAATACTTTTTTTTTATATATCAACTGGCTCCAGCAAGTTAAACAGATTTGTAAATTACTTCTATTAAAAAATCTTAATCCTTTCAATAATTATCAGCTGCTGAAGTTTAGTTGTTGTTTTCTGTCTGGCAACAGTGCTCTCTGCTGACATCTCTGCTTGTCTCGGGAACTGCACAGAGTAGAAGAGGTTTGCTATCAGGATTTGCTTCTAAACTGGGTGGTTCCCGAGACACATGTCATCAGAGAGTACTTAGACAGAAAAGAACAACTCAACTTCATCAGCTAATAAGTACTGAATGGATTAAGATTTTTTTAATAGAAGTAATTTACAAATCTGTTTAACTTTCTGGAGCCATTAGGTATATAAAAAAAAGTTTTTTCCTGGATAACCCCTTTAATTTCTTGACAAAAGTTCTCTGTTCGTCAGATGTTTAGTCTTTCTACTCCCGCATGGAGTTTCAAGGCCTATATTCAGAGTCACAAGCAGATAGCATTCTGATGTATATGGGTTAAAGGGTAGGTAACAGATATATTTTTCCAGCAGCAATGGCATTTTAGTATTAATATATTGATCAGTCATTAGAAACATAAGGGTCATCCCTAGTGGCTGGTTTTCAAAATTAAAATAAACAATTTTAATGAAAAAAAAATTAATGGATCTATATTTGAAATATGTTGTAGTACATAAGTACTACAACATATAAAATAAAATTGTGTCTTTGAGGGACTCATTTCGCTCTTATCTGGTTTTATCTGGGCACACGCGAGACCGAGGGTGGCCCGGCACATTTTGACTAGACGTAAATCCGACAGAGGGCTGGGTCTCCCTGACTGCCTTTTTTACTTCCTAGTAGTGATCCTGACCACAGTGATGGATTGTCGTGCAGCCCCGACTCTTAAACAGTGGGTAACGCTGGAAAGCCACACCTCCCCTCTGGACCCTAAAACTCTATTGTGGCTTCCTACGCCATCTCTGGCAACCGCTTTCACCCAAGAGGTACCTCCAGTCACCTCTTCAATTGTATTTGCCCGGCGATGCTATTTGACAGCCACCTCCCTGTTCACCCCAGATGGTCCCCTAACACCTGTTTTCGGAAACCCAGCCTTCCCTCCAGCTCTCTCCTCCACCTCCTTCCTTGGCCGATCTAGATTGGAAGGTGTCTCATTCTGCACCTTCTTGGACCACTCTGGCCTGAAGCCACTTGACGACCTCGTCCCTGATTCCGCCACCACACCTGGCCAACGCTTCCAATATATACAACTCCAACACTTTTACTCCTCTCGAAGGGCCGACCTGCACTTACATCGCCCCCTTTCCTCGTTTGAGAAGCTATGTGTCTCTACGTCAGGGCCTGGTCGCCCAGTTAGCACTATCTACTCACTCCTCCTTGACTCCCTCGGAATGGAATCCCATCCCTTCAGAGCAAGCTGGGAGAGGGAGCTGTCGCGTGGGTTCTCGGACGAGGAATGGAATAAGGCTGTTCGTATGTGTCATAAATCCACTATCTCTAGTAAAGCGCAGGAAACAAACTATAAAGTTCTGACGAGGTGGTATAGAGTTCCAACACTACTGTCTCGTATGTATCCCGGGGTGCAGGACGTTTGCTGGCGTTGTGGCGGTGGAGGAGGCACGATGTCACACATTTAGTTACACTGCCCCTTCCTAGCCCCGTTCTGGTCGACTGTTTGAGAGGTCATACGCAAACTAACTTCTGTATCACTTGACTTAGATCCGGCTGCTCTCCTTCTTTCCATTCTCCCTCAATCTGTCCCAAAATGGCACTCTCGCCTATCAGTTTTATGCTTCTAGCGGCCAGGTCAGTTATCCCGAGGCTCTGGAAATCCACTACACCCCCATCTTTCTCTTCTTGGGCCCAAGAACTGTCCAAAATACATAGGATGGAGGAGCTTATCGCTGACTCCAAAAACCAAGTGACGAAACATCATCGAATCTGGAGCCCTTGGACTACGTTTTTGTCGTCCAGTGACTACAGAACCTCTTACACGACACCCTAGCCGCCTCCTTGATTCTCTTGTGCCTTTCTCGAGTGTGTTGCCCTGCCCAGCATAGTCAGCAAGCCTGCCCCGCGAGGGCCCTGCCCGCGCCTGTCGCCTCCCGAGGTACGTACACCAGCTAACCTGCCCTGTCTCCCTCTATCTAACCCTCCCTCATACTCCCTACTACTCATATTCTGCCTATCTCTGGCCCTTCCTCCCTTTTTCTCCGTCTCTCCTCTCCTTTCTTATATCCCCTGTTCCTCATGGGAACTATCAACCTATTCCCACTTTGTTAGCCGCCAATTGCTTCCTCAAGTTCTAACTGGTAGTTTTGACTCCTCATTGTATGACCTAGTATACACGCACTGCGGATAGTGTTAACCCAAACTTGTTTTACTCAGATATTGATATGTGTTATCCTGTCCCCTCATGAGGAGATTTGCTTACGCCACCTACCAGTGCTCTACTGTTCTTCCTTTTTTGGTCTTTCTGTTTTGGTGACCTAAGCTGACTAATTATGATAGTCTCTCATTTCCTTTGAGTTTGATTTACATATGTCCAGTGCTCTACCATGCATATTACTGTTGCATGATTCCACGGACTTGTTGGATATGTTACTATTACCCCAACTATGTATGACTTTAAAATTTAATAACATTTACTGTTAAAAAAGAAAAAATTGTGACAATGCCCATTTAACCCCTTAAGGACCCAGCCAATTTTCAGTGTAGGACCCGGCCATTTTTTGCACATCTGACCACTGTCACTTTAAGCATTAATAACTCTAGGATGCTTTTACCTTTCATTCTGACTCTGAGGTTGTTTTTTCGTGACATATTCTACGTTATATTAGTGGTAACATTTTGTCTATACTTCATTTCTTGGTGAAAAATTCCAAAATTTGATGAAAAAATAGCAAATTTAGCATTTTTTTTTGCTTATAAGGAAAATGGATATTGAAAATCATTGTAAATTATATATTGATTCACATATACAATATGTCTACTTTATATTTGCATCATAAAGTTGACATGTTTTTACTTTTGAAAGACATCAGAGGGCTTCAAATATAGCAGCAATTTTCCAATTTCTCACAACATTTTCAAAATAAAAATTTTTAAGTTACCATTTCAGTTTTGAAGTGGATTTGAAGGGCCTTCTTATTAGAAATACCCCATAAATGACCCCATTATAATAACTTCACCCCTCAAAGTATTCAAAATGACATTTAAAAGGTTTGTTAACCCTTTAGGTGTTTCACAGGAATAGCAGCAAATTGAAGAAGAAAATTCAAAATCTTCATTTTATACACTGGTATGTTCTTGTAGACCCAGTTTTTGAATTTTTACAAGGGGTAAAAGTAGAGAAATCTTCCTAAAATGTGTAACCCAATTTCTCTTGAGTAAGGAATGTGTGGACGTCAAGTGCACTGCGGGCGCATTACAATGCACAGAAGAGAAGGAGTCATATTTGGCTTTTGGAAAGCAAATGTTGCTGAAATGGTTTTTGGGGGGCATGTCGCATTTAGGAAGCCCCTATGGTGCCAGAACAGCAAAAAAAAAAAGAAACACATGGCATGCTATTTTGGAAACTACACCCCTCAAGGAACGTAAAAAGGGGTCCAGTGAGCCTTAACACCCCACAGGTGTTTGACAACTTTTCGTTAAAGTTGGATTTGTAAATTATTAAAAAAATAAAATTTCACTAAAATGCTGGTTTTCCCCCAAATTTTACATTTTTACAAGGGTAATAGGAGAAAATGCCCACCAAAATTTGTTATCCCATTTCTTTCGAGAATGGAAACACCCCATATGTGGACGTCAAGATCACTGCGGGCACACTACAAGGCTCAGAAGAGAAGGAGTCACATTTGGCTTTTGCAAAGCAAATTTAGCAGAAATGGTTTTGGAGGGGCATGTCCCATTTAGGAAGCCCCTATGGTGCCAGGACAGCAAAAAAAATCCACATGGCATACTATTTTGGAAACTACACCCCTCAAGGAACGTAACAAGGGGTACAGTGAGCCTTAGCTGTAATTGGGCTTGAGGACCGGTGTTGTGGTACCTCGCACAGGGATGGGTGAGCTGCCGTTACCATGAATTGTGGTCAATCTGGGGGTTCAATACGGGAATCTTGTCTCTCATATATTCTAAACTTGTAAGTGTACCCAGAGGTACTCTCACAAAGTTTATAGAGCTTCACTCCATACCGCGCCCTCTTCGAGGGAATGTACTGGCGGAATATGAGTCTCCCCTTAAAACTGATAAGAGACACATCTACATAGAGCTCCCTGAGCGGTACGTTGGCCTCCAAAAATTTGGCCCCAAAATGATTGATGACCGGCCTCACTTTGTAAAGCCGGTCATAGGCGGGATCACCTCGGGGTGGACATGCCTCATTATCTGCATAATGAAGGCATTTCCAAATGGCCTCGAACCGCTTCCGTGTCATGACCATACTGTAAAGCGGGGTCTTGTATAGGATGTCCCGCTCCAGTACTGCCTGACACTTGGCTTTTTGACCAGGCCCATATGCAGCAAGAGGCCCCAAAATGTCTTCATTTCTGCTGCATGAATGGCGCACCATTCATTGGACCTGGCCAAAAAAGAATCAGGGTGGTGGGCGATGAACTGCTGGGCGTACAGATTCGTCTGCTCCACCATGTGATTAACAAAGCTGTCACTGAAAAAATAACTGAAATAGTCAATTTCAGTGAACCCGACCATGTCAATCCAGATTCCGGAGTCGCCAACAAACTGTGGCTGATAAGCCTCTGGGGGTCTCCAAACAGGTTCACTGGAAAGGGGCTCCGGTAAACTTTTCTGGGGGGTCGGACTCCTAGTACGAGTGGCATTGTCGCTCTTACTAGTGCTGGCTACTGGGCCACTTTCATGGGGGGTGCGTTGCCTCACCTGGCGGCGTCTCTGCCGCCGTACAGGGGACTCATCATCAGTACTAGGTGATGAGGAGGACGAGGAAGAACACAGGAATGTAGGATCTTCCTCGTCCTCACTGACAGATTCGGAGTCGGCGGCAATTAAAGCGTATGCCTCCACTGCCGAAAATGCCTGGCGAATCATCGCCTTTTTTCTATGGTGGTGGGGGGGGGTGGTTTTGTGTGTGGGGGGGTGGAGTGTGTAGTGTGTGTGCTTGGTGTGACTGTAACCGTATTAGGGGGAAAAAAGCGCTGCGGTCAAAAAAAATGGGTGGCCAAATGAAGCGCCCTGAACCCCTAATAGGGCCCAGGTCATGCTGAAAAATTGTGGCGGACCCTTGGGGACCTATTAGGGGGTACGGGGGGAATTTTTTTTACTTTTTTTTTACTTTTCACTCCTACCTTTCCCTGGGTTTTATTCTGTCCCTGCTCTATGGGGACTTCTTCTCTTCTGAGGGGGTTCCGATCTCAGGAGAGGGGGGTCCATGGCTCCTTCTCACAGCTCTGACCGCTGACTGATAAGATGCTGTTAACCCCTCCCCTGCCGGCTGATATTGGCTGGTCACATGTGACCCGCATGCCCGGAATCGCAGCAAATCGCAGGTGTGAATTCACCTGCTATTTGCGGCGATCGCCGACATGGGGGGGGTCTAATGACCCCCCCCCCTGGGCATTTGCACTGGATGCCTGCTGAATGATTTCAGCAGGCATCCCGGTCCGATCCCTGCACTGTGAGCGTCTGGGACCGGAATTCCCCAGGACGTAACGTCTAGGGTCCTTAAGGGGTTAAAGGAGTACTATGGCATTTTTTTTTTTTTTTTATTAACACCCTGTACCTGGGCTGCAAAATGAAACAAAACAAACTTTAACTCACCTTCCTACGTTCCCCCGTTGCGCCGATATCGGTGTAACGGGGGAACGTAGGAAGGTGAGTTAAAGTTTGTTTTGTTTAGTTTTGCAGCCTGGGCACATAGGGTTAATAAAAAAATTGTTCTCCTTTAACCCCTTAAGGACGCAGCCCATTTGGGCCTTAAGGACGCAGACAATTAAATTTTTACGTTTTTGTTTTTTCCTTCTCACCTTCAAAAAATAACTCTTTTATATTTTCATCCACAGACTAGTATAAGGGCTTATTTTTTGCCCGACCAGTTGTCCGTTGTAATGCTGTCACTCACTTTACCATTAAATGTATGGCACAGCCAAAAAAATGTGTGTGGTGATATTAAAAAGAAAACCGCAATTTTTGCTAATTTTGGAAGGTTTTTGTTTTCACGCTGTACAATTTATGGTAAAAATGACATGTGTTCTTTATTCTTTGGGTCAATACGATTAAAATGATCCACATGATAACATACTTTCTTTTATTGTTGCGCTTAAAAAAAATCGCAAACTTTTTAACCAAATTAGTATGTTTAAAATCCCCCTATTTTGAAGACCTATAACTTTTTCATTTTTCCGTATAAGCGGCGGTATGAGGGCTCATTTTTTGCGCCGTGATCTGTACTTTTTAATTATACCATATTTGCTTATATAGAACTTTTAATCCATTTTTTATACATTTTTTGGGGAATAAAATGTTATCTATTTTGGACTTTTTTTTTTTACGTTCACGCCGTTCACCGTACGGTATCATTAACATTTTATTTTAATAGTTCAGATATTTACCCACGCGGCGATACCAAATATGTATATAAAATATTTTTTAAACACTTTTTGGGGGGGAAATAGGGAAAATGGGACAATTTTCACATTTTTTTTTTTTTACTTTATTTTTTTACTTTTTTTACTTTTATTTTTACAATTTAATAGTCCCCATAGGGGACTATTTATAGCAAGCACTTGATTGCTAATCCTGTTCAGTGCTTTGTATAGGACATAGCACTGATCAGGGTTATCTGTCATCCTCTGCTCTGGTCTGCGGGAAGGCAGATTAGAGCAGAAGACGCCGGGAAGGCAGCAGAGCCAGGTGATGGGACCTCCGCCTGCCGTGCTGGATGATCGGATCACCGCAGCAGTGACCGCGATGCTGCAGATGCTGTGCTCTGTATTGATCACGGCATCTCAGGGGCTAATGGCGGACATCCGCGGGATCGCGGTTGTCCTCCATTACGAGCGGGTCCCTGGCTGCGATCAGCAGCCAGGACCTGCCACGCATGATCCGGGCATCGCTGCCATGCTTGCGGTTATGCTTAGGACGTAAATGTACGTCCTGGTGTGTTAAATACCAGCTCACCAGGACGTACATTTAAGGTGCTCGTCATTAAGGGGTTAAAGGAGTACTTCAACATAGAATGTGTCGGCAGATAAGAACCATTTGGCCCATCTAGTCTGCCCAATATATATATATATATATATATATATATATATATATATATATATGAAACATTTGCAAACTAATCCCCTCTCTGTTCTTGCATTCTCTATGTGAGCCCTAGAGATGCACAGGCGCTGTTCTTGTGTATCCCAGGGGTCAAACTCTGATCAGAAACGTATCCCTATCCTGTGGATAGGACATAAGTTTGCAAATGCTCCAGCATTTAAGGCACATGAGTCAATTATCAGACAAATAAACAATCCAACAATCTTTTGTGCGGCCTGGATGCACGATTGATTGATCGGTGAAATCGGCGTTTCTTATTTGCCTGCAGTTAATCCATGTAAAAGATCCCAATGCAAGAGGCAGATTGCTGTATCTTTCCTTATATTAGGCTGCTCTCAGAGAGGGCAGCATAAAATGACACTCTTTTTAATGGTATGTCCACACATGCATACTTTTTAAATTTTTGACTGATTTTGTTACCCAAAGACTTCATTGGGTAGCAAAATATGCAGCAGATAATCTGTAGCTAAATACACAGCATGCAGCAAAATATGCACATGGGAAGGTACCCTGAAATAACTCTTCTCTTCCTTGTCTGTACAAAGTATGGCTCAAAGAAAAGTCAACAGTATCTGTGACAGGAGATGCTAGTTACATAATACAAAACTGTTTAAATGGGGGCTGTTAGGAAAGTCTAGGCTGTAACTTATTCTTGTTTCAACTAGTAGACAATGTGAAAAGAGCAACATTTCATGACTTATCATTACATGTAAAGACAAATAAGTTGTGTGAAGAGAAAAAATATTGCTTTGAAAAATCACAATCTAAGATGGTTCCAAGAAAGTACAAGCTACTTGGTACCTTGTGTCCCCAGCCCATCCAGTCAAAGACAGTTCATTACGTTGTCATCTGTCCTCCCTGTGGTCTGTAAATGAAAAGATTTCCCTGTTAACAGGTTTGGTACTATGTTTCTTTCTTAATTACATGAAAGACGACGGCACTTTGATCTTTCATGAGTCTAAGGAGAGAGACTGCAAGGTCTTTAACCAATTACATTTGCAGGAGAACAGCACAGCTTCCATTACTTACTGCTTTATAGCTCAAGCAGATAACGCATCATTAAAGAGTCAGTCACAGATAATAATCTCAGTTAATTTATAGGTTGGGGGTAATGGAGTTTTAAAGCCTCTTTAATCTCCTGGACCTTTATTGACTGGCAGGTTGATAATATCAAACAAGGCTAAAAATGCAGGACTAAATAAAAATGACTAATTAATTACATATATTATCATCACTGTCGTAAGTGCTGATTATGTCTGACTGTGGCGGCCGTCTGTTAGAGGAAACAGAGCAGTGGCTGGCTTATAGAAGGAAGACCTTTCTCCTCTCTCCTAATGGAGTTGATCAAAGTCCTGTTAGTGACATACATTGGTGCCCCACAAATATGGTACCAGATTGTGCCTTGCAGGACGAAATGTCACAATGTTTATTCGTGTCTCTTTCAATGATCTTGGGCTAATTCTCCACCTCTATGCTGGGATTGTAGTTCTTCTGAAGAATGAACTTTCACACAGGTTGTAGCAAATCACAAAAAAGAAGCCACTAGCTGACCCACCCCACCTTCCCCCTACATAAAGGGTAAGCAACTTTAGCTTTTTCCAAAGGCCTGTACCAGTACACTAATTTTTGTGGTTTGCTGAGGAAAAAACAGGCGGTCGGTGCTAAATGTGAATAGATAACTGATCTGATATATGGTTAACCTTTTCTATACTCTTTATCATTGCATTTCTTCATGCTGATGTAAATAGTGTGGATGGTATGCATGTGGATTGTGCAGAGATTGCTTAAACTTCCCACACACTTAGATATTTCCTAAACTGTCTCAAGATGGTAAATTAATTATTAACACTTCTGGTAAAAAGGGGGTGGTCAAAAGTCTATAAAATTCCTGTTAACCTGAGAGTAGTAGAAGTTGAAAGCAACAGCTAAAGCAGAAAGCATAGTTCTTGCTAGAAACTAAGAAAAAAAAATGTGTAACAATTTCCTGGCTTGATGGACATTTTATATTGTGGTCTTTGAGAGGAGGACCAGCATCACTTAGAGCCTGAGAGAGTAACAAGCGATGTGAAGCCTTGGTGTACCTCTGGTTGGGTCCAGATTTTTCTTCCAGTGGGAGCCAACCACCTCAGGGACTCTTAATACCTCTGGAACTAGCTAAGAACACCTTCTGACTTTAACAGTCTGCACCAATCACCCATCTCTTGTTGTTTTTTTTACATTGGAACTAAAAAAACATTCAAAAACTGTGCCTCTATGTATATGGATGATCAGTTATTGAAAGTTACCCATTGAACTGCGCTGCTCTCTGGTCTTCTTCTTTTATCTACCGGAGGCCCTCCCTATTATGACTGGTATGAGTTAGCTCCAGGTGCAGACTGGTCATTGGGCACATTGGCTGATGCCCAGTGGGCCAGGCCGTTTGCTGGGCCATCCGCCTGTCCGGACAGAAGATTAATTTTTTTTAAACATTTGCGGCTCTGGACACTCACCTCCTGCACGATCATGCTGGGAGGGCTTGGGTTCCCCGGCCCCAAGTAAATTCAGCAGGGGCTGGGACACTGCCTCTGCCACTTTATGAGCAGCAGTGGCTGCTGGGAGCTGACATGCCTGGCACAGACACGTCTGATTTATAGTTCCTGCCCCGACTGCTCTGAGCAGGTAAAGAAGATGTGGATTCTCTGTCGCTGCCACTGATTTTGAGCAGTTAAGTGTCTTTCTTCTGTGCCCAATGTGCAGTACTGTGCCTCTATAAAGTGCAAAGATTCTGAAGCAGGAAGACAGAAGGGGTTTGAAGAAGGAAGACAGAGGGTTCTAAAGGAGGAAGACAGTGGGGTCTGGAGAAGGAAAACAGAGGGGTCTAAAGGGACGTAGGAGTCTAGGAGAATTGAGGGGTTTGAGCGAAGATATAAATAATTTTTGGATCTGACAGTGCCCATTTAAAGGACTCTATAGTGACAGTGTCTGTTCTCCAGAGTTGGCACATCGCAAGTGTTGTACCAATATTTAAAAGGGGGCCAAAAGGTGACCCTGGGAAATACAGGCCTATTAGTTAACTTGTTTGGGGTGCTATATTGAAGTACATTAATTAAAATAAATGTATGACTCCATATCAGTATGAGTTGATGAGGGATCAGTCCTGTCAAACTTACCTGATCAGTTTTTATGAGGAGGTGAATTCAAGACTGGAACTAGGTGAAATGCGGGATGTTGTATATCGTGATTTTTCCAAAGCATTTGATACTGCATATGCTTAGGCTGGGGCAAAATGTGTGTAAGTGGGTAAGTAACTGGCTTAGTGATAGGAAACAGAGGGTGGTTATTAATTATATATTCTATACTCTGAGTCTGTGACTGTTAGTAGTGGTGTACCACAAGGGTCAGTTTTTGGTCCTATTCTTTTTAACATATTAATGATATTGAAGATGATAAGTTCTTCAGTGGTTAACACAATAGGGGACAGCGCACTGTTACAAATGGATCTGGAAAGGTTGGAGGTTTTTTGGGCAGATTAGGTGATTCTGTGTTACAGCCGGTTGGGAGATAAGGGAAAAGTTCTGTGTATTTTGTGCTACATCTATATTGTGAGAGTGATGGAGCTCCATGTTAATGTATGATGTTGTGAAATCTGTAATGCTATCTATTATATACACATTACTTGCTATATCTGATATGCTACATTTTTAAGTGAGCACTGTATTTCTATAGTGAAGAAGAAATGATATATCTATATATATAAAACTCAATGTGTGAATGTGTGTGTGTATGTTCCAGCATCACGTCCAAATGGCTAAAGATATTAACATTAAACTTGGCACACATGTTACTTATATGTCAACAACAAACATAGGATAGGTGATTTAACCCTTACTCACCCCCGTTTGCCAGGGGTGGGGTTTATGTTTAAAGTCCCATACAAGTCAATGGGAAAAATATGTTACTGCATAACTTCCGGCTGGAGATATTTTGATAATACTTAGTCACATGTTACTTATATGTCCACTTAAAATATAGGATAGTTAATTTAACCCTTTACTTCCCCCATTTGTGAGGGTCGGGGGTTTTGTTTAAAGTCCCATGCAATGGTAAATGTATGTTCCCACATAACTTCTGTGCGGCTGGAGATATTTCAATACCTGGTACACATATTATGGATCGGGATAGGAGGTCGGGATATGAGGACGGGATAGGAGGACCGGGATAGGGGTACGGGATAGGAGGTCAGGATAGGAGGTCGGGATAGGAGGTCGGAATAGGAGGTCGAGATAGGATCTCTAGATAGGAGGTCGGGATAGGAGGATGGGATAGGAGGTCGAGATAAGAGGACGGGATAGGAGGTCAGGATAGGAGGTCGAGATAGGAGGTCGAGATAGGAGGTCGAGATAGGAGGACGAGATATGAGGACGGGATAGGAGGTCGGGATATAAGGTTGGGATAGGAGGTCGAGATAGGAGGTCAGGATAGGAGGTCAGGATAGGAGCTCGAGATAGGAGAACGGGATAGGAAGTCGGGATAGGAGGTCAGGTTAGGAGGTGGAGATAGGAGGTGGAGATAGGAGGACGGGATATGAGGACGGGATAGGAGGTAAGGATAGGAGGTCGAGATAGGTCAGGATAGGAGGTCGTGATAGGAGGTCGAGATAGGAGGTGGAGATAGGAGGTCGATATAGGAGGACGAGATATGAGGACAGGATAGGAGGTCGGGATAGGAGGTCAGGATAGGAGGTCAGGATAGGAGATTGAGATAGGAGGACGGGATAGGAGGTCGGGATAGGAAGTCAGGATAGGAGGTTGAAATAGGAGGTTGAGATAGGAGGATGGGATATGAGGACAGAATAGAAGATGAAGATAGGAGGTCGGGATAGGAGGTTGGGATAGGAGGACAGGATAGGAGGTCGGGATAGGAGGTCGAGATAGGAGGTTGGGATAGATGGACTGGATAGGAGGAACGGGATAGGAGGTCGGGATAGGAGGTCGAGATAGGAGGTCAGGATAGGAGGTCGAGATAGGAGGACGGGATAGGAGGTCGGAATAGGAGGTCAGGATAGGAGGTCGGGATAGGAGGTCAGTATAGGAGGTCAAGATAGGAGGTCGAGATTGGAGAACGGGATATGAGGACAGGATAGGAGGTTGGGATAGGAGGACGGGATGGGAGGTCGGGATATGAGGACGGGATGTGAGGATGGGATATGAGGTTGAAACATGATGACGGAATAGGAGGTCGGGATATGAGGACGAGATATTGAGTTGGGATGTGACAACAATATATGAGGATGGGATATCAAGTCAAAAGCTTCCTCCTTTGTTTATTTTCCTCCCCAACAAGGATTAGAAAGTAAAAACCGGGCAATGCCGGGTATTCAGCTAGTGTAAGATAAAGTCAAACATCTTTTCCTATGTCCTATGTGAGATATGACATATGTTTAGAATCTCCAAAGCAGCAGTTCCTGTGATATAGTACTTGTTGTGGCCCCTGTAGTGCTCCCACTATATTCCATGTCCCAAAATGGTTTCCAGGGACTAGCCAATGCCCAAGCATTCTGAAAGGTGGCCTTTTCCTAAATCTAAAAAGTGGAAGAGAGAGGTGCACTCCTAGTGAAATACTGTGATAGCTGGAATAATACAGTGACCCCTCGACATACGATAGCCCCGACATACGATTATTTCAACATGCGATGGCCTCTCAGAGGCCATCGCATGTTGAAGGCAGCATCAACATACGGTGCTTTTTTATGTCGGGGCCATCGCATAAATGGCTTCAGCTGCCGCCGGATAGACTGGCTTCAGACTGCTTCAGCTGCCGCCGGATAGCCGTTTACGGTGCCCCGTGAGCTCCGGTGATGGTCACTAACCTGTCCTCGGGGCTCCGGCGCATCCTCTTCGGGATTCTCTGCATCGTCGGCGCTCTCCATCGACGTCTTCAAGTCGCGGCGCACGCCGTCCCGTAATCCAAAAGGAGCGGCGTGCGTAGCAGCGTGATGGCGGCGACGGAAAGCGCAGTTGCCGGGGAAGCAGAGGCCTTACCGGAGCGTCGGGGACACCTCGGGGACGCGGCAACAGCGATGGACGGCGACATCCTGGGCAGCGGTGATGAGCGGTGACTGTCCAGAGTGGCGGGTACAGGTGAGTACAGCTTTCTCTAACAGTGGTCTACAACCTGCGGACCTCCAGATGTTGCAAAACTACAACACCCAGCATGCCCGGACAGCACACGGCTGTCCGGGCATGCTGGGTGTTGTAATTTTGCAACATCTGGAGGTCAGCAGGTTGTAGACCACTGTCCTATACTTTACATTGCACGGATCCCTCAACATACGATGGTTTCAACAAACGATGGTCCGTTTGGAATGGATTACCATTGTATGTTGAGGGACCACTGTATGTACCAAGTATTGCACCTTACCATAGGGTGTTGTACTGAGAGTACAACACCTTAGTTGACCTTTTGACTTGCTTGGAGTATATATCCAGAAGAGTGGCAGCCTTGGCATCCTTGACCGTGACCTCCAGGTCCGGTATTATAATAGGAATAAAAGGGGAAAAAATAGGACTTCCCAGATGGTGCCTTCCCTAATAGAAAACTTGCCATGATGTGTTAAAAATGGCAATTTGGCTTTTCCTAAATGTAACTGTAATGTAAGTACAGTGGTCCCTCAACATACGATGGTAATTCGTTGCAAACGAGCCATCGTTTGTCGAATCCATCGTATGTTGAGGGATTCATGCAATGTAAAGTATAGGAAGCTGTACTCACCTGTCCCCGCCGCTCCGGACCGTGTCCCGCCGCTCCGGATGGTGTCCCTGCCGCTCCCGATGGTGTCCCCGGGCCTCCGCTGGGCTCTCCTGGTCTTCTCCGGTCCTCTGCTGGGCTCTCCTGTTCTTCTCCAGTCCTCCGCTGTCTTCTCCGGTCCTCCACTGTCTTCCGCAAGGCCTTACTGGGCCTACGCAGCGACGTCATTACGCCGCTGCGTACGCCGTTCCTATTGGATGACGGGACGGCGTACGCAGCTTCGTATTGACGTCACCAGAGAGGGCCGAGAAGACACCCGGAGGACCAGCGCTGGACCCGAAGGGCACCCCGGAGCATCGTGGAGGGGTAAGTAATATTTACCGCACCACACGGGGAACATTAAGCTGCTATCCGGCAGCAGCTTAAGCATTTTGCGCTGCCGGATAGCACTTAATGCGATGGCCCGACATAAAAAAGCATCGTATGTCGATGCTGACATCGACATGCGATGGCCTCTGAGAGGCCATCGTATGTCGATTTGATCATATGTCAGGGCCATCGCATGTCGGGGGTTCACTGTACTGTGTTGCCTTTCACAAACCTTTCCAAAAAGGAGGGGATTGTATTTTATATAGAAAAAGAAATGTATAATTAACAAAGCAGGAGAATTTGTCAATGGTTTAGCAAGTATGTGCAGAGTAACTTTTAGTGGTTTAGTATGTGACAATGAAATAATTTCATGGGATAAAGGAGGTATTCTACATTTACAGGAATCTGTAGGGTCCAAATGCCAACTTAGCCTGTGAACAAGGATGTATTTGTACTATAAGTGGGAGAATGTGAAAATTGCCAGATTAGAGGAAATTCTGGAGTATGCAAAGCATAGTGAATGAATTGCACTCTCAAGGACATATAACACAGTGAGCATTAACACTGATGTTAATATAGGAACAAACAAAACAGATACACATAAACCATGAAGTAAGAACAAAGGATGTAAAATAATTAATGAAATCTGCAGATCAGTATATTATTCCATCCCAGAACAGAATAAGGAAAGAGGCTACAAAAGGGGAGGCTCGAGAGGGAGCGGAAGAGGCCCTTCTGTCCAATTCTTTTGCTGGTACTGTAATTATTAACCTTAAAAAAAAGGGGTACTCTGGTGGAAAACTATTTTTTTAACTGACACCTCTGTCCATATCAGGAACTGTCCAGAGCAGGAGAGGTTTGCTATGGGGATTTGCTTGTATATTCTGGACAGTTCCTGACATGGACAGATGTGTCAGCAGAGAGCACTGTGGTCAGACTGAAAATAATTCTAAAAAGAAATACAACTTCCAGTGGAGCATACAGCAGCTGATAAGTACTTGAAGGATTAAGATAAAAAAAATAAAAAATAAAGTAATTTACAAATCTGTTTAACTTTCCGGCACCTGTTGATTTAAAAAAATATATATAGTTTTCCACCGGAGTACCCCTTTAACCCCTTAAAGATTCAGCGTTTTTCAACTTTTGCATTTTTGTTTTTTCCTTCTTACCTTTTAAAAATTATAACCCTTTCAATTTTCCACCTAAAAATCCATATGATGGCTTATTTTTTGCGCCACCAATTCTAGTTTGTAATGACATGTCATTTTCCCCAAAAATCTGCGGAGAAAAAAAAAAATCATTGTGCGACAAAATTGAAGAAAAAAAACACAATTTTGTAACTTTTGGGAGCTTCTACGTTTCTTCCGTTTCTTTCGGTAAATATGACACTTTCTGTTTATTTTGTAGGAGGTCCATACGATTAAAATGATACCATACTTATATAGGTTTGATTTTGTCTTATTTCTGGAAAAAATCATAACTCCTTGCACGAAAATTAATACATTTATAAATCTCCTTTTCTGACCCCTATAACTTTTTTATTTTTATGCATATGGGGATGTATGAGAGCTCATTTTTTGCGCTGTGATCTCAAGTTTTTATCGGTACAATTTTTTTTTTCATTGGACTTTTTATAAAAAATTTTATGGTATGAAAAATTACCAAAAATATGCTATTTTGGACTTTGGAATTTTTTTTTAAGTGTACGCCATTGACTGCACAGTTTAATTAATTATATATTTTTATAGTTTGGACATTTACGCATGCAGCGATACCTAATATGTTTATATTTATTTTGATTTGCATAGTTTTTTTTTATGGGAAAAGGAGGGTGATTTAGACTTTTATTAGGGAAGAGGTTAAATCACAAAAATGTTTACTTTTCTTTTGCAATGTTATAGTCTCCAAAGGCACTATAACATTGCACACACTGATTTCCTACACTGATCACTGCCATGCAATAGCATGGCGTTGATCAGTGTTATCACCGCTTGACTGCTCCTGCCTGGATCTCAGTCACGGAGCAGTCTTTCGGCCATCGGACAGTGAGGAGGCAGGTAGGGATCTTTCTCGTGTCAAGATGTTCGCGATGCCGTAATTTTACCGTGGTGGTCCCAAACAGCACAACTGAGCTGCCGGGAAGGTTTCACTTTCACTTCAGACGTGGCGATCAACTTTGATCGCCACATCTGAAGGGTTAATACCGGGCATCACCGCGATTGGCTGTTCTATCGCGGGAGACGGCGCAGGACCTAAATATGGGTCCTACGTCGTTAAGAAGTTTGTGCCTGCACAAAATCAGAATAGAACCCCATATACCTGCACTCTGCAATAGAAATCTGTACTACTCCTGGTCCTCCTCTGGTAATTGACGTATCCCTACCACAGGTTGAAACAGTGCCCTTCCTTATAGATACAGGAGTAGCCCGTAGTGTTGTGCAGGAAAAATATGTTTTCCCTTTTTGAAATATCTGAAGTAACCACCTTAAGAAGAAGGTACAATAAAAGAAAACAAAAATACTGTACCATTAACAGTAAAGGTACATGATTCAGAAATGTTGTTTGAAAAATAAATTCTGGTTAGTGAAACGATGTCCGAAAATTTGTTAGGAATTGACATTCTAGAACTGCAAAATGCAGACATTTTATTTAAACCTGACGGTTCTATTACTCCGATTTCATCTTTTTCAAAGGAACAACTTTTACCACTGTCAGCGATGACTGTCCCTCCACATACTTTCCAGCTTTAAGCATGCCTGACTATGAAGTACCATTCCACATGTACTGTACTGAGACACAGGGACACGGTACTGCTGTATTTACACACCAACATAGAGACTAATCATCTATTGCTCTTGCAAGCTGGACCCCGTGGTCATGAGCTCCCCGTTACGTGTAGGAACAATTGTGGCTGTTACAGCTTTACTGGACAAAAACACAGAAAATGTCTTAAAATACAAAATCACTATTCATACACCACATGACATCAACAGTATACTATCTCAAGTACAATGTAAATACATACTGCCAGGCACCTTAGGATGCAATGTGCCCTCCTTGTGCCTGAAAATTTGACATTACAACAATGTGCTGCTCCAGCTACATTGCTTCCTCTGAATTCAAAGGAGGGTGGGGGAAGATAGAGAACAATTTCTTTTTGACTGACGAACTGTTTGACGCCCATCATCAACATGACTGTTTAGAACTAATGTCACAAGAAACAGCAGGGTTCTCACATGTAAAAGACACCATTATAGAACTCCCACTTCCAGTTTTTTTAAGCTGGGAGCAGATATGTGGAGGATGGCAGATTCTTCATGGGGTATGCAGTAACTACATTTCACCAAGTAGTCAAAGCTGAACCACTCCACCTTATTGCTCAGGGCAAGAAGCAGAGTTGGCTGCACTGACTGAGGCCTGTAGAGTGGCTGAGGATAAAACCTCTAAAATTTACACAGACTCACGCATGACTACGGACTTATCTGGACGGCTGGGCTTTTCTCACCTCTTCAGGCAAACCAATCAAAAATGCAGAAAGAGTCAGGGCACTCAGGGAGGTTTATAATGTCATTCTTTCTTTGATCTGTTAAAGGGGTGCTCTGCCCCAGACATCTTGTCCCCTATCTACTGCTGGAACCCCCGCAATCTCTGTACAGCACCTGGAATTCGTTTAGAACGCTGGGTGCGGGCAGCGGGGTCGTGACATCACGACACCTTCTCTCAATGCAAGTCTATGATGATGGTAAATTAACCAGACATACATGGCCACATTCAAATATGATTTAATGTGTTAATAAGTAAATGTTTAGTCATTCCTGTGGTATTTGGTCCACTACTGTAACATCTGGGCTCCGGCTGGACACCCCGGCCGAGAGCGTTCTTTGCTCATGTCCTCGCTGCCGGCGGGGCTGACATGCACCTGCATGCGAATCCCAGCCCGTCACTCACCTCCCTCATCTTCCGCCTCTCCATGTCCTCGCAGCCCCGGCATGCGTGCCCCCGCCTCCTAGGGCCAGTGCTCATTTAATCAAGTGTCTACACCTGCACCCTGTCCTTATATATCAGCTCCTCCCTTGGTTCTCTTCCGGATCTTTGGTTACCTTGTTCCATAGTGAAAGTCAGTGTCCCTGTTCCCTGCTAACTTACCTACCCTGCACCTGTGTTACCTGCCCTGATCTGCTGCCATCTTGCCATGTCCTGCCAGTCCCCTTCTGTTCCACGCCACCTCCCAGCTACCTGTGTGGACAAGTCGTGCCAGGGGTAGCGACCTGGGTGCCACCTGCCGCAGCAAGATCATCCCGCTTTGCGGCGGGCTCTGGTGAAAACCAGCAGCACCTTAGACTCCGCTCCCTGGCATTGCTCACATAATTATCCACACAGGCCCAGAGGATCCACCACCTGCCGTGACCCGTTACAACTACCCTATGATTATCAGTATTGGTAGCCAACATGGATCGACTCCAATAGTGATACTCATACTGATGAAACATGTACATAGACATATGAAGGAATGATTTGAGGACAAACTTTAAGAATATATGAACCTTGCATGTTCAAAGGAGGGTCTAATATATGTGACCAGACTGTCCTTCCCCATAATTACTCTGTTTATTGAAATAGTTCCACCACATACATGTTTAGTAACAGATAGGGAGAAAACCACAACTATGTATAACCTGACTAATACTTTCTCCAACTGTTTGCCAAATATTACTATGTTTAGCTGGTTAAATGAAATGTATACTTTTATTCAAAGCCAAAGATCTGAGAAATAGAACAAATGAATATATTTTTTTGGAAAAATTAATTAAGCTAAGAAATAACATTAAGAAATTAGAGCACCACTTACAAATAAGAAACTACACCAGCTGTTAGTAAGCAGACAATAATGATCTGCAGACAACTAGTGGAAATAGCAGATGGTATTAAATCAGATACAGGACACCACTGTGGAATATAACTTAACAATACGCCCAATAATAATACTTTTTATATTGTTTTTACTTTTCACCATATTCAGCTGTTATGTGCTCTGTGAGAAATGGTGATCATACGTTTATTATATGTCTTCTTCCTAGTGATGAATAGTGGGATTCCTGCCGATAGCAAATTGGATTCTAGCATCCAGCCTTCTCTTAGAAAATACACTGCTCAAAAAAATAAAGGGAACGCTAAGATAACACATCCTAGATCTGAATGAATTAACTAATCGTATGAAATACTTTCGTCTTCACATAGTTGAATGTGCTGACAACAGAATCATACAAAAAAAAAAAATCAATGGAAATCAAACTTATCAACCCATGGAGGTCTGAATATGGAGTCACACTCAAAATCAAAGTGGAATATCACACTACAGGCTGATCCAACTTCAATTTAATGTCCCTAAAACAAGTCAAAATGAGGCTCAGTAGTGTGTGGCCTCCACGTGCCCGCATGACCTCCCTACAATGCCTGGGCATGCTCCTGATGACTCCTGGACAGTCTGTGGTGCAACGTGGCGTTGGTGGATGGAGCGAGACATGGTGTCCCAGATGTGCTCAATCGGATTCAGGTCTGGGGAATGGGTTGGCCAGTCCATAGCATCAATGCTTTCCTCTTGCAGGAACTGCTGACACATTCCAGCCACATGAGGTCTAGCACTGTCTTGCATTAGGAGCAACCCAGGGCTAACCACACCAGCATATGGTCTCACAAGGGGTCTGAGGATCTTATCTCGGTACCTAATGGCAGTCAGACTACCTCTGCGGTCCCCCAAAGAAATGCCACCCCACACCATCACTCACCCACCGCCAAACCGGTCATGTTGGAGGATGTTGCAGCCAGCAGAACGTTCTCCACGGCATTCCAGACTCTGTCACGTCTGTCACATGTGCCCAGTGTGAACCTGCATTCATATTTGAAGAGCACAGGGAGCCAGTGGCGAATTTGCCAATCTTGGTGTTCTCTTTTCAAATGGCAAACATCCTGTACGGTGTTGGTTTGTAAGCACAACCCCCACCAGTGGACGTTGGGTCCTCATTCCACCCTCATGGAGTCTGTTTCTGAACGTTTGAGTGGACACATGCACATTTGTGGCCTGCTGGAGGTAATTTTGCAGGGCTCTGGCAGTGCTCCTCCTGCTCCTCCTTGCACAAAGGCGGAGGTGGTCCTGCTGCTGGGTTGTTGCCCTCCTACGGCCTTCTCCACATCTCCTGATGTACTGGTCTGTCTCCTGGTAGCGCCTCCATGCTTTGGACACTACGCTGACAGACACAGCAAACCTTCTTGCCACAGCTCGCATTGATGTGGCATCCTGGATGAGCTGCACTACCTGAGCCACTTGTGTGGGTTGTAGACTCCGTCTCATGCTACCACTAGAGTGAAAGCACCACCAGCATTCAAAAGTGACCAAAACATCAGCCAGGAAGCATAGAAACCGAGAAGTGGTCTGTGGTCACCACCTGCAGAACCACTCCTTTATCGGGGGGTGTCATGCTAATTGCCTATAATTTCCACCTGTTGTCTTTTCCATTTTCAAAACAGCATGTAAAATTGATTGTTAATTAGTGTTGCTTCCTGAGTGGACAGTGTGATTTCACAGAAGTGTGATTGACTTGTAGTTACATTGTGTTGCTTAACCCCTTAAGGACCTAGGGCGTATGGATACGCCCTGGCTTTCTGGTACTTAAGGACCCAGGACGTATCCATACGCCCGTGGGAATTTCTGTCCCCGCCGCGCGCCGGGCGGGGACCGGACCGGGGTGCCTGCTGATATCGATCAGCAGGCACCCAGCGCAAATGCCCAGGGGGGTCATCAGACCCCCCCATGTTGGCGATCGGCGCAAATCGCATGTGAATTCAGACTTGCGATTTGCGCCTTTTCGGGTCTATGGTGACCCGATGACCCGGAATAGAAGGGGGATTGCGGGTGTCCAAGACACCCACGATCCCCCTGAAGCGATAGGAGTGAGGTGGCAGGGGTGCCACCCCTCCTATCCCTGCTATTGGTCATCAAGACATGATGACCAATAGCAGATCGGGGGCGGGGGGCTTTACTTTCGGTTTCCCCGTCCTGCCCACCCACAATAGGCGGGGCAGAACGTGGAAATGACACAGGACCGGCGCCGAAGTCCACTCACCCATCGGCGACGGCAGCGGGCGACGATCGACGGCGGCAGCGGGCGACGATCGACGGAAGAAGAGGACGGCGACGCAGCTCCGTGGATCCTACGGAAGCCGGTGAGTTGCTTAGCAACATCTGGAGGGCTACAGTCTGAGACCACTATAGAGCTATTTAGGCATGCTGGAATTTGTAGTTTTGCAACAGCTGGAGAGCTACAGTTTGAGACCACTGCACAATGATCTCTATACAGTCGCTCTCCAGATCTCCAGAATTAAATTTTTCATTTGCACAGCCCACTGTTCCAAAGATTTGTCAAACGCCAGTGGGGTGTAAATACTCACTGCGCCCCTTATTAAATTCTGTGAGGGGTGTAGTTTCCAAAATGGGGTCACATGTGGGGGGGGGTCGACTGTTCTGGCACCATGGGGGGCTTTGTAAACGCACATGGCCCCCGACTTCCATTCCAAACAAATTCTCTTTCAAAAAGCTCAATGGCGCTCCTTCTCTTCTGAGCATTGTAGTGCGCCAGCAGAGCACTTGATGTCCACACATGGGGTATTTCCATACTCAGAAGAAATGGGGTTACAAATTTTGGTGGTCATTTTCTCCTATTACCCCTTGTAAAAATGTAAAATTTGGGGAAAACACAGCATTTTTGTGATAGGGGCTTCCTAAATGTGACATGCCCCCCAAAAACCATTTCAGCAAAATTCCCTCTCCAAAATCCCATTGTCGCTCCTTCCCTTCTGAGCCCTCTAGTGCACCCGCCGAACACTTGGCATACAATTATGAGGTATTTCCTTACTCGAGAGAAATTGGGTTACAAATTTTGGGGGGATTTTTCATCTATTACCCCTTGTAAAAATTCAAAAACTAGGTCTACAAGAACATGCAAGTGTAAAAAATGAAGATTTTGAATTCTCTCCTTCACTTTGCTGCTATTCCTGTGAAACACCTAAAGGGTTAACAAACTTTCTGAATGTCATTTTGAATACTTTGAGGGGTGCAGTTTTTATAATGGGGTCATTTATGGGGTATTTTTTGATTAAAAAAAAAGCCCTTCAAATCCACTTCAAAACTGAAGTGGTCCCTGAAACATTCCGATTTAGAAAATTTTGTGAAAAATTGGAAAATTGCTGCTATACTTTGAAGCCCTCTGGTGTCTTCCAAAAGTAAAAACATGTTAACTTTATGATGCAAACATAAAGTAGACATATTGTATATGTGAATCAATATAACATTTATTTGGAATATCCATTTTCCTTATAAGCAGAGAGCTTCAAAGTAACAAAAAATGCAAAATTTTCAATTTTTTCATCAAATTTTGGAATTTTTCACCAAGAAATGATGCAAGTATCGACAAAATTTTACCACTAACATAAACTAGAATATGTCACGAAAAAACTATCTCGGAATCAGAATGAAAGGTAAAAGCATCCCAGAGTTAATAATGCTTAAAGTGACAGTGGTCAGATGTTCAAAAAATGGCCGGGTCCTTAAGGTATAATTGGGCTGGGTCCTTAAGGGGTTAAGTGTTCCCTTTTTTTGAGCAGTGTTCCTGGGATATTGAGAAGAGATAGCCAAAAATATAATCAACTGTAAAAAGAAAACAAGGGTGCACTCCTAGTGTAGAGGCTTTAGGTAAGCGGGTACCCCCAATGGGTGTGTAGTCTGCTTACCAGAGTTTGTTGTGCTGCGGGCACAACACCGTGATTGTGCATATAGGATTGTGACAATGTTGGAAGTCAGCTGGCCGCGGTGTCCCTCTCAAGTGGCTCAAGGTCACTTTAGTATAGGGTAGACATCAAGTGGATAGAATCCATGAAAACAGGACTTTTCCAGGCACTTCTCCTCGAGAAAATTACAGTCCAGACCACACTTGATGGATGTGCAGACAAGAACAGTCGAGTTTATTAGGTGCAACAACAAGTTTCGAGCCCGAGCAGGACTCTTCGTCAGGCATAGTGAATTAAAACATGGACAGTGTATATATAAGGCTCGGAGTAATCACTGCCAGGTCAAAAGGTCATGGAATTACATAATACATAAAATAAAGAGGATTACCAAAAGAAACTAATCAAATAGAAACTTAAATCATGATACATGTTACGCCGAGCGCTCCGGGTCCCCGCTCCTCCCCGGAGCGCTCGCTACACTCTCCCCGCTGCAGCGCTCCGGTCAGATCCACTGACCCGGGGCGCTGCGATTCCGCTTCCAGCCGGGATGCGATTCGCGATGCGGGTAGCGCCCGCTCGCGATGCGCACCCCGGCTCCCGTACCTGACTCGCTCTCCCTCGGTCCTGTCCCGGCGCGCGCGGCCCCGCTCCCTAGGGCGCGCGCGCGCCGGGTCTTTGCGATTTAAAGGGCCACTGCGCCGCTGATTGGCGCAGTGATTCCAATTAGTGTCTTCACCTGTGCACTTCCCTATATCACCTCACTTCCCCTGCACTTCCTTGCCGGATCTTGTTGCCATCGTGCCAGTGAAAGCGTTCCTTGTGTGTTCCTAGCCTGTGTTCCAGACCTCCTGCCGTTGCCCCTGACTACGATCCTTGCTGCCTGCCCCGACCTTCTGCTACGTCCGACCTTGCTTCTGCCTACTCCCTTGTACCGCGCCTATCTTCAGCAGCCAGAGAGGTGAGCCGTTGCTAGTGGATACGACCTGGTCACTACCGCCGCAGCAAGACCATCCCGCTTTGCGGCGGGCTCTGGTGAAAACCAGTAGTGTCTTAGAACCGGTCCACTAGCACGGTCCTCGCCATCCCTCTCTGGCACAGAGGATCCACCTCCTGCCAGCCGGCATCGTGACAGTAGATCCGGCCATGGATCCCGCTGAAGTTCCTCTGCCAGTTGTCGCTGACCTTACCACGGTGGTCGCCCAGCAGTCACAACAGATAGCGCAACAAGGCCAACAGCTGTCTCAACTGACCGTTATGCTACAGCAGTTACTACCACAGCTTCAGCAGTCATCTCCTCCGCCAGCTCCTGCACCTCCTCCGCAGCGAGTGGCCGCTCCTGGTCTACGCCTATCCTTGCCGGATAAATTTGATGGGGACTCTAAGTTTTGCCGTGGCTTTCTTTCCCAATGTTCCCTGCATCTGGAGATGATGTCGGACCTGTTTCCCACTGAAAGGTCTAAGGTGGCTTTCGTAGTCAGCCTTCTGTCTGGAAAAGCCCTGTCATGGGCCACACCGCTCTGGGACCGCAATGACCCCGTCACTGCCTCTGTACACTCCTTCTTCTCGGAAATCCGAAGTGTCTTTGAGGAACCTGCCCGAGCCTCTTCTGCTGAGACTGCCCTGTTGAACCTGGTCCAGGGTAATTCTTCCGTTGGCGAGTATGCCGTACAATTCCGTACTCTTGCTTCAGAATTATCCTGGAATAATGAGGCCCTCTGCGCGACCTTTAAAAAAGGCCTATCCAGCAACATTAAAGATGTTCTGGCCGCACGAGAAATTCCTGCTAATCTACATGAACTTATTCACCTAGCCACTCGCATTGACATGCGTTTTTCCGAAAGGCGTCAGGAGCTCCGCCAAGATATGGACTCTGTTCGCACGAGACGTTTCTTCTCCTCGGCTCCTCTCTCCTCTGGTCCCCTGCAATCTGTTCCTGTGCCTCCCGCCGTGGAGGCTATGCAGGTCGACCGGTCTCGCCTGACACCTCAAGAGAGGACACGACGCCGCATGGAGAACCTCTGCCTGTACTGTGCTAGTACCGAACACTTCCTGAGGGATTGTCCTATCCGTCCTCCCCGCCTGGAAAGACGTACGCTGACTCCGCACAAAGGTGAGACAGTCCTTGATGTCTACTCTGCTTCTCCACGTCTTACTGTGCCTGTGCGGATGTCTGCCTCTGCCTTCTCCTTCTCTACTGTGGCCTTCTTGGACTCTGGATCTGCAGGAAATTTTATTTTGGCCTCTCTCGTCAACAGGTTCAACATCCCAGTGACCAGTCTCGCCAGACCCCTTTACATCAATTGTGTAAACAATGAAAGATTGGACTGTACCATACGTTTCCGCACGGAGCCCCTTCTTATGAGCATCGGATCTCATCATGAGAGGATTGAACTTTTGGTCCTCCCCAATTGCACCTCGGACATTCTCCTTGGACTTCCCTGGCTTCAACTTCATTCCCCAACCCTGGATTGGTCCACTGGGGAGATCAAGAGTTGGGGGCCCTCTTGTTCCAAGGACTGTCTAAAACCGGTTCCCAGTAACCCTTGCCGTGACTCTGTGGTTCCTCCAGTAACCGGTCTCCCTAAGGCCTATATGGACTTCGCGGATGTTTTCTGCAAAAAACAAGCTGAGACTCTACCTCCTCACAGGCCTTATGATTGTCCTATCGACCTCCTCCCGGGCACTACTCCACCCCGGGGCAGAATTTATCCTCTCTCTGCCCCAGAGACTCTTGCCATGTCTGAATACGTCCAGGAAAATTTAAAAAAGGGCTTTATCCGTAAATCCTCCTCTCCTGCCGGAGCCGGATTTTTCTTTGTGTCCAAAAAAGATGGCTCCCTACGTCCTTGCATTGACTACCGCGGTCTTAATAAAATCACGGTTAAGAACCGCTACCCCCTACCCCTCATCTCTGAACTCTTTGATCGCCTCCAAGGTGCCCACATCTTTACTAAATTGGACTTAAGAGGCGCCTATAACCTCATCCGCATCAGAGAGGGGGATGAGTGGAAAACGGCATTTAATACCAGAGATGGACACTTTGAGTATCTGGTCATGCCCTTTGGCCTGTGCAACGCCCCTGCTGTCTTCCAAGACTTTGTTAATGAAATTTTTCGTGATCTGTTATACTCCTGTGTTGTTGTATATCTGGACGATATCCTAATTTTTTCCGCCAATCTAGAAGAACACCGCCAGCATGTCCGTATGGTTCTTCAGAGACTTCGTGACAATCAACTCTATGCCAAAATTGAGAAATGTCTGTTTGAATGCCAATCTCTTCCTTTTCTAGGATATTTGGTCTCTGGCCAGGGACTACAAATGGATCCAGACAAACTCTCTGCCGTCTTAGATTGGCCACGCCCCTCCGGACTCCGTGCTATCCAACGCTTTTTGGGGTTCGCCAATTATTACAGGCAATTTATTCCACATTTTTCTACCGTTGTGGCTCCTATCGTGGCTTTAACCAAAAAAAATGCCGATCCCAAGTCTTGGCCTCCTCAAGCGGAAGACGCCTTTAAACGACTCAAGTCTGCCTTTTCTTCAGCTCCCGTGCTCTCCAGACCTGACCCTTCCAAACCCTTCCTATTGGAGGTTGATGCCTCCTCAGTGGGAGCTGGAGCTGTTCTTCTACAAAAAAATTCTTCCGGGCATGCTGTCACTTGTGGTTTTTTTTCTAGGACCTTCTCTCCGGCGGAGAGGAACTACTCCATCGGGGATCGAGAGCTTCTAGCCATTAAATTAGCACTTGAGGAATGGAGGCATCTGCTGGAGGGATCAAGATTTCCAGTTATTATTTACACCGACCACAAGAACCTCTCCTACCTCCAGTCTGCCCAACGGCTGAATCCTCGCCAGGCCCGGTGGTCTCTGTTCTTTGCCCGATTTAATTTTGAGATTCACTTTCGTCCTGCCGATAAGAACATTAGGGCCGATGCTCTCTCTCGTTCCTCGGATGCCTCAGAAGTTGAACTTTCTCCGCAACACATCATTCCACCTGACTGCCTGATCTCCACTTCCCCTGCCTCCATCAGGCAAACTCCTCCAGGAAAGACCTTTGTTTCTCCACGCCAACGCCTCAGAATCCTCAAATGGGGTCACTCCTCCCATCTCGCAGGTCATGTGGGCATCAAGAAATCTGTGCAACTCATCTCCCGCTTCTATTGGTGGCCGACTCTGGAGACGGATGTTGTGGACTTTGTGCGAGCCTGCACTATCTGTGCCCGGGATAAGACTCCTCGCCAGAAGCCCGCTGGTTTTCTTCATCCCCTGCCTGTCCCCGAACAGCCTTGGTCTCTGATTGGTATGGATTTTATTACTGATTTACCCCCTTCCCGTGGCAACACTGTTATTTGGGTGGTCGTTGATCGATTCTCCAAAATGGCACATTTCATCCCTCTTCCTGGTCTTCCTTCAGCGCCTCAGTTGGCTAAACAATTTTTTGTACACATTTTTCGTCTTCACGGGTTGCCTACGCAGATCGTCTCGGATAGAGGCGTCCAATTCGTGTCTAAATTCTGGAGGGCTCTCTGTAAACAACTCAAGATTAAATTAAATTTTTCTTCTGCATATCATCCCCAGTCCAATGGACAAGTAGAAAGAATTAACCAGGTCTTGGGTGATTATTTGCGACATTTTGTTTCCTCCCGCCAGGATGACTGGGCAGATCTCCTTCCATGGGCCGAATTCTCGTATAACTTCAGAGTCTCTGAATCTTCCTCCAAATCCCCATTTTTCGTGGTGTACGGCCGTCACCCTCTTCCCCCCCTCCCTACCCCCTTGCCCTCTGGTCTGCCCGCTGTGGATGAAATTTCTCGTGACCTTTCCATCATATGGAGAGAGACCCAAAATTCTCTCTTACAGGCTTCATCACGCATGAAGAAGTTTGCGGATAAGAAAAGAAGAGCTCCTCCCGTTTTTTCCCCTGGAGACAAGGTATGGCTCTCCGCTAAATATGTCCGCTTCCGTGTCCCTAGCTACAAGTTGGGACCACGCTATCTTGGTCCTTTCAAAATTTTGTGTCAAATTAATCCTGTCTCTTACAAACTTCTTCTTCCTCCTTCTCTTCGTATCCCTAATGCCTTTCACGTCTCTCTTCTTAAACCACTCATCCTCAACCGTTTTTCTCCCAAATCTGTTCCTCCCACTCCTGTTTCCGGCTCCTCGGACATCTTCTCTGTCAAAGAAATCTTAGCTTCTAAAAAGGTCAGAGGGAAAACTTTTTTTTTAGTGGACTGGGAAGGTTGTGGTCCTGAAGAGAGATCCTGGGAACCTGAGGACAACATCCTAGACAAAAGTCTGCTCCTCAGGTTCTCAGGCTCTAAGAAGAGGGGGAGACCCAAGGGGGGGGGTACTGTTACGCCGAGCGCTCCGGGTCCCCGCTCCTCCCCGGAGCGCTCGCTACACTCTCCCCGCTGCAGCGCTCCGGTCAGATCCACTGACCCGGGGCGCTGCGATTCCGCTTCCAGCCGGGATGCGATTCGCCATGCGGGTAGCGCCCGCTCGCGATGCGCACCCCGGCTCCCGTACCTGACTCGCTCTCCCTCGGTCCTGTCCCGGCGCGCGCGGCCCCGCTCCCTAGGGCGCGCGCGCGCCAGGTCTTTGCGATTTAAAGGGCCACTGCGCCGCTGATTGGCGCAGTGATTCCAATTAGTGTCTTCACCTGTGCACTTCCCTATATCACCTCACTTCCCCTGCACTTCCTTGCCGGATCTTGTTGCCATCGTGCCAGTGAAAGCGTTCCTTGTGTGTTCCTAGCCTGTGTTCCAGACCTCCTGCCGTTGCCCCTGACTACGATCCTTGCTGCCTGCCCCGACCTTCTGCTACGTCCGACCTTGCTTCTGCCTACTCCCTTGTACCGCGCCTATCTTCAGCAGCCAGAGAGGTGAGCCGTTGCTAGTGGATACGACCTGGTCACTACCGCCGCAGCAAGACCATCCCGCTTTGCGGCGGGCTCTGGTGAAAACCAGTAGTGTCTTAGAACCGGTCCACTAGCACGGTCCTCGCCATCCCTCTCTGGCACAGAGGATCCACCTCCTGCCAGCCGGCATCGTGACAATACATAAGGGAGGCACATATGTGACCAGTAGTGTTGAGCAGCATAGGCCATATTCGAATTTGCGATATTTCTCGAATATATGGATGAATATTCCTCATATATTCGCTAAAGTTGCATATTCATAATATTCGCTTTTTTGGGGGGCATGCGCGAAAATTTGCATATGTGAAATTTCGCATATGCGAAAATTAGCATATGCAAAAGTTAGCATAAGCGAAAATTCGCATATGCGAAAATTCTCATGTGCGAAAATTAGCATATGCCAAAGTTTGCATAAGCGAAAATCAGCATATGCAAATTTTTGCATATGCGAAAATGCGTACGCCAGTCTCACACAGTAGTATTAGAGCCTTCTTTACACCACACAAGCTGGAAGCAGAGAGGGATGATCACTGTGATGTGTACTGTGCAAAAAAAAAAATGAATATTCGTAATTGCGAATATATAGTGCTATATTCGTGAATATGCGATATTCGCGAAGAAAATTTGCGAATATTCGCGAGCAACACTAGTGGCCAGTTACATATATTGCAGTACAGTTTAGATCTGTACTTTCGGCTGTGATGTAAACAGAGCGGGCAGTTTTTGAATGAATTCCAGAACGATGCCAGTGAGTAGCTGTCAATGTGGTATCAGTAAACATCAGTGCTGCGCAACGCCGAAAACGGGACTGTGCCGGTGCGACCAGCATACCCGTATATCAGTGGCAGACAGAACTTAATGTCGAAAGGTGCCGATGTCAGAGCGGGACAGTGATACAAAGGATATAAAGAGGCAATGTTAGGGACTATAGTAGACATAAGTAGGGATGATAGGGACCATAATAGCTAAAAGAATGTAGCATGGCCGCAGCAATAGTAGGGGCAGATAACTAATGTAGAAATACTATAAACAGGAGGGTTATCTCCTTATTAGACATTGGTCAAGGTTATTCAGCAATCCCAATATTAATGTAGGGGAAACACAGTAGTGGATACAGAGCCATGTGACTAACTTGATCTAGATCGTATTTTGTGCATAAAATGTCATGTATATTTGCATAGATTAAAATTGTTATTCAGCAATTCAGCAATCCTAATATTAATTTCAATCTGATATATGTTGAGGAATTTAATGTCGACTTGATGTTGTAATTCGTCTCTAAGTTTATTCTCTAGACAATTGAATAGTTCAGTCATTATTTTTAAATCAGTTTGATTAAGAAACGTGGTGTCTCTCTTTACATCATGTGTAATACCTCTTTTTATGGTGGGGACATCAGCTGTCAGTTTATTAATCAGATCATCTCTTTGTGATAGCCGATTGCTGTAATATTCCATATTGAAAGATGCTAGTCCTTAAAGGGGTACTCAGCCCCTAGACATCTTATCCCCTATCCAAAGGATAGGGGATAAGATGTCAGATCGTCAGGGTCCCGCTGCTGGGGACCCCGGGGATCTCTGCTGCACCACCCCGCTATCATTACTGCGCAGAGCGAGATCGCTCTGCACGTAATGACGGGCAATACAGGGGCCGGAGCATCGTTATGTCATGGCTCCGCCCCTCGTGACTTCACGGCCCGCCCCCGTCAATACAAGTCTATGGGAGGGGGCGTGGCGGTCGTCACGCCCCCAGCCATAGACTTGCATTAAGGGGAAGGGCTGTGATGTCATGAGTGGCGGAGCCATGACATCACGCTGCTTCGGCCCCTGTAACGCCCGTCATTACGCACAGAGCGAACTCGCTCTGTGCAGTAATGATGGCGGGGTGCCGCAGCGGCGATCCCGGGGGTCCCCAGCAGCGGGACCGCGGCGATCTAACATCTTATCCCCTATCCTTTGGATAGGGGATAAGATGCCAGGGGCGGAGTACCCCTTTAACACTGGTGCAGCAAACTTAGTGAGCTCAGCTCAGCTCTGAGTGTGTGTACAGCCATAGAAACAACTATAAATAAAAAAAGAAAACAAAGGTGTGCTGCTAGTATAGAGGTTTTAGGTAAGCGGGTGCCCCCAATGGGTGTGTAGTCTGCTTACCAGAGTTTGTTGTGCTGCGGGCACAACACCGTGATGTGCATATAAAATCGTGACGACGTTGGAGGTCAGCTGGCCCTGGTGTCCTTCTCCAGTGGTCACTTTAGCATTGGGTAGACGTCAAGTGGATTGAATCCATGAAAACAGGACTTTTCCAGGCGCTTCCCCTTGAGAAAATGACAGTCCAGACCACACTTGATGGATGTGCAGACAAGAACAGTCGAGTTAATTAAGTTCTGTGCAGCGCTGATATACGGGTGTGCTAATCGCACCAACACAGTCCCGTTTTCGGCGTCACGCAGCGCTGATGTTTTCTGATGCCACGTTGACATCTACTCACTGGCCTCGTTCCGGAATTTGTTAAAAAACTGCCCGCTCTGTTTACATCAAAGCCGAACATACAGATCTCAACTGTACTGTAATATATGTAACAGGTCACACATGTGCATCCCTTATGTATCATAATTTTAGTTTCTAATTGATTAGTTTGCTTTGGTAATCCTTAGAGATGAGCGAATCGAAGCTGACGAACCCAAATTTGTTAAGAATTTCAGGAAATATTCGATTCGCAACAAATGCGAATTTAGCCACGATTCTATTGCGCAAATCGCTTCATTAAGCTCCATTTTACAGCGTTCCAAGCTGCAGTGCAACTAAAATGGCGGATCCACATGTCAGTACATGGGACAAGGGACGCTGAAATGGCGGGAAGGCAAGGCGGGAAGGGAAGTAGGAGGTATGACCCTGAATCACATGCAGGATGCAGCCTATCTGCAGCCAGTCACCCCCGTGATGTCACAGCCCTATATAATCGGCAGCCATATTACGGACAGCCACTTCATTCATTACACTGCAGAGAGAAAGGACGGACAGCCTGTGTGTGTGTTGCAGCAGAGAAAAGCGCATTCCACAGCGTTTAACATCCTCCTAGTCACATAAGTGCATTGTTTTTTTCACTGAAAAGGATTTTTACTGCAGCTGCAGACATTAACCTCCTAGTCTTCGGCATAGTATTACAGAGATGGGCACATAGCTGTGTGTTGCCTTGCACATTTCAACAAGCTGCATCAACTTCATAAACCTTAGCAGGAATAATTTTTCAGCGCAATTCAGTGTTCCACAAAAAGTAATCTACTGGTTATACTAGTCTGTAGATGGTATAATAACCAGCAGTCCATTCCTAATAGTCTTTGGCAGAGTGCAATTTTGTGTTTAGTACACAGCTTTTTTTGGCTGCAGCACTGTTGTGTACTGCTGGTGTTTTACAAAAATATATATTTTTTAAGGGTACTGTAGCGCATTTTTCTGCCCTCATCAGTGAATACTGCATACGCACATCTAAGTAGTGTACGATTTTGTATCTGTTAATCTGTCAAGGGCCTACATACTGTGAAAGGACAGCCAAAAGTAATCACCGGCTGGTGTTTAAAAAAAATTAACGAGTTATTAGGCTGATTGTAGCGCATTTTTTTCTGCCCTCACAAGTGCATACCGCATACGTACATCTAAGTAGTGTACTATTTTGTAGCTGTTAATCAGTCAAGTGCCTACATAATGTGAAAGTCCAGGCAAAAGTACTCATCAGCCGGTGTTATACTCATTTACTTTTTTAAGTGTACTGTAGAGCATTTTTCTGCCCTCATCAGTGCATACTACATACCTACATCTAAGTAGTGTACTATTTTGTACCTTTTAATCTGTCAAGGGCCTACATACTGTAAAAGGACAGCCAAAAGTACTCATCGGCTGGTGTTTTAGTCAGATACTTTAAGTGTACTGTAGAGCATTTTTCTGCCCTCATCAGTGCATATCACATACCTAAATCTAAGTAGTGTACTATTTTGTACCTGTTAATCTGTCAAGGGCCTACATACTGTGAAAGGCCAGCCAAAAGTGCACGACTGCTGCTGTTCTAGACAAATACTGTGTAGTGAAGCGTATTGTACTCCCCTCATATACGCACTAAGTATGTCAGGCAGAAAAGTGCCAGGACTTGCACAGAGGAGTGGCAGAGGCCTAGATCTTTCAGGCAGAGGTCACAGCAGACTAGGGGCAAGTGGCAGCAGAAGTCACAGCGAGAGGCCTGAGCTCCCGTTATCAGCTAGTGGTCGTGTCTTGACCAGCAACCCATTTGCCATCATCGATTAGTTAACACGGTCATCTACTTCATCACAATTGACATCAGTCCCTGTCCTCCCATTCCCTCTGTCCTATGCTGTTCCCTCTCCTACAGAAGTATGTTATGCTGTGGGTTCAGCTCTACTATTCACTGAGGATGATCTAATAGAGGACAGTCAAGAGCTACTGCCAAGCCAAGAAGTGGAGGAGACATCCGCCGCTTTCTCCGCTAGGCAGGCAAGTAGCGGAGGAGAGTGACGTGGGAGGCGGTGTTTCCAGGGTTCAGGGTCCTGAAGCAGACACTGTTGAGGAACCTGAGGAGGACATCAGTGATGTGCAGATACTTGTTGATGATGATCAAGCCAATCGCAATTGGGAGCCAGGTGCAGGAGGGGCTTCATCATCATTAGGAGAAGAGAGTTGCAGGTTGTCCGTGAGGCAGCAGTTGAGCCAGCAAGGCGGTAGCATGGTTGGCAGTCAGCGTGGTGGCTGAAGTGGAAATTCTGGAGCCAAACGTGCCCGGGGGAGACCACCTGCTTCGTGGCAGCCTACCTTCCCGGAGGTAATGTAACAGGGGTTCCTGGAGACGACGGCAGTAGCAGTCAATTAGTGCGGTGGGAAAATCAGCTATTCTTGGTGGGAAAATCAGCTACTCTTCGGTGTGGCAGTTTTTCATCAAGCATCTGGAAGCGGTTCACATAGCCACATGCAAGATATGTCGGCAGAAGGTGAAGCGTGGCCAGGGTCCCAATGTTGGCACCACGGCCCTGCGTCAACATATGCTTCGCCACCATAAAACGACCTGGGAGAAATATGGCTCAGTTGTAGTGGTCCAGCCTGCTGCAACACCCAGTGGCACGCCGTTCCCTCTTTCAGCCAGCCAAGGCTCCACCACCTCAGCCGAAGAGAGCTGGGTGTCATACCCTCCTTCTGTCGCTACAGATGCTCCTGTTTCTCCTACTTTTAGTCAGCCATTACGCCAACAATCCATCTGCAAAGCCATGTCCAAGAGACAACAGTATGTGCCCACTCATCCAACAGTGCAGAAGCTTAACCCCTTAAGGACACAGGGTTTTTCAGTTTTTGCATATTCGTTTTTTCCTCCTTACCTTTTAAAAGTCATAACCCTTTCAATTTTCCACCTAAAAATCCATGTTATGGCTTATTTTTTGCGTCACCAATTCTACTTTGCAGTGACATTAGTCATTTTACCCAAAAATCCACGGCGAAAAAATTATCGTGCGACAAAATCAAAGAAAAAACGCAATTTTGTAACTTTTGGGGGCTTCCGTTTCTACGCAGTGCATATTTCGGTAGAATTTACACCTTATCATTATTCTGTAGGTCCAAACGGTTAAAATGATACCCTACTTATATAGGTTTTATTTTGTCGTACTTCTGGAAAAAATCATAACTACATGCAGGAAAATGTATATTGTTAGGATTCGGCAGGCTGGATGTGGATCCTCTGTGTCAGCGAGGGATTGTCGTGGACCGTGTCGGTGGACCAGTTCTAGGTTGCTACTGGTATTCACCAGAGCCCGCCGCAAAGCGGGATGGTCTTGCTGCGGCGGTAGCAACCAGGTCGTATCCGCCGGCAATGGCTCAACCTCGCTGACTGCTGAGAAGGCGGGGGACAGAAGGACTAGACAGAGGCAAGGTCAGACGTAGCAGAAGGTCGGGGCAGGCGGCAAGGTTCGTAGTCAATGGAGATAGCAAGAGGTCAGGAACACTCGTAAGGCAAACACTGTAAACGCTTTCTCTAGGCACAAGGGCAACAAGATCCAGCAAGGAAGGGAAGGGGAAGTGAGGTTATATAGGGAAGTGCACAGGTGGAAGCTAATTAGACTGATTGGGCCAGGCACCAATCATTGGCGCACTAGCCCTTTAAATCTTAGAGAGCTGGCACGCGCGCCCTAAGGAGCGGAGCCATGCGCGCCAGGACTTGACAGCCGGGGACCGGGACAGGTGAGTGACTTGGGATGCTATCCGCAAGCGGGCGGGTCCCACTATGCGAATCGCATCCCCGCCGGCAGTGTCAGTGCTGCGCTCCCGGTCAGCGGGTCTGACCGGGGCGCTGCAGAGAGAGGAACGCCGCGAGTGCTCCGGAGAGGAGCAGGGACCCGGAGCGCTCGGCGTAACAGTACCCCCCCTTAGGTCTCCCCCTCTTTTTGTCCGGTTGTCGCTTCACATGGGACGAGGACATTGGGAGCGATTCTAGAGTTTCCTTCTGGAAGACAGAAAAGTCCTGGGAAAACTCATCAAAGGCAGGCAGTCCAGAAGAAGTGGGAATGGGGGGGGGGGCAGAGGGTGAAGCTTGCCACGGGGCAGAGTGTTACCAGGACGGGGGCTATGATGAGGCAAAATCTCTGCTCATTTATTGCCAAAAACCTCGGCATAGTCCTGATAGGCCTTGGGGAGACCAGGTATAGGAGGAGACACTGAGGTTTGACTGACGGGACTGGGAGCAGACGTGAGGCATTTTTTGTGGCAAGAAGCACCCCAGCTCTTGATCTCCCCAGTGGTCCAGTCAAGGGTAGGAGAGTGGCGTTGGAGCCATGGCAGACCGAGGAGGACTTCAGAGGTGCAGTTGGGCAAAACAAAAAATTCAATTTTTTCGTGATAAAGTCCAATGCTCATGAGCAGGGGTTCTGTGCGGTAACGCACAGTACAGTCCAATTTTACTCCGTTGACCGAGGAAATGTAGAGCGGCTTGACGAGACTGGTCACAGGGATGTTGAACTTACAAAAAAGGCCAAAATGAAATTTCTCGCAGAACCATAGTCCAAGAAGGCCACAGCTGAGAAGGAGGAGTTGGCAGAAGGAGAAATCCGCACGGGCACAGTGAGACGTGGAGAAGCAGACTTCATACCAAGAGACGCCACTCCCACGTGGGTGCGTGTGTTTCCCAGACGTGGAAGATGAATAGGGCAATCCACCAAGAAATGTTCGGTACTAGCGCAGTACAGACATAAATTTTTATCTCTGCGGCGAGTCCTCTCTTCATGGGTCAGGCGAGACCGATCCACTTGCATAGCCTCCTCGGCGGGAGGCACAGGGGTAGATTGCAAAGGATACTGTGAGAGAGGTGCCCAGAGATCAAGGTCTTTTTCCTGGCGGAGCTCCTGGTGTCTTTCAGAAAAACGCATGTCAATACGGGTGGCCAAATGGATAAGTTCATGCAGGTTAGCAGGAATTTCTCGTGCGGCCAGCACATCCTTGATGTTACTGGATAGGCCTTTTTTAAAGGTCGCGCAGAGAGCCTCGTTGTTCCAAGATAATTCAGAGGCGAGGGTACGAAATTGGATGGCGTATTCGCCTACAGAAGAATTTCCCTGGAACAGGTTTAGCAAGGCAGTTTCGGCAGAAGAAGCTCGGGCTGGTTCCTCGAAGACACTACGAACCTCAGCGAAGAAGGACTGTACAGTGGCAGTGACAGGATCATTGCGGTCCCAGAGCGGTGTGGCCCATGACAGGGCCTTCCCAGACAGGAGACTAACCGTGAAAGCCACCTTCGACCGTTCTGTAGGAAATTGGTCCGACAACATCTCCAAATGTAGGGAACATTGTGACAGGAAACCACGGCAGAGTCTAGAGTCCCCATCAAATTTGTCCAGCAGGGACAAGCGGAGGCCAGGAGCTGTGGCAGAAGTTGCTGTAGCATGGCGGTCAACTTCGACAGCTGCTGTCCTTGTTGGGCGAACTGTTGTCCTAGTTGCTCTATCTGTTGAGACTGCTGGGTGACCACCGTGGTAAGGTCAGCGACAACTGGCAGCGGGACCTCAGCGGGATCCATGGCCGGATCTACTGTTAGGATTCGGCAGGCTGGATATGGATCCTCTGTGTCAGCGAGGGATTGGCGTGGACCGTGTCGGTGGACCGGTTCTAGATTGCTACTGGTATTCACCAGAGCCCGCCGCAAAGCGGGATGGTCTTGCTGCGGCGGTAGCAACCAGGTCGTATCCACCGGCAACGGCTCAACCTCGCTGACTGCTGAGAAGGCGTGGGACAGAAGGACTAGACAGAAGCAAGGTCAGACATAGCAGAAGGTCGGGGCAGGCGGCAAGGTTCGTAGTCAATGGAGATAGCAAGAGGTCAGGAACACTGGTAAGGCAAACACTGTAAACGCTTTCTTTAGGCACAAGGGCAACAAGATCCGGCAAGGAAGGGAAGGGGAAGTGAGGTTATATAGGGAAGTGCACAGGTGGAAGCTAATTAGACTGATTGGGCCAGGCACCAATCATTGGCACACTGGCCCTTTAAATCTTAGAGAGCTGGCGCGCGTGCTCCCTAAGGAGCGGAGCTGCGCGCGCCAGGACGTGACATATGTTTATTTTTATTTACACTGTTTTATTTTATTTTTTTATGGGAAAAGGGGGGTGATTCTAACTTTTATTACGGAAGGGGTTAAATGATCTTTATTAACACTTTTTTTTTACTTTTTTTTGCAGTGTTATAGCTCCCATAGGGACCTATAACACTGCACACACTGATCTCTCATGCTGATCACTGGCATGTATTAAAACGCCTGTGATCAGTGTTATCGGCGCTTGACTGCTCCTGCCTGGATCTCAGGCACGGAGCATTCATTCGCCGATCGGACACCTAGGAGGCAGGTAAGGGCCCTCCCGGTGTCCTGTAAGCTGTTCGGGACGCCGCGATTTCACCGCTGTGGTCCCAAACAGCCCGACTGAGCCCGTCACTTGCACAAATGGCACGATGCATGCTCAGTTGCTTGTGTAGTGACCGCTGAATTGTCAACATTCAGCAGCGGGATGACTTCTGGCTCTCCCCTTTATTGGAACCTCGCTACCGGAACAAAATGGGGCCTTTTTTACACCCACTGAGAGGGAGGACAAAACGACCTACTACAGAGAGATCCTACGTTGTCATTGGTTGATGCCTATCGGTGCCATTGTCCATCCACTAGCAGTTCTTACTCGGGGGCCCTCGCCGCTCACCTTCCACTGCCATGGCTGCTGGAGAGGAGTGGGGTGGCAGGAGCAGTACTAGCTCCATCAGCAGCAGCCTGAGTCTACAGTCGCTGATGAGTACCTTTCTTCACCCGCATAGTGAAGCAACTTATCAGCAGCAGGTAGACATGGAGCAGGACCTGAACCAGCAGGTGGTGGCATACCTTGACATGGCCATGCCAACAAACCTTGAAGATCCGCTGGACTTCTGGGCAGCCAAACTAGATTTATGGCCGCAACCAGTAGAGTTTGCCCTGGAAAAGCTGTCCTGCCCTTCGTGTAGTGTGCCATCAACAGATCGGGTGTTTAGTGCAGTGGGGGCCATAGTCACCCCTAGGAGAACCGTCTGTCCACAAAAATTGTGGAGAGACTGACCTTTGTGAAGATGAATCAGGCATGGATCAGCCAGGATTTCCATCCACCAATGCCAGATGCATCAGAGTGGATTGACCATGGTGCTACACCAACACTTCACAAATATGGATAGTGACAAACAGAGTTAAGTCACTGCTCTCCAGATACAAATATTCCAGCCTCCTTCATCACCGGGTACTGGTATGGCCACCCACCGCACCACTCTGTCACTGGGTTACTTTCAGGAATCCTGATGCTGCTTCCACCTCTAGGCTGTGTCATTCAGCCACTATTTTGTCTTCTCATGCTTCAGCCACTTCCAGACTGTACCATTCAGACACTAAATGGGCTCCTTATGCTTTCCCCACCTCCAGGCTGTGTCATTCAGACAATATATTGTTTTCTGATGCTGCTGGGACTGTCTTGGATATTGCCTACAATGTTTATATGGTAGCACTAGCAAACATACATCTTCTGTATAGGTTTCAATATTCACCTTTTAATGTTAGGGGTCATAAAACGCTCTTGTGTACTTCTGCTGCTGCCTGATCCAGGCTGTGTGTTTTAGCAACTATAAGGTTTAGTGATGCTGCTGGGCCTGTGCCTAAAATTTTTTGATGTTAGCACTAGCTAACATACATCTTCTACACAGATTTCAGCATTAACATTTTAATGTTAGGGGTTGTGAAGACCTTTTGTAAACTGATGCTGATGCCTGCTCCAGACTGTGTGTTTCAGGAACTACTGTGCTTAGTGATGCTGCTGGGCTTGGGCCTTAAATTCTTTAATGATAGCAAGAGGTAACATACCTCTCCAATAGAGATTTTAAAGGGGTATTCCAGGAAAAAACTTATATATATATATATATATATATATATATATATATATATATATATCAACTGGCTCCAGAAAGTTAAACAGATTTAGATTTGTAAATTACTTATATTAAAAAAATATTAATCCTTTCAGTACTTATGAGCTTCTGAAGTTAAGGTAGTTCTTTTCTGTCTAAATCCTCTCTGATGACACCTGTCTCGGGAAGCGCCCAGTTTAGAAGCAAATCCCCATAGCAAACCTCTTCTAAACTGGGCATTTCCTGAGACAGGTGTCATCAGAGAGGATTTAGACAGAAAAGAACAACCTTAACTTCAGAAGCTCATAAGTACTGAAAGGATTAAGATTTTTTAATAGAAGTAATTCACAAATCTGTTTAACTTTCTGGAGCCAGTTCATATATATATATAAAAAATTTTTTTTTCCTGGAATAGCCCTTTAACCCCTTAAGGACGCAGGACGTAAATGTACTTCCTGGTGAGGTGGTACTTAACGCACCAGGACGTACATTTACGTCCTAAGCATAACCGCGGGCATCGGAGCGATGCCCGTGTCATGCGCGGCTGATCCCGGCTGCTGATCGCAGCCAGGGACCCGCCGGCAATGGCCGACGCCCGCGATCTCGCGGGCGTCCGCCATTAACCCCTCAGGTGCCGGGATCAATACAGATCCCGGCATCTGCGGCAGTTCGCGATTAAAATGAACGATCGGATCGCCCGCAGCGCTGCTGCGGGGATCCGATCATTCATAGCACCGCACGGAGGTCCCCTCTCCTTCCTCCGTGCGGCTCCCGGCGTCTCCTGCTCTGGTCTGTGATCGAGCAGACCAGAGCAGGAGATGACTGATAATACTGATCTGTTCTATGTCCTATACATAGAACAGATCAGTATTAGCAATCATGGTATTGCTATGAATAGTCCCCTATGGGGACTATTCAAGTGTAAAAAAAAATGTAAAAAAATGTCAAAGTAAAAGTAAAAAAAAAGTGAAAAATCCCCTCCCCCAATAAAAAAGTAAAACGTCCATTTTTTCCTATTTTACCCCCAAAAAGCGTAAAAAACATTTTTTATAGACATATTTGGTATCGCCGCGTGCGTAAATGTCCAAACTATTAAAATAAAATGTTAATGATCCCGTACGGTGAACGGCGTGAACGAAAAAAATTTAAAAAAGTCCAAAATTCCTACTTTTTTAATACATTTTATTAAAAAAAAATTATAAAAAATGTATTAAAAGTTTTTTATATGCAAATGTGGTATCAAAAAAGTACAGATCATGGCGCAAAAAATGAGCCCCCATACCGCCGCTTATACGGAAAAATAAAAAAGTTATAGGTCATCAAAATAAAGGGATTATAAACGTACTAATTTGGTTAAAAAGTTTGTGATTTTTTTTAAGCGCAACAATAATATAAAAGTATATAATAATGGGTATCATTTTAATCGTATTGACCCTCAGAATAAAGAACACATGTCATTTTTACCAGAAATTGTACGGCGTGAAAACAAAACCTTCCAAAATTAGCAAAATTGCGTTTTTCGTTTTAATTTCCCCACAAAAATAGTGTTTTTTGGTTGCGCCATACATTTTATGATATAATGAGTGATGTCATTACAAAGGACAACTGGTCGCGCAAAAAACAAGCCCTCATACTAGTCTGTGGATGAAAATATAAAAGAGTTATGATTTTTAGAAGGCGAGGAGGAAAAAATGAAAACGTAAAAATTAAATTGTCCTTAAGGCCAAAATGGGCTGAGTCCTTAAGGGGTTAACATTGATCTTTCAATCAGCAACTACATGGTTTTGTGATGCTGCTGGGCTTGGGCCTTACATTTTTGGATGGTAGCACTAGCTAACATGCATCTTTCAACATTCACCATTTAATGTTTGGGGTTGTGAACCCCTCTTGTATACTCATGCTGCCACCTTCTCCTGTCTGTGTCATTCAGCAACTACATGGTTTAGTGATACTGCTGGGCCTAGGACATTACCTATATATGTTTATGGTAGCACTAGGTACCATACATCTTCAATGGAAATTTCAAAATTCATCTTTTATTCTTAGAGATTGTGAGGCCCTATTGTCTCCTCATCTGCCTCCAACTCCAGGCTGTTCCATTCAGACACTATATGGTCTCCTCATACTTCAGCCAACTCCAGGCTGCACCATTCAGCCACTACATGGTCTCCTCCTACTGATGCGCCTTCAGGCTCTTTCATTGTGCTCCCATGTGACTCACCGGGGCCCGGGATACTAAAATTTGGGAGTTAAAAGTTCCATTTCAAAATCCTCAATTTCAAAATTTTAAATGTCTATTTCAAATGCTTATATTTCAATGGTCTCCTCATGCTTTTGCCAACTCCAGGCTTTGTCATTCAGGCAATATATGGTTTACTGATGCTGCTGGGCCTGGGTCTGGGAATAAAATTGTTTGTTATGGTAGCACTAGCTACCCAAAATCTTCAGTTTAAATTTCAAACTTCGTCTTTTTTTTTTTTTATGGGATTGTGAAGCCCTGGGGTCTCCTCATGCTTTAGCCAACTCCAGGCTGTCATTCAGCCACTATATGGTCTCCTCCTACTGATGCCAACTCCAGGCTCTGTTATTGTGCTGTCATGTGACATGTGACTCCTTGTTACATTTGGTCCTTTGTACCCACATGCCGGGGCCTGGGACACTAAAACTTGGGAGTTAAAAGTTCCATTTCAAAATCCTCAATTTCCATTTCAAAATCTTAAATTTCTATTCAAAATTCTTATATTTCAATGGTCTCTTCATGCTTTTCCATACTCCAGGCTGTGTCATTCAGGCAATATATGGTTTACTGATGCTGCTGGGCCTGGGTCTGGGAATAAACATTTTGTTATGGAAGCACTAGCTTTTTTTTTTAGGGATTGTGAAGCCCTGGGGTCTCCGCATGCTTCAGCCAACTCTAAAAATGTTGTTATGGAAGCACTAGCTACCCAAAATCTTCGGTTTAAATTTTAAACTTTGTCATTTTTTCTTAGGGATTGTGAAGCCCTGGGGTCTCCTCATGCTTCAGCCAACTCCAGGCTGTGTCATTCAGGCAATATATGGTTTACCGACGCTACTGGGCCTGGGACTGGGAATAAAAATTGTGTTATGGTAGCACTAGCTGCCCAAAATCTTCGGTTTAAATTTCAGAATTCATATATGGTCTCCTCATGCTTCAGCCTCATCCAAGCTGTGTCATTCAGCCACTATATGGTCTCCTCATGCTTCAGCCTCATCCAAGCTGTGTCATTCAGCCACTATATGGTATCCTCATGCTGCCAACACCTCCACGCTGTGTCATTCAGCCACTATATGATCTCCTCATGCTGCCAACACCTGCACGCTGTGTCATTCAGCCACTATATGGTCTCCTCATGCTGCCAACACCTCCATGCTGTGCCATTCAGCCACTATATGGTCTCCTCATGCTGCCAACTCCTCCACGCTGTTTCATTCAGCCACTATATTGTCTCCTCATACTGATACCACCTCCAGGCCCTGTCATTGTGCCGCTCTGTGGCAGTGATTCTAAAAGCGATGCCGGTAATCTGCATGTCATTCCGAATAACAGTATTATTTCACTACCCCAGCACACTCCATATGCGTGTTAGAACACAGCAAAGTGTTCTACACCCCTATTGAGGCTCTCTGTAGGCCAGAAATAGCCATTGTTAATGTAGATTTGCTGCAAATAAATTAGGATCGAAACCATTTTTTTCAAAAAATTAGGCGAATCGGCCGAATCAAATTTTTCAAAAGTTCGCTCATCTCTAGTAATCCTCTTTATTTTATGTATTATGTAATTCCATGACATTTTGACCCGGCAGTGATTACTCTGAGTCTTATATATACACTGTCCATGTTTTAATTCACTATGCCTGACAAAGAGTCCTGCTCAGGCTCGAAACTTGTTGTTGCACCTAATAAACTCGACTGTTCTTGTCTGCACATCCATCAAGTGTGGTCTGGACGGTCATTTTCTTGAGGACAAGCGCCTGGAAAAGTCCAATTTTCATGGATTCTATCCACTTGATGTCTACCCAAAAATATAATCAAAGAAGGGTTAATGATATGAAAAGTAACAGTTAATAATTAAAAAAACTGTTAATAATTTGAAGTACAACATACATTATGTTAAAAAGAAGTTAAAAAGAAGACAAGAGATAGTTTTACTTGGTGATAATCTACTTGTGAGTCCGAGAAAAGGAGGACTAGTGATAAGACAAATCTAGAACAAGAAGGTGTCTTCTTGATAATTGTTATGTAGAAGCAGTATAATATAATATATATTATAATGTATATCTGGTGTACGTATAAGGATGAATAACTTTTTGTAATAAACAGCACTTTGCTTAGGGCATTCTAGATTACCCAGCTTTCCTCATACCTTAATACCTCATACCTTAATTTGGACCCACACAGGTGACCTGTAAATGGAATATTTCCATATCAGCATTAGCCTCAAAGGGACACAAAAGGGATATAGGTTGAACTTTATGGACTCTGGTCTTTTTCCAACATTATGAACATTGTATGATTGCAGGCTGCTCAGGAAAACAAAGCTGCAACCAATATAAAGGTGTACTGTATAATTCAAAACATTGTATTGACTTTTATAAAAGTGAAAATTTACTTTAAATGGGGAAATATTATTTTCATGATCCAACAGCTACATGCCATTTTGGCTGCAGTTATTATCATATATCACATTAATGATGATTTATATGACATATCACTGGAGGGAGCAGGAAAGCAAAGATATAACATCATACATCTCCTCAAAGGGTAGGAGGGGATTTTCTCATGTAAAGCTCCATGCAGGGAGTTCACCACATGTATAACTATATATAGTTATTTTGTAATAAAATCTTACATTACTAGAATCTGCAGTGAATTAAAAGTGGGACAGGAATTATGAATAGTGAGGAGGATTTGAAGTTTAGTGTTACACAACAGTACTGTGGGAATGTTAAGAGTTTGATCCTGGAGATGTGATCAGACACATGGAACATGTGTTGTACAAGGCACACGATGAAATATTCTATTTACACCAGGAAGCTCAGGGAGTTGTGCGCGCAATCGAATAAGGACGGCCAAGTTTAATCACTGCTCCTAATCGAATGCCAGCTGCATTACAGGCTATTAGTGATAATCTGTTCAGTCCTAAAAGGATTTTATCCCAGGAAGAGCCTGTAACTCTCAACCAAACTCCTAGCCTTCAATATGAGGCTCTTTATAGAAGTAATATTACAGTTATTATTTGTTCTGTTTGTTCTAAATATTTATCAGTTTCTTGGAAGTTAGCATTCTTACATCTTATACTATACTATGTATTGCCATCTCATCTACTGATGGAATATCACTAAAGAATGCAATTGTTTTATGATTGGTGGAGTCATACCGCTGAAATCCCTATCGATTTTGAGAATGAAACATAAAAAGATTGAATGTGTCAGCAGATAAGAACCATTTGGTCCATCTAGTCTGCCCAATGTCCTGAATAATATGAAAAGTCCCTGGCCCTATCTTGTATGAAGGTTAGCCTTATGCCTATCCCATGCATGCTTGAATTCCTTCACTGTATTTGCAGCTAGGCAGTTCTGGAACTTATACTAACTAATAGGCCAGTATCCAAGGTAGAGGTAAGGGTCATCTTGAAAATAGTTTTCATTTATCCTATAAGAAGATGTCTACTAGCGAGGCTACAAAACCATTACATTTTAGGAAGGTCAATTTTCGCCAACTAAGACCTTAGTGACATAGATTGGGAACGTGCCTTTAGTAATGAAAGTACACAAGCTAAAAGGACATGTTTAAGAGCATCCTGAAAAGATTGTGTGAGTGACACATACCCTACTAAAATAAATGTTAGAAATAGGAAAAACCCAATGTGGTTAACCTAAACAGTTAGGCTAGGTTCACAATTTCAAGGAAGCTCCAGACAGAAAACGTCCTTCAGGAGTATGGCCAGTGCCCACTGAATCAGTCAGCAATAGGACCACATGGGCATTGCTGTCCAAAATGACGGAGCAGATTCCACCTAAATAATGAGCAAGCTCATTCTTTTGACTGTGAAATTTCAGCGGTGGAATTCTGTAGTGTGCACCGTGCAGTGGAATCCTATGCAAAATTCTGATCAGAAATTCCATATATTTGCTAAATGACACAGTCTGGACCTGGCAGCAGCATGAGTAGACACAAGGGCTTCACAATCCCTAAGATTAAAAGAGGAATTTTGTTATTTAAATTGAAAATTTATGGTAGCTAGTGCTACCATAAATTTTTTTAGGCCCATGCCCAGCAGCATCAATATACCATATATTGGCTGAATGACACAGCCTGGAGGTGGCTGAAGCATGAGTGGACCATATTGTGGCTGAATGACACAGCGTGGAGTTGTCTAAAGCATGGGGAGACCATATAGTGTCTGGAGTTTGTGGCAGCATGGGGAGACCATATAGTGTCTGAATAGCACAGCCTGGAGTTGGCAGCAGCATAAGTAGACACTAGGGCTTCACAATCCATAAAATTAAAAGATGAATTTTGAAATTTTAATTGAAGATTTATGGTAGCTAGTGCTACCATAAAAAAATTTTTAGGCCCAGGCCCAGCAGCATCAGTAAACCATATATTGGCTGAATGACACAGCCTGGAGGTGGCTGAAGCATGAGTGGACCATATTGTGGCTGAATGACACAGCGTGGAGTTGTCTAAAGCATGGGGAGACCATATAGTATCTGAATGGCACAGCGTGGAGTTGGCAGAAGCATGAGGAGAATGCTTTTGAAATTTAAGATATTTAAATAGAAACTTAAGACTTTGAAATTGAAATTGAGGATTTTGAAATTGAAATTTTAACTCCCAAGTTTTAGTGTCCCAGGCCCCGGCGTGTGGGTACAAAGGACCAAATTTAATAAGGAGTCACATGGAGCATGCATCGTGCCATTTGTACAAGTGACTCAGGGGCATCCCTGCCTCCATCACCACTGCATACTGCCACGGTGTGACTGGGTCCTCTGTCTCGCCTTCCTCATAACTCTCTAGCTCCTCTGGCTGCTCCTGCTCTTCCTCTCCTGTTAGATTACTAGAAAAACCGCCCATTTGGCGAAACTTAAACTGTACTCCACTCCCCCTCCTCCTCCAGTTCAGCCCCACAGGGCTCATGTGGCCGTCAGATATAGGCGTCACGTCTCCAGTGCCCTGACCAGCCATCGTTTCTAACACGTGTTGTAAGACATGAAGCAGTGGAATGAAGTCATTCATCCCGTAATCCTGGCGACTTACTAATAATGTGGCTTCCTCAAAGGGCTTAAGCAAACAGCAGATGTCACGTATGAGCTGCCACTGGTTTACATTGAAGTTACACCGGGGAGTTCCCCCATCCGCTTGGATCATCAAGAAATCAGTAATGGCTTTTCTCTGTTGGTACAGTTGGTCCAACATATGGAGGGTGAAATTCCAACGTGTGGCAACGTCACAAATCAGACTATGTTGGGGGATACCGTTGTGATGCTGCAGCTCAAGGAGGGTGTGCTTTGTGATGTACGAGTGGCTTAAGTGCATGCAAAGTTTCCTTCCCATTGTTAGGATGTCTTGCAAATGTGGAGAACACTTTAGGAACTGCTTCACAACCAGATGGAACACATGTGCCATACAGGGCACATGGCTATGCATTCCCAGTCAAAGAGCATGCAAGATGTTCTTCCCATTGTCAGTCACCATGGTTCCCATATCCAGTTTTCGTGGAGTAAGCCATGCTCCGATTTCTTTACGAATGACTGTTAGCAGTTCCTCCCCTGTATGACTCTGTTCGCCAAGGCAAATAATGTTAAGAATGGTATGCTGAAGGGCCACTGAGACTATTTTGTACCTATTAATTTGTCAAGGGCCTAGATACTGTGAAAGGCAGGGGAGGCTGGGCAGTGGAGGCTGAGGACACGGTGGAGGATGAGGAGGTGGAGTCGCACACTGTCACAGGAACCAACTGACTGACAACATGGAGGAGGAAGCGGCATGACCTGTCCAAGTTGGTGTTGTGGTTGTGCAGGAACCACATTCACTCAGTGAGCTGTAAAGGACATGTATTGTCCCTGACCATGTTACGCCGAGCGCTCCGGGTCCCCGTTCCTCCCCGGAGCGCTCGCCTCATCCTCGTTGCTGCAGCGCCCCGGTCAGATCCACTGACCGGGTGCGCTGCGGTACCGCCTCCAGCCGGGATGCGATTCGCGATGCGGGTGGCGCCCGCTCGCGATGCGCACCCCGGTCCCCGTACCTGACTCGCTCTCCGTCGGTCCTGTCCCGGCGCGCGCGGCCCCGCTCCCTAGGGCGCGCGCGCGCCGGGTCTCTGCGATTTAAAGGGCCACTGCGCCGCTGATTGGCGCAGTGGTTCTAATTAGTGTGTTCACCTGTGCACTCCTTATATATACCTCACTTCCCCTGCACTCCCTTGCCGGATCTTGTTGCCCTTGGGCCTAGTGAAAGCGTTCCCTTGTTTGTTCCTAGCCCGTGTTCCAGACCTCCTGCCGTTGCCCCTGACTACGATCCTTGCTGCCTGCCCCGACCTTCTGCTACGTCCGACCTTGCCTTTGTCTACTCCCTTGTACCGCGCCTATCTTCAGCAGTCAGAGAGGTTGAGCCGTTGCTAGTGGATACGACCTGGTCACTACCGCCGCAGCAAGACCATCCCGCTTTGCGGCGGGCTCTGGTGAAAACCTGTAGTGACTTAGAACCGGTCCACTAGCACGGTCCTCGCCAATCCCTCTCTGGCACAGAGGATCCACCTCCTACCAGCCGGGATCGTGACAGTAGATCCGGCCATGGATTCCGCTGAGGTGCCGCTGTCAAGTCTTGCCGACATTTTCACGATGATCACCCAACAAAATCACCAGCTGGCATACTTGTCCTCCGTGAAACAGCAACTGAAGTCACAGTTACAGCAGCTGCTGTCACTGACACAGCAGCTGCAACTGCAACAACCATCTCCTCCGCCGTCTCCTGCAACTTCTCCGCAGCGTCCGGCCATGGATTCCGCTGAGGTGCCGCTGTCAAGTCTTGCCGACATTTCCACGATGATCACCCAACAAAATCACCAGCTGGCATACTTGTCCACCGTGACACAGCAACTGAAGTCACAGTTACAGCAGCTGCTGTCACTGTCACAGCAGCTGCAACTGCAACAACCATCTCCTCCGCCGGCTCCTGCAACTCCTCCGCAGCAACCGGCCGCTCCTAACCCCTGCTTGTCCCTGCCGGACAAATTTGATGAGGACTCTAGACTCTGCCGTGGTCTCCTTTCTGGAAAGGCCTTGTCTGGGGCCACACCACTCTGGGACCGCAATGATCCTGCCACAGCCACAGTCCAGTCCTTCTTCGCTGAGGTCCGTGGTGTCTTCGAGGAGCCTGCCCGAGCTTCTTCTGCCGAGACTGCCCTGCTGAACCTGGCCCAGGGTGTTTCTTCCGTTGGCGAGTACGCCATTCAGTTCCGTGCTCTTGCTTCCGAGTTGTCCTGGAATAGTGAGGCTCTCTGCGCGACCTTTAAAAAAGGCCTATCCAGCAACATTAAAGATGTTCTGGCCGCACGAGAGACTCCTGCTAACCTACATGAACTCATTCATCTTGCCACTCGCATTGACATGCGTTTTTCCGGATGGCGTCTGGAGCTCCGCCTGGATATGGACTTTGTTCGCACGAGGCGTTTTTTCTCCCCGGCTCCTCTCTCCTCTGGTCCTCTGCAAACCGTTCCTGTGCCTCCCGCCGTGGAGGCTATGCAAGTTGACCGGTCTCGCTTGACACCTCAAGAGAGGACACGACGCCGCATGGAGAATCTTTGCCTGTACTATGCCGGTACCGAACACTTCCTGAAGGATTGTCCTATCCGTCCTCCCCGCCTGGAAAGACGTACGCTGACTCCGCACAAAGGTGACACAGTTCTTGATGTCAACTCTGCTTCTCCACGCCTTACTGTGCCTGTGCGGATATCTTCCTCTACCTTCTCCTTCTCTACTATGGCCTTCTTGGATTCCGGATCTGCAGGAAATTTTTTTTTGGCCTCTCTTATCAACAGGTTCAACGTCCCTGTGACCAGTCTCGCCGGACCCCTCTACATCAATTGTGTTGACAATGAAAGATTGGACTGTGCCGTGCGTTACCGCACGGATCCCCTCCTAATGTGCATCGGACCTCATCACAAAAAAATTGAGTTTTTTTTCCTCAGGTTCTTTGGCCCCAAGAAGAGGGGGAGACCCAAGGGGGGGGGTACTGTTAAGCCGAGCGCTCCGGGTCCCCGTTCCTCCCCGGAGCGCTCGCCTCATCCTCGTTGCTGCAGCGCCCCGGTCAGATCCACTGACCGGGTGCGCTGCGGTACCGCCTCCAGCCGGGATGCGATTCGCGATGCGGGTGGCGCCCGCTCGCGATGCGCACCCCGGTCCCCGTACCTGACTCGCTCTCCGTCGGTCCTGTCCCGGCGCGCGCGGCCCCGCTCCCTAGGGCGCGCGCGCGCCGGGTCTCTGCGATTTAAAGGGCCACTGCGCCGCTGATTGGCGCAGTGGTTCTAATTAGTGTGTTCACCTGTGCACTCCTTATATATACCTCACTTCCCCTGCACTCCCTTGCCGGATCTTGTTGCCCTTGTGCCTAGTGAAAGCGTTCCCTTGTTTGTTCCTAGCCCCTGTTCCAGACCTCCTGCCGTTGCCCCTGACTACGATCCTTGCTGCCTGCCCCGACCTTCTGCTACGTCCGACCTTGCCTTTGTCTACTCCCTTGTACCGCGCCTATCTTCAGCAGTCAGAGAGGTTGAGCCGTTGCTAGTGGATACGACCTGGTAACTACCGCCGCAGCAAGACCATCCCGCTTTGCGGCGGGCTCTGGTGAAAATCTGTAGTGACTTAGAACCGGTCCACTAGCACGGTCCTCGCCAATCCCTCTCTGGCACAGAGGATCCACCTCCTACCAGCCGGGATCGTGACAGACCATAGTTACAGCTCCAAAAGTTGGCCCTGCCATGCACTTTGGTACACACCAACAGGCTCAAGGACTGGCCCACCATCTCTTCCACAAAATTGTGCAGGGTTGGTTCTGCCTTCTTCGCAAAGAAATGATTGTTCGGCACTCTCCACCTCGGCTTGGCACAAGCCATCAGTTCTCTGAAAGGTGCAGAGTCTACCACTTGAAAAGGGAGGGACTGCAGCACCAGCAACTTAGACAGGAGCACATTCAGCTTCTGCACCATTGAATGAGTGGGCTCCTACTGTTGTCTCTTGGACATGGCTTCGCCGATGGATTGTTGGTGGAATGGATGACTAAAAGTAGGAGGAGCAGGAGCATC